>NW_020939749.1:2664610-3330762 GCF_003851025.1 Sparassis crispa
GTATGCATAAATGGGATTTCAGATACAGGGTCAGAAATTCCGGCCCTCCCCCATGGGAATTTTCACGGCCCATATATGGAAGCTATACAATTATATATATTCCCCGCTTTTGCTGATGGGCCACCCTCACCGTGACCGTGATCTCACTCCCGAGTCCATGCCTCAGGGTTCTGCGACTTCCTGGTCGTACTTTCTCATCAAGTACAAGTCTCTGCGCTGGGGGTTCGGCGGTAGTGATTGCTGACTATCTATACAGACTTTTGTTCCAATTTGTTCTCAAAATCTTCTATGGAACCATAGTGGTCGAGAACACGCACTTTATACCTCCAAGAGGTGAACCATGGTGCCGTAGCTTCCTTTGAAATCATGTTCTCACCTCACGTGCATCATTCCTAGCATTGTCTGTGCGAACCATAGTAATTCGCTGACGGATGCACTGTGAGCAATGTGTGCACGTTACTCGGCTGAGCTTATCCTGCTCATCTAGCCTCCTTGTCACTGCTATACCAACCAGGGTATGCTTTCCATCGGCATAGACTTTGACATCCTTGGATTCCATTTACTTTCGTTAGAGACGCAATCTATTACGACTGACAGCGAAGTCCACTCAGTTCGGGAAACAGACATTCACCAGCTGGCTCATAGAGTCTGCTGGAACTGTTCCGATAAAACGCCGCAAAGATTCTCCCAATGGACAAGTTGATAACACCCAGGTCATGCTCAAATTGATCGAGGTATGCAGTTTTTTTCCGTGATTTAACTAATAATATCGGTGAACGCCACTCGTCAACAGGCTCTAGAGTATGGTGATGCGGTCTGCCTTTTTCCCGAAGGTATGAGCAGATATCACCCAACCATTGCTCCTCTGAAGACCGGAGGTCTGTACCGTTTTATCCGTTACTAACGCTGCAGCCTTGAGGCTCACCGTTCCGACGTGCAGTTGCTCGTATTGTGTCGGACGTGCTATCACGCAATCGCAACAACCCAGACTTTGAACTATCGGTGCTCACTTGCTCGATAACGTATATGTAAGAGGTTTAGATGCAACCGTCATCTTCGAGGCAAACATATTATCATTGCAGGCATAGACAGCATTTCCGTTCAGATGTCTTGGTAACATTCCACTCGCCCATGAAGTTCCGACCGAAGGTTAGATCAAGCAATGAGACAGCGATTAGGACTTCTCTGACCCACCTGCAGGATAATCCGGAACTCCTGAGTCCAGTCAATTACGACAGGATTCGGGACTTGACCGCTCGGATGCACCAGCAAATAAGTTCTGGGACTCTCGATGCGCCATCATGGGGACTTATTCGCAATGCAAAGCTTGCTGCGGGGATGTACGCGCCGCTGGGCACCACGATGACTTTAGGTGACTATGTGCGCGTAGTACGAACTTTCCTGGAGGCTTTCAAACTGGCCGAAGCTCCGCGTGCATCTAGCAGCAGCGATGGTGAAACTGTTTCGGCGGAGCAAGTGGCTATTGAAGACGGTAAAATTATTGGGTTAGGGAATGATCTGAAGGTAGTATTTCGACTTCCCGTCTTTTACTTAATTGGTCTGACCCCGTGAAGGAATATCAAGACCAGCTCGTTCGCTGGGGCATTAAGGACGACCGGATACGCAGACCTCTTCCTCGGAGAATTATTATCTATCGCCTCGCCGTGCGGCTCTGGTGGTCCGTTTTCCTCCTTTCGATCTCCATCCCAGGTCTCTTGCTGTGGCTACCCGTACTCATCACCACTTTCATCGGCGTCTCCGAATTCAAGCGGACAGGGCCCATTTGGGACACCTGGGACGAGATCGCGCAGTACAAGCTGACCTACGGGTTCATCTCTGGGCTATGCGTCTGGGTCGGCGCAATGCTGCTCACGTTCCCCATCGCGTTCGTCACGGCGGCAGCGGTACCTGCTTGCATGTGGATGTCGCTGCGGTGGATGGAAGACGCCATATCCGCCTTCCGTGCATTCGTGACGCTGGTGCGCCTGCTCATCGTCGGCCAGACACGTCTGCACGAGGCGCATGCTGTCCGCGAAGGCCTCCATGCACGCGTGATGGACCTGGCCGTCGACACCCTCGGGCTGCCTCGGGATCCCGAGCAGCATTTCGCTAAGAGTGGGGGCAGGGAGAAGGGGAGGGTAAGAGGCCGATGGGCGGGAAGTGCAAAATATTTCTCTCTCCGTAGGAGGAGAAAGCGTGATTGGAACGAAATTCTGAGGCTCTACGACCAAGTCGACTACCCAGAAGCGGACTACTGATTTAGCGGTGATCTATTGGAAATTTTGGAGTAGTATCCCAGCGTCCTAGTGACTCTTCTCTTGTGAACGTGGACAACACTACGACACTACATAGCACAATCGGTAATGTATAGTACACATATGACAACAAACAGGCCATGGAAACGAACATCGGATAATGCATAAATTGTAGAGATATTGGTAGAAGGCATTGGACGTCAAGAAAGGTAAATGCAGGGCTTCATCCTTGGATAGGCTGGTACGCTCTGTTGCCGGCAGCCCATCTGTGGCCCTTGCTCGCTGAGATACCAGTTGTGAGGATTCCGATAGTAACGATAATGCCGAATATCCACGAGAGGATGTTGAGGATGTAGGCAGGCCCTGCATCCGAGTCAATCTACGTCAAATTGAACCCCTGTTACAATCACACATACCGGGCCTAGCTCGTTCAAACGTGGGGAAGCGAGAATTGCTGTAGAGGTACGTGACAACACTGAAGGCTGCAATCTGGAAGGCAACTATCACAGCAATGGTTGAACTCAAATTTGTCGACGAGGAGTCGAGCATTCGGACTTACCATGCAACGCAGTCAACCCTGCTACAGCTCTCCAAATTCTTCGCCTCCTTGAATGAGTGCTCACGCCGAAGAGTATGGCAAGGCATGAAACAACTGCAAAGCCGGCGCCGAGCACGCTCAGGTAACTAGCGGTACTCCATGTCATGCAGAAGGCCTTCTCCTCCTTCTCGCAGCGGTCGGTGACGCGGTTGGGGAATGGACGACATTTGTAGTCGGTGTACGCAAGCTTGCTGCCATCTGGAAGGCCGGGTATAATGATCACTTGCCGCTCGCAGCGCTGGGTCAGTCCGTATCGCACAGTGGTCTTGGAACGGAGGACCTCGGGGTTGTTAACCACCAGCCTGCAACGCAGCGTCAAAGAGGCTCATGGGTCAATGATGCGCGCCGTGCGAACCAGTCGGGCCGTTGGATAGAAATGACGTTCTTCGAAATGTCGGACGGTCAGGAAGGATCCAGTAAATCCGCAAAAGACTTACCAGGACCAAGGTCCCAATGACGGCGAAAAAGGCGACAACATAAGAAGTCTTCCGCATTGTTTCAGGGTCGGTTGGTGGTGGTGTCGGAAGAATGGAGCCCAGCACTTGCTCAGCATGCGGCCTTTACAAAGTAGTCGCGTCCAGCATAAACCCCGTGCTTACGTCAGCAGATGGTGTATTTGCCATTGGTCAACCTCGGTGACACTGACAGCGCCAGACAGCCGTCTTCGATGTATCCGCCCTCCTGCTCGGACCTTGCGATGCTATCGTCTGCAGTATCTACCACCACTCGCAATACGCTCTCTTTCCAATCCAGTGAGACTTATAAGTCTAATCCTTTCTCGTGGCAGAGATGAGGTCTCTCCTCGTATCCCGCCAGTGCACGTTCCCCGCCCGTTTTCTTCTCCCTGCGCAATGAGTAACGGTCTACCGGAAAACGTCTCAATAACGGCCGGACAACCACTTGGGATGCGTGATGACGCGTCGGGCGTGGACGCGAGCCTTCTCCCAGTGGTAGGAGGCCCACATCAAGATCTGGATGCTGAGCGTCGACCCGGACGCGTTTTGTTCGCTAATACCATCCGAAAAAACTCAAGTCTTGTTGGACGATGGAGGGAGATGCTGGACGAGGAAGTCTGCACGCCACCTCCTTCCACACCGGCCCAACCGCCTATTCCAAGTGCGCTGCAACAGCCGGGTGAAGAGTATGCTGCTCCTTTACCCGTCCTTTCAATGCTTGTCTTGTCGATTGTATGCGTGATGCACTTTGCCAAACTCGATGTCAGGACATAGCTTAACATGGTTCGACAGACTATGTTGGGTGAATTCCTGTCGGCGAACGTTTCTGCGCCCTGGATTCTCTTCATGGTCCAAGGTGCGCATTTCTTTGTGAGTAAAATGTCTTCCGAGACTTAGACTCAACATTTTTTCAGGTTTCAACCAATTCTCTGACGAATCCCGCACTGGATATTCGACCGGAATTTTAGGTATGTTTTCCCTCATAGCAGGTTGTTCCCTAGCACTCATTTCATCCTCAGTGTCAACTTTTTTTCTGACACAGTTCTTGACCTCCTTGCTTTGGGTACGTGTCTGCTCAATCCAATAGGTGTCTTCTCATGTCGCAGTACAGGTGACAATAGCGGCTAGGTATGGGCAGCGATTCGTCTTATTCATATCGCTTTTCGGCACTGCCGTTACCTGTTTTCTGTTTGGTATATCCTCGTCCTTGCAACAGGCGATGGCAATACGCCTGATGCAGGGTGTCTTCGCCGGTGCAATCGGTGTTGCGCGAGGCTGCGTCACGACTATTACGGACCAGAGCAATGAAGGAAGAGCCTATGCCATTCTGGGGTTAGTACCACATGTATGATGGTAAATGCGCGTTGCTCATATCCGTCACAGCTTTTGTTGGGGTATGGGTGGTGTTGCTGGAGCCGTCATCGGAGGAATATGTGCGTGAGGTTTTCTACCGCACGACTGCCATTGATCTGAATTTCTACGCAGTCGAATCTCCTGCTGCAAAATGGCCGTCAGTTTTCGGGCGGATACCGCTGTTCGTCAAATATCCGTACCTACTTCCCTGCGGTGTCGCGGCGTCAGTGACCTTCACAGGCAAGTCGTGTCGTGCTGCATTTGGATGTGTGGCCTCCTAATGGACATGCTAGGTTCTATCATGTGCCTCTTCCTTGGACCAGATGGTGGGCCTCGTGAAAGAGCCAACCTGGTATCTCTAGAGAAGACTGCGAGCATCGAGGAAAGAGAAGTGACTTCGGCCACGTCCCTTCTCGATGGCCCATCACGCCATGCTCATTATGGCTCTGTCCGTGGTTCTTTCCGGATTTCGCTCCGAGGGAGGCCCTCTGGGTACTTTCCCAGACATATTTCCGACATGCAGGAGCGCCCAACGTCACCTTTACTATTTCAAAACGAACCAGCATCAGTGTTATCGACTCCATCAAGGATAAGCAGGTATCAACCACTCCCGCAGACCAGTGGGTTGGCGTACGAGTATAGTGGCACCTATAGGTCGAGGCCTGGCAGCAGCTCGACGCGCAGATTAAGCAGGGCCATATTGTTCAGCCGCCGACGCGACGTAGAGGGCGTGCAGTCCTCCATGGATGCCAGAAGCGAACGCAGCTTCACACATCGGTTGGTCATGGCGAACGAAAACGCGGTCAACAATCTTGCAGACTTGTGGGTTGCCGCTGCGATGAGTGTCGACGGTGAGGATGCTTTCGAGTCACAGTCAGAAGTCGACACGGACACGGACGACGATGAGGACGATGAGGGTCCGGAGGAACTCGTGCAGATTGTCGGAGGGAATGGTGGTGATGTGTCTGGAACGATCCCTTCCGTTCCTGCCAACCGCAGCAACCGCTTCTACAGGACGCGGTCTTTGCCTGTCTCGAACCCTCAAATGAAGCAGATGTATGATGGTCGGTATCCTAGGACGCGTGGTTCGCTTTCTCGCTCCAAAAGCCGTTTTCCAGCCATCCGACGCCGCTCATCGACATACTCCCTACTTCCTTCCGCCACCGATCTTGCATCACGTCGACTTCCCGGTGCTGCATCAATATTTGCGCATGCCGGTGTGCGTCCACCTCCCGCAGTGCTTGAAGTGCAACAGCCACTCCCACCGATGGATGAACCTCTCGCACCATTGCCTCCAATATTGGAGTCCCAGCGTGTCGAAAACGTCGCGGAGGAACCGAAGGAACCGTCGCTGTTATCGCAGTTGCCTGTGCTCGTGATCATCCAATATGGCTTACTTGCGCTGCATACAACCACTCATGACCAGGTGTTCTATCTCTATCTTGTTTCGTGAGTCTTTTTTAGTTTCGCTTTCACTTTGCCTTGTTTGACGAATGAATTTGTGCGTTCACAGCAAATACCCATTGGGCGGTCTGAACCTGGATGCGGGCCACTTCTCGCAGCTTAGTTGAGTGCTCGATGTCCATGAACTCTGTGCACTGACCAAGTACAATTGACAACCAGTCGCATTGATGTGTCTGGCGCAGATTGCCTATCAGTTTTACTTATACCCGTGAGTGCATTGTGATGTCTGAAGTCATGTGGTACCCATGATTCTCGCATAGGAATATCGGGTGGGTTCCACTAGAAGTGGCATCGTGTTTTAACTGACCAACCATTGGTCTCAGTCCTCCTAGAGGTCGCTTCTCGCATCTAGCCGTTTTCCGCATTGGCTCTCTGCTCTTCATACCCTCATACCTTTCTGTCGTTCTATACCGTCCGATGGCCGGCCCAACCGGCGACGCAGATCCAGTTCTGATGTCTGGTAGGCTGTTTGTTTGCTCCGCTGGGCAACACCGTCGCTCATTTAGCAAAAAAAAATTCATATTCGCAGCACTCGCACTCAGCACGTAGGTGGATGAATGCAGTGTCTACAGTGATATTTACCAATGTTTCATGTAGAGCTATACGTTATTGTGGGGCCACCTTCACATTCACTTCTGTTGCCGTCCTGCTGAACTACAGTATGCCGTCTCTTTGTTCACGTGTATTTTTACTCTGATGCGTTACCAGTGTCCCCGCCTCACATGGTCGGCTACGCCAATGGCGTCGCGCAGAGCATAGTCAGCCTTGCACGTTTCATTGGACCCATTCTTGGCGGGACTGTACGTCTATTCCGACGTATGCATGCCATTTAGCTGACCGGTTTCTCCAGCTTTGGTCCATGAGCGTGGAGAATGGACCTTCGGGCTACGCTCTAGGCTTCATCGCGTGCGCGTCTGTGTGCGCACTCGCTGTTACGCACAGTCTTCTCATCCGATGATTCATTTGTCCCGAGAAGGTACGGACTCGTACGTATCGCCGCTTGCCGGTCTAATATTGCATGATCGACCCGACTTCATAATCACTTGACTCAATCCCCACCCAAACATTATGACCATGTCTTGTTATCATCATTCTTTGTAGCGTACTCCTACTGCGTCTTGAAAGTGGCCAGCGTCGCACAGTGCAGTGTGACTGATTCCTCTCTCTTTCCTCCCATGGGGAACTGTTGTGAACCTATCCTTCGGTAAGGCTACGGAGTTATGTAAGTTCAAGTCACGAGCACGAAGGTACCTTTCCGATGCACAATATAGCTAAGAGCCGTTCGAAATCGGTGGAATATAGTTCGTGGCTATTGTTCTACTCTGGCCTTGTCTTTGTATTTAGCCCGTTATCGCGCCGTCGTTGGCGCTTCTTCCAATCTATCGCGAAGCCTGTTCGCCCGCGTGGATTCTGCCGGCGGTAAGCGCCCGAGACAACATACTAAAACAGGTAGAAAGACGCTAGCACCCACAGGCACCCACAAAGCCGTGTGATTGTACAACGAGTTTCAACTTTCCAAGTACATTTCGTCTGTTGTATTCAGAGCTACAACAACTTTTAGATGTCAATGGTGAGTAATTCACCGTGCCTAAATCCAGATTCTCAGGCTGTAAATCAGGTTCATCAATGTCTGTCGGCTACCCTGGTTACAATCGGACAGAACTCCTTGTTTCTTGTTTGACAAGCTTTCTGCTGGAGAAATATATAGGAACCGTCTGGGATGTGTCTTCCTCTGCATGCCCAACGGTTCGTGCATCTTAGTCCATGATGATTGCTCCGACACAGAACAACACTGCTATCCCACAACACAACATAGGTATGTGCATCATCACATCGTATTTTCGTCACATCTGACAGTCCTTGTCTAGCACCGTCTGAACGCCTGGGCGGCCTTTTGCGCGTAACGTTCGACAAGCAGCCTACGGTCATCCTCGAACAGGACCAGCTGGTCGAAAGCCCCGTCGAGTCGGATGATCACCCCTCCCAGCATCATGTGCGACCTGACAGTCCTTCTACACCACCATCCTCTCCGCCTCCTCCGCCCAGACCAGCACCCATGGAACTCCCTCCGTCGCCTCTTATTCCTTCTCCACCGTTTGTCCTGCGTCAGCCTTTCCGCGGGCCTACCATAGCTTCGCCACTGTATACCACTCAAGGGTTCCCTCAGCCCATTCCAGAGGATGAAATACGCTTTGTGCCGCCCCTGGTGGGCACAACGCCCAGCCTGCCCCGTTTGCCATGTCAGAAGACATCGAGCTTGCCGCGTGTCGAAGCGCATACCAACGTTCCCAGCACACCCCCCAGCAGCATTAATGCTACTCACCGCGGTGTTTCTGACGTCAACCTCAGTTTCCTCAGGCGTCTGCCCATATTGTTCTTCCTTCTGGTGATTTGGCTTGCCCATCTACTGGTGTCCGCAGCATCTTGCGCTTTCCAAGTGTGCCTCGGGCTCACGCTGGGGCACGTCGTGCTGCACGTCGCTTGGCCGCTGAATGCAGCATACGCAGTGGACGTCGGGCGTACGATCGCCGCCGGTGCTGTCGGTGGCGCCGTGGTCGCCATCCCAATGTCGTTAATAGTCTTCATTCTCGGATGCGTCGCACATGCGCAGCGGCAGTTGCTTCGCCAACCGGACGAGGAAGCCGCAACTCTGAACAGATCTGCAAAACCTCACACTACCGACTTGGAGGCGGACCTGGCGGAGGAGGCAGAGACGTCGGGACAGCTGGGTCTGTGGCGCTCGCTCCTGGTGTTAGTATCTTACACGCTCGTAGGTGCGTTGGCGGGCCCTCTGGGCTCGTCGCTGCTATGCGGTAGGATGGGAGGAGAGATCCTGAGCGGAGTACATGCGATGGCGGCGGGTGCGCTCGGGATGTTCCTCCTCAGTGTCTCTGTCATATGCGGGATGCGCGTGGAGGGGAAGAGGATCGGGCAGGATGTGCGGTGGGGCGTGAGGTGCTATATATTTCGGGGCTGTCGATGATAGCTAGTTATATGAATGTGTTCGATACTTACGGACAGGTGATTGGGACAATGTGGTTTCCCGCTCTCAGAGAACTGTATCATTAGTGCGATGTAACGAATGCCTCCCTACGTAGCAGATAGTGGTGAACAAAGCAACATTGTATCATACTGAACCTTAACGTGGTCTAGCTCTGACTCTGAGAGGGATGATCATATGAGGAGCATAGCTAATTATCTACAAAGGACTGTACCTTTCGAATATCAACAGATGGCCTACCGTAACAATTATCCGACAATTACGAACATACTTCAGCTTAAGAAAACAAGAGACCAAGAGCACCCAACAACAGCAAGAGCAGGGTCTCATATCTAAGCACTCCGATACGCCACTAGTACCACTCGTCGCTGTCGTACCCGCTACCGTCGCCGACATCGCCGACATCGAACTTGAGCGTGCACTTCATGCCGTTCTTGGAGTAATTCACGTCGAGCCTGAGGATCTCGACGTCGCACGGGCCCTGCTTGACGGACTTGCTGAAGCTCGAGCCGAGCCCGCCAAATCCGGCGCCGAACGTGCGCACGGGGACGCCGCCGCGGCTCCAGCGGTTACCCTTGAGCGCCTTGAGCTCGTCCCCGAACAGCACCTGTACCTGGGCGGTGTTCTGCAAGCGCACCAGCAAGTATACACATGTGTGAGAGAGTGACGCGAAAGCGAGATGTGCGAGGGCACGTACGAAGTCCATGATGGTCACGGTGCTCTTCGGCTTGTTCTCCGGCGTGGGCTGGATGAGCCTGCCCTTGCCTGCGAAGATCGCGTTGAACTCGTCGACTTCGAACACCTCCTCGATCTTGATCGTCTTCGGCGCGCCCTGGAACTTGCACGAGACCGCTTTGCACTCCTTCTTCAGCCTGCAACGCCACCATCAGCCATGCGCAGCCACCGTACTTTGGGGGTAAGGGAGAGGGCACGCACCGGTCGAAGATCTTCTTGAGGTGGATCTTGCGCTTCTTCTCGTCCGCCTTAGTTAGGGAAGCGGGCGTGGTAGAGGGACCCGCCTCGAGCTCCATGGTAACATCCGCGGCCGCTATCGTCCGCGCGCGCTTCGCAGGGGACTTCGCAGCGAGCTGGTCTTCGAGCTGGGTACGCAGGATCAGCACGCGCAGAACCTCACGCACTACAAGGCCCACCTCGATGATGCGCAACTTCATCGCCTCCACGACCTACATGCGCACGACGCGTCGCGGGAATGAGACGAGGCGGCGCGTATCAGACCAGGGGCCGTTCACGACGTACCTCGGGCCGCACGGGCGCGATCGCATTGACTTGCTGCAGATCCAGCTCCTCTGAAATAGTACACGTGAGTATCGCAGCGAACGCATCAGTATCAGCCGTCTGCACCTCCGTTCATCAGCGTGAGCTTACGCTTCCTGCCCGCAGCGGCGACGGCGGCCATCTTGCCTTTACTAGCGTTCGGGAGGGCCTGTGTGGGTGTGTTGGTCGTGGTGGTGATGATGGTAGTGGTGAGGGTGGTCGTCGTTGGAGTGGCGGACATGTTCGCGATCTCTCTCCTTTGTTTCGCTGACGACCTAGTTACCGCAAGCAGATGCGTTTCGCCGCCGAATTTGGCGCACGCGGCGCCTGTTTGCTGCTGTGTATGCATCACGTGGGCGCGACACGAGGCGCGAGAATCCACGCCGCACTTGCAATATTTCATCAGTGAGAGGCCACCAAGGCCCCTCTAGCTCAAACTCAACCTCGGTGCCTCGCGTACGCGTAGTACTCGTCAGCAGATAGATCGAAAACTACTTGAGCGGGTACGCAGAACTATAAATACGCGTCAAACTTGGGTAGTTTACAGCGAGAAACGATGGTCCGCTCAGGCTTCCGGAGGAGAGCCAAGGAAAACGCGCGGCCATTGGGACCCGTACACACCCAGGGCTGACATCGTCGGTGAGTCCCGCGTTGGCGCCTTGCTGAAATCCACCACGAGTATACCATATACCATACAGTCGTAAAAGACATCTAACGTCACCAAGAAAACAACGAAAGCCGTTATCGAGCAGCGAACAACGCATGACATACGGTCCGCCGCAGGCACCCACAATTGAGCATACCCAAACGAAGCGCATCGTCACACCCGCGGCACGCCCTGGGTGACCTGCGGGTACTTCGCCGCAATAAACTGATATCGAGGTCAGCACCCCCTCCATCACGACGTCACGATACACGAGGAGAAGAAAGACCTACCCCGAACAGCTCCGGTGCACGCATCGCAAGCACCTGTGGGTCCTCGGCCAGCCCGACAAATCTGTAACCGCGAGATACACGCATATCAGCGCCGTCGAACAAAAGAGCGTGTTTACGGCAGCTCACATCGTCGACACGCCCGCCTCGATCGCAGCACCCAATGTCAGCACTATGTTAGGCACTGTCAACTCAGCGGCAGCATGCAACCGCGACACCAGGACGCGACGCACTCAACTGCAGCCCGATGAGAAACGCGAAGAGCATAACGGGTGCAGTGTACTGCCCGTCGGCGTTATACGACGGGTGAGTATCTACAGCATACGATCGGTTCAGCCACCCACGAATCCATAGAGGAGGAGTGGTGGTGAGGGCACGCACAACGCAAGTAGAGGTACCCGAAGAGCGAGCACAGCAGGCCGATCGCGTACGCGCCCCAGGTCAGCGCTGACGATCATGTGTAGTCAGATTTGGTGCCTGGCGCTAAGAGGATGCGCGCGTACTCATCCCGACGAGCGAGTCATTGACCAGCGCGTCGATCCCGCGATCCTTGAAGAGACGCCACGTATCCTTCGCGGCCTGGATGTACGGCTTGCCATACAGCGCTGTCAACCAGAACGCCAGCGTCGGCCGGACGTTAACGGCGTAGTAAATAGCGAAGAGCGAGACCCACCGATCTCGATGTACGCATATCTGCCGCCACACGAGACGTTCATTCACCGTTCCACGAAATTAGAACAAAGCACAGGAAAAACCGCACCTGTTGAAGTACCGCACCGCCCACTCGATGCACCCAATGAAGCACTCCGCGCAGAGCGCCAGGATGACCTCCACCGCTGCACTCGCCGTCAGTCCGACAGACTTACATATTCTAGCAGTCTAGCATCCGAGCGGGGACTCACGATGTCCTTGCGAGTTCGCGTTATTGCGCACGGCATTGAGGATGAGGCGGAGCAGGTCGAGGAGGGTGACAATGAGCGAGCCGAACGCGATGGACCCGAGCGAGAGCGTCGAGGCGCGGCCGAACGCAGAGAGCGCAGGGTGCTTGGGCTACGCTTGTCAGAACCGGAAGAATCACAGGGATTAGGGTATTGAGAACGCGGTGATTCGAATGGAATAGAAGAGGTGCGCACCATAAGGCCTTGCTCGCGGGGCCCGAAGTAGTACCACGCTGAGATCGCCAACACATGAGTGAGAGATCCTTGCAGAAGATACGGGGATGTGGGCACGCGGCTTACCGCCGTAGGGACCGCCTGCGAGTGTGGCGAGCGCAACGTTGGCGAAGACCTGCGACGTCCAGAGGTAGGAAAAGGTCTCATAGAAGATCAGGCCCGCGACCTTGCTAGACGAGCAGGAGGAGCTACATGCTATTCCCAGCACGGATTCAGCGAACTGGATTCATCATGACGCAGGAAAGAAATTACACGGGCTTCCAGGAGTCCACTTTGCATAGCTGGAGCCGAAACGAGCGGTGGGTCAGAGAAGGGTGGGCAACAGCGAAGCGGCAACTTACGTTCCGATGACAGTAAACGTGTACCATCTGCACACACGTCAGCGAGTCTCACTATGTGAAGTTCTACGCTCCACATACACGCTTAGAGCGGCTTGCAAGATGAGCGAGACGTACGCCACGACGTACGTGCTCCAGTGGTGCTTGGAGACGTCCATGACTACTTGGAGCAGGAGCGCAGACATGGGTATGCGCGAGCGGAAGCCGAAGTACGATAAGATGGATAGTACGGCGATAATCGTGAATATAATCGCGCCGGCTAACCGAGAAAGTGAATACTAAGGCGCAGATGGAAAATGCTGGAGACTGACAATAGTACTTTGTGATCCAGTAGTAGATGCATATGCCGCTGGGGACGAGAGTTATTTGCGGGCAATTCAGTCGATTAACGGAGACGTACATATTGAGGAGGATGGAGAGAATGAGGGTGATGTGCATGATCATCCTGGTGAAGTAGCGGGTGAGGGCGAGGTAGAAGGTCGCGAGCACAAGCCCAGCAGCGGTGACGAGAAGTAACAGAATAACGGTATGGCTGAATAAAGAGGATCAGGGAGATGTCAATGCTCTGCACGGCGGGTCGATGCGCACTAGTTGAGGGTGACGGCGTTGCCGGTGTCTCCGCTGCCTATGCCTCCGCCGAGGCCGCGATTCTTTATCCACTGCTTGATGACGATGGCAGACAGAACCGTGAACCCAGCGAACTAAACATGTCCCTTAGAGCGATGACACAAAAGCGAATTGAAGGAGACTCGCCTGGAGGATGAAAAATATGAGGAATATGGGGTCATTGATCCTCGGCCTTGGCTTAAAGCGGTCGCCCTCGAAAGGCGACTTCTGGTCTCCATATCCGCCTCCACCGTAGGTTTGATCGTACGGAGGCTGTGGCGGGGGCGCGTAGGAAGTCTCTGCGTAATTGGGAGTGGGACCTGGCTGATAGACTGGCTGGTACCTGTGGTCGGGGCTATTCGATGTTTTGTTCGTGTTCCAGGACATGAAGAGAGAGTACTCGAGGGAGTGGTGGAGGCAGAAGGGAGGACGAGCGGCTCATGCTGTCCATCGAGGAATCGAAGTTGGCGACACGCGATCGAACGGGCAGGAGCACTGCAGGAGCGTGACGTCACACAAGCGCGTCGGTGCCGAAAGCGGTATATTTTCTCCACATAAAATATTATGGGACAGGTCACGGTGGCGGCGTTGTACTTTCGGTTGCTATTGTGGGTGTGGGGCACGTGCCATGACGCGGGGCAGTTGTCCCGCCGACGGACGGTGCTTGTATCTATACCGTACGCCTCTGCACTCGACTCCATCTCTCTCTCCTCTGCTATATATCTCTCCCATCAAACGATGTCTCCTGTGGCTGCCTCCAGCGATCCCGGTGCGTGTCCTTGACCTCGCCCGCCACGTGCCGCTGACTGCCGTGCCATGTCGCGGCCACTGCAGCGTCCCCCGACAAGTCAGTTTCTTTTCTTCCTCTTTTACCCCGTCCTCACCCTCCTCATGCTTTTCAAATCCATAAGCCGTCTCTCCATCCTCTCCGACCTCTCCTTGCCACCAGCTCTTTCCTTCAAATGCGCTGTCATCGACTCTAAGGGCCCCCGCCGCACCATGGAGGACGCACACTCCATCGTCGCCCCCTTTGCCGGCGTCCGCGGTCAGGGTTTCTTCGCCATCTTTGACGGCCACGCAGGAAAGCAGGCCGCAGAGTGGTGTGGTCATAACTTCGCTCAGGTGCGTGTCCCGCTTTTTCTCCGCCACAGCTCCACACCTACCCCCGCTCCTAGTGCCTCTTGAACGTCCTCAGGAAGGACCCCACAGCGAATATTCCCGACGTGCTCAACCAGTGCTTCCACGAAGCCGACAGTAGCCTCTCCAAAATGTCCGAGGCCTCCGACGGCAAGATGCACTCCGGGTGCACCGTCGTCACCGCCTTCCTCCGCCTCGAGAGCCCCGACGGCACCCAGTCCTTCCTCCCCCCAGGATTCGACCCTCTCGTTCCCCCAGAGGACGACGAGGACGACGGGACGGGACGCGTCAGCCCCTCGGACTCCAAGAAAAGCGGCAGGAGCCGCTTCAAGAACGCCCTCAGGTCCCTCGGCGACGTCGGCGGGCGCCGTGCGTCGCAGTACGACGACGACGCCAACGCCAGCGCCAACTCCAACGCCTATACGCCATCCGTGTCCGCGCCCATCCGCCGCGTGCTCTATTGCGCGAACGCGGGCGACGCGCGCGGCGTGCTCTGCCGCGCGGGCAAAGCCGTGCGCCTCACGTACGACCACAAGGGCTCGGACAAGCAGGAGGCGAAACGCATCATGGACGCCGGCGGCTTCGTCATGAGCGGCCGCGTGAACGGCGTGCTCGCGGTCACGCGCAGCCTCGGCGACTCCTCGATGAAGGAGTTCGTCGTCGGCGCGCCCTACACGACCGAGACGGAGTTGAGCGAGGAGGACGAGTTCTTGATCCTGGCGTGTGATGGGGTGCGCCGGCTGTCTGTTTTCTGTGATGTGGTCGTGTGCTGATTCCTTCGCAGCTTTGGGACGTGGTCGAAGACCAGGCGGCTGTGGATCTGGTCCGCACACTGCTGGAGCCGAAGAAGGCGGCAGAGGAGCTGTTGGAGCATGCATACAAGAATTACTCGACAGACAATATGACCGTGCTGGTCGTGCGATTCAGGAATCCGCCCGAAAGCACGTCTGCGTCCCAGTGATTCTTTTTCTCTCTCTCTCTTAGTACGTCGGTTCGCTCTTCGAAGAGCAGGGCTATGCTGACGGATATGCAGGGATTCGTGTCAGTTCTTGTTCCGCTGCACTACGATAGTAATATGAGTGCACAGTATACGTATATACCTCTGGTGTTGCGCTCACGCGCCCGCTCTCCGCTGTGTCGTCGATTTCTCGCTCTCTCTGGGTCGCAGTTCTGTCGTTCCGCATGCACGTACACCGGACACTGTAGCTAATTGTAATCGTAGCCAAGAGCCCGAGCCTACATTATCTGAATGCGATTGTATGAGGCGAAGAGATGGAAAAATGAGAGATACGATGATCGCGACCGGCAGGGACCGAGTCGCAGGATGTGGGAGGTCGCGTTGTTGACCTGTTCCACATCGATCTCGGGTTCACCTGTGGATGTCTCAGCAATCAGCTGCGCCCAAGCCTTCGTTGCAGGGGGTCAGAATCAGAGCACGAAAGGGCGCAGTCAAGGCCCATGCAAAGCACGAGCCCGCAGGTACGCAGCGTCCCCCACCGCCGCCCTCTGCGTCCAGCTGACCGTGCCCGCCAGTTTTCCGCGACCAGCTCTACAAACACCTCGAGACTGTGCCCGCAGACGACTTCGACGGGCTCACGAACAAACTCGTCCAGGCCGGCTCCACGCTCGAGTTCCTCAAATATGCCGATGCGCTCTTCGAGATCCTCCTCGCCGGCGGGCTTCTCCAGCCCGGCGGCTCCTACGTCGAGGAGGAAGTGCCCCCCGCGGCCTTCTCCATCGTCGCCGCGAAGGAGCCTGCCGATTTTGCGGACCTGAAGCTCCACGTCGAGGTTGTCAACAAGCTCGTCAGGAGGTGCGTGCTCCCCGCCGCGATTCGAGTCTCGGCGCGGTATGGTGGCTGCGTGCTGATGCATAGTGGCCGCAGGTACAAGTACCTCCAACGCCCCCTCGAGGAGTCGTCCCTTCCGACGATTCTCCAGTACATCAACCGCTGGACGGAGCCCCAGCGCGAGAAGCTCGCTATCGCCATCGGGCTCCTCATCTCCCAGGGTCTCGCCAGCGCCAGCTGCCTGCAGAGTCTCACGAAGGACCACCTCGTGAAAAACGGTGCGCCCCACCCCCTCCCCTACCCCGCCCGACCCAAACTGACCCGCCGCCCCCGGGGTCGCGCGCAGACCTGTCGGTGACGGTGATCACGCTGATCTTCCGCGCGTGCCTCGCGGAGCAGTCCATCGACCACCTCGCGGGCGCACTCAAGCGCGGCGGGATCCGCGACCTCCTCGCGTTCTTCCCGCCGAACCGGCGCGAGGACCGCGTGCTCGAGGAGCACTTCCGCCGCGCGGGCCTCCCACAGGTTGCCGACTGGTGGACCAAGCGCCAGTTCGCGTCCCTCAAGGACGGCGTCATCAAGGCGCTCCAGGAGATGCTCCAGCGGGACCTCCCGCACCGCGAGGTCCGCACGTCCCCTCCCCTCCCCTTCTGTGTTCTGCCACGAGTGCTGACGTGCGTGTGTGTATGCGTTGCTGGTGGTGCAGATCGTCGCGGCGATCAAGAGCAGGCAGGAGGAGCAGCCGCTCCCCGAGACGGAGCTCATACAGTGCATCTGGCAGGGCCTCATCTCCTCCATCGAGTGGAGCGCGCGCCAGGACCAGAATGAGGCACTCGCGCTGCGCGAAATCTCGGTGCGCCACCGCTCCCTCTTTGACTTCCCCATCTCTGCTGCCGCGCTCACGCCCCCCCGTTTCCATTGCAGGGCTTCGCGGACATCATCGAGCCGTTCTGCAACGGCGCCAAGACGGAAGTGGCGCTGATCAACACCGTGCAAGTGTACTCGTACGAAGACACACGTATCATTAAGGCGTTTCCCCAGGTTTTGAAGGCGCGTCGCGTCGCGTGCCCCCGCGCTGTGCTGCTTTGTGTGATGACCGGCTGACGTGCTACGCGGGCAGGTTTTGTATAACAAGGATTGTATCTCCGACCAAGCTATCATATACTGGCACCAGAAGGGCGCGAAGGCCCAGGGAAAGCAGCATTTCCTGCAGGCGACACAGCCGCTCGTGAAGGTAACGTCCCCTCCTCCGCCACCGTCTCCTCTGCACGCGTGCTGAAATTCGTCCCCAGTTCTTGCAGGAGCAAGAAGAAGAGAGCGGCGACGAGGAGTAGAAGGGAGGAGCATCATACCCCAGCCGGCCGCCGCCATATGGGCCCCGGCCGAGCATGTATCCCGTATGCATGGCACGCCATGTTTTGCATTGCATGAAGAACAACCGCTACGAGACGAGCTCCATGTTCCCATGATTCCGCGTGTGTAGAGATGATATGTCGTAGATACTGGCCTAACATGCAATCCAGCAGAAAAAGCTTAGCCGAGCAGAATTTTACTTGCGCGCCCGACGGGGGGAAAACCCTGCGCGGCGAGTCGAATGTACGCGAAAGTGATGCTGACACGCTAAATGATGTTTGAGAGAAACACAACATATTCGGTATTACTCGTATACCGTAGCAAAAGGAACATCCTGCAGGACTTATACCCGAACGATGAGGAGATAATTCCAAGCGAAGACCAGCAGATCAAACGATCAAGAGAGATACATACAACGATCCACCAACCAAGCTCTGCCAGCTGATCCCCGTCCGTCGCACGGCGGTCCATCACCACGCCTCCGGCATGGGCGGGAAGTCGCCCATCCACCCGTTCGGGTGACCCATCTGTAGGAAGATACCATCGGATCCGTTCACGGGGAGCCCGAGATCGGTCAAGCTCTGTGAACCGCGCCCCCGCGCGGGGTTGGGTGATGAGCACAGCCGGCCCGCGCACGAAGTCCAGACAAAGCTAACCTGTTCTTGCAGCCACAGCGGGATCGCGGACGGGCTGAACGCATTGCCGCCGCCAGGCCCCGGCAGCGCGCCGAGCCCGAGCTCCTCCATCGTGAACGGCGGCGGCGACACGATGGACGGGTCGAGGTACGGCGGCAGCGGCGGTGGCGCCATGAGCGCGTCGGGCCCGCCTGGGAGCGGCGTCATCCCGACCTTCCTGCGCAAGCTGGCGAGCATGATGCGAAGAGTGAGCGCATATCTAGTGCGAAAAAAGAATCTTAGAAACGTAGCGCCATTATCACCCACAAGAGAAATGGCATACCTCTCTGCTGCAACCTCCGAGAGTAGCTGAGCGAGCTGTTCCACTTGCACACTGATGGCCCCGAGGTCCAGCTCCGCAGGGAACAGGTTCGCCATCTTGAGCAAGAACAGACCAGAGAAAGCAGCTGTAACCAAGCTGTCATGCACCGCATACCTGAGAGCAGCTCTGCACGGCGTCTCAGAGAACGGAAGGACGGCGATAGCGGTATAAACACCTACCTGTACGTAGGCGAATTGAGCAAATTCGAGAGGCAATTCGAGGCGGCGTCTTTGGCCTGGAATGCCAGCTCACGCTGCTCGAAGGGCATCTTGTCCCACGACACACCACGCAGGGCGACACAGACGAGCCACAGCTTGGCGTAATGCAGCTCGCCCGCGAGGATCTTGCGCGGCAGCGCCTCTTCGTCCATGGTTTGACCTAGACACACGTCAAAGATCACGAGGCATAAAGCACATTGGGAAACGAGGACACACGATGCAAATCATCGCAATCGGACCACCACTTGTCCAGCGCAATATTCGCGCGCCGGATGAAGGCAAGTGTGTTATGGTTCACTTGGCCGTTCAGCGGAGACAGCGTCTCGTAAATTTGGGCTGTCGATCCCCAAGTGATCAGCTCTGCCCAGGAGAACATATGCACCGGACGGACTTTTCTGCATGATGAGCTCAACCTGGGATATCAAGCGCACGTCGGTGGGCGAAGCCATGGGATGGGAGAGCAGGATGCGACAATGCTTGATGGAGCTCTCGTCGCGGAGCACGATCGGCCGTCCTGTACCCAGGCTCATCCTGCCGGACCACATCAGCGACAAGGACGTGTCAAAGTAAACTACGGACGCACTGGTGGTCGAACCAGTACAGACAGAGCCAGATGCGCGCGGACACCACTGTCCCGATCGTGTGAGTACGCGAACGGCGGGAAGGAATTACCGGCTGCTTACCGAGGTTACGCTCCTCCTCCTCCGTGCGCTTCTTACTGCCCTCGTCCGCGAGCTTCTCCAGCGCGCGGTGCAGCCCAAGGTCGAGCGCCATGCGCATGGCATGCCCGCTAGGCAGCCAGCCGTTCGTGCTCCATGCGGCCAGCAGCAGCATTCCTGCGACGCACAGGAGCAATTCAGGTTACAACGCTCTCTTGCGCAGAGGGACTCACCCTGGACGGCTTCTTTCCGCACCACGGGCCCGAAGAGCGTGGAGCGCGCAATGCCCTGCGCCTCCTCGAGGCACTTGTAGAACGTCGGACTCAGCGGGCCCGTCCCGCTCCTGATCTTGCTCGCAATGGCCAGGATCGCGTCAAACGTCCACGGCGTGCGCTCCATGAGCGCTTCGTAGGTGTCATAACTCGGGTCGAACACCGGTATGAAGAAGTGGCATCCGGAGAAAAATCTGGGTGAATATACGGGTCGCCCTCAGCGCTCCGCACCGACCTGAAACGAAGCTCGAGACAAACACGCACATGTGATAGAGCTCTCGGGCCTCGGTATCGGAGACGAGTCCCTGCGGACGGTGTCAAGAAGCAATCGACCGAGGGAGATCTCGTGTGACTGACCTTCTCGACGACATGAGGAAACGCGTTGCGTGGGGTGGGCTCGGCCCTCTTGCGCTTCTTCACCCTAGAGAGCGTCATGTGAGAGGAGGGGCTTGGCGCACGTCAACGAGCTCACCTGGGGGGCGACGTCGAGGGGGCAGCCGCTGCTTCGGCGGCGGCGTTGGCAAGGCCCTGGAGCGCCTCGATGGGTGCATTCAAAGTGGACCGCGGTAGCGTGTCCTCTGACTCGTCATCGGACGACGGCGCAGTGCTGGGCACGATGCCGTAAGTCGCATACTTGTGAGGCTGTCATGCCCTGTGAGACATGGAAGAGCACGCAGGATAGAGTGGTGCCTTACGGGAGGGGCAAAGCCGGGAAGCGGGGGGAAGGCCCGCCCGGAGCGAGAGGAGCTCTCAGCAGGGCCGGAGGAGCTGTACATGTCGACGCCATTTCGGATCGGCGGTGCTGGGGGCGGGCCGCCACCGTTGGCGTACACGGACTGAACTATGGCTTGGGTTGCCTGGTTTTGGGTCTGGATTGCAGAGAGGATGCGGTCGAGGGAGGATTGCATGCCAATCATTTGACTCTGCATGACCTATTCAGAAGACTGGATTGAGTGGGGAGAAACGAGGATGTATGAGATACAGGGCGCTCACGAGGTACTGTCCCTCCAAGCGGGAAAGACGTCTGATGAGGGTTAAAAAATGGGCGTCGGTGAGTGATGGCAGGAAGAAGAGGGAGCTCACTCGATGCTGGGGCCTGACATAGGCTGTACATTTTTCTTCTCTGGTTTCTCAAAGACGCAAAGGGTGCCGCTCAATTGGCATCGACGACATGGAGCCTAAGCCGGGCCGGGCGGAGAAGGACGGGCCATGGACAGCGGCGCGGGGGGATATAAGCGGGTGCTGGAAGGGGCAGTAGGAAGGGACGAACCTCTCCTTCACACCTGTTCTTGCCCTTCCTGCAGGCGGTGCATGCGCGGGCGCCGCGCTTGGGGATGTGGCCGGCGGGTGTGAGCGGTTGGCCTGCGGGCAGCTGGGGCGGCGAGGCGATGTCCTGGGCGTGGGTGATGGTGCTGGCGAAAGACGTCCTGCGACGCTTTCCTTGCGGGTGGTCGTAGTCGGTCGACGTTGTGGGCGACAGAGACATTGTGGACGGCTCACTCGCCGCACAGGGGACTTCCGTCGCTGTCTTATTTCATCGCTACCACCCGTGGGAACTTTCTACTCTAGGGCGCCATTCCGTCTGGTTCCTCTGCCCGACGCTGATCAACGTTCTCCTTCGTTGTCGTCTCGTATTCTCTGCACACTGTGCTAGACATTGACTGTATTCAGTTCTTAGTGCAAACTGTCATGCTACTGTTGGCCTCAACGAGCACTCGAATGCCGCGAGGCGATCTCGCTTCCATCCAATGCGAGCCTCGCATCTCTGCTCACCTGATGTTCCTCTTCCCCGTTTCTCCTTCGACGCCTTAAATACTCCATGCCCGGGGAGCCGCAACCACCCCAGCCCTCTTTTTCCCGCCCAAGATTTGTTCCGTGATACGTAACTCTCTCCTCACCTACGAACACCGTCCTCGTGCCAAGTGTTATGTTCGGCCTCGAATCCCCAAGCTTGCGTTTCCCCGGAAAGGGACCGACGACTGGCTATGGCATCTCACGTGTGCGAGGCTCTTTGTTACTGTATCTGCGCGGCGTGTGCCCTGGCACTAAGTACAGTCACTTTAGCTTCAGTTATGACCATGCACCCAACCATCGGTGCGGATAGACTTTTGGCAATGCTCGAATCAGGCCCAAGCACCCCATTCCTACGGACGAAGTCCACTGGGGGTCAGACGCGCTTCGGGTGCGCGTCGCTGGATGCCCGTTATCTCCACACAGGCCCTCACAGAGCCTCACAGCAGCTCGTGGTTTGTCAACAATCATGCTCGGTCTCTCAATACTACGCGAGTTTCGTGTTCTCTTTTCCCGTGCCTGAGGCCTGAATGCTTGCATCTTTGAGTTAGGCTATCACACCTTCCGCTCCCGCGTCTTCACCCTGCAAGACTTGCGGGAACTCTCCTTCCCATCAGATGATTAGAAGACTGGCCTACTTGCCGCACAGGATCCGCAGAGACTTCGTGCTGTGTGTGAAAGACGAGGCCCGCGAGTGTACTTGTAGAACTCCTTGTATGTGTGCCTTGGTATATTTTTCACGCGTCCGAAAATCTGAATAGACTTGCTACTATATACTTCTGAAGTGCCCGTTCTTCTCGACGGACGCCGGCGGTTACTCAATGGTACCATAGAAATTTCCAATTCCCATCTTTTCTATGGTGGATCTATACACTGAGCTTCTTTACATGCCGGCCCTTTTCGGGAGTCAAATCACCTGTGAGCGAACCAGGTCGCACTGATACCCAGGTTTCATCGTGCAGGGGAGCACTTGCAAAATGCGACCATACAAGCTGAGTTGCTGGGAGATCACGGGCAGGCACGTACATGAAGTAAGCCAAAGCACATCCTACGAATTGCCTGAAGCCTGATAGCTTTCAGGATAACGTGCCCATGAACCAACAGCTGTGTCCTTCCGCGCATTCCGCACTCGATGCATAACGGGCGACACGAACCGTTCGACGGCGGGAAACTCAGACTCGGAAGGATGCCGTCTGCCAGAGTGCCAAGAGGGAGCTGTTTGTGATTGAGATTTTGCAGCATGTAGTATTAAAAAATCCCCATCACAAAGCAGCTTCACGTACAAGTTGGTGCAGTGACAGATGAGCATCCACGGTGAGCACTTATAAAAATGGGAAGTCAAGTGAAGTCTGGTATTGTCGGGCTGCAGTCAACGAGTTTCAAAATTTTGGCACCGTAGTCAGGTAAAGTCAGGATAAGTCTGGTTACAGTCACCAAAGTGATCATGCCAAGAAATTATACCATCAAATGCAGTCAAATCTTAGTCTGTGAAAGCCTCAGATTTGTGTGACCCTACTCCTGTTGCAGAGGCCTTGGTGGGCAGAGGCATATCCAGTGAGCAGAGTGAGCAATACGGATATAGTGCCCTGCAGTGCACTTATGAATGTCTTCAGCATGGATGTAGATGATATCTATGGCTCCAACACAGTAGAGCCAGCCAGTGAATAGCCTTATGTAGAATTAAGGCTGATTAGTTAGCAAGACTTGGTGGAATAAGTGTGCAGCATGAGCTGAAACCGGTCTGAGATAACCTTTAAAAAAACACAACATGTCAATACATGCTCACTTCCAGAACTTCCTCTCGTTCCAGGAATGGGGACTTTTGGGAAGATTGCTGACAGTTGGACAGCAAGAAATCTGCAAAAAGTTGAGAAGCCATTTCCTCACAAGTAACGTAACACTTGCCTGAATATGTTTCTGAGGTAGCTAAAGAGAGGTTACAGTCATCGACTCTTGACTTCCCGTACCAACGCGACGCGTCGCTCACGTGCTTAAGTCACAAGTAACGCATCGCGATTCCCTCGATTTTGCTACGCGATCAATACAGCTACAGCCGAAGCCAAGTCCCAAGAATACAGAAGAAGACAGCACAGCACAGAGAGAAGTACAGTCCCAGAGCAGAGCAGAGTCCTCGACTAGCAGATATCCTCGTATTCATCGTCCACGCCGAGATATTTCTTGATTTCAGCAGGTTCCACGCAGCTTTGACGCGTGAAGTACGAGAGGAGCAGAATGTAGTTGTCTCCGTTAAAGCACGTCAGCATCGCACGATTACGTGCACCAAAGCGCCTCTCACCGGTCCAGCGCACTGCGGCTTCCTTCGCAAGCGTCACCGCTCGCTTCTTTTCTTCTACCTTCGCGGGATCGCATGCCCCATATGCTGCGAGTTCACTCTCCAGAGCTGCAAGCTCGTTATTAGCTACGGCGAGCTTCGTCAGTGCTGCGTTGCGCTCGGCCTGCGCACGCATATGATATCAGTAATCCTCACAATCGGAGCGCACTTCACTACATCAGAGAATAATGAGAAGAGACGGACACTGTCAGGCCTTGCAGCCTTCTCAGCCTCAATCGCTGCGCGTATTTCAGCGAGTTGGGCACGTTGCGCAGCTTGACTCTCCTTGACGGTATTCAAACGGTTTTGCATCTGTTGACAAAGACAAGTGAGGTTCGTGTGATCAAGAGAGCACGGTGACATTGAAAAATACGAACCATGGCTCCTCTCTGAGACGGAAAGCTCCAAAAGACTGCATATATGCGCATACAACTGAGCACTTCGTCCATAATATTAGCAGAGGGATGAATAGTAACGCACAGTTTGATGAGCCAATCTTCTCTGCTTGCACGAGGCCGTCATCGACGAGGCCTTGCAACACTTCCTTGACCGACTGTGATACTACAAACGCATGCAAAATTGAAGTATATTATAAAACACTTGTTTTACCACTGCATGCCCAGCAGACGATGCAAAGACAATTAAAAACGTACCGATTCCCTTCATCTTTGGTCCCAGCTTCTCTAATTCTTTTAGCTGTGGATATCCCATAAACGTAAGTCTAGAGGCTCCGAGAATACCATCTAACGGGAAAGGCGATCAAACCTGGAAGAAATCTTTCTGGAACGTAAATTTCAGCCCCCATCATTCAACCAACTTGGTAACCAATAGTATTCACGGTCTCATGGAAGATCTCGAGCAATTTGACGCGCTTTTCTTCGGCGGAGAGTCCACGAGGAGCCTGAGAGAAAAAGTTAGGTCTGCATCATGCCAGAAAGAGTAACTAACCATTTCAGTGTGGCTTTCGATGATAAAGCTTCGGGTGTAGAGAGGAAGGGTTGAGCGGATGGCCAAAGGATGACGACAAGGGCTCACTATAAGTACTTGCGTTGACCTGGACGAGACGACAGAAGGTCACCACATTCACAGAGACGCGACGCGTCTTCATCACGTGAACCTCTGCCGAAGACTCGCCGACAGTCGACTCTCCAAACCAGACGCAATATACATCAGTACAGAGAACGAATAGAGAGCCGATGATTATTGAGAATTGGGTAAGGGTTGTATCTTACGGCCTATGGGCAGCGATGCAGTGTGCAAGCAGTGAGTGTACAATGAGCATCTGAATTATAGGGTACAGTCCGTTTAAATTATCACTAATGCAAGACCAAGACATGGACATGGAGAGAGCGCAGTCCTCAATATGTATGAGCAGGGGACGGAAGACGATCCGAGATGCGACAATAGAAATCCAAAACACGGGGAAAGAACGTGAACGTGCAGAGACGCCGCACGCGTGGAGGTGCGATGAGTCGCGAAGTACACGACAACATGGATTTTACGGCGCTGTGGAAGAGCCATATCGTTATGTGTATGCATGAGATCTACTGCGTTATGATGAACGGCCGACGAATGTCTACCGCAGGTCGAAGCGTTGGTCGGTCGAAGGGTACCGATACGCGACGAACTCGTTGTCTTGGTCGACGAGCTCTGCGATATTCTTCCGTGACGTGACAGACATCCGCATAGCCGTACTGCTGTGCGCTGAGCCAGGGCCACCATAGCCAGCAGAATGTTCGCCCGACGCCGATGTCCTGTGGGTAATTATTGGCTGGAGCGAAGCGTCGACGCCAGCCAGATCCTTGCTCTCTGCATCCTGCGACTTCCTGCCGAACAGAGATGCGAGGCCGAACCGGCTGCGCCGCTGCTTGGGTTTCGCCTGTGGCTGCACCGGGCGTAAGTGGCCTTTCCCGTTGTTCCACTGGTTCAGTGAGAGATGCGAGACACCGAATTCGCCATATCGTTCCTCAGCGAGGAACGGCGGCACATTCAATGGGCCTCGCATATAGGCCGCTTTTGCGGGAAGAGTGCGAACGGCGGGATGTGGCTGAGATGCCATACCACCAAACGACTGTCGCCGAGTATCGACGGAGCGGAATGGAGCTTGCGGTGGGAGTAACTGGGGCGAAGTAGCCTTTCCGTAGGAAGACATAAGAGGGTCGTAAGTATACATAGTCTGCGGCCGAGCATCTGGCATGGGATGATTGGGGAACTCGATCGAGGACTCTCCCGGCAATGGAGGCAGAGACTTGTCGCGGCGAATCGCAACCGATTGAGGCCTATTTGACTGGGGCGTCACTGGTGTGATAGGCCCTGTATAACTCGATAAGGTCTTCGAGGAGCTGTGCGTTGTCCGCCCGCGCGGATCCTGTTCCGGGGAGTTCACATCAGCAGACGGAATGTGGTCATGGTCTGTCTCATAGTTCCCGCTGTCCTTGCGACCATCGCTCAAGTTCTCCTTCTCAGTAATAGGCTGACGCGACGACGACGGCGAAGGAACGAGGCTAGATGGCGCTGTTGGTGGAGAAGGAGCGTACGGCGACATTGCGTTAGGTGATGCGGAGGAGGGAAGAGATGGGGTGGAAACGTGTCGTCTAGATGAGAGACGCTGCTCACGGTCTACCAGATATGACAGTGGAGGGGGAGGTGCCAAAGGCAAATCATCTTCAGCTCTATCAAGTGACCGTGATTTTGCGCGACTAATTGTACGACCGCTGTTCTTAGAGCCAGTGACAATTTTCCAGATTTTCTTCAGACCAATCTTCTTCTTCGGCACCGCGCTCGAAGGGGCATCTATGACTTCAGAGAATACGCCAGGTTGCTGTGGTGCATCGGCTAAACGGACAGTTGGCGCATTGCTGCCAAACTCTTGCTCCAACTCTGGATGCGCCTCGAAGAAGTGTTGCTCCCGAGACAGCGCGATACTGAAGGACGATCAGTGCCTATGTCACCCTGAGGTAGCAACAATACATACTGCATGTCAACCATGCTACCTGACGGCGCAAGGCTGTCCTGGCTTCTGAATCCCGATGTAAGATTTTTGAAGCCGAAGAAACGGGATCGCCTAGGCGACGATGTCGACCCGATGCTCTGTATATCGGAGAACGAGGCTTGCGAGGTCGCTCGCAATGATGTTAATGGGCGTTCATTGCCCGTTGTCAGTACGCTGCTAGGCCGCGGCGAGAACGACTGCGAATACCGCGACTCGCTCGCCCTGGCTCCCGAGAAGAATCCGCTGTCCGTCTTAGGCAGTTGGTTGGGTATAGGCATGGAGTAGACGGATGTGACGTCGATAGCAGAACCGCGGGACGACTTCCTGACACGGCTCCTCTCGAGACGCTCCTCCTTCCGCCTGCGCTCGCGCTCTTCCTTCTCTTCCTTGCGCACGTCAACATGCTCGACAATCATTCCATTTTCAAGTAATGTCACATCACGGCTGTGGCCGTGGGTGTGCGCAATCACAGCACCACCTGGCATGGAAGAGGAGCGAGAAGCCTTGACGCTTGCATCCTCTGCGTGCTTTGGATTGACGTTGAGGTCGTACGCTGACCGCCGTAGCTGCGAGCACGCATCCCGCACTTTATCGTCCAACTGACGAGACTCCCGCATTGCACGAGCATGCGCGAGCACTTCCGCTTCGAGTAGCGTGCGCTGGGACCTCACGTACTGATCCAATGTTTGCTGTCTTGACGAAGGTTCTTTGGGGTTCTAGTATCAGAGATGAATGAGACATGAAGTTGTTTGAAGATGCAACGAATGCTGACCAAGCTGAGCCAGAGGTGAAGACTCTCCTCAGTCAATCGCCCTCCACGAGCTCGAGGTCGGTTCGGATGTTCCGACGGAGGGGTCCCCGCTGCTTCATCCTCTTGCTCCCGGCGGATCAACTCATCGTACAACACGTCGCTGTCCCGTTCCCAAGCGCCAGGACTGGCGACGTCGACATCGGCCATGTCCTGGTCACGCATCGCACACTCAACACATACCTCCTCCTTCGGCACCTGTGGAGGAGCATACACATTCGCACCGGGTGTGGGCGTGATATAAGTCGGATGTTGCGCATACGCGCGAGGTTTTGGGGAAATGGGGATTTGCATGTTCGCCGGGTTATAAGATGGTCCAGCAGAAACAGGGACGATGGGCGAAGAGCTGGGACCTGCGCCGAAGCCCGCGACTGGCAACGACGGATGGCGCGGCGAGGACGGGACAAACGAGCCGTACTGGTCTTGTGACGGCCGGCGACTCGAGGTGCGCTGGCCCATCTCCTGGGGGCTGTCACTGCCCTTCGAGGGAATGCGCTGCAGCTCTTCGTCGCGGCTGAAACGCTCAGCGAGGCGCGAGGGGCTCCCTTGCATGGGACGTGATAACGTGTCTTCGGGTCTTGGCATAGGCGGCTGCGGCTGCTGGTTCGTGGCTGGCAATGGCCCCTGCAGAGGAGCACTTTGTTCGGCCTGTCGCTGCTGCTGCTGCTCCATGAGCTTCTCGGGCACCCACACACCTGCAGAGCTGTTGGGCACGGGACGGTCGATCCAGCTCCGATGCCTCGGGCTCAAGGCGACTGGGTCCACCGCAGAGTTGGAATACCTTCCTGGCGAATTGACGTACTGCGTGACTCTGCAGGAAGTACCGAGTGACGGATAGCGATTATCCTTGAGGTCGAAATCTGCGAAATTAAGCGCGTTCGGATAGTCATGAGCGGCTAGTCCCGTTGTGACGACCTCGTTGAAGGCGAGTCCGGTATCAGGGGGTGGAAGCTGCAATGCGGTCGCCATACCTAACACTAGGAGACAGAGACGGCCTTAACAGGCGCACAGCTGTGAAGATATACAGTAGAGAATGTGTGAAAGGGGATATGCACAAATTTAACGGAGACTGCAGCGAGCGGTGTTGGTTATGTAGCTGCAATCGAGGATGAAGCAAGGCCAAGGTACTGTTGAGAAGTTGAAGATGGTCTTGGGCTGTCGAGAGCGGAAGGACAGACGTGAATTGAGGCGTTGACCTCGAGTTGGAAGGCGACAACAGGCCGGTCGACGATGTTGGTCGGAGAAAGCAACGCTGGACTCGCGGGCTATCGTGACCGCATGACTTCCCGCCGCGGCATTCACCGCAACCCCAAGGTACCATCCAGATCAATATTCCAAGCCTTGCCAAGCGATATGACACCTCCAGCCCACGATTGACATTAATGTCTGTACACTACTACCACTACTTCTTGAGTGTGCCCAGAACTCCAGAACCCGCAACCACGTTTACCACAACTTCGAATCTTCCGAAAGAAAAGTGCGGTCACGGTTATAGCCCTCACTGGCGTCATCACTTTCGGTACCTATAGTAGCAGCAAAGTTCAGAACCATTTCTGAGGACCATAACTGCCGTACTCACCACAACGTGCTCTTCCTGTTCCTCCGCATCTTCCGCTGCAGTTGCAGCATGCCGTAAAGCAGCGCCTCTGCAGTCGGAGGGCAACCGGGAACGTAGATGTCAACCGGCACAATGCCTGTGAACAATGTCGGACGTATCAGACTCGCATTTAATAGAAGGTGTCTAGCACGATGCACGTACGGTCGCAACCTCGGACGACGGAGTACGAGTAGTGGTAGTACCCTCCGCCATTCGCGCAGGAGCCCATAGAGATCACCCAACCTAAAGGGAATCAGACCGCATACCCCACCAAGGCCTGCTGCATACTTACGCGGCTCGGGCATCTGATCGTACACCTTCCGGAGCGCCGGTGCCATCTTGTTCGTCAGCGTCCCCGCGACGATCATGATATCGCACTGTCTGGGACTGGCACGGAAGATGACACCGAGTCGGTCCTGGTCATACCGTGCAGCGGCCATGTGCATCATCTCTACAGCGCAACAAGCAAGACCTGCGCAGCGAGAACGCGTCAGAACGTACTGAGAACGCCTGGGAGGCACAACACACCGAAGGTCACAGGCCACATAGAACCCTGGTGCGTCCAATTCACCACCTTGTCCAGCGTCGAGAGCACATACTCTGGAAACCCGGGAACGAACATCAGCCTTCCCGACAATCCCGCAACACACACTTCAGACGCACCTGCTTTGTTCGCGGGGTGCTCAAGACTCAGTTGGTTCGAGCCGCGTTTTGCGATCTCAGTTATGGGATTGGCCGCAGATGTGGAGGAAGTCGGAATGTCGGTAGGAGAGGAGACGGGGGACGTTATGTGCAGCTGGCGAGACGCTGCTCGCAGACCAATGATGAATATGGCTGAGAGTGGGGCGTGCTGGGTCAAGACGAACCGTAGACACCAACCGCTGGGCGGAGAGCGGCTCGTCGTCCAGCGTTAGCAACTAGGAATAGACGAGGAAGGTGTTAGTCGACAACACACGAACATAGGCAATGATTAGTATACCTGCTGCTCTGTATGTCGCGAGCGACATGATGGACGGGGATATGGGAGCTCGACGACTGTGACGACGAGCGGATACTTGACGCAGCCGGTGAAAGCCGGGGACACGAGCGCTGCCGGCGCCACCAGCTCAATTGCAGGCATCTAGAAGTTAACTTGCGCAGAACGCAACCTTGCATTCGAGACAATATCGTTGGAGGATCCAAAGCGTACAGAATACTACACTTCCGTCAACTCATCCATAGCAATTCGGGTGGTAGAACCCACTCAAACTCGTACATCAGTCAAATACAAACAAAACTATATGGTGGGTACGTGCGGTCCATACAGTACAATTACAAAAAAATGCTACAGTCTACATTCCTATACAAAGACATGAATGACGTGAGAGACACGAGGGGCTGTCAGCTGCCGACGAATGCGAGATATGCAATGAGCCCCATCGGAGGGCAAAGAGGGGGTGAAATGGAATGGACGTGGGCACGGGAGCCTTGGCACAGACGAGCCAGCGCCCTTGCAATGACAGACAGGTACGACAATGAATGAAGAGTGAATGCGAGGGGGTTGGCCGATTATACTGATGAAAATGCAGGTGAAAGGAGTGTCCACATACCAGTCCGACGCGCAGGGATATGCAGGAAGGTCGAAAAAAGGTAGAGTCCAAAACGGCGAAACGAGAAAACGCAAAGACGCGACCGGAGCACAACCTCACCACCTCAGTCATACGCGTCCCGCTCGAGCGCGCCCTGCAGCCAGCGATGGCCCCTGACTTCCGTGATGTCTGCCCTGCGCTCCGGGTCTTTCTCCAAGCAGCGGCCCATGAGCCCGACCGCAGCACGACTGAGCCGGCCCGCACCCGTCCTCGACGACTCACGGAGGACGATCCGGCCGTCGATCGCGTCCTGTTCGGTGGGGAACGGAGAATGACCTGTGAGGAGATAGGAGAGGAGCACGCCAAGCGTCCATATCTCCGCATGCGGGGCACGATATGGCCGCTTGAGGAGGATCTCGGACGCAGCATACGCAGTAGTTCCGAAGAATAGCGTGTAGTACGGGCGGGGTGCGCAGGGGTCTACGACGACGGCGCTGCCGAAGTCTATTAACTTGACCTGTTGAGTATTGGTGTCAGAAACCGATAATGAACCGCGCACCAAGGCCCTCCGGCGGAACGGACGCCAAACCTACCTTGAGATCTTGGTCCACGACGAGATTCTCGTCTTTGATATCACAGTGAGTAATCCCTTGGCTTTCCAGGTAATATACAGCCTCCACGACCTGCGCGAAGATATATCTGGCTTGATTCTCCGAGAGCCTCTTGTGCTTGCTCTGCTCGATGCATTCGAAGAGGTCATGTGAAGGGCGGCGCGAGAAATTCGGGCGGACCTGCGGGGCGGGCAGTGGCAAGAAGGGCTGCGTCTCTGTCTTCTTTACAAGGGGGTTCTCAGGGAGGGAATTCAGCGCGTTGATATACAGAGGATCCGGTCCCGCCGCCGCCGATAAATCGCAGGTGTCGACATTCATGCAGACCTGTGGAGGGGTATGCAGGACGGAATCCGTCGTCGATTCGAACGATGCTGATGGTGTCAACGACGGAGTGGAAGATAGAGACGGCACGACAAGCTTCCCCGGCGCTGTGATCTGTTTGACCTTCTTTTTCTTCCTGGAGACCCACGGGGAACCGTGCAGTTCTTGGACCTGGACACAACGTCAGCGCTTGCGTCATAAGAGTTCGCAAGACAGATACCAACCAAGTAGAAGTACACGTTATCCTCGAAGAGGTCAAGACACTTGACGATGTTCTCGTGATCGACCAAGCTGAGGATCATCACCTCTGTCGGGATCCTGCCAAACATCTCGTCTTGCCACCACGCATGCTCGGGGACTTTATCCTTGATGATGAACTTCACTGCGACCTCGTTTCCGCCGTGGCGATGGGTCGCGGTCATGACGAAACCATACCCACCGGCACCGAGCTCATCGCTAAGTTGGTACGTCCGCACGAAGAACGGGTTGAGCGTGTGTTCCGCAGGGAAACGCGGGTTGTACATTCGCCCGCGCATCTCAAAGGTGTCCGCGGATTCATCATCACGAGCGGGTTGGGGTGGGTCAGCGGGAGAGAACAGAAGGGACGGTACGTCATCCGGGGGGCCGTTTCCGAGGCCCTGTACAGACAGCTCAGGCAGCGGAGGTAGATGGTTGGCTATAGGCGGACCGGCATGATCCGAGGAGGACGTGAGCACAGGAGCGGTAGTGTCCAATGGCGACCGTGTTGGAGTGAATGGGGAGGCGCCCGGGTCAAGCGTGTGGGTATTGTAACTAGGGGTAAAATGGCCAAGTTCGAGAGACGCATTCGCCAGGTCTAGCGCATAGGGGGGTGACGAGAAGGCCGGGAAGAAGGTATCCTGTTGCACGTGTGTGAGGGAATTAGGAGGAGAGGGACCGAGAAGCGGAGAGAGAGACGGAAGAGAAGACAGAACTGGCGGATTACGTTCGGGTTTCGCGCCGCCAACGACTGGGTCGAGATTGGGCGTGTAGGGGTGGAAGATGCCAGGCGAGAAATGCGGGTGGTGGCTCTGGTAGACATCGTAGGGATGGTGGTGCTCGTGTTCAGTGAGGGGAGTGTGGAGGGGTTCACCGTCGTCGGAAGAGGCGTCGCCCATGTCCATTAGAGGGGAGAGGGAGTCGAAAGACGGGGACAGGCCGGCGAAGAGGGAGGACGGGAGATCTGCGGAGGCCATGGCTGCACGGGGTGACGCGAGAGGTGCAGGGCGGTAAAAGGGGGAAGAGGGGATGTTGGAATGGAGGCCCGTGCGTATTTATTTCCAGCGGTGCCGTCGATCACGCGAAGGTGAACAGGACTGCGTCCGCTCCAAGACGTCTCGATCGACAGCACGTATATTGCTTTGGCCAACTCACCTCACACTCTCACCTACCGTTGCCACGCAATACATATACAGTATGTTGCGAGGCAGAGATGGCCATCTCTATCAGTCAGCGGATGTCTGCAATGGCTGTCGAAGATGCACAGTTGCAATCAGTGGTGTTTCCAGCTGCCAGGCGTGCTCACAGTCAGAGACTTCCAAGGGCGTCCGATGGACCTTCCGCATTTGGACAGACTCGGTTCCCACTGATCATCCCTCACTAGCGCTCACTCGCAGTCACGTAGCACGCGCAATGGGAGTCCCTTCTCAGTGTCCGAACAGAGCAGAATCCTCTACGACTCTGCGGATGGACAGTCTAAGTTGTATCCAGATCGTCGATACATCGCTAGCACCGATCGCGCGTACACAACAACGGTTCACTTCGGCGACTCCGCTAACGCCCACATATAATACACGCCTGAACAATGGCTCAGCGCGCTCCACAGTAAACGATTTAAACGAACGCACCGACGCTACGATACGGCCTCCAGCATTCCGTCAGCTCCTCCATCTCCTTCGGCGTCAACAGCGCGCCCCTTTCGCGCAGATGCACTGTCAGCGAACCCGAACGCGTTGACAACTGTGATGTGGTACCACTCACTTAATCTTCTTCTTCCCATCCAGGCGACTCTTCATGACGGCTGGAGTAAGCCCCTCCGGCAGCGGCGGCGACGGGGGTTCACCATTCGCGTTCAGGCTGTGCAGCGTTTTATTGATGGACGGCGTGAACGGCGGGGGCAGCACCGTCGCGCTGTCGTCCGAGTCGTCTCCCTCACTTGCCTTTGCCTTACCTTTCCCGTTCCTCACGGGCGTCTGCGGGAGAGCGGGGGCTGGAAGCACGGAAGACGCATCTGGCGACAGCGCACGGCTGGCTCCCGTCGTCGACGGAAGAGTTTCTGTGTTGCCGTTCGCACTCGGGTCCACTTTCTCCGGGCCGTCGGTCTCCTGTTCGTCTTCTTCCGGATTCTTGGGGAGCTTATTCGCCGCGAGAGTGACCGAGTAGGAGGGTGAATGTAGGGAGAGGAACCAGCGCAGGACACCGCGCTGCACCCCAAGGTCGCCTGCACAGCGGTAATACATCAGGATGTTCGGCACGGAGTAATAGCAATTGTAACTACCTATCGGCAGAATGTCGGGGCGGCGCAGAGAGAACAACGCGAACATGTCAACTGAGAAAGGTGAGATGTGTATCCGAGGGTGACTGGTCCGCAGTAGACTCACCAGTCCACTGCATACCCGGAAGAAGTGCGTCAGAGCTGGCGTCTTCCTCGTAGTAGATGACACTCACCCTGCCAATGCCGCGCACTTCGATGAGTATTCGTGCGAGCTCCTCATCGTCCGCTTCCAACAACTTCTCGGTCGACAAGCGTCCATCGGCGAACCTCGCCGCCAGGTCAAGTACTAGCACAGATTTTAGAAGTGTTCGCGGTCCCGATATTGTCACCAAATTTCCGCTTACCATATTCGGCCTTCCTGGTGCTTAAACCCGCGCTCTTGAGCGTCACAACGTCCATACTGATGACCTGGTGCGCAGAAGGGAACCAAGTAATGTGCCTCGTCGAACCTCAATTGATACACGTCATACAGGAACGACATGCCACATACTCGTGCTCCACAGGCTTCTCAGGGAGGGAAGGGTCGAACAACCTGATAAAGCGATGTCTGATAGACCGCGCGGCGCGCCACGAGATCTGTTGGCCTCTGCGAAAACACTATCAGCACGCGCATCAGCATGCAAGCGCACAGGGCACGGATCTCACAAGATAGAGTCAGCGAGCGTCCTGTACGCATCGTCAGCTTGGCAAATTCAGACAGTCGGGCCCCGAGTTGAGCACGCACGAGAACGGATCCACCCTCTCGAGATGCTCGAACGGCCTGCACTTGAGGCGCGCGAAGACGTCCGCGAAACGCCGGTCGGCGGCGATGAGGTGCTGCTTGGCGTCCTCGAAGGAGAACGTGAGCACGGCGGGAACGAAGACCGGCGCATCTCCAATGGCGGGCGGTGGGGACAGCACAACCGGGGCGCTTGCTGGAGCCGCAGCGAATTCAGCCTTTGACGTGCGAGTCTTTTTTGACGGCGTCTTAGGGGCAGCCGCAGCGAGGGCCTTCCTCTTCGTTGGTGCTTTCGCCACGACGGGCACGAGTTCGGGAGTAGCTGCCGCCGCTACCTTTCTAGACGTAGCACCGCTCTGCGCGCGGGTAACGGGCATGGCACGAGTGTACGAGCGCAAGAGACAGACTCTAAAGAGCATGCAAGGTCAGCGCATGACGGCGATTGCTCGAGTCAGCTCTTACTTTATTTGTGGGACGTCGGAGTCGGTGCCGCGCGCATTACATGATCGCTGCGCGTCTTGAGACGCGTTGGGCGCTTGCACGATCGCGTCACGCGTCTGAGACCTGCCTAATTCAGCCTCGGTGGCACTCTGCCAGGGCCTCTTAACCGCAGCCATCTCTCTCCGTTCTCTCACTCTATTCCCATCCCATCATCACCACAACCGCCACCGCAGAACCCTACAATTTCTCGATTACTCAGGATGTCCGGAAGTCAGTAATTCTCTGTCCGTTCCTTATCCGCGCCGGGTGGCCACCGCTGTCGTTGCGGATGTCACCCTCAACTGCCTGTGAAACCAGTCTGACTCTCTCACTCTCACCAGAATACATCGTCGTCTTCAAAGACCATGTCTCAGATTCAAAGATCAACAACGTCGCCGCGGATATCACTACCAACGGTGCGTCCGCAATCTCTTCCCAGCATATCCCGACATCTAACGCACAGCAACGTCAGGAGGCGTAGTGGGCAAGAAGTTCGAGTCGCTGCTGAAGGTGCGTCGCGTCGCTCTACCGTCCTCACTGCGTTCACTGATCGTTTGGCGCGACCCGGTATATATTTGCAGGGTTTCTCCGCTGAGATTCCTGAGGGATACTTGACGCAGCTCCAGTCACTCCAGGGCGGCGACATTGACTATATAGGTGCGTCGCCTCCATCCACCTCGTGTCTCTTGCTGACCACTTTCATGCAGAGCCGGACGGCCCTGTCCACACCCAGTAATGTGATATCATATCCGTAGCAGCGTCGACACGTGTACCTGGCAGATCTATACATGTTGTATCTTGTCTATTAGTATCTTAGCTATTTCTTACTATCCCGCGACTGATTTTCCGATGCACGTTAACAGGTAGGTTTGGGGTGAGTCATTGACAAGGCTCTGACACATTGACAGTAGGTATACTTAATAGAGAATGAGGTATCGCGAAAGTATCGCAGTGCACGATGCTCGCAGTCAGACGACATTGATTTCTTCAGCTGGTCCGACAAGATGCTCGCCAACTCTCGATGTTTCCGGTCCAGTCATGCACAAGATGCATAGCCAAGTATGACTGTATGAGGTATGTGAGTTGTCGGGACTCTTCTTGTGGTGCGCTGGTTTTTAAGTAATGATGGTGTGCCAGGCAGCATACAAGAGCTATGTCTCCGCATTCGTGGGCCTCTTCGTGGACGAGCCGGGCATCCTGGGCTGGGAACTTGCGAACGAGCCGTCCACTGGGTATGCAAGTGTTCCATATATTGAGTCGAATAACGGCTGATGCGCGGCGGGCAATGTAGTTTCTTGACAAAAGATTGCACCACGGCGACGAACACGACATGGGTAGAGGAGATATTGGCGTACATCAAGTCCATCGATAGCAACCACCTCGTAGGCTGGGCGACGAGGAATCCTACAACTTCCCTGGTGCGACGGACTGGCCTTATGCGTATGCATATTCCCTTTCTGCATTTAATGTGGTCGCGGAAATGACCTGTTTGTTAGAGGTGGTGAAGGAATAGACTTTAATGCCAACCTCCAGGTCTCCACTATTTATTTCGGCACTGCTCATGTGACATTACTCGCAAGGATCGCATGATAACATGATTACGCCGCAGCTGTACCCGGTTAGTGTGTATCTCCCCTTGCTCAGAGTCAGACATAGTCCTGACCGCTGTGCGCAGGGAACGCAGGGTTGAAGGCAAGCTGGGTCACACCTTGCAAATGGTGCGACACCGGACGATAGCTTCACTGTATGTTACTCCGAGCGACATTTCTGTGTTTGTCAGCTGAGTTGGGGTCCAGATATCCGAATAACATCGTCTACCAGCTCGAGGCTTCCTCTGCGCATGCATCGAAAATCAGGAACAGGTTGTGTGTGTAATTCTGCCCCAAAGTAGTGGTAGAATGGTGAACGGACTCCAATGCATGTTTGACAATTCTGAGTGTAAGATAGAGGTAAAAAGGCTGATGACCGCCAAATTGTCAGTCCACCGGCGTCTAACTCTACAAGCGTCACGTGCCGAGAGTGACCCCAGGAACTAGCGGCCGCGAGACGAAGGGCAGGGCATGAGGGGCGCACGAGAGGGAGTAGCACCGTGGTGGGAGGAGGAGGCAGAAACTGTGGCAAGAGGGCACATGGTATGCATGTCAAATATATCTGCCCTTTTTCTGGGCCAGGGAGGGCCAGGAAGGAGGGGCATGTTTAGTAGGGAGGGTTGGGGAGCCAAGACAGGCACCCGGGCATCACCCAAAGGTGGAGGCCCCACAAGCACCCTGCTGGACTGTCAATGCACCCACCAGGAACTGTAAATCTGATGACCCGAAGCAAGCTGAACTGGGGGCTGAATCTTGCAGAGGACCATACTGTGGCCTCCCACAAACATGCAGCTGACCATACTGCGGCCCCCTACAAACATGCAGCTGACTGACAAATTTACAGTCCTCAAATTTACATCCCCTCAATGAGCTCCAAGTCCCCATCAAGCCCTGGTGCTACCTCCCACCAGTAGTGGCCACTGGCACCCATATATTTAGTTTATGATCTCATTAGTTTATTCTGTACCTAGTTTATTGTGTATATATTCCTCTACTTGTAGTACTCACATCACCCTGCCAGGGCCTTATCTACTGCATTGCGGCTCACCAACATTTGCATGCAGCATGTGCATGTCCGCTCACATTTTTTTTTCATTCACCAAGGCTGGCTGAGGACTCGTGCTCATGTGTGGATGGATCAGGCAGGAGGAACCATAAATGGACTATAATTGGCCATGTGACTCAGCATGACAGGACTGTCAATCTGGCGAAGAAAGTTCATTCTTGGCTGCCTTCATCACAGTGTGACCAATTATGTGAGCTCAGGACTTAATTGTGTCATTGTGAGTGAACAAGGGAAGTGCTGACTGCATCGGTGGAGACCTTGCTTGCAGGAAGACGTCTTTGTATTTGGGTTACAAATGGATTATCAACGTGCTGTGTGAAGTTTACAAAAGGAGCATTGGCTAGTAGTACGACTACATAGGGCACATTGGAAAAAAATGACTGGTGAAAAAAAGCATGCTACCTGGGGACTCATCTGCAGTGGCACTCAGTCAACATGAATGCGAGAAAAATGTAATACTTACTCTAGTTGTCAGTCCTCAACTGTTTGGTTGGCGACTCCACAGTGGAGTGTACAGATTCATGTGCTGGACTCTCTTTTTACGCAGTGTGATGGGACCAGAGGGCTTTGGGGAGATGAGAACTCGCAGAGATTCAATATTAGCAATATAGACGTCCTTCTTGTCGTTGAAACCAAAGTGTGTCATACAAAAGCACACAATAGTGCTCTGCACAACATTTTGTTGTAAGCTGAGGGCACAATAATCTCCCTATGCATGTCGAAGGCCTCGATGCAATGGGCAATGTGTGTGATTTACATTTCCTTCAGAGCCTCCTTTGCTGCAGTGGTTTGAGCAGGCCATGCATTGATATAGCATTCTGGAGGCAGGTGGTGTTCATTGGAAGGGCCAGCTGTGTGAAGGAGTGAGGAATGCAGAAAGATGTGAAGCTAGTTACATTCACGTTCTTTTTGAGTAGCATGGGATGGTTGAACAGTGCTCGCTTTATCTAAAAGTGAGGGAGTCAGTAAGTAAGGTAGAAAATCAAGAACATTACCCACTGCTTGTGTTGTCTTGCAATGCGAGTGGCTGAGACTGTTGCCCTGCATTCTTGACCTTCTGTAGTAGGGCCTACATTAGATTTCATGGAATTTGAAGGTGAGACACTCACTTCAAACACGATGTGGCAAAACTTCACCTTCTAAATCTGGAATGGTTCTTCGCCCTTAGTGATCAGCATTTCCTGCTTTAATTCAGCTTGTATGAACTGTACTTCATCCTGTAACTTCTGCAAATTGGCAAGCAGGACATTGAAATCCTCGGCAATCATGAGATGACCCACAGGGGGTGCAGCACCCATGAATGTCAGTTTGATATCTGCAAAACTCTTGGTGGACTCATCAGCCCATTTCCAGTTCGCATCAGGTGCCAGCCAGCAGTTGTCATCAGTGATAAAGATGATCGCAGAAATGATAATGGAGTCAGGGGGCTGAGGAGAAGTACCATCATCAAGTTTTGCGATGTGAGCCTTATAAGTGGCTTCTGCCTTTTTTGCAGCAGCCTTGGTGGTTAGTCGATGGTTTTGCCCTTCTGCAAACTACATGAGATTATTAAGAGCCTCCTTTTGTCTAAGGTAGAGCTCATCTGATCCCACAGTGAGGGCATTACAGTAATCCTTGACTTTCATCCCACTTCAGAGTACCCTTCCGACCTAGCTCTTAGCTTCAACATAATTTATATTGTGTTGTAGCTAAAAGCCTCTCAGGTGTCAGACAGACCATGGTACCAATACATGTCCCAGGGCATTATATGAGATTACCTAGGGCAAAGGCAGGGCATAGGCTGGTCCAATGGCACAATTATCATATGGAATATCCTATAGTACTAGGGCACTGATATTTATATCCCAGTATTACTGGTTGTCCCATGGTGCCAGGGGTACATAGGGATGTCCCACTATTAGTAAAAGATGTATTTTCAGGCAATTGTATGTGTAGTTTTTTATACTTTATTCCACTATCATATTATTTAAGCCTTAATTATAAAAACAGTGACTATAGTGATATAAACAAGCACTTTATTTGCATATTATATAAGGTGAGATCTCCCATTTTAAGGACACCCTAAGATGTGATTTTAAGATTCACAGATATTTAGTCTCTTCTTTAGCCTGAAGTTTCTATTAAACTACTATAATTATCTAGAGATTTATACTAACAGTTGAATTACTAAGGTTTAAGAGTGACAGGTCCTTACATGGGATATCCCATCACATAAAGGGACATCCCATAATACAAAGGTGTTATTCAGTGAATGCATTTCTGAGTGTAACTTGACTGAAGTCTTAGGTCATATGCCTTTCTTTTTTCATTCAAATACAGTATATGATAGGAGACATGACAAGAATATATCTCCTTTGCTAGTATATGAGTAGACTGAGTTGTTCTATTTCTTGAGACACTTAGTGAAAGTTGTAGTATAGCTATGATACATACTATATGCCAAAGATTATATCATGTTAGTCTCAACATTATATCAGAAAATGTAAAATTGATTTTAAAACACGAGAATAAACATTGTTGTTTGATCTGTCTTAGTTGTTATATGAGCTAATAAAGTTGTTGTATATGCTACCAATAGTAATATTGTCTTTATAACATTACAAATGCATACACAATACTTGATATGAGATATCCTGCTTTCTATAAATATTTCACCATATATAAAGTGCAAATAAGGCACTTATTTACAGTATTCTAGTCACTGTTTTTATAATTAGAGCTTATACAATATGATTGTAGAATAAAGTATTAAAAAACTACCATACAATAGCCTGAAAATACATCTTTTACTAATAGTGAGACATTTCTATGTACCCCTGGCACTATGGGACAACCAGTGACAGACGAGAATGGTGTCTTGGATAAAACACAAACCAAAACAAAATCCTTCTGAGGTCACCAGACTTGAACAAAGTTGGGAAATATCCTCAGTGTATTCGATGTAGTAATCGCTTGGTTACCTGGTAGTAATCAAGTGTGAGAGTGTGTGTGTGAGTAAGAGGGAAAGACTGTCTTATAATAAGACAGAGAGAATGACCGAGTAATAAGTAACTGAGTTAACAGATGACCGATTGACAGATGACCGAGTTATGACTTGCTTGATGCCTATAATGCTATGCCTGAATAACACTATATTCAGGTAAGTATGAACTTGAGTATATATCGACTAGTGACTACTGGGGTGAGAAGAATGTCCTATACCTTTAGGACAATAGGTTTCCTCTGGAAGTCCAAGTGAGCTTCCAGGGTTTATATACTAAAGAAGGTGAGAAAATCTAAATAATAGAAAAGCACCTTTAATAGAAATAACAATAGAAAATGTGATAATAGGAGTCTGAGTCATAACAATAAGAAATGACTCTGAATAAAAAAAAGAGAGTGGGGGATAATAAAAATAATAAAGACAATAGAAACCTACCTCGCTATTGTCCTTTTTAAGTGTCAGACATTAGTCAGCAAAAATTACCAAGCATTTCAGTGACTAAAACAGACAGCGCAAGCAGGCAGTGATGAATACTTGAGGATAATACATGAACGTGCATGAGTGGAGGGGTTGAGCAAGCGTGCTAGCAAGTACAAAGAAACTTCCTTGTCAATTCTAGACCCGCAATGTTCCCTTCCCTCTGAATTCCTCAGCATTGACTTCTTCCTGATCTCCAGCGCATGCGAAGTCCAACTTATAAGCTTCGTCATAAAGACGAGCTCTGGCACACGTGGCCTTGGCAGCTTTGGCCTTGGCCTTCATCGCCTTATTGTTGGCCTTGGCCTTGGATCACTCTGCTTGCTAAGCTTGATATCTAGAGTATTGCGTTAGTTATGCGAGTTTTATATTGAAACATGTTACACGTCTGTCACCAGTAATACTGAGATGTAAATATCAATGTCCTAGTACTATAGAATATTCCATATGATAATTGTGCCATTGGACCAGCCTATGCCCTGCCTTTGCCCTAGGTAATCTCATATAATGCCCTGGGACATGTATTGGTACCATGGTCTGTCTGACACCCGAGAGGCTCTTAGCTATAACACAATATAGATTATGTTGAAGCTAAGAGCTAGGTCGGAAGGGTCTTCTGAAGTGAGGCTTGAGTAGAAGTGTTGTTACTTTGGGTACATCCTGTGCTTCATGACACTGACTCAGAAGCTTCGGTGAATGATGCTGTTTGCGTATAGGAACTAAGGATTTTTTGCACTCGGATGTCAATGTCGGATCTATTCTGGAATTACTGGATATGGAGGGGATTATCTCCCACCATGTCAATCCTGGAAGATACTTCCTAACATCTGGAACTGGTGGCCTACTGCCTGAGCATGTTAACCTGCACAGTATTGGTATTGGTCCCGGTTCAACTCTGTGAATGCATTTTTGTACGCTGAGTGAATCATGCTACAATGAGCAAGGTGAGAAAATGCTACTTTTACATGGATCCTGTTGCAGAATTTGAAGTACACATGTTGATATCAGAAAACAGTTCTCCCACTTCTCTCAGATGGCATCATCTTCTAAAATACAAGAAGTCCCAATCCCTACCTTTTCCACAAAGTGACCACTCTCTGATTTGCATGAGCATGACTCAGAATCTGTGTCAGAAAGTCCACCAAAGAAGTCAAAACAGCATCACACTGCATCTGGTCTGAGGATAGCTCTGTCTGATGCTGTAATAATAAATAATGGCAGGCCGCGACACCACCAGACTGCCACTACTGCTACTGCAAGTTTGTTATCATCTAACATACTGCATCAGTGGCGGCCACCATTGTATTACAATTGCCCATAACACTAAGCAGGCCATTGTAATTGTAGTAACACTGGGCACATTGTAATATAATGGCAATTACAATGTCGGCCACATTGTAATACAATGGCAATTACAATGCTGACCACATTGCAATTAGAAAAAGAAATGTTCACAGCAAGAGTTAAACCCCTGACCTGATGGCCGGAGTTTTGCTTATGTAAGCTACACAAGATATGTACTTTAACCACTACACTATTGATGCTTGCTGTTATTTCAACCTCAATTGTATATAATGAGTCTGTCCACTACAATATAATATACAAGCTTCTATTACAAATACTAACACTTGTTACTGTTCCTTTCTTAACTCTTATAGTGTCTACTTCTGTTCTCTTACTTGTTTAACTCTTCTTCTAATACTTTAAAGTGATATTATTAGATATAATATTAGAATGTGCATTATATTTTAAAAGGATATTAGAAAGAAAGATAATGAGAAATAAGGAGTTAGAATATTATGTAAAGGAACAGTAACAAGTGTTAGTATTTGTAATAGAAGCCTGTATATTATATTGTAGTGGACAGACTCATTATATACAATTGAGGTTGAAATAACAGCAAACATCAATAGTGTAGTGGTAAAGTACATATCTTGTGTAGCTTACATAAGCAAAACTCCGGCCATCAGGTCAGGGGTTTAAGTCTAACTGTGAACACTTCTTTCTAATTACAATGTGGCCAGCATTGTAATTGCCATTATATTACAATGTGGCTGGCATTGTAATTGCCATTGTATTATAATGTGCTCAGTGTTATTACAATTACAATAGCTAGTGAGTTGTGCACAATGGCCTGCCCAGTGTTGTGGGCAATTGTAATACAATGGTGGCCACTACAGCTGCATACTGCATGTTCAAATTTCCACTATTTCCACTATTTCCACTATTCTCACTATTCTCACTAAGCGACCACTCTCTGATTCACATGAGCAAAGGCTCAGAATTAGTGCCGGAGGTTCCACCAAGAAGATCAAAATGACTTTGCACCATATCTGGTCCAAGGATACCTCTGTACAACAATGGCAGGTCGCAAATTGAGGCTGCTGTTAATAGCAAGGATGAGGAATTCTTCATACATTCCAATTTCGAACATTCAGATTCTTTCAATATGAATTTGGACTCTGATCTGAATGATGCTTATTGCAAGTCCCCCTTGAAATCCAAGACAAAGTTGAAACAACTGATCACCATGGGCAGTCGCAGGAATCCAAAGAATCTCAAGCAACAATGTTCAAAAGAGACTGTCATCCTTTTAGGATTATCCTCTACCCCAGATTTAACCCTAAGGGTCTGTGATGATAGTCAGTATTCTCTGGGCCAAAAATTATATGGACACAATAGCACTTCTGCTAGTCCATTCTGTGCCACTTTGAAATTCTTTGGCATGTTTTTTCACCATAAAACTGGATTCCTCTTCTGCCGGATACACCAGGCAATTGTCCCACTCTCTGACTTCATCTGTCATCTTACAAAAGCTCGCAGATTAGGCAACACAGCCCATGCACATCAGTGCAAGCAGCTTAATAGGCTTCAGTTTAAGCAGGCATTGCAGAAAACCCATTTGAACTCTATCATTTCTCACATTTCCAAATTCTATGGTATCGCGATGACTCAGAATGCAGAAATTAAAGACCTGGAGCTATCTGCACCTATTTCAAAAGGAGTTCACTGTAGCAAGTGCTTCTGGTGCCACTCATGCAATAATTGGATGGTGCTCTGCATGAATAAATAAGCTGAAACATCGATGAAGGAGCATTATGCAACCTTTGAATCTTATGCAGGGAGAAAGCAAGTTTGCACTGAACCACCTCAGGGCACTCCATTATACATTCAGTACTGCCAAGCAATCTTGACTCCTTTCATATGCAATATGTCCAATGGCCATGTACTGATTGTTCCAGACTGGATCCCACAAGGAGATTTCAAACACCCTTCGTCAGAACCTAGCTATCCATGGTTCGAACCAGAAAGCATGCAAGGATCTCAAAATCTTGCACCATAGTTACAGGATATGGGTTATCCAGCTCTTCTCAATGAGTAGTGCTATGATCAAAGGTCCACAGATTCATCATCTAGCTTTGATCAAGGTATCAAGTTTGCTACTCTTCTTAATCTTTGTGCTCACCCCAGCAAATACCACCTGTGCAAAAACCCAAGTAATGCAGAATTGGCATTAGAGCGAGGTCTAGCAGCCATTCACAAGCTTGCTTAAGAGTACCTGCGACAAGCTGACAATTTTGTGGAATCCTCTCATAAAATGTATCGTGACTGGCTTACTATTGAGCATGCCTATTCACATGGAATATTCTGCATTGTATTTACAGTATTTGATCTTAGTACTAAGTTCACATACCAGCATCTTCAGGATACGACCCTGTCACATTACAAGCTTCCATTAACACAATTAATCTGTGTCTTGATGTGATTGCATCTTTACTTCTTTAAGAAGTGCATGAAGCCCATAAAGCACATCAAAGTCTATATGCAGCAGCAAGTTCGGGACACGCACAATAGTCTTTTCAACTTTCTTATCTTATGCCTCGCAGTAAAAGAAATTGATGAGGGACAACTGGCCATCCATTCTTATTGCTTGTGCATTGCACTGTTGACATCTACACCAGGAATTCAACATCACTTTGGTTGCCCTATGAATTTTGGGCTTTTTTTTTCTGCACTTAGAAAGAACGAGATCGACTGTTTTTGTGATGCTCACGTATTTTCTAAACTCTGTGCAAGATGGCAGTATATATTCCGATCAATTTTTGTGCATATGGCATAGCTTCAGGATGACTGTTACATGCCAGTACCTGCCCTACCAAAAAAGGATACATTTTGGCATTTGTGTCCAGATGAGGAGGATGAGGAGGAAGAAGATGAAGAAGATGAAGTTGAAGTTGAAGTTGAAGAGACAAACAAAAGAGACCAAGGCAATGTGGAAAGTGATGACATGTCAGTAGCTGACAAGGATCTGGCCATAGCCGAAGGCAATGAGAAAGGAGGTAGTGATGGCAATGAAGATGATGAGGAAGACATCAGCAAAGATAACATCTCTCCTGATATGGTTGTGCCTATCGCATATTTGGAAGAAATTAGATCTACAGAAGTTACTCCATCATCTTCGGCATTCTCAAATGTTTTGGTGCCTGAGATGCGCGCCAACACCAATGCTGTCCACTGCTAATGTGTGCATAAGATTTTATAACAAATTTCTTCATTATAATCTATGTTTTCTAATTTTCAGGTGCTCTGCAGAATTTAAGCACTTGATTGCTTGCACGGATCGGAGTACTCTTATATCCAGGCCCTTTAGTCGCCTGAAGGCTCTTTGGAAGAATGTCTGGAAAACTAATAAAGAGATCCCTAGCAAGGCATCCATTAAATGGGAACTAAATGGCCAGACATTCAATTTTTTTTAAAGCAGAACTAAGCAGCTGATAAAAGTAAACAAGCTTATTGCCTCTGCACACCACTTTGTTGCCTGTCTTATCCCAGAGTACAACAATCTCATGATAGGTGATGTCACCTAAGACTCTCACAATGTGCAAAGAATGGTATGGTCTGATAACATTTTTCCTGTTTCTTCTCTCTCGATAGCTCTTCTATGTATGTATCCATTCGACTCTATCTCATGCAGATGCAACACCGAAGGATCCAAGCTGAGAGGAGCAGAAGCAATCACGCAGAGTACAGTTAAGGGTCCCATTTTTGTTGGGGGCCTGAAATGCAATCATAAATGAGGTGCTCCCTACTCTGTCACAATGCCTATGCTCTCAATGCAAGGATTCCAGAAGATGCGCAAAAGCATGAGTCACTGCAGACAAGGCTTCCAAGTTTTATTTCCTTTCTTAGTATTTCTCCTTCCCTTTCTGGCAGTCACTTAGACGGTTGCATCATTATTGTCATAGCCTCTTACTCTTTTCTACATACACTCACGAGCGAACAAATCAGAGAAAGCATCAGAACAGGCAGAATTATATTTAAGGAGTTCAGTTCTCCTACAAAAACAGCTTTTTCCCCCAACTTTCTAGTTCTCTCTTAAGTCTCTTCTAAGGTAGTTCACTTAAGTCATTAAGAATTTGTGATATGTAGAAGTGTGACACAATAGTATATTCTTCTTAAGTATTTTTCTAGTACTCTGGCAGCCTGCCTCTTTTACTCTCTCACCTGTCAAAAAGCCACAGTGTTCTTCTGGCATCAATTTGACCTCTCATACTCAATCATCTCCAATGCATTCCAGTGCTCCACACAATTCTCCTCTACAACGGATGAGGATAATAACCACATGCAGTCAGAATGCAAGTGTAAGAACCTGATGCACGAGCTCATTGAGACCATGCATGACATCACAGAGGAAGTCATTGAATATGTAAGTTCACCATCATCAATCAATTTCTTTTGCAACTCTATCAGATTGAAACATTACATTTTAGGAAGCAGAACCCCCCATCAAATTCTATGCATCATCCTCCTTTTTTTTCAACTATTCATAATCCTTTATCACTAAGTATACCCAGTCCTATATGTTATCTGTTATCAACCCCCCACTCCTTCTTTGTGTATGCCACCTCTCAATTCCTTCAACAGAAATTTTATACCTGTAGTATCTTATGTAACCATGTCATGTACTACTACATTAGGAACCCTCAATATACCTTCTGCTGGTTAGCCTTATTTAAATAATGTGCCATTGAAATTTGGAGCATATAAGTTAGTTGATAAAAAGGTAAAGTCAGTACAAGGAGTATTTCCAGAGCATGTGCATGTACTATGATGCTTTCCTGAGAATCAGTTTGACTCACTTTCAGAGTTACCTAAGATTTCACCTGAATTTATTGCTACCGCAAAGCTTACTACAGAGAGGTGTGCATTAATGGACATTAATAAAGACTGATTTCTTAGCCTAGAAGAAGAAAAGCTCTTTTTACATATTCTCAAGCTTAATGAAAAGGCACTCACTTTTGGTGAAGAAGATAAAGGTACATTTAAGGAAGATTATTTTACTCCTTATATTATTTCAGTCACTGCATGTATTATGGACCTATTCTAACATCTCTATCCCCCCAGGAATTAAAAAAAAGGTAGTTGCCCTTCTCCAAGATAAAATTGCAGCCGGTACTTATGGATCTAGCCAATCATCTTATCAATCATGATCATTCTGTATAATTAAGAAGAGCAGTAAACTGCAGATTGTCCATGATCTATAGCCACTTAATCAGGTAACTATTTAAGATGCAGGTGTTCCATCCATTCTAGATAACTTTGTAGAACCCTTTTCAGGACATGCCTGCTACACAGTCTTTGATTTATTTTCTGAATTTAATGTATGCAAGGTTGACCCTAAAAGTCCTGACCTTACATTATTCCTATTACCACTCAGTTTATTATGACTCACTTGTATACCTCAAGGCTTCACCAACTCTTCTTCAGAATTCCAGAATTATATGGTTTTTATTTTACAAAATGACATCCCTCATATTACAAATGTTTATATTGATAATTTACCCACCTACTAACCAAAAACTATGTATACACAAGAAAATGGAAAGCCGAAGACATTATCAGAAAACTTAAAAATTAGGCAATTATATATTGTATAGGACATGCAGGCACTACCTTCTCCATCTTTAGGACTCAATTATGCAAACCTCATGCAGTTATAGTTGGACAAACATGCACCCCAGAAGGATAACTTTCAGAAATTCAAAAGTAAATAAAATTCTTATCTGGCCAGTTTTGAAAACTGCAAAGAATGTGCAGAGATTTTTAGGATTATGTGGTATAATGCACATTTAGATAAAGGACTACTCCAAGATTGCATGACCACTAACTGAACTAACATAAAAGAATGCTGAACTTGTATGGGATGATAGGCGATAAGAAGCATTTGATTGTTTAAAGGATCTTATCACATCAGCATCTGTCTTATGCTCTATCAATTATTTATTGAATCAATCTGTCTTGCACTTGAAGCATCAGATTGAAAAGTGGTTCAAATATAAACTCCAGTGGAAAGTATTAAAGCCAGGAGATTAGTATTAATGTGTAACATAAGGTGAGATGCAGGTCTGACAGACAACTATAGCCAGAGGTATTTTGGACCAAATCAGATATGTTAAAAATGACATAGAGGATCATATGTGTTGCAGGAATTAGACAAAACAGTTCTTAGATGTGCAGTTGCAGCACTCTGATTACTCCTATCCCTGCCACATGTACCATCTAATCTGGATCTGAAAGATCTAGATGCAGATAGATTCAGCAATTCTGATCACTTAAATATATCCTCAGATTCTGATTCTTCTGATGTCAATATAAGCATGGTCATGTGCTTAGTCATCATTTTTGGTCTTCACTGCATATCCTCTTTGTCATTTCTCACTTTGTTATCATGTTCTTAACTGCTATCTCTGTCATTATATTGCACTCTCTCTGCTGTTCCCTTCTTATGAAACTCCTACTTACATCATCTCTTCTAATTTGCACATAATTGCTGGAGACTTTGATTGTCCATGTCTCCAGACATAAATCTTAATGTCACATTCATCCTCAATGAAAAATCCTTCCATCACAAGTATAATAAGCCAACTCACTACTTACTTTCTCCGGAACCTGCTGTCTCTAATAATGCATGCTTCGACCTGAACAATTGGGCCATTATACACCCAATCATTGGTCTATTCTTTGTAAGAACAATCAACAAGATTTTGGGCAAAGGAAAGGTTCAAATTGAAGGATGGATGATGTTGAGAAATGGTTACAGAACAGGAGTATGAAAGAATGGTCTTCAATCCTGTTATGGTGACTATCAATGTTACTTATCTCAAAATTCCCTTCCTCAAATGCTTTGCCTGTCATTGCTCACCCCACATTAGTCACTATTTGATGACAAAGCTCTAAGTGTAAGTTCTTTTTTTACTCTCTGATTTCTCTTTGATAGCCAGCAATGGTGACATTGCATTCTAAAGTGTGGGGCAGATAACACATGGGTAACATGTTACAATATAAAATATCACATAACTAACACAATACTTCTAGATATTGCATTTGGTAAGTGGAGTGATGTAAGGCCAAAGCCAATAAAAAGGCTACAAAAGCCAAAGTCAAAGCTGTCAAGGTCATGCATGCCAAAGCTCATCTTTATGGCAAAGCTTATGGGTTGGACTTTGCATTTGCTGAAGACCAAGGAAGAAGCTGACACTGAGAGATTTAGTGAGAAGAGAACATTGGTCTAAGATTCACGAGATAGTTTTCCTTGCACTTGCTATCATATTTGCTCGACCCCTCCACTCATATATGTTCATATATCATACTCAAATATTCACAACTGCTTGCTTATATTATTACTCTGTCTGTTTTCAGTCACTGAAATACTTGAACATTTTTGCTGACTAATGCCTGACACTTAAAGGGACAATAGAGAGGTAGGCTTCTATTCTTTTTATTGTTTTTATTATCCCCCACTCTCTTTTGTTTTATCCAGAGTCATTTCTTATTGTTATTTCTATTAAAGGCTCTTTTCTATTATTTAAATTTTCCCACTTTCTTTAGTATATAAACCCTGGCAGCCCACTTGAACTTCTAGAGAAAAATTGTTGCTCTTATAGCACAGAGCATTCTTCTTACTCCAGTAGTCACTAGTTGGTTTATACTCAAGTTCTTACTTACCTGAATACAGTGTTGTTCAGGCATAGCATTCTAGGCATCAAACAAGTTATCTTAACTTGGTCATTTGTTACTCAGTGTAAGCCTGCTGCTTACCACGATTACGATCACATAACCACGACGCGCTTACTTATGTTTGTCTTGCTGTCACCCGTTTACGATATAGGCTTGCAACTGGTGACATGTCGACATCTTGTCTTTCCCCCTTCACTTCCATGACTTCCTCTCCCCCGCATACGTTACCCTTAGACATAGTTCACACCCCATCTTTCCTTACATCAATACATTGTGGTGGAGAGAATTCCCGTACGCTCTAAATTAACATCTTCAATTCGAGTATAGGTCATCACGTTCGTTTTCAAACTCTCGCGCAAGAATACAATCACGGAGCAGGACTGGTCACGCAGATTATTTTCTTACATTCTTGTTGAAACCGCAAACTTCCGATGACGCTCGCATGACATGTAATAATTCCTCTCGACTCAACTCTATCTCGTGCGGAGGCCAGACCGATGGTTTGATCCGATGCGGAAGACAGTCATGGCGCAACGGTAGGTCGAGCTCTCCGCTTCCGTTGGGGGCCCAGAACACATCTTGCAAATAGGGATGACTCCCGCCTTGTTGCCTGGCTGTTCCCGCAGAAGAGAAGAATCCTGAAGTCGTGCTGAAACATGAGTATGCCGTGGACAAGGCCCCCAGACTTATTACCTTTCTTAGTAGCATACCTTCCCATTCCGGAACCCTCTTAGCCATTGCGTCATCGCCATCATCGACTCATTTCTCCTACTACGTACCTTCACGAACGAACGAATCATAGCCCGAGGAGGCCCCAAGCTGAGAAAGTGTTAGGGGAGGCTAAATTGTATAAAAGGAGTTCGGCTCTCCTTCGAATGGCAGATTTTTCCCCGCTTTTCTCTATCTCTCTTAAGTCCCTCACGAGATAGTTCTCTCAAGTTACCAAGGGTTTCGCGATGCGAATAAGAGCGATGCGCAAGTATATTCTTCCTTCAAAAGTATTATCATAGTATATTGGCGGCCAGCCATTTTTCACTTTCCCACACTTGTCCTCCCATGCCAGCGCCAACTCGTTTCGTTGTTGACCTCTCGAATCACTGCACGCCGACTTTCAGGCCAGATTTCCCCTCCACAAGATCCTCATCTCGATTCTGTTCTCGACTGTCATTCAGTGTTTCTCATCTGTCAAATGACAGATGGGCTTCCACTTTTTTTGAATCATCAACGAGCCTGTACGCAGATACCTTGCCAGCCGTTAACATCCCTAACCGCATAATTTTCCATCTCCGATAATTAGCCCTGCCTTTCATTGGGTATAGGCTACACCGACCACTGTCCCTCCTCTGTCGCCGATTCCTATACTGTCACCACTGACCACAACATCCTCCACTCACACACATTACCCCATCATCTGCCAAGCTGACTTCATATGTCAAGCTGCCTATCGCACCTCAACCTAATCATCGCAGCCCTGCGATCAACAACACTACCTTAGCACTACATCTGGCAATGCGCTCCACCCTATGAGTACGTGCACACCAGGACGCCAGTCCAAATTTAGCATCACCGCCACCAGCCTCACCTCCCAGATTATCGTCACCACTCTCACGAGGTCAGACAATTCAACCTCACCTGTACGCAACAAGCTGTCGTACAGTTCAGACTCGGACGATGATTTCTGCGATGTTCACCAATATCTACCCCACACCATAACAGAGACTGCTCATGTTGAGGACATCTCTGAAAAGGTCCTCATCCTTCACGCAGGCGATCCTACCCTCACCGCTCTCTGAGAATATAGTGATGCATGCAAAGGTTACTTTGACTATCATGACATTAAGGAAGCAGACCAAGTCTGCAAGATCATTGCAGGACTATGTGACATCTGCATCAAGGATTGGATTACCACGGACTGCGAGCGCATACAGTCCCTGGCCTTCGCAGTCTTCATGGCTGTACTTCACAACAACTACCTTGATGAAGACTGGGAGAACATCATGCATAACCAGGTTCTGAGCATGAAACAGCAACCTATCGTACTCTGTCTCAATGCGACGTCGATAGTGCCTAGCGTCACCACACTCACGCTGCTGCCACTGTCACCACCCTGCAGGACTCGGATAATGAAGGTCCCTCCATTATTTCTCATCCTGTTGTGGCCGTTATGGCTTCAAGCTCTTTCCTATTCGCGATGGCATCCACAAATCATAGCACCGTTTTCACACCTGATTCTGACGACTCCGAGTCATCCATGGAAGAGAACATTGTGGATGCAGAGATGAGCTCTCTAGCCGTTGATGAGCCCCCAGTTGTCGATGCCTCTGTCTCCACCTCTGCACCATTGCATGCAGACCATCTTTTCTGGTGTTGTAAAACTTCAGGCCCTGCGCTTGATTTCTCGTTTACGTTCAATGCACTGATTGACCACGGTTCACAAACAGTCTTAATCCATGATGACTATGTCCGCCAGCTCAGTTTACGATGGCGCAAGTTGCCCGTTCCCAAATTCATCGAAATGGCCATGGCAGATGGCGATAAGAAGGTCGTGATTAAATTGTCAGAATACATTAGATTATCTTTGCATAATCCCTCCTCCCATTGGTCTGCCCGTACCGTTCACGCTATTATAGCCCCAGGACTCTGTTCCCCTGTAATTCTCGGTCTCCCTTTCCTCTCACACAACTGCATTGTCATTGATCACGAGTTACGTACTACAGTTAATAAGGACACCAGCTTCAATTTGTTGAACCTGCATCTTTTCAATGAAACTTCACCTTCCATGCCACGAACTACCTTGAAGAAACAGTTTTAAAAGTTCAATCATCACGATCAGCACTCATCGCTGAACTTAAACAGAATGCGACCTCCCATTTTGTTCCTCCAGACATTCATGTCTCCTCGCATGCTAGTGTCACATCTGTGTCTGCCATGCATGAACGAATTGAAACTCTTGCTGCCCAGCAGCATCTCATTGACTTGGGCATGGACATTGTTTGTGAATTCAAGGACGTGTTCGAACCCATTGCACACATTGATGCACTTCCAACTGACGTGTACTGCCGGATACAATTGAAAGATGCAATGCAAACTCTGAAAATGTGTTCATACAGCACTCCTCATAAGTATAAAGAAGCCTGGTCAACTTTGATCAAGGACCACTTAGATGCGGGGCATATCCGCCCATCCAATTCACCATGTGCATCTCCTGCTTTCCTTGTACCCAAGGCCAACCCCACAGCTCTCCCCCGTTGGGTCAGCGACTATCGTACTCTGAATGCCAACACCGTTCTCGACTCTTATCCACTGCCCTGCATCAAAAACATTCTTAGCAACTGCACCAAAGGAAAAGTTTGGAGTAAAATGGATATGACCAATTCATTCTTCCAAACCAAAGTTCACCCCAATGACGTCCACCTCACTGCGGTAACTACTCCCTTAGGACTGTACAAATGGCTCGCTATGCCCATGGGCCTGTGCGACTCCCCACTGATTCATCAATGGTGCATGACTTCCACCCTTTGTGATTACCTTGGTAAATTTTGTCACATTTATCTGGATGACATAATTATCTAGTCGGACTCGGTGGAGGAACATGCACAACATGTCCCTCTGATCCTCAGAACTCTACACAAATCTGCACTCTACTGCAATCCCAAAAAGTGCGAGTTCTTCTGCCTCCAGGTTGATTTCTTGGGACATCACATTTCAGCACGAGGTGTTGAAGCACAGACATCTAAAGTTGACAAAATTCTCAACTGGCCTTGCCCCCAGTTGACTACCAATGTCCATTCCTTCCTCGGTTTAGTATGCTATATCTCCTGCTATCTGCCAAAACTCGCAGATTATACTACTGTGCTCACACCGCTCACAACGAAAAAAGTGAAACAACATTTTCTGCCCTGGACTGATCAGCACCAGGCTGCATTGATATCATCAAATCACTTATGGTGAGTCGTGAGTGCTTGACAGTCATTGACCATGGAAATCCAGGTGAAAATTGTATTTTCGTCACTTGCGATGCTAGTGATTGGTGCACAGGTGCCACGCTCAGCTTCGGACTCACCTGGGAAACTGCATGATCCGTCATGTTCGATTCAATGCAACTGAAAGGGCCCAAATGCAATTACCCCATACATGAAAAGGAATTGCTCGCGATCATCTGTGGCCTCAAACACTGGCAATCTGACCTCATTGGCATGCCTGTAACTGTCTATACTGACCACTGAACCCTTGAAAACTTCGACACTTAATGTGATCTTTCACACCGACAGTTGCACTGGCAGGAATTTATGTCTCAGTATGACCTACATATAGTTTACATATGTGGCAAGGACAACTCCGTCGCAGATGCACTCTTGCGCGTCACTCCAAATGCCTTTCCAGGAGAGAATGAACCACCCATTTCATCGCCACCTCACGTACTTTAGATGCATTCCTCCTCCTCCACAGCAGTCCTCTCCATCACTGCTGATGCTTCTATTCTGGATGCCATCTGTGCAGGCTATGCCACTGACCCCTTCTGCCAAAAGGCCATAGCCACCACTTCCTCCATGCTCGGTGTCACTACATCCAATGGTCTTTGGTACATCGGTCACCGCCTTCTCATCCCACGTGTCGCAGAGATCTGCAAGAATCTTTTTTGACTGGCGCACGACTGTCTCAGTCATTTCAGTTCTGGTATGCAGCCCTTCACAATTGCTATTACTGGCCGAACATGCAGCGCAACCTCGAAGATTCTTATATTCCCTCCTGCGCTGATTGTCAATGAAATAAGTCATGAACACAATGCCCCGTGGGACCGCTTCATCCGCTGCCAATACCTGATCAGTGCAGCAATTGTGTTGCGATGGATTTTATTGGACCCCTCCCCATGGAGGATGGTTTCAACTGCATCCTCACCATTACGGACTGTTTGCACTCAGATGTTCGCATTGTTCCCACCACAGTCGATATCACCGCACAACAATTAGCTGTTCTCTTCTTCGACCACTGGTATTGTGAGAACGGCCTACCCACGAACATTGTTTGCAACTGTGACAAACTTTTCATCTCTCATTTCTGGACAGCTCTGCACAAGCTCACCGGCGTCAAGCTGAAACTTTTCACCACATACCATCCCCAGACCGATGGCATCAGTGAGCGCACTAACAAAACTATCAACCAGGCCATCCGATACCACGTCCACCATAATCAGAAGGAATGGCTCCGCACCCTACCCTGTGTCCATTTCGACATTATGAACACCATTAACACATCCACTGGTTACTCCAATTTTCATCTTCGCTTCGGTCGCTTACCGCGCGTCATTCAGCCACTCATACCTTGCTCCTCTGCAGAGCTCTCCACAGCCGAGGCAGATGCTTTCCACTTCATTGAATGCTTGCACACTGATATCGATGACACAAAGGACAATCTTTTACAAGTGAAGATACATCAAGTGTACTTCATGAACCTTTATCGGGTCCTGATGACAAGTTCGCTGTCAGCAATCTCGTCATGCTGTCCACCCTCCATTGATGAAGAGAATACAAGAACAAAAGTAATGCTTGTGTCGCCAAGTTCCTTCCTCGCTTCAATGGTCCATATAAAGTAACTGACGTACACACAGCAACTTCAAATTACACCCTTGCGATGCCCAACCACCCTCACATCTTCCCCACCTTCCATGCTTCCGAGCTCAAATGCCACTGTTCCAACGATGTGTCACTCTTCCCTACCCACGAACTCGAACAACCCCCCACTGTCCTGACCACATAAGGCACGCAGGAGTACCTCATCGACAGCATTATCGATGCACACCAATGTGGACGTGGATGGCAATTCCTCGTACGGTGGACCAGTTATGGGTCCGAAGAAGACCGTTGGCTCCCAACTTTGGAACTACAACACTGCGAAGCACTCGACTGGTGGCTGGATTCTGATGGAGTTGGGCCAACTACATGGTAGCTTTTTCCACTGGGTTTTTGATGCACCTGTTTGCTGGCGCATGTTGATGCTGATAATATCTCTTCTTCACTTACACTTGTTCTACTCACTTACACTTACTCATTACCCTGCACTTTTTCTTACACACGCCGGGTGGTGTAAGCCTGCTGCTTACCACGATCACGATCACATGACCATGATGTGCTTTGCTTATGTTTGTCTTGCTGTCACCCATCGACGATATAGGCTTATGACTGTCAACATGTCAACATCTCGTCTTTCCCCCTTCACTCCCATGACTTCCCCTCCCCCGCATACATTACTCTTACACATAGTTCACACCCCATCTTTCCTTACATCAATACATCCTCATCTTGATTCTGTTCTCAACTGCCGTCCAGTGTTTCTTATCTGCCGAACGACAGACAGGCTTCGACTCAGTCACTTATTACTCAGTCATACTCTCTGTCTTAATATAAGACAGACATTCCCTCTTACTCACTCACACACTCTCACATTCAATTACTACCAGATAACCAAGTGATTACTACATTAAATATACTAAGAAATATTTTCTAACTTTGTTTAAGTCTGGTGACCTCAGGAGGATTTTGTTTTGGATTGTGTTTTATCCAAAACATCATTCTCATCTGTCACATGCTGTGCACTTGCTGCACCTTCTCATTATCTGAATCCTCATAATAGCCCAGTTTATGTTCTTGAAGTTTTGGGCTTAAACTCTGCACTATCAACACTGATGTCACAAAGCATAGAATGAAATTGAATAGTAGGGGTGCACACAGAAAGTGGGAGAATATGAGTGAGTCATCTACTAGAGCCTACAAAGTTGTCATTGTGCTGAGAGAAGACATCTATAGTATCAAAGAGAATGACTAACCTCTCCACTTCTTGCAATCTTGAAGCCTGTACTGAACAAACTGCAGAAGGTGAATGCTGAATGAGCACAGAATGGAGAGACTCAAAATATGATAATTTCCAAGAAGTTTTCAGACTGAGCATGCTTCCTCAACCTAGACCCCTGTGTGAACCTGACACATAATTCCTGCAAGTTTGCAATGTCATGCTGTTATGAGAAACAGCTCCATCTCTTTCATCAGGAAAACCCAACTTTTACTTATGGGACTTATTCCGACTTTTTGTCCTTTTCTGCCTTATTTAAGGCCCATAAGTTCCCAAAAGTTGACTTTTAAGTCTCTAAGGAAATATGACTTATGGACTTTTTGTACTTTTTACCTTATTTAAGGCCCATAAGTGCATTTAAGTCACATAAGGACACCTTTAAGTAAAAGTTGGGTTTTCCTGATGTTATGCTAGCCCACAAGATCTTGAAGAAAAGATGGTGCCAGTAGTCACCTTTGCCCATCCACACACATCAATAGTTGTATATGTATGGGCATCCACATCTACATGTTGTTGACACAAATACTGCAGTACTTCAATTCCACCACAGTAATGACAGTTACAAACCACAAGCCTGTATTGTCCAATGTTCTGTGATTTTTGTGGGTTGGTCTCATAATAAGACTATAAGCTGCAGACATATTGGTCTTGTTTCTAGCATAACCCTCTATTTAAAGGTTACCTCATCTCTGATTGAACCAGATCAGTTCTATGCATTTGCAACACCTGTCTTGGCTCTGTCAGACATGATGATATACAAAATATCACATGAATTCTGTAACTGTCAACTGTTAGTCAATATGCATATGCTGAATGTAAAGGGCCCATACTTATATCACAGCAGTGTGCCTTCTAATTGATGCAGCATAACGAGTTTGACTCATGAGAAAAGTACTGACTTTGAAGCTTACAAAGAAATAAAATAATTCTAAAGTAAGAATTCATACTCAACATTGCCGATGATGTTGCTGGTGACAGGAGAGTAGATGGTGGTGTGTGGCTAGGAACTTCTCATATGAAGGAAAATCACTTAAGTCCCTGTCTTATAACCTGACCAAGTCAGAGAGTAAACAGCCATTATTTTGACAGGAAAAAATCCAGTGCATTTCAAGGTGCCAAATAGATGCTGAATCACTTGTTTAGTTGGTGTTGGTGATATCTGAGGTAGACACATGTCGGAACTTTCTAATCCTACTTATAAGGCCTTGTAATGTATTGTAACAAGTCAATGCCGGGCCAGCATCATAGCGGCCTCAGGTGCTAGAGTGGGTCTTACAATATTATGGTTTTATTGTAATGCCGGAATTGATTGAGATGACTGCTGGCCATTACAGTGTCTTACAACATATTTTCTATTCTCAAATACCCTAATGGAACAAGCTTGGCAGTGCCAATACCTGAAATAATGAATAGAGAGGTGGCCATAAGATGCCTCATAGCTGAGAGTAGGCTCGTTAACCAGCCTCTAGATAGGAAGAGTTGTTCCTATCTATGCCAAGAGTAGTGAGGTGAAAATCTCTGAAAGGCTCATGTGGAACCAATGTTCTCAGATGCAAACTTATGTAAATTGAACTGCATCACTACACAACATACAGACAGTGTGTATAACTTACAAACATGCAAGCAGGTATCAACAGGTACTAAATAGCTGTAAGGTATATGGTTGTATGGTCGTATACACACGTATCATCATAACAGGTCATGAACAGTCATCACAAAAGAAGGACGGAAGTACCGGCAGGAATACAGAGGGAATCACGAAAAAGTGGATATGAATGCAATATGTAAAACTTGAGCCAGTGAAGAGAATGTCCCAGTGAAATGATACAACAGGTCCAATCTACGCAGTAACAACAATAGACAAATCTAGTAGTGCGGCAGAAGTGCTCACGCCGCTACAGCAATAGCAGGCACCTCAGCAGCACTAGGCTTTTCAATGCTTAGGGCCTCTCCAGCCTTTTCGGAAACAGGGATAGCCGAGGCTGGAGCAATATAGGCTGGGTTCGGAGAGGAAAGGGGTACCGTATTTCCGGTGGGAGGAACATCGGAAGGTGCGCTGGGTACGGGCACGTCTGTCTCTGTCTGCGCGGGTATGGGCACAGGCCCTTGAGGAATGGAAGTAGCAGGATCGACTGGAGTATCTGAGGCAGTGATGTCTGCTGGAGCAGTCACAGACGGCTGCGTCACCTTCGCGGGCGGTTGAGAGAAGTCCCACGGCCGGGGCACAAGTGCAGCAGGCATGATCCTGCACGAACCCATTGTCAAGCCAAATATCACATACTGCGTACTCAAGAAAACATTACCAAGTGGCAGCACAGATGACACCTTTGCCCTTGTCCTGCTCTTTGATCATCTTGAACTCAGTGTCAACGAACTGCGAGATGTAGCGCACGAATGGGAGGATCTCCCGCACGCCGCCCTGCACGATCGCCAGCGCGGTGAGGAAGTTCATCACTGCATGCGCAACAGAGGGAACATTCTGTGTGATGATGGGGTAAAACAAGTACAAAGGGTTCGGAAGAGTATGGGATATACCTGAAGGTAGGCTATGGAAGGGCGTGGCATGACGACCTCAAACCCCCACCAATCTGCAAGCGGATGTTAAAAGCGAGCTTTAAGTATGAGTGTTCAAACGCACAAGTAATCACCGACATGCGGTCGGTCGGAGGGTATATGCCTACAAAATTCCAGTATCAGTTTACCACACCTTTTTGAACTCAACGGCGACGGCTGTCAACGCACCAGTATGGTCAGGCAAGACAGCCTTACCAGTCGCATAGCCGAGCGCCATCAGCTGTGGAGTGATCTGTTCAACCCCATTGATAATTGTCTCCGCAGTGGGGACAGCGCCGCTCAAGATTCCTGGACCATCGCCAGGCTCGCCGATGCCCAAGTCCATTTGCATTAAGCTCTCGACATTAATCTCTGAAAAGACCATCCTCAACTGGGTGAGTGGCGCAGTAACCACGCTAGCGATCTCTTGCGACTCGACGTGCACGCGCTCTACAGTCGCCGCAGGCGCTGTCTCCGCGCCCTCTGTGCTGGGCATACTCTGAACGAGCTTTGCAAAGTGCTTCTCATGGGCTTCCTTGTCCGTATACAATAAACAAACAGCATGTATAGGACCTTTAGGCGGTGCAGCCACCGCCTCTCCGCTCGGAGTCGTCCCGACGGCCTCGTCAGAGGAGGGTAGCTGCCTGAGCTGCTCGATGACCTTGTTAGCCGTCTTGGGCTGCAAGAGCTGCGCCTTGGCCTTCTCCAGCTCAGCCGCGTTAGACTTCTTCGCCTTTACCGGCACGAGGGACGACGGGCCGACGATAACGTCGCGCAGGACCATCGCGGATTGCCGGGCGCGCTCCTGCGAGCGCGTGCGGATTAGCGGGGGCGTGGCGTCGGCAGCGTCTGTGAGCTTATGCCCCTCCTTCTTTTCCTGCCCGGCTGAGAGTTTAGTAGGAGGGGATTTGGCTTCGTCGTCATTGCTGGTCTTGCTCGCGAAACTGGCAGCGAGCCATGTGAACCGCCGCCGGCCGTTGTCGGTGGGCCTACTGGAGCCCTTCTCGTCATGATCAGCTGGCTTGAGCGCGTCCGCAGCGGGCGCTGGGGGCGACTGGGCGGCTTCAGGGATGTCGCCAGCGTGGGAGGGCAAGTCGGTGACCGCGGGCGTCACCGTCGCGGCGCCATTGCTCTCGGTGGGCGCGCTTCCCTTCGTTGAGCTGCGGGAGCGGAAGAAAAAGACGCGGCGGGTATGAAGATAGACGGGGGACATGGTATCGACGGACTCAGGGTTGATGAGGGTGGGCGAACAGGTAAGGGCGATTGGACTGGGCTGCAGCTCAAGTACTGAAGCAGTCACGCTGTGTCACATGAGATCGTCGTGCCCGATGCCGATCACACGCGGATCGTGCCGCCGCGCCAGAGCATACCAATTAAGTACTCGAAAGGCCGCCAGGAGCCGCCAGGCGGCGGCGGAACTTGCTCGGAGACGGGAGCGGACAGAATTGCCACAAAACAAATAATGCACAACAACTGTGTAAAAAGGACACTTTCACTTTTGGGTCGGGAGAGCTTGCTCTCCGAGCAAGAACTGACCATCGGCCGCCCTTTGCCTGTTGCTACCTCTGAGCAGAATATCGAATACACACAGAGATAAATCCCCTAGTGCTTTTACGACGAATAGGAAGGTATAAGTAAAGAATTGCCGTCCGATTACGAGGTGCTTCATGTTTCCTGCTATGGGCCAGACTGCCAGTGATGCACTGGAGCGAACAACCTCAGGAATCTCATAGCATGGTCCAGTGTGTATGCGTCGTCTGTGTCTATCTGACATTTGTTTTGGCCAGCGTGGTGCTGGAATTACACGTACCTACAAACCAGCGGAAGTCTTCATTTCCGAACCATGACGCATAGCTACACAGACGACCAGTTCCCCACTTGCACGGCATCCGGCGTTGTTCGGATAGAGCTGAGGAGCGCTCACAGTGATTTTGTAGTCGTTTCCGCATATCGTAAGGTATGCGCCACATAAACGAAGGAAATCCGGAAGTTCGCTCCACGGGACGTCCCTGCTGAAGGATAAAAGAATGCGCGTACGCGTGCTGAATCCGCGATGTCACAATGGCCCTTGAAACCCTGCGCGGAAAAGAAGCTGAAGAGGTGACGAAGAATATCATAATCTGGGGGCTGGTAGTGTGCGGCAAGCTCGAGCATGTCTAGTGCAATTACAGTGGAAGCGTTTCACCGGGTGGAGAGGGTATGGAAAACAAATATTCATGTGGACGCATATCCTATAGTGGAGATCAAGTAAATCATCGCGACTGCGGTGACCAAAAGCTGGAGTAGAGCAACCCGAATTGGGCTCAACGAATGTCGTGTGGTTCGAGGAGCCGGATATTAAATGCAAAATGCTCGATATCCATTGTGCAGACCGTGCGACCGCTCAGTAGCCTGGGAAGACTCATCTCCATCCACAGAGGATAGCGCGTCGACAGGCGAGGTCATTCGTTATGTGAACTGGGTAGGGAGTACTCAGCAATGGCGTCGGCGAGGGGCGAATAGTCGAACAGAACGGGCAATGACCAGGAGAACATACGAGGTTGAAACTAGCTCTGGACATGAATTTGAGAGCCCGTCACGCAATGCGGAAAGAAATTAAGATGGGGAGTGAGTAGTCGAAAGAAGGCGGTGAGAATGCGAATGTAGTGGGAAAATATAATGAAATGGTGGCCTGTTGATATTGCCGCATCAGAGGTTTTAATTAAAAAATTAACACCAATGAATGGGGACGGTCTACGTACCAATAAGTGGTCACAGTAACTTGCGCTAGACTTTTTCTAAAGCTCCTCGTACTTCACCGACCCCTCTAGCGATTCCCAGAGCGCATAGTCCCAAATAAGTCGACACCTAGTCTTACTCTGGCAGGGAAAACGCACGACAGGAGAGAGTCTCAGCTCGACAAGGCTGGGCAAGGTGGTCGAGATGTCAACAACGTCTACGTCCTCGAATGCAGGCTCGAGATGAGGGAAGTCGATGGTTAAATGTTGTAGATATGGCAGAGGAACAAGTAAAGTCAGATCTAGAGTCTGGTACGCCTTCACTATGGAGTTGCGGATCCGCAGGGTCTGCAATGTGTCCCCGGAATGCTCGCAAATGGCGATGCATACATAGTACCATGAAAATCCAAACGATTCGTTTAGGACTGTAAGCCCGAGCTCGCGTAGCGGGTTTCTGAGCTGCCTAAGGAATACGTCTAAACCATCGAGGTCGTGTGCAGACAACTCTAGGCGAATCAGACATGCAAACTTTTGAGGACCATCAGGATTGAATACTGTGTGCTGAACTTGTGGTATCTTTTCCGTTTTGAAATCCAGATGTTCTGTTGTGGGGGGCAGACTAAGGAACAGGCCGGCTTGAGCGAACGATGTACGATGATAGCCTTGTGGGAATGAGTCAATGGGGAGAATAGATCCAGCAGAATGACTATCATCATCATCTGCACGGGTTGGAAGTACGGAGAAACTCAGAGTAGTAGTTTCGGATTTGTCAATGAATTGGAGTTCTTCTGTGATACTACGAAGAGACCCGGCTTCACTCCAGATGAAGGTTTTCAGCCTGGGAAGAGCGAAGATCCACTTGATGAACGGACCATGTGAGGGTGCATTGTCCATGTTCACATTCTCCCAAATGACGTTCTCCCACATAACATCCTGCGGAGACACGACATGGACGAAGAAATAAATGGGTTTAATGGTCCTGCAGTTGAGTGATATGGTCGTCAGATGCTTATGGGTCGCGATTTGCTGCATTATGTTGTTCATCAACCCAGTATTTGCTACGGCTCCAGGATGCAGAGCAATATACTCCAACTGAGGGCCTAAAAACAACTGGCAATGCTCCAGGCTTCCCGCAGACGTGTCGACCCATTCCAGAGAAGTGAGGTTTGGTAGGATATAGTCTGGTCTGCCGCGACTACTTTCTAACAGAGACCAGAAATACGATGGGGCATCGCAGGAGGTCCACACGAGGCTGCGCACATAAGTGCTGTATGACAGGATACGAGACCAATCTTTCGGTCGGATCTATTCAAGAGCCTTAGTTGGGAATAGAGAAATTCTTCATTAAAAAAGGAATGACGGCGTACCGAATCGCGACCCCGAAGGGTGCGCTGAATAACGTTGGGGAAGAGGGCGATGAGGGGAGCTAGACCACGAAGCTCTCTCCAGAGAAGCGACAGTGCAGGCTCTTTCAGTGCCTGGCAGGTGCGTGCAAGGCGAGATAAGGAGGCTATCCCAGACTTGGTCTCGAGAATGGCCCCGAGAAGGTGTACGGTCAAAGATGGGTCCTGCAGAATGGTCATGGATGCCGTTGTCTGGGAAGAGGCATCGCATCCATGACCCGTGTCCGAGTCGAACGAGGAGACGCATATGCGTGAAAGGGAAGAAGACACGAGACCGGAGATAGACATCGAGGGGGAAGACTCGGACGAGCTGCAGAAAGTTCCTAAACGGAATGCCACCAGAATGCGCACCATCGGCGCTTGGGAGAGGAACGAGGGGACATTAGCCTGCTATACCACGGCGTTGGCTGGACCAATATTTTGTACCAACGCACTACGAGCCGTTCGGTGCGCTATGTGTAAGTCCGAGAAACTGTACACTGGAGCGAGTAACGACAGGAAACATTCACGACAGCACGCGAGTCGTCTCAATATCTTGCATTACTTCGCCAGCCACCCGCGCTCAGCGAAAATTTGAATCTCACGCTTCACGTTGAGATTACGCATATTGTCCATTCAGAGTTGTCAAACACACGTAAACTAGAGTCCATTCATTGCTCTACCATGAGGCAGAACTACACAGGCGACCCATTCCTGACCTTCAGGGCTTGCGCGGAGGAAGCCTCAAGCTGGTAGATGGTGTTATTAGGATAGATCTGGACCCCAAATCAGCTGACGAACACAGAAACGTCGCTCGGAGTAACATACAGTAAAGCCATCGTCCGGCGTCGCGCCACTTGCAAGGTATGAGCCAGCTTGCCTTCAACCCTGGGTTCAGCAACGCAACAGCGCGCACGAAATGGATACTAACCAAATCAGATCGCCAGCAAGCCCAGAGCTCAGAACTGTTGAATACCAAGAGGTATACGTGTCCGTCATGTTCGTCAGCACCCCGAACTCCTCCAACAACACGGGCTTGCTGTAGTTGTGCTGCGACTGCGCGTGGTACTCGATCCACGTGTCGCCCCACGGGATGGGATCAGACTCGGACCACGATCCCTGCGCACAGCGGTCAGGACTATGTCGGACTCTGGACAAGGGGAGACACGCTAACCGGGTACAGCTGTGGGAGAATCAAGTTATCGTGCGATCCTCGCGAGTAATGCTGACCGAACTCACATGGGCAGTGCCGAAATCAATAGTGGAGACCTGGAGGTTAGCATTAAAGTCTATTCCTTCACCACCTCTAAGAAACAGGTCATTTCCGTGACCACATCAAATGCAGACAGGGAAGATGCGTACGCGTACGGCCAGTCCGTCGCACCAGGGAAGTTGTAGAATCCTTCGTCGCCCAACCCTACGAGGTGGTTGCTATCGATGGACTTGATGTACGCCGACATCTCCTCTACCCATGGCGTGATCGTCGTCGTGGTGCAATTCCCCGTCGAGACACTACATTGTCCTCTGCGCATCAGCCGTTATTCGACTCGAAATATACGCACGCATACCCAGTGGACCCCGTGCACCTCGGCTCGTTGGCAAGTTCCCAGCCCAGGATGCCCGGCTCGTCCACATAGCGACCCACGAATGCGGAGACGTAGCTCTTGTATGCCGCCTGGTGCACCATCGTTATTTAATAACCAGCGCGCCACAAAAAGATTCGCAATAACTCACGATAATAGAGGGCGTAGTGTAGAACAGATCGTGGTATGACGTATTTGTTAACTGGCTGACATAGACGTCCATGCCACCATAGTTGTCCCAGTTGTTCGTCCTGCAAAATGTGTTTAGTGTCTGGGCTCTACCACAGGTGCAGTGGCTTGCACCAACAAGGTGACGATGAGCCTGATGCCGTATGACTTCGCAGCAGCGACGACATTATCTGTAAGACATAGCACAGACTGCGTCAGCCACGGCACACATTCCAATTTCAGCACAAAAGTCACCGAAGTTCTCGAGCCCGGTAGAACCGTAGTTGATCGTAGCGGTCCCATTAGTCCACAGTTGGTAATAGTCGCCGCTCGGCGTCGTCACGTCGTTGAAGCCCCTGCGTCATCTCCAGCAGACAATCTGACGTCGGCAACGGCTACTTACCAAGTTCTCACCGTGGTCGCTCCAGCGTCTGCGATGTCGGAGAACGCCTGGTCCATCTCCGCGGTGGTGAGGCCCATGAGGCCCACCCAGTACGAGTTGGCACTGCGAGAAAACGGTGAGCTTGCACTTACGCACCAGGGGGAGAAAGGTTACCCTACGACGGTGTATGGCTCACTGTTTAGCGTGAAATTTGTCCCTGAGGTTTTCACGAAGCCTGTTACGGATGCTGCGGTCGAGAAATGAGTATGCTAAGTGCCCCGTCAACGCAAATCGTTGCCCACCTCTCCGAGCAATCTAGCAAGGCCACCGTTGGCTGAGTGAGAGCTCAATGCACGTTCCGGTTCGTACTCACCGGCAGCACCGCCGCATCCACAACAGATACAGCCGCCAAAGCGAGAGCAGCAAGACACACAAACATCTTAGTCTCAGAGCCAGAGACACTCGCTCTGCAGGACGCGCCGACCCGACCTTTATACTAGCGAAAGGCCCGAAGTCGCCCATGCGGACCTCAGCCTTATGCAGTCGGCAGATTCTCGCAGTTCGCACGAACTCCGAGATTTACCCCAGGGTGCATTTCCGTCTCGCTAGTAGACTCGTCGCCACCGCGTGAGCACACCCACGACGAACGAGGCCGCGAAACGACACATCTCCTTTGCTTCTTCTCGCGCCGGTTAAATTGCAATCACGAAGAAGATCCGCAGGTGCAGCGGCACGCGAGGACCGTGCTCGCTGCGACCCGGCTTCAGTGCAGTATTCGACGCACTCCCCCCACACGTGATGCACACCACGATGGACGGGGTGGAAAAACTCACCTTCGACCAGACACTGCCAGTCGTCAGGTTACCAGCAGCATGACCGGAGCGAAGCGTAATACGGAATCTATTAGGTTAGGTAAAACAATGTCAATATCCCGCAGCAATCCCGTTCTTCCTCGAATCACTTGCAGCTGCCGAACGAGAGCGTGAGTCATGGTGCGAAGACGGGGCATACATAGCTGCGGGCATACCGTATATCGTATCCCCCTTCTTCACGACTGCCTGCACGACAGACGCGACGCGATTGATGTTCGACACTGCATAGCAATCGACATGTGAACACACGAGGGGAACGGGAACGCTCACCAGTCACATTATGTCCCAAAATCTTGAGCCCTTCCAGCAGCTCCGGGTCGTACACACTGTCTGCCTCGACCTCCAGCGGGTACAGCTGATCGTGCAGGCGTCCGTGCTCGATCGCCGCGCTGACGTCCATTCCCCAGTCGAGGTTCAGGATCACCTGAAATACCGCGGGGAATATTTTTGACCCGCCAGATCCACCGATTGCGAGGTAGAACGAGCCGTCCTCGTGCTCCATGATCGTCGGGGTGGTTGAGGAGAGCGGGCGCTTTCCCGGCTCGGGGTAGTTGTCTGAGGCGCATCAGATACAAGCGACGAACGCGAAGTCGTGTGCTTACAAGGAGACGGATACAGTCCGAATGCGTTTGGCATGCCGGGCGTGGAGAAATCATCCATCTGCAAACATCTGAGGATACATCTGATGGAGATGCGGCCGCACCTACCTCGTCGTTCAGGATCACACCTGTGATAGGGTCCATGACTTGGGATCCAAATACCAAGTTAACAGTGGATGTCAATGCAACCGCCATTCCGTTCTTATCGACTATGGATGAATGACTCTGGGATCTCAGATTACTCGACCGTAACTCTCAAAATGAAATGCTCTACATACCGTTCCGTGATCGACGACAACGTCGTAGACCGGGTTATAGTATTCAGGTGAGTGGGTTTGGGCCTACATAATGCATCAGGACTCTTAAACTACAGCCAACATTATTCTGACAAATGTCGGAGATGCCACTGTCTAACGGCATTTCCGACATTTGGCGGATAGAATGCACAAGTTGTAGAACGCTCGCGAGGACTCACGTCAGTAATATTGCCAAAAATCTCTTGGCCGAACTTCTTGGTCGGAATCTCAGACATACGATCTAGATCATCAGCGGAAGTTGGATCAGAGACTTTAGTCCTGGGCATCATCATCTCAATGATGATTTTGACTTCCTAGCACAATATCCCGCCTACCTCGCCGCGAACCCGACTACGAGCGAGGCTGGTCAGCCAGTGAAATTTTAATATGGCTAGAAACTTGCATTTCATCGCTTCAATGTAACGATGGGTGTTTAGTAGGGTTCTTCCCTCTTCCGTGAGGTCGTCGTAATGTTCCATTAAATTCAGCATATGCATTAGCACGAGGCCAGATGTCGGAGGATGAGGGGTGTAGATTTTCCTGCCCCGATATGTCCCCTGCAGAGCTCGATTTACGCGCACCCGATAGTCTGTGAGGTCCTTGTGCGTCAGGATGCCTCCACTAGCGCGAACTTTCTCCACGATGGCGTCTGCGATGGGACCCTAGAGGTAGAAGTGAGTTAGTAGAGTACGCGCGTCTTCATTACCAGCGCTAGATACTTTGTAAAATGCGTCCGGACCCTCGGCTGCGATCGTGCCCAACGTACGCGAAAGGTTCGTACGGCGTATTATATCGCCTTCTTCCAGCAGCCTACCCTCGGGAGCAAAGATTGAACTCCAATCTGAATTATCCTGCATTAAATCACAGAAAACCTGCTCCAGTTCAGCCCAGGCTGTGCGTCAGCTCAAGCACACGGTGTCGCACCGGCATATGGATTCTGCGCGCAAGTTCTTTGGGGACTCGCCATCCTTTCGCAGCCTCGACGCTGGGATGGACGAGGGTGCTCCAGGGCAAGCTGCCCCACCGCTTGTGCGCCTCCTGTAGCCCGCGCAGCTCGCCAGGCACGCCGACGGCGAGACCCCCAATGAGCGACGCGATCGGGTTGTTCACGTACATCGTGGAGTTCGCCGCGGCGGGTGCTGCCTCGCGGAAGTCGATGCTGTATACTTCCGAGGACGCGTTTGGGGAAGAGGGGGGAATGCGCACGGTCATGAATCCCCCTCCCCCGATGCCGGAACTTGGGTGTGCGATCAACGCCGCGTGCAGGCGGAGGAACGGTGCACGACTCACGAGAACATGTTCATGACGCCGATGCAGAAGGTCGTGCTCACGATTGCATCCACGGCGTTACCGCCGAGCTTGAGCGTATCGACGCCGATCTGGGAACACACCTCATTCTCGCTGGCGACCGCGCCATTGGTGGCTTCTACGATATATGCAGGGTTCCGTGTGTTGGACGGGGCACGCCGTCGTGAGCTGCCCTGGTGGTGAAGGCGGGCATGACAGAAACGAGAGAGTGAATGTCGAGTTAGTAAGCCGACCAGGATCAGAGCAGAGAATACGAAGAAGAGGCTTCTCCAGAATGTCCTATGCGACTGCTGGGGATGTCCACGGTGAAGGGGGAGGCGATCATGGTGGGAGGAGAGGAGGACATAATCCTGCTTAAGCATGGAGGAGGTGGAGGACTGCAAGCAAGAGTCTGCAGCTGGGCAGCGGCCGATTACAAGATACGCGTCTCCCACAGCGCGTCTGACGTGTATACTTCACTAACGGCATCCCCGACCACTGACTGTCAGCACCAGCGGAGCTCGCAGACCACGTCGGGCGTGTTGGCGGGATGGTGACCGCGTCTTCCAGACCACGCGATATTATTCTGTCAACAACGTCAAGTGGGCCATTGCGCAATCGCGAATGCGTATGGTATCAGCAAACGTAAGAGCTAGATGCATATACAGTCGGTACTACGAACCACATTCTAATATGACGAATATATGTACGGTATCAAGACGAGACATGCAAACAGCGGGACTATATAACGACAGCAAGGACAAGAACAGAATGACCCGACGGAGATAGAAAAAAACAGATTATACGCCAGTCTTCAAGCGCTCAACGCTTCCGCCCACGAACGGTGTGACCTCAACACCACGCTGTCCACGAACTTTTAAGAGACAGTAGCGTTCGAGCTCGTACCGCTCGTAAAATATCGCCGCGAGGCGCATCGCACGGACGTGGTGAGGGCGCGAGTTTGCTGCAGCAGCATGAGCACGCGACTGCCAGATGCACGTCGCGAGATTCACACCAGTCTCCGGGTGTGGTGTCCCGTACCAATACAGGATGAGCTAGAGGGACAGTGTAAGTACTACTCGCTGTGGAAGAATCAAGGCAATAGTGGGCTCACTCCTCCATTCTGCACAGCCTCTTCGTGGGCTTTCTTGTCCGCTTCATACAGCGCTGAAGAGCCGTCATCAGACTTCGTGTGAACCCAACTCAAATACCTGAGTACTTACGCCCACCGTCGCTGCTTTCGCGCCGTTTGCTGCGGAACGCGACGCAGTACCATTCGCGCTCTTCCTCTTCCGGGAGCTCGAGTTCGCCCCAGTTGAAGGCCTCCGCATACGGGATGCTCGAATACTCGGGCGTCACCGCACGGAAGTGATGTAGTGCGCGGTGGAGAGCAAGCGATGCGCTGTCGATGGAAGGAAGACGCGCGGCACTGGAGAGCGGTGTGACTCGAGGTGCAGAGGGCAGGCTTGGTTGTGGGTATCCGCGCGGGAGAGAGGACAGAAGAGGAGGCAGGTATAGAATGGGCGAAGTGCTCCGGGAGAAGGTCGGGAGCTGGTGAGGATCAGCCTGAAGGGAAGGGGGAGTATCTCTTGCAGATGGGACGGTGTGACTTGATTTGACGGTCTTGTGCACAAGAAGAGTAGAGTCCCGTGCAGTGAATGCAGCGGCCGAATATGCATTCTCGACGGGGACGTAAGAAGCAACAGCAGCTTGAGCCATTGGAAGAATCAGTGCCTCTAGTGCGCAACAGAGACCGCGATCTGAAGTCTGCGAGGAGGGGTTGAATATTCGACCTACATAGTTCGACGACTTATATATCTCCAGACGTGCGATTTCGTCAGTCTGAGGAATTCCGAATTGTCAGAATCGACAGCATGCCCTTAAAGTAGCAACGTCGCCAATTTGGACAAAACAACATCGCAAGAGGCCGAGATGAATAGATGGCGTGCAGTTGTGTGACGACGAGTCCGAGATTGCGCGATCCTCACAGCACAGATTAGCTAGACTGAGTCATGAATGCCGACGCGAGGAAATCACCGGCCACCAGTCGCACCGTTCGACAATATGGGATATACCAGCGTGCCTGCGAGGCAAAAACCAGTATCTGAGATTCACTCCGGCGAACGGAGAGCAAGAGAGAAAAAGATGTCGGAATAACCGCAGTGAAATCAACCAAATTAACGTTGCGACGCCAGTGTGTCAAACAAGGCCTTGAGTTGCACGTTTCGTGGAAAGCGCACGGCCACCGGGAGCGGCATAAATAGAGAGAACCTCAGACAATGTGTCAGCGCATGGCCAGCGGTAGATGGGAGAACGAAAGCAAGTGTTTGCCGACGTCGACGCTGTGAAGAAGGGGCCATGTGACTTGCCACTTGAGTTCAGCGAACGCAGCCGAGCATCTCAGCATCGACAGCCATGGCCACTCGCAAGGCCGCCGACCACACACTCTATCATCTCAGCCCGAAGGGTTTCTGGAAGAAATTTAGTGCGTGACCCATGCTTTGAATTGCTATCATCACTAACACATTCGTAGGGGATGCCGTCGTCGTCAATCCTGAGATTTCCAGCGGCATACCTGTCGTCAGTCTGAACCGCTACCCCCAGCCAGGCTCTCGTCCAGAGGAGTATTCCACCCCTGCCACCAAAGGTTTGTCATTCATATCTGCTGAACTGTTGTTTCCGTGCTCACATACGCTCAGCTTCCGATCCGGCGCAGAATCCGTACTGGAAACGCGACGTGCGGCGCGCATACCCCCGGCTCTCTGTCGTCACTCAGACTGAACTCTCCTCGCTGCTCATCCAGCATTCCGAGGCCCAGCAAGCGTACGTCCGGCACCTGACCTTCTCCTCCACCGCTCCTGATCCCGCGACGCGACAGTGTCACCGCGCCAGCTGAAGGTGAGCAGGCGGACAAGACGTCAGTTCCTGTGACAACCCCAGAGCCCGTCGACCTCACTGTGGCGATCGCGACCATTATATCCGCGCGCAAGGCATACTCTGAATCTAAGCTTCCGCCCAAGTTGCCCACTGCGTTCAAGCGCTGGACGCCCGTGCGTACGCAAGATGCACCTCACGATTCCAACGCATACTTTCCCATGCTACTCTACAAGTAGACGTATGCGAATGTAGATGGAATAATTTGCGAGTTAAGTTTGGATGGCATGCGCGCAGTTGCTACTTGGATGCATATTTTCGTGAAACGCGTCGCTTGTACTGCGACATGTGTGATGCCGACGGACGGATATCTGAATCTTGTACATAGCCGTTGTTCATCACGTCCACTCTTTGGTTTCCCTGACATCGTCGCCCACAACGGTGACGGGGTGCGACAAATATCGCCAAATAGCACCTAGCGCGTACCGCAACCATGTCGACGTCCGAGCCAAATTCTGCGGCACCGCCGGCCGCTGTCGCGGGTTCTACAGCCGCAGAGCAAGCCGCCGCCTTTGCCGATGACCCCCGTGTGCACTTTGACCGTGCCGCAGGGGCATGGCGACTGGAGAACGACGATGGGACAGAGTTGGAGTATGATGCTGCGAAGGGAGCATGGCTACCCCTGGTAAACCCTTCTCACGAACATATTCGAAATGCAGGATATCCACTGAGATACACGTGTCTGTGGTAGGTCGACGAGGACCTCGTGAAAGCTCAGCAAGCAGCATATTCGGTCGCGGGGGTCGACGAGGAGGTACGTGATCGTACTGGGTATTCTACGAGCAGGGCTATTCTTCTCTGATGGCCCCGCTGACCTGCACCCCCGCCTCTCTGCGTGCCCTACCCGATATCCTTCGTGCCTGCAAACACAGACACCCGCCGCCCCTGTCCTTGCCCGCACGGCCAAAAAGCGGAAGGAGCCCGAAGACTACACCTCCAGCACAGTGGGCCAACCCTCCGGGTCCTCCATCAAGCGTAGCAAGAAGGGTGCCGCCTTGTCCTCCAAAGATAATGGAGCAGCTCCGCCTGAGCGGAAGTCGAAGAACACCGCGGTATACGTGACAAGCCTTCCCCTTGACACAGAAGCAGACGAATTGGTGGAGTGCTTCTCACGCTTCGGGTTGATCGAGGAGGACGACGACGGGCACCCGAAGGTGAAAATGTATGCACGAGAGGATGGCACGTTCAGCGGTGAAGCACTCGTCGTGTATTTCAAGGAAGACTCGGTGAATCTCGCAGTTAGCCTCCTGGATGACACCGAGCTCAGGATTGGCAACGCGAGTACACGGATGAAAGTACAGCGTGCAGAGTTCGGACACAAACATGAGAAGGGAGCTGCAGAAGGCGGAGAGGCAAAGCCACGGAAGACTGTTACGGACAAGAAGAGAGCATCCCGACGGATCGGGAAGATGCAGAAGTGCGTTCCACTCTGCTCACTGCTTACTGGGCGTTGTCTGATGGTGCTTTACAGGAAGCTGGGTGAGTGGGACGACGAAGACGGATTTGGGCCACATATAACAGAAGAGGATAAGGCCAACGCGACAAACAAGAACAACCGCGTAGTGGTGCTTAAATACATGTTTACGCTGGATGAACTCGAGCAAGACGCGTCCTTGTTGCTGGACCTGAAGGAAGATGTCCGGGAAGAGTGCTCAACACTGGGTGAAGTTACTAACGTGGTGTTGTATGATGTGCGTGTCTTCGCGTTCATCACGTACGCATACTTATCAATCGAGTCGTCTTGCAGAAGGAGCCCGATGGCATTATGTCTGTCAAGTTCCGTGACCCCCTCAGCGCACAAGCCTGTGTAATGGTGAGCAAATCAATCGATTATAGTTGACGTCTGGGCTCACACTTGTCTGCAGAAAATGAACGGTCGTTTCTTCGCTGGTCGTCGCGTCGAAGCCTCGCTTTATGCAGGCAAGCAGCGCTTTAAGCGGACCACTGATGAGTCCTTCGTGGGTGAAGACGAGAGCGAGAAAAAACGTCTTGATGACTTTGCGCAATGGCTGATGACCGAAGGGGATTGAGGAGTCGCTGTTCCATAATATGGATTGATATTACAAGTTACAAAATCCGGTTGCGCGCTGCGCCGACCACAGCGAAGTTGTACACTAAGGTCTCATGCTATATTACACCCTGACCATCTACAAGCATTGTCTGTAACGCGAAGTGTTCCTACCAGCAGGAAAAGAATGGCTTCGTGTCGACAGTCTCAAGTCGCTGCAACGGTAATGGTCAGCTCTCTGCACGAATACAGAATCCTTCGTATCTTACCTCCATAATCGCTGTCCGCTGCTTAGGACTTTCGGGTGGATCTGTACGCATCCAATCCAAGCTCCGTCGTGCCACTTGGGGGTCATTGAAACTTGTCCAATGCCCACCTCCCGCTGAGGGTGATGTTTCCATGTGCGACATCGACTTGGACATCGCTACGACGTCTTCCTCCGTGATAGACGATGACATAGCGTCCTCAAGCACGGCTGGGAGTCGCTCGGACGGCGCCACAGGTGACAGCATCCCTGTTGTAGCTGCTCCACCACGTTCCTGCGAGGTCGACGCAGACCCAGACGTGGATGGTTCAAGTCTTGATACCTCTCCTACATCCACCTCCTGCCCGTCATCTTCCTCATCAGTGTCGTCTACCGCCAGACGCTTTAGACCTGCCTCGACCGCATCTAACCGCTCCATATGCTCGAGTACAGTAACACCTGTGGTTGCGGGATGTACGCGGGAGAATTTAGCAGAAAACGAGACAGGACGTGAGACGCCGCTGAATTCCGTCGACGAGCGGTGAGTTGGTGGAGGGAAATCAGAGGTACTCTGGCTACGCGTGCGCTTTACGTGGGGCAGAGGCACAGTGTTTACTGACGCTTGTGGTGATGATGCGGGGTGTGGGGAGTGCGGGCCACCGCTAGGCAGGTCTGGGAGCATTTCCTCCGTGACTTCCACTTCGTCGTCCCACACCAGCACTTTCGTGCGCCGTGTGAGTTCCAAAGGTCCTACAAAATATGAGCATGGATTCAGAGCAAGTAAAACGAATATCACCTTCATCCTGTAAGAATGAAATGAGCCTGGTTTCAACAGGTATGCTACGCACGTCAACTCACAGAGTGTTTGAGCGACTGCACTATATTCCAAGCTTGACCCTTAACCACCGCCAATTGTCTCTGCATTCTGGTGAGCAACTCGTAGGGAGACTGAGACTGAGCCATCTCACACTGAACATCTTAGGATGGAAGTCAGGATCTACTGCGAACAACTTCCGTAGCTGAAACGTCGTTTCAGTCCACCACTCTTTTGAAGTCAGTAGCGGAAGGAAGTGATCACGAGTCTTCTGGCTGAACGGACGTCCGATAATGGTGACCGGGAGGTAGAGCCACCCATAGGTGTACGAACGCCAACCGCGAGGGTGCTCATGAGGGAACGACAGCGAGTTGTCAATCGCAGCTATGTGAATGTGAGGCTGTCGGGTGTAAGGGACATGAGGATTCGAATATCCATACTGAGTTGACGTCGGCATCATTGATGGTACGGCGTCCATCTGCGACGAACCGCTCGATGAGTCGGTGCGCCGCAGCTCTGTCATCATGGGCATTTCCAATCGTGATATCCGGCCGGGCGCGACGTCAACCAAGGACTTCCCATGATCAAATTCACAGTATTTGATCATGTAGTTGTCAGCCCCGCGATCGGTATTGAGCATAAGATAGTCTGCAAAGCACCGTGAGAGAATGTGTCAATGAAACCTAGAGAACTCATACCCAAAATGACGAGTCTGTAGAGTGCAATATCAACTGGACATCTGAAGAGCGGAAATTAAAACGACGTACTTCTCTAGTTCTTCACGGAAGTTGTCCTGCAGAGCTGGACTCCAGTAGAAAGGCTGACCGGTGCGAGTTTCGGTAACGTCGAAGAGGACGCGCTCGTCTTCCCGGTCATCCTCGTCATACATGTCCTCTTCTTCTCCCGTCTTGCCGCAGATTATTTTCAGTGTAGAAAGGAACTTCTTGCTGAAAATACCTCTCCGGTGGCTCGAATCATCGAATGTGTCCGAAATGGCGCGACCCGGCCATGGGTATTTTCGGAGGAAGTCAGAAGCATCTGTGATGATGTCAGAGGGGGACCGGTGGTTCCGTGGCAGCATGTCATACCGGTGTACCCATGAAGGAAATACTGCATGCTCCCAATCTTGTCTGGTAGTGGCTTCCCCTTCTTTGCTGCATTCCTGTCTATCCAGTCGTAGAAAAACGCCTTGCGCAAACGTCAGGCATGGTATGGCACGGAGCTCAATAACACGTACCGGACTCGACAAAGATACAAGTTGTGTTCGAGGCACTATGTACAGCTCTAGTCGTTCGTCCAGTAGTGATGCAGCGGCTTCGGATATATAGCTGAAGAAAAGATGAACTAGGGTTCTGCAAAGCAATCCCCAAATTCGCCCACCTGAGGTTAGGTATGAGGCAAGCTCGGCCAAAGGGTATGATCCATTTGAATTGTCTGTGAAGCCATTTCGTGGTCTAATGTGGGGCACTCAGTTGACACACTACACTTTCCACAGACGACCTGCCTTCGGGTTCAGTCGCCCATATGGCTCCTCATCCTTCGGTTTGAACACTCTGTGCCCTCCATACTTTAGTAACTTACCCAGTAGCAAACATGCTGAGGAGGCTCACGCAACCGTCTGCACATGTCCGTCGATCTTCGCCCGGGCAAAGTACGAACCTGACGATCCCTTGGAAATCATTTTTGGGTGTATACCGTCCGAAATAGCATCGCGAACTGCTTGAATGAGTCTTTTCCCGTCAATCAGCTGCGCGCAGCACCATGCACATCGAAAGCTCACATGTCGTAGTCTTCCTGTGCCATTGGAGGCTTGTGGTCGAGAGTCTTCACCTGCGCCCGCAGTTTTAGCACCAGCCTGTCAAATATAAAAATATCCGAGCTTACTGGGCCATTCTCAACGGGGAAAGCAGTGATGGGAGGGCCAAATACACTGTGCCATATCGGCTTCCGTGAATAGTGCTCCACCTTCCTCTTCCGCTTCACTTTTTGCGCAATAGACTCCGTCCACCTCACGTCTCTCATTAGCGGCACATCCCAAGAAATGGCATGTCGACATACCTCTTAAACGCGCTGTCCAGCTTGCCGAGGTCGATGTTTCCGGGACGGTGCGCCCGCGCTAACCGCGCCTGCGGTAAGGGTGAGAGACCCTCGACAACATCTGTTTCCTCCTCGTCAATGCTCTGTACCAGCGGCTGGTACTCGGAACGGTCTGGCATGGGGCAGCGGCGCAGTCAGGTTGAGCAAGTCGTGAGAGTCTGTCTATACGTGTGATACACTGCAGTATTGTAAATGACACGACTGCCACGCTTAATATGGCGATCCGCGTCCTCTTATAGCAGGTGAGTAGGAACACCTCATGATACTGTAGAACGCAGAAGGCAGAACTCTTAGCAAACCCTGTCCAGTTTGCAGTGTCTACGTACATGTCTACGTACAGGAGTTATGCAGCGGTATATTTAGCGTTAGGATATAGGTAATCGTAATCATGACTTCAAGAGAAAGGGAAAGTGTTAGCAAGGACAACAGAAGCTCAGTCGATAACCTTGCTCTCTTCATCAACAGAAATCATCGCGATGGTATTGTTCTTGAGGCAAGGTGCCAGGAACATCGATCCATCTATGAACGACGGAACGCTCCGCAAAAAGATAAACAGCCAGAGGGCAAAAGCCACAACTATAGGGCAGGTCAGCGCTGTCGGTAAGAGACGCGAAAATTTGACGCTACCTGACCAAAGCGTTCCAAAGGCGTGGAAGAATGGACTATTGAGGATAACGCCGAGCTCCACTGACAGCAGAGCAAAGACGCCGTTGGGGAAGACAAGACCCCAATAACCCAAAGAGAACGGCACAGCCCCGCGCTGCACAACGTAAAACACTGACGAGCAGGCGACCAAGATCCATGCAACGCCCATGGACCACAGAACGTAGGCGCCGCAAAAACAACTTGCAAATAGTATTTGCCCTGCAAGCGGTGCCTCAGGAAAATTGCCGAAGTTATGCAATGGCAGAAGCTCTGAGAGACTCTGCCCATTGACTAGGAGAGAGTATCCGCCTTGTCCGAGTGGCCCAATGATAATGAAAGCTGACAGGATGAGTGAACGGTCAGGGATTCCATGAAGGATCAGGCGGAGAAGGTAGACGGTGATGATCATGAGTGCAAATGAAAGACCTGTCGAGACCATGACGAAATCGATCCCTACGGTGAGCAGGGCCAGTGTTGTAGAATGGGACCGAAGTGCATTCGCAAGGAGACCGCCGGTAGATGACGCGACGACAAGAGTAACGAATGGCAGAAGCCAGACAGCTGCCATATTGGTCGTCGAGTGTTCCTGTCGGACGGACCTATTCTGCAGGTAAGATAGCTGCCTGAAATGTCTGTCAAAAATATACCCTTACATTACGTAGAGCATTCCAAACGCTGTGAGGTAGGATATGGCAGAGTCGAGCCACCAGCAGCCCCAGAGGAAGTACAGAAACCCATTTCCTCCGAAACCCCAATCTTGGTGCAGATTCTACAAGGTTATCAGCGAGAATATAATGGAAATACTGGACTGTAGGCATACCAGGCCAGCGTTGATCAGAGTGGTTACACCCATTGGAAAACAACCAAGGAAAAGACTCTGAGAAGGATGCGCAAGCATGAGGGGCCAAGTCTGCAACGAGACGGGGTTACTCGAGGTACATGTGGCCCACACTGGCGGACTGACCTGTGGAAACACGAAGTACCGCGCGACGGTGCAGGCACAAACAAACACAAAAAGGACTAAGTTCAAGAGGAAGAAGGAGGCAGCCGCAACGCGAAGAGGCTCCCTGTCCGAACCGTATGGAAAGTTGTGCAGGAGAGCAGAAACGACACCAGTACCCATGATGACCGCATGCCACGCTGGAGTAAAATTTCTGCACGATTGCACTATGGTCAGGATATCAAAATTTCTAGCATCTACAGACAGATATTACCGAATCCGTTCTCTCCAGCTCTTCCACTGCACGTAAGGCAGTATGAGAGGGGTTTGCATGCTCAGGGTTTGCTCAAAGAGGGGAAGAAAGAAAGCGGGGCCGGTTAAATGAACCTTGCTTGGTTTGGAAGAGAAAGGGGGTTGATGGTGAAGGCCATGAGGAGCTCCGAGTCAGCCAATATATGCAGGTCGACAATTCGGAATTCACGGGGTGCATTCCGAATTCGCCTGCCATTGGCTGTACGGGTGTCAGCGTAGTTCATGAGTAAGATATAATGACACGTAATAACATTGACATGTCTACACATACCAAGAAATGCGGAAGACATAAAAAACGGAGATTCCCTGGCTAGTGAACGTGTCCGGGAGAGGGATTTTCTGACAGACGCCCGACCGGGGCACATGAGTTGATGCACCAAACAGTCGCAAACCGACGCGGTTCTGCGCGCCACCGCGTGACGCACGCAACCGCGACCTTGCTATGACCGACTGGGACCTCCTCTCTTCTTACGCCGGTCTCCTCACTCTCGCTACATGCTCTATATGTGCAGGCTCCTATGGCTCGTTGACCGTCAGTTTCCCACTCCATGCGTGTCTCCCGCTGAATATATAAAACCGCTAGCACCTAGGCGCGGAAGTCGAAGCCCGGACAGCCAGTGGCAGATAAATCCACGGACGATGAGGAGGAAGAGGAAATCCCAGAAAGGCTGTCCTCCGCAGATGTCTATCTCTTCCCAATTGTGAGACTTACAGTTCTACACTCTGTCGGAACGACGTCGTTCACCTTACACAGCTGGGGTCCGCAGTACTATTCGGGCTATACCTCGTCGTGAAGTTTTATGGAGAAGAATGGATCAACTGGTTGCTGCAGTGGTATTTTACTGTAACTGGTGTTGGGAGTGTCAGCAAGGTAGATATCATACTCTGCCAGTTGCCTTCAGATTCATTCGATTGCACCTCAGTCTTTGGTCTCGTTGGCCAAGTTCACCTTAGGCGCGCAACGCTGGAAAAAGTTTGATAAGCTCCAAATACTCTTCCTGAAGGGACCCAAAGGCCAGCTATGTCTCCCACGACAAGCCACTGTTGTAACTAACGCACCAACAGAGGTTATATCCATTTCCATGAGGACTCCCTCATGGTATATCGCCCCGCTTGGCGCCATACCTTCCATTCTGTATACCTTCGGACCAAGTACTACCCGTAAATCTGCTCTGCTCACTGACGTTCTCGCTCTTTCATTCTCGCACAACGCAATATCATTATTGAAACTCGATTCGTTCAAAGCTGGTTGTGCGTTGCTATCTGGTCTCTTCCTCTACGACGTGTGGTGGGTTTTCGGAACAGAAGTGGTTAGTTCCGAGCTGCGAGAAGCATTCGTGAGTGTCGTCATTTCTCACCTCGAAATATCTTTAGATGGTGAAAGTCGCAACATCGCTCGACATTCCTATCAAAGTGCTGTGGCCCAAGTCCCTATCCTTCGCCACAACCAGGGGTTTCACAATGCTAGGCTTGGGTGACATCGTCATACCAGGGCTGTTTGTCGCGTTGGCTCTCCGCTACGATCATCATCGCCATTCAGAGGCATCTCCGCGAAGTCGCCTCAAGACGCCCTACTTCAATTCAGCTTTGTTCGCTTACGTTGCAGGCTTGTTCACCACGATGTTCGTGATGCATTATTTCAGGGTGGCTCAACCAGCCCTTCTGTACCTCAGGTGTTTATACTCGAACTAAGTCCGCCCAGTCTACAGCTAACTCCATGATTAGCCCTGCTGGCATAATCTCGTTTTTTGTGACTGCTGCCGTTGAAGGTGACCTCAAGCAAGCATGGGCCTGGAGCGATGAGCCCGAAGACAATTCAGCCAGTGACGCTCCCAAGGCTGCACCGAATGGGAATGCTGTGACATCGACTACCCCGGTGATTAATGTTGCACCTATTGGGCCAGCAACGGTGGATGTACCCGAAGACGTCGAGGATGAGGAGGTCGAAGGAAAGGAGAAAAAGAAGGCGAAGAGGAGAAAGAATTGATGTGTCCCACATATCTTGTTTACTCCCAAGCATCATCCGACTCTGCGGTCATGATCCTGAGGATCCCATGAGCGGTAATTGTATTAAATGCTACACCGCTGATAGTTTGGACATTTACATGACCTATTGCTAGCGCTAGCTGCATCACTCACCGTTCGTGCCCGATTTTGAGCCTGTTTCACGCCGTCTAACGACTCATTCGCCAACTGTCCCTTGCGGAGTTTGTGCGGGCATTATTCCCTTCACTTCACCACCTTCTGTCACGACGATGGTAGTCCGCCGGAGGATATTTACAACGATTTTCTTCTGGCCGCACGCTGTGTTACCTCCTCAATCAACATTGACTGTCCATCATGCTGAATAGTGTTGCCATAGCTAAGTTGCAACTAAGCAGAAAAATAAGACATAGCTCAATGAATTTTATAGCTAAGTAGAAAAGGGGTGCAGTTTCCGAAAGTCTATTATCCAGAGCTTATACAGGTAACTAACTTTTTTGTAGTCACCTGATTGTGAAGCATACAGTATAAAACACCAAATATGTGGACTACCAGTATAAGCTCTTGATAATAGGCATTCAGAAAGTGCACCCCTTCATTGAGCCATGTCTTATTTTGCTGCTTAGTCACAACTAAGCTGTGGCAACACCAGTGCTGAATTGGTGGACAAAGGTTTAATTGCAATGGCTAGCCATTTGGAGGACAATTTTACTATCCTCTGATCCCCTTTCATTAGGGCAATTAGCCTGTGTCTCAGGCAGAACATATCCTATTGTCAGAAAAACTATATTTCGAGTGGTCACTGGGATTCCCAGAAAGATGCTTTTAAGACAACTCACTCCAAGTCTCTGCTATCTGCATGCCACAGCTAGTGGTAAGCCGCAACATGCAGATAGCAGAGAGTGAGTTGTCTTAAAGGCATCTTTCTTTGCATCCCAGTGGTTACCTGAAATATAGTTTTTCTGACAACAGGATACATTTGGCCTGCAATACCAGGCTAATTGCCATACATGAAAGGTGATTGGAGTTTAGTGAAACTGTCTTCTATGATAGTCATTGCAGTTAAACCCTTGTCCACCCATTCAGCACAGATGGACAGTCAAATGTTCATTAAGACAATTCTATTGCTGCAATCCACCTGCATTGGTAGATCATTGCCCGTCGTGTTAGGCTGTGGCTTCGATCTGAATCGGGCGACGCGATCGATCATCAATGCGGAACGATCATGTGACTGGAAGGGCGCGTCGTCACGGCGTGACTGCCTCCCGACGTCCGACTCCGTATACCGAGCCTCAGTCCAAATTCGGATATCTATCCCGCCGCTCTGGTTCACCTCTTCTGTTATTCCTTTGCACTGATGTTTCTCTATTGTATATGGGCCATCTTTCTTTCCTGCGAGGACACCGTCTAAAGTCAATTGGGCACTGGTTTTACTCTCCCTTGGCGAAGTTCGCAGACAGAGTTTCGATGGATCGACATCCGCAACGGATGATACGGATAGATGCGCCGTCGAAAATGCACAGCCTCCCGTCTGTACTTGCCGACCCCGTCGTACAACTGCCTAAACCATGCTTTCCGCTACCCGCCAAGGAGGCACCAGAAATGCATATAAGCGGTCCGACCCTTTCTTTGAATTCATCAAGTTTTCCATCGCATTTCACATCACATTCACATCATGTCCTCCAAAGCATCTTTTATCGCTCTCGCTCTCGCGATTGTTACGTCTGCCAGTCCCGTCGTCCAAGACACTGGCACGCGGATACCTATACACAAGCGCAATACTTTGACGAAAGAGGACGGCACCTTTGATCATGAGTCGGCTATTCAGCAGTCGATCCGAACGCACAAGTGAGATCTTGATATCTTCTTTGCTTCACCTCTCTGACGACTCTGCTACGACAGTAAACATCGTCAGAACTTGATTAACCTTGAACGCAACGAAGGGCTGAGTGCATTCAATGAAGTAAGTTTCACAACGTAGCGTCTCCTACTTAATAATAATTGGCGTGACCTTAGGGTGCCGAGATCCAACCTTTCCGGGAATATCCTCACCACGAGAAGCGGCAGAAAGAACCGCTCATAGATGAATCCAATGACCTTGATTGGGCTGGCCTCATCTCCATTGGAACACCTGGACAGACGTTCACAATAGACTTTGACAGTGAGTATGCAGTCTTCCGCGTATGCATCACTCACCTGACTGTCATTTCAGCTGGCTCTTCGGATTTGTGGGTGCCATCTTCCAACTGCACGAGCACAGTCTGTAGTACGAAGAACAAGTACAATGCGGCTTTGTCCACGACGAGTGTACACAAAAGCGGGACATTTTCCATTGGGTATGCCGATGGGTCTACAGTCTCTGGACCTGTCTTTACGGATACAGGTAAGCAGTCAGAGGCGTGTCAATATTTTGACTAGGACTGACATTCTAATCTGGCAGTCACTGTCGCCGGCATAAAAGCCACTGGCCAATATTTTTCACCAGTAACCACACTGTCCAACAGCTTTTCGTCTAACCCTATCGACGGAATTTTGGGTATGGCATACCCTTCGATATCGAGCTTGCGCCAGGTACGGAACTCCTTCCCGGGTAGACACGCAAATTATTAACCCTTCGTTGTCAGAGTCCTTTCTTCAACACTGCTAAGAGCCAGGGCAGTGTGACAACCGGTGTCTTCGGCTTCAAGCTTGCGCAAGTCGGTTCAGAGCTTTATCTCGGCGGCACCGACACTAGCCTCTACAGCGGCACACCCGAGTACCACACTGTCACGGGCTCTGGCTTCTGGCAGATCTCCGGTGCCAAGATCCTCCTCGGAACGAAGGCTATTGTTTCCAACTTCCAGACGATTATCGACTCCGGAACGACGATCATGTACGGGCCGCCGGGCGCAGTGCAGACGTTCTACAAAAGTGTGCCTGGCTCCTCGGTTTACGATTCCACCTACGGGTATTATCAGTTCCCTTGCACCGCTACGCCCAGTGTCTCCTTCAGCTGGGGCGGAAAGAGCTGGACTATCAGCGCCGCCAAGTGAGTCTTTATTTACTGCACGACTAAAGACGGCTGCTGACTTCGCGTAATAGTTTTAATCTTGGACAGACACATACTGGATCGACGCAGTGTGTCGGTGCGCTGAGCGGTCAGAATCTGGGATTGGGCAATAACGTGTGGCTGCTCGGTGATAGGTGAGTGACACCTGAATGAGTCTTTTGTCCGACGTTACTAAAGTGAATATCATGCAGCTTCATGAAGAATGTGTATACCGCGTTCTCTTTCGATAAGGCGGCTGTCGGTTTTGCGACCTTGAAGTAATTGCCCTGCGCGGCGGCGGATGGGAGTGATATGGACCTTCTGACATCGTAATAATCATGGATAGTACTAGTAATGTCATAATATATGCGTAAACATTTTGCTGTCCAATTTGGTCTCAGATGGAAGCTAGAACAAGTGTTGAGTGGATTACGTCGTTGTCACTTCGCGTTATCTGTCATCACCACAGCTTGGCAAGTCGCGAAGGATTCAATCTCTGATTCAAATTATCTGACGACGTGAAAATCGATTCTGCGCAAGTCCCTTCCTGTACTACTATTAATAGTCCACTGCCGTCGTCGTTGCGAATTATCGTGGTTTCAACGGAGTGGGCTCTAGTTGACTTCGAGCTGACGAAATACCGACGGAGGATGTCTCACTTGGTGGGGGGGAATCGGCAAAACTACTCCCGTTCACCCGCAGCTTGCCTCGGCCTGCCCCCGCAATGCTGCTACAACTCGGAGCCCCGGCCTATCGAAAATACAGCGATATCAGTGGAAACAGATCAAGCTTGCCGGAAACATCCTCATCGATGAACGCAGTGCACCGATATGGCTAAACCAGGTCAATCTTTACTACCAACGCTGCCGGTGGCGGGGCGCGACAAACATGCAGCCGGTATATCAATCCCGAATCCCGAAACTGCCTGCAGCTGCCTGAAGACGCTAGGTGCAAGCAAGGGGCAAGAAATCGTTCTGATGGATGACCACGATTACTTGTTCGTGCAGGCACACCTGGTCGTTGTCTGAGATTCAACGACGGGCAGGCTCAACTCATTGTGCACACACTAAACAACGCACTGGCGAGAGTGATGATTCAACAACGTACCGCACGCGAGATAGGCAATGCATCAGATCTAGGAGGATTCATTGTGATCCGTGCACTGTGCGCGGAAGCAAATACATGGCTAGGTACAACCACCGCTCGTACGCGGACGACGGTCGAACGCAGCGTGGTCTATGTCACGTCGCCGGATGGATGTGAAGGCTGTGGAGTGCGCCCAGACATCAATCGATGTGATACTCTGGGGAAAGAGATCGTGCACCAGGTCGATCCTGAGGGTCGTGCGCCCACTCCCGAGGTCGACAGCTTCGCAATTGACCGGTGAATCAATGATGCGTTCGGAGGGATGCCAAGAACGCTCTGCGCAGGAAATAGCGCACACCAAATCTGTGCCGGTACGACTCAAACTGAATCTTGGGAGATAGAGGAAGAAAAGAAACGATCCACCACGTCTTGACGAGGTTAGCACATCACGAAGAATTAATAACACACCACCCAACAATTGTAACACGAAAGCAACGAGCAGTACCCGTCTAGTCATTGTGTGGATGCCCTTGTGCAGAGCGACATACCACCGAGGAATGCCGAAGAGAGAGCCTCTGCCGTTGTCCTCTGACAAAGGCGTTTGTAATGCAAGTCAGTAGAGGCAGCAAACGAGCGGTAGCCCCCACGATGCCGTCTCCGAAGAAAGATGGCGATCGTGTGAGTGCAGCGTCACGGCACTTACGTACCAAGAGCTAACCGCATCGAGGAAGGGAAGAGTATTCCTGGCGTGCGTGACAGCAAATACCTCGGCGACGGCGAGGGATTGCATAATGTGTGAGACAGCGGTGTATATATAGAGGGGCGCTCCAGAAGACTTGGCATGATGGATACAATTGTTGGCTTCGAGCGGCTTGGAGAGACCTGGCGCAATAGAGGCCGAATGATTCGATAATGGAGCGATGGAGCGCAGGCCAGACTAAGGCTACAAGGCAGTAAGTCAGCTTCAGGCTCCAACGCCGCAAACTTGATCGTTCGCAGAGGACACTGGGAGAATGCTAGAAGAGAACTGCGCAGATTGACGGTCAGAGGTTATCCGCCCGTCATACCGGAGGAAGATGCTGGCAAGGTGCGGGTGGTCGGAGTGGTCATGCCATAAAGAGGAAAGGACAACAGGGATGGTGGTGGGGGTGGTGCGAATGATAAATGTGGACAATGATCACGAGATCACCTAACGGGTAGGTCGGATCAGTTGACGACGACATGGGTGGCTGCTTCACGATGAGGCGACGCCAGAAAAAAACCTGTCAGAGAAAAACCTAACACCAGAGGGCATACACAAGTGGACCAGGCTGCAAAACAGGTTCCTCTCTGGAGCAGACGCCAAAGGCGGCACCAATCGTGAGAGATACCTGGAAGGAGAGCATAGTGCGTGAGATCTCCCGGTCACAACGGGGACTATTCAGGGAGCTTCGTAATGGCAGCTGGAAGACACCTGCCTAAGGCGCACATATCGCTAGCGAAAGAAGGAGGGTGCATGGTGAGTACTGTTGAATGGATGGTGAACGCGAATTCACACACACCATATGGACCGCGGATGGATGACAGAGTAGATGGCTGAATTCGTAAGTGAGTGGAATTCTCGAAGGAGGTGAAGCAAAGAAGCAGTTCGGAACCGGGCACCGTGAAGAGTGCCATTGGGCGGACGGACGGTGTGCCTGGATACTTGGGCTGCGGCAGAAGGAGAGCACTCGAGAATGAGGATCCTTCCCTTGGCGTCATGGTCCGGCCGTTTACACGGTTGTCCGGCCTGTCGAGCAAGTATGTCTGGGGTGAACTTGTCTGGCGTCGTGTGCAGGTCAGAATAAGTCCATGGAGGAGCACAAGGTCGGGGAGGCAGTGCGAGAGACTACAGCTAGCCACATGGCACGTCGCATGTGTGAATGCACAGGGAACAGGTGATGCGAGGTTCGTACTACAGATGCATAATGTCCTTCACAGAGGATCAGACTGCAGCGCGACAACGCGTAACGTTCTCTGATGGGCGCCGGAGTCCAGCGTTGGTAAGATGACCTCTGTCTGGCAATTGTGGGCAAGTCTGGGCACAGCGGGCGGAGTCACCCTGCGTGCATTCTAGAGCGGACGTCTCCTGAAGAGAAAAAAAATTCAGCGGGAACATCTGCAAGCCGCTCCGGAGAGATGATGTTGGCTTGCGGTGATCGTTGAGTGCGGCGTTGAGGAGAAAATTTTGCACAAATCGCGATTCTCCGGGGCGGGCGGAGCGGGTCGCCCTTAGGACCCCAGCGGGCCCGCGGGCGCGCGAATTTGACTACCGGGATATTCATTTTTGTCCCGTAATGGAACTGATGCCAGGACCTTGGTCACCCTCAGAAATGGGCCTGGCCCCGTCGCTACACTCCAGCACTTTTGGTGGTGAAGCTGCGTGCTAAAGGAGAGTCGAGAGCAGCAACAACAAACGATGCCACAGTGCCACTGAGTCTACCTGAGAACGAGACACCGAGAAAGGGAAACAGAAAAACACAGGCGGAATATTTTGATCGCGGGAAATCAGGCTGAAAACGCGTCGGCAAAGGGTATCTGCGGCCGTTTAGTACGCTCGGACTCCCCCGTGGCCCTCAGCTGGTCTTCCTCTACCGACTTCTACCCTCTTCCCGTCGTCCTCGTCGTCCTCGTCCTCGTCGACGTCGTTCCCGACGCCCACCCTCTCCGGTACCAGTAGCCCCCTCTTACCCGCTGCCAACCTCCCTGTCACACCTCCCTGACTCCTGGCGTATTACGGCACGGCCTTGCCGGTGGCTAGTCTGCTGCATACCCGTGTGTTCCTCTCCTTCTCTCCCTCGTCACCCTCTCCTGTCTTCTCACTCTCATCTCTCTAGAGCAGTCTATGGAACCGCCCTCATCGTCTACACGAGGGTTTGGTGACGGAATTAAGCGACCTTGGTCTCCTCCGGGGCGTCCAACTGTGACTACTTCGGGTTTGTCCCAGCTTACGGCTTCTACTCCTCTGGACCTCAGCCCCCACCCCTCCTCGGTATCCAATTCAACACATTCATCTCCTTGGATACAGGAGATCTCCCTTAACGCCTCTGCTCACCCCCAGTCTCTACCATACATGCTGCAGCACCAAGTGCCGCCCATGCCTCACCCAGGCGATGCTCCAGGCCAGCACGCTCCTGTATCTTCATCCCTGCCCAGCAACGAGTGGGGAAACGTATTTTCCTCGCCGCTGGATCCCACTACATTTGCAGCCCTTGCTGCCTCCGGCGTATTGGGACCGCCGACCTCGAACTCGAGTAGATCAAACCGCCTACCGCATGATATGTCAATCAATCCTCGAGTTCAACCGCTGAATACGAAGGATCTCGGTCGTCCGGCCGTTGGACCAGGTATTCAACCCTCATGGTCTAATACGCCATCACCGTATCCACCTGGCCCTTCCTCGTCACAACGGGCGTCTCCCACCCAGTTCCGCCCAGGGTCTGGCAATGCACCGTATGCGAAGCGGAAGTCCCCAGTCAGCGCGTTGTCTCAATATCCACCTGTCAACCTTCGACAGCCTGGCTCCGCGGTGCCGATGAGTATGCCCCCGTATGATGGTTCTCGCGTACCGGGTTCCCGTGATCATGCTCACGGGAAGCGCAGCTCTTTAAGCCATACGATGTCTCCTCCCACCGTCCCAACTTCGAGCGGTCAAAGTGATCTACCAGTCGGTGCAGTCGACGACGGTCGCTTTGACAGTCTCTCTCCGCAATTTCCGCCCCAGTCTGGTTCGCTTGATTTTGCTTCGAATATGGCTTTCCCAGGCGAGCGTTATAGTGTGGCATTACCGCCGTCTCTGTGGATGTCACCGGCGTCTTTGCCGTCTCCCGCTTCCAGCTTCCCCGACTCCCCATATGATATATCTGCAGCCCAGTTCGGACCATCACGACAACCGTCAATACCAGAATCAGTTGCGCGGTCAACATCCAACCACACCAATTATTCGCTCTACGGCGGAGAATCTGGCAAGTCTACTGCACCGACGTCAAGTAACAGTCCGAACGCCCGTATGTTCCCCGATTTCTTAGAAGACCTTTTCCCATCGGCCAACTCACCGCTATCGCCACTGGAGGAGCGAGGCTCCAGCAAGTTTGCGTCTCCGACCCTATCCGGCTCGCCTGACCTGAAGCCCGTGGATCTAGCAGCAGCCGAGACCGATCATGAGAAGTTAGCCAAGGAGGACCCTTTGGCGACGCAGGTCTGGAAGATGTATGCCCGTACGAAGGCAACCCTTCCCCATGCGCAGAGGATGGAGAACTTGACATGGAGGATGATGGCGTTGGCATTGAAGAAGAAGAAGGAGGATGAGGACAAGGTGAGAGGTGCCAATCAGAAGCCTTCGTTAGAGGAAGGTCGATCCAGCGGCGCCGCACAGCCGTCTGCCAATGGTTCAGCATCAGGCCAGGAGGATACTGGAGAGCGAGGGCGGTCCATCGACAAGGGGAAGGCGAGAGTCCAGGTCGTTGGCTTTGATGGCACGAACCAGGATGGCACAGACGAGAACGAGTGAGTGCCTTTCATTTTGGCGATGATCAAAATACTTAATCGGTGGAGAATCAGCGAGGTGCCTATGGATTGGCGTGCGATGAGCAGGTCTCGGTCCCGAGCACCAATGGATTGGCGCCCTGCAAGTCGTTCCCGCTCAAGACCGCCAATGTCAGGTATTCTGTCTGATCAACAGAGTCAACTGAGGTTCCCGACGTCTGAATCGCCTCCGAAGGCATTTTCGACATCGCCCAGCATACCGATACCTGGTGCCCCCTCTACATCTTTAGGTCGCCGGAGTCCGCTTTCATCCTTGCCAGGCCAACCAGGGTTGGCTACAGTTCTTGAGGCTGCTGAAATTCGCCCCTCTCTGTCACGCATTGACTCGTTGTCTCACCTTCACAGCTCAAACTGTCACCCATCGTCATTACCCTCCCTACTCCATGGTTTTCCGCAGGTGTCAACTTCATCTCTTCCTTCGTCTGAACAGCGCACTTTCCCTAAGCACGTGCGAAAAACTAGTTTCGATCACACCGTCTCGCGTGAGGGAATCCTGTATGGCTTGACTGGTCGGCATCAACTTAATGGCAAGCCTTTGTCGCCGGACAGTCTCCTCGGTATGAAGCGTCGGGCGGATGCCCCACATGCTGAGAGCCTACTGCGCGGTGACCCTGCACCTCTTGATGCCGCTGAGCGCATTCCGACACCACCCCCACCGCAACTGGACACGGAACAACTGAGGCGTAGCAGCCCATTCCCCTCAAGCTCGTTTAATTTCACGTTCCCTTCATATGATACCTTCTTTGATCTCTCCGGGGCTCCAACTACTTTTGCGTCTTCCAATCTCTCCTCCTCGCTTCCTGCCTCGAAAGATAGCCGACCTTCTGACGTCTCGTTCTCGGACGCTCTTCGCACACCCCTTACGGTGACCTACTCGCCTGCACAGACTCCAGCCGGTCTCTCTGCAGCTGCGGCAGCTGCATCTGCAGCGGTGGCGGAGGGTTTCAGTGTTACGCACTTTGGCCACGAAGATAATATTCTGGACTATCAACACTTCGTAAACATGATGTATCCAGGCCTTGAAGGCGCGTCCGGTGTCGGGCCATTCACGCACGTCGACCCCACGCAGATACTTCCTGTCGATCACCCCGAGAGTGCCTTCCAGAGCTTCCATCCGAGTCCTTCCAGCGACGGGTGGGGCAACGGCGTGAACTCCAGCTCCAACGCGTCGCCAGAGCCTTACATTGGTTCTAATGCCTCCACACCACCTTCAACTGAGAACGGAACCAGCGCGCGGCACCTACCGCGGAAGATTGCTTCTTCGAAACGGGTATTGCAAGATGCTTCTTCACGTTCGGCTGCGGGTGCTGCACAGCGGAAGACGTGAGCTTCATTGGTGTCAGTTTGTTGAGAACATGCAAGCTCATCCTGATCTAGGACTCCTGATGTTGGCTCCGGTGGTTCAACCCAGCTGGCCAGAGGTGCAAGCGATGATAGCGAGCAACCGCCCACGGTTTGTACAAATTGCCAGACGACAAATACACCTCTCTGGCGGAGAGACCCGGAGGGTCAGCCGCTATGTATGTCGTCCTTCTCCTCACACTCTGCCAATTTTGATTGTTACCGTCACATCAGGTAATGCGTGTGGTCTATTCTATGTGAGTATCAATCACCTTGACTCTTACGTTTACTGACGGTTCCTGTCCAGAAGTTACATGGTGTTGTTCGCCCACTGTCCCTCAAAACTGACGTCATCAAGAAGCGGTACGTCTTGTCGTCTCGTACAAACACCGTCTCGCTCATTCGCGTATGTTAGCAACCGGGCATCCGGGACCCCTCATAGTGCATCTCGAAAGGCGAACTCTAATCTTCCCAAGATTGCTTCATCTACGAATCGGCCGCGAGCTGCCACTACGAACACAATGCCTTCCAGTTTAAATGGGTCGAGGTTATCTCCTACGAATCGAACAGGTGGTGCGGCTGCGGGAAGTGCTTCCATGAAGCGACAGCGACGGACTTCTGCTGGTGTCGATACGCAATATTCGTCCACTCGCAAGCCGAGTGAAGACGATGTGTGAACATAGTGTCTAGGGAAGGCGTATATTGTGTGTCAATATTTCATCATGCTGCTTATGATCATACACTATGCTTGTATATCTCTGGCTTGAGCTCACTTGTAGGTCTTGACGAGCTATGATTCCTTACACATCTTTATTCTCTGTTTTCGACGCTTCGTGTACGATCAACCAGTAGATTCTCCATAGATTATTGTCCAACAGCTTTCTTTCAATATACCGCGGCGGTAGTAATGTAAATGAATGTTTGGAGAACTGCAAATAGAGTGGCACGTGGAGAAATATTCGGAAGCGATGCACATTACCCTCAGCGGTGCCGGTGAACGCTCTGCCACCCACCTACACCACCTATTACACCAATCTTTTCCCTGACACTCTGGCTTCACTCTTCAGGCAGCCCTCTCCGCGGTCGCCTTTACCGCCGTCGTCGTTTCCTGCAACCCTCCACCCTGTGGCCTCGAAAGACCTCAATGTGACTCTACAGCGGCGCGTGTCACGCACTGACCTCGATTTCGAGCAGGCGTTGCGCGCAGGTGGAACGGTGGTATTGAAGGAGGGTCTTGATGTTGACACGCTCGGTGCAGACATAACCAACACATCCATATCCCTCAGCCCGTTCTCGTCACCTTCACCGCCCGCGCACAGGTCGTACGCGGGTTTGCAGCCCGCGACGCCCACCATAGTGCCCCCGACGCCGTCCCCGGTCGCGACCCACCGCGCCGCTGGATCGTCTAATTCTGCGAATAACCCGAACATTCCTTCACAAACCTCCCTCCTTTCTTCTCCGTCGAGCGACGTGTTCTACGACGCCGAGGAGCACGACTTCCAGACCAAGCGGAGATCTATGTACCGTTCGCCTGGGACCGCGAGCAGCCCGGATCTTGCCACGCTCCTGCGGAAGGCGAAGGAGCGCAATGCTGCTGGCAACAAAGATGGATTGAAGCCTACTGCAGCTTCACACGATACCCTAGACAAAGGTGGTGCGCCAAAATCCGGGGCTCGCCAACGCCCGTCGACTTCTTCAAACCGACCCGAGTCTCCTTCCTTCTCTCCTCAATCCACTCCCGCACCCAAGGGAAAGTCAAGAGGCAGGCAGGGGCAAGGTATGGACAACGGTGGCTCACCCAGCCCGGATTGGGTGTGGACGAGTCCTCGTTCGCTGAGCTCTATAAAGGACAATGGCAAAGTCAGGACCCAGACATGTTTTCATGTTCCTTTTCTAACCAGGTGCTCATTTCCAGCCTGCCAAGTCCTCTGTAAGGGCTAAGACATCTGCGTTTCTCGGGAAGATGCTTGGTCAATCCAGTACGCGAGATAGATCTGTGAGACGGCAAATACCCATGTCTACCTCGCCTGTCATTGACCGTCTTGTTGCGACAGCGTACAGTCACATCATCACCTTCATCTGCCTCTATTGTATCATACCCAACTTCCTCCTCGCTTTTCGATGCGTTCACTCCTCCCGTACCTCCTATTCCCGACAGGCATAAAGTCACATCACCTATACCAGATGCTTCTGATGTATTCAGTAGCCCTTCACAACCACCCAACGTGAAGAAAGGCTTACCTTCGCTGCCCAACGGCGACAGGTACGCCGAAACGGAATCTTCTGTTGATCAACCGTCTTTGAAGGTCTCTAACGGATGGCGCTCTCGGTCACCGTCGCCAACTACAACGGTGAAAGGGAAAGTATCAGCCTCGAAGCATGCTCCAGCGTCAAGCCGAAGCAAGCGTCGAAGCATGAGTGTCAGCGACGTCGATCTGAAGAAGGTCATGGCCATGGCAGCGGGACCATCTTCAGGTCGGGTCTCTGGCGAGACAAGGCGAGCTGACGGCGATTTGGGGCTGGATTTGAATGGCATCCTTTCAGAGTTCCAAGGCGAGCTTTCCCAGCTCGATCCTAATTCTGTCGCTTCACTCGATCTCCGGGATCCTTCGACGCCTTCAAGGCGACTTGGGCCACCATCTCGCTCTCAAAGTACTCCTCAGTCTCCAGCTATTCGACCTCCGCCCAAACCGGCTCTTTCGTTACCCCCACCAACAGTTAGACTCCGATCCGCGTCAGGCGTCGAAGAGTCTCTATTGAATTCGGTATTGTCATATTCTAACGACCCCCATTCAACCGCAGAGGAAGCAATTACTCCGTCTCGGAATTCGCAAAACACTCCTTTACGTTCTCGTTCTGGCTCCAATACCGCGGGTTCCCCGCGCATAACAGCTCTGAAATACGGGCCACGCTCACCTCCTTACCGGAATGCATCGTCGCCTCTTACTCACAATCCTTCTGCGTCTCGAGATTCAAGCCGTCTACGTGTGCAACATCGCGCTACGGCTTCGACGTCTGAGCCGTCGCTCATACCCTGTCGGGACGATGGTAGAGTCTGTGAGCCACGTCGTACTATTAGACTAGTCCCGTCATCAAACATTGTTGCTTTGAATCCAGTCTCCACGCTTTCTGTGAGTTCTCAGCAGGACCTCACGAACAACGGGTTCGCTCGGCAATCGCATCCTTCTACTAAAGCCGAAGACTCGGCCGACCTCGAAGCCAGAGGGAAGGAACTGGCATCGCGGTGTTGGGCGGAAGATGAGGATTTCCTGGCGAAGGACAAAATTGCGGAATGGCTCGGCGGACTGTGCGTCCTCTGTTTCTGTGGCAGCGACGGGAGCACGATTGACGTCTTTACAGGGGCCTTATCAATCGGATTGCTTTGCGGCACTATATGGATTTCTTCGATTTCTCTAACCTTAGACTCGATCTTGCTTTCAGGTTAGTCATTCCAGAGTTTGCCCATGCTTGGGCGGATTGACATCATCTTTAGGCGGTTTTGTGCCAAATTGTACCTAAAGGGTGAGACCCAACAGGTCGATCGCATACTCACAGAGTTCGGTCGGCGCTATTGGGACTGCAACCTTTCCAGCCTCTTTGGCAATGCCAGTACGTGAGGTCTCACATTTATTTTACCCTCATCCAACATCCATTCAGGTGTTGTTCATGCTGTAACATATTCACTTTTGCTTTTGAACACTGATCTACACGTCGCGGAGCTCACTTCGCGGATGTCGCGCGGGCAGTTCGTGCGCAACACCCTGTCCGCCATCCAGATGCAGCTGCAGCCAAGCCAGGGCTCGAACCCCGACCTTTCGTATGACGACTGGAGTAGTTTGCGCGCGGCATCTGACGGCGGCGAGGCGGACGGGAGCACGATACGCTCGCGTGCCAAGAGGAGCGACAGCATCGCTAGCTGGAACAGTATCCACCATGATAGCGCTTTAGCTGTCTCTCCTGTCTCAGGGAACTCGTCTGGACAGCTCGTCTCGCCCGCAGACACGGGAAGTCAGCCTTCTGCAAATGAGAGCGTAGTTTCCGTAGCGCTGTCGAGGCAGGAGTCCAAAGCTCAGGAGCCGGCTGCTGCTGCTGCTACCACCGTGGTGCATGATCGCAATTGGGAGATAGAGCTAGAGAATCTACTCAAGGTCAGAGCGCTGAGGAACCGTTCAGGCAATTGTTAATATTGATGTATTTATTCTATAGGAAATGTACACCGCGGTCAAGAACCAGCAGATCCTGCAGCCCGTTGGCAGCACGCTGCTGGCGCGGTCGTCGACCTCCTCGTTGAGCCCGCATGGTGTGATCACGCGGAATCGGAGCCTGCGGACTACTCAGCCAGACCGGCTCGCGAACTTAAAACGTGGCAGCATCCGCGGTCTCCAATCTATTCTTGGTGCACAGGCAGGGATATCTCCTTACAGCAGCAATAGCAGCATCGACGGCCGTGCAAGCCCAGCTCCTAGTTTTGCCACGTCAAACGATGTGAGTGAACGGAACGGCGGAAGCTCGTTACTATGTATTAATCGCACCGTCGCAGGGCATCGGCTCGACTGTATCATTCCTGACCCCCGCTATGGGCTTCGCGTCCAACCTCTCGCACACCATCATCCGTGAAGACAAGGAGGACGACAGCCACAGCATGCGCAGCGCCCGCTCGAATTCGACGGACATCAGCATCACCGACGAGGAGCTCGCGCTGCTCGGCCCGCCGTGGGCGAAGGAGGGCATGCTCTGCCGCAAGCAATACTGGGACTCGACGGGGAAGCGCGCCAAGTCCAAGGCGTGGCTTGACGTCTTCGTTGTCATCCAGAAGGGCGAGCTGAGTATGTTCACCTTTGGTGACCACGGCGGCGGCGGCACCGGCGTCGTCGGCGGTGGCAATTGGTTGGTGCGTGTATTGCGTACGTTCAAGCGGGTCCGTCGCGCTTAATGGGAGTTTTAGGAAAATGCCGAGCCCGTCGGGAACGTGCTGCTCGCCCACTCGCTCGCGCATGCCCTGCCACCTCCGGGGTACAACAGGCAGCGCCCGCATTGCATGGTGCTGACGCTGGCCAGTGGGGGCGTGTATTTTTTCCAAGCGGGCACCGATGAGCTCGTTAACGAGTGGGTATCGACGTGCAACTACTGGGCGGCGAGGCAGAGCAAGGAGCCGCTCGCCGGGGGCGTGTCTAACATGGAGTATGGATGGAACCGCGTGATGGACCCGCTCACGCGGATGCGCTCCATCTCCGAGGACAACTTCTCCGTGCGGGAGCAGGAGAACTCGGACGGGGTGAGCGTGCGCAGCGGGCGGAGCCGGTTCAAGGACCTCGCTGCGACGGTGCGGGCGGACAAGTCGCCATGGGCGGACAGAACGTTCATCAACGACTGGAACCCGCCTTTACCGCCGACGGTGCCGAGTAACCACGACGAGGAGACGCAGATGGAGGCGCTGCAGAAGCACGTGGCATCGCTGAAGGAGCACCTGAAGGACCACAACGAGCTGCGGGGGCCCATGACCAATTTGGTGAGTTCCATAGATCATTCAAAAAATTTCAAAACTTCTCGCGTGTGCGAGGCTTTGTTTGACTGATGCGACCCCCGAACGTTATACAGTACCAGCCGCGCTCTTCCAATGCGGCGAAGGCGTTGTCGAACTGGGAGAAGCGGTCGCAGTACCTGCTCACGGAGATTGTCAAATACGAGTCGTACATCGACTCGCTGCAAGCTGCGATGACGCTACGGCTGAAAAGGCGTGGGGAGAAGGCGCTGGAGAGGGCGCTGGTGGTGTCGAGCCCGACGGAGGACGAGACCGTGGAGGGCGCTGCGAAGGGCCGGTGGAAGGGGCACCCAGAGGAGGAGACGATTGCGGAAGACGAGGAGCCTCCTGCGAGTGCTGGACTGCAGCCGTCGCCGGGACATAGGCACCGACGTGAGCTCGCTGAAGTGGGGGTTGGTGAGTAGCGCGCACGCACTCGCAGTTGACGGATTGTATACTGGGGTGGGATACTTACTCTTACGAGATTGTCAAGGTGTAATAAATGAATGCTTCTGTATCTACGGTTCATCTGCTGCTATACGAAAATCAGAAATCATCTCAACTATTATACACATGTAGCAGGATAGCATGGAAAGAAGCTTGGGCTTGGACTTCAGTCAAATGTTAACGTGGCAGGAAAAAGTGTTTTCGGCATAACACAACCCAGGATTATGAGGCCGTCAACACACGTTACGTCTCCGCTGGTGTACGCAGGAAACGCGCCGTCGTTCTCTTTGGACGCAGGTATGTAAGTGCCAATCTGAAAATCGGTATTAAGGCAGGTCTCCCCAGGCAGAGCCTGGACACTCTGCTTCAACGTTAACGTGCCTCGGGATATAGCCCCGCTCGAGATTCACGCAAATCCCTCTCCGCAAGAGATATACAAGTGACTTACACTGGTTCACAAGGGCGTAATGCATGTCATTTTGGCTCGAGCTGTATTGTTTCCTAGTATGCTATAGGCTACGTATTGTTCAGGGTCGTCGAGGTCAATTTCACCCGGCGCGTGGTTCTCACCAATTCATTGTCTTCTAGGCAAGATAACTGCACATGCAGATGTTGGGACCTGGTGTGCGACGGAGAGATGGAGATGGAGACGAGACGCGTCAGAGAATCATTTCAAGGATTGGCCGGTTCCAGGGGTCCGCGATGGGTGTTGTACTCGAGGATCAAAAAGAATTGAGAACTGTTCGCACCTCACCTCCTCCCTCCGTCTCTCTGGGCACCTTTTAGAGCCTCACTTTCTCTCTTTTTTGACGAATCGTTCCACGAGTACCATGTCTCCCACCTTCGCTTTGGCTGCCGTCGCCTCCCTTCTTTTCGCGACCGTCAGCGTCCATGCCGAATCCCACACCGTCACCTTTGTCAATCAGTATGTGTTCTCCTATCATCGCCATTTTTCTTCCTTGCTCATCGTTGTGTCGCAGATGCGGAAAAGGAACTGTGAGGCCCTTCTGTCGGTTTCAAATAAAACAGTCCTTTTCTGACTTCTTGACACTTTTCAGCCTACCCTCATTGTAGGCGGTCAGGTCGTGTCTACCGGACAGCCCTACACAAGCAACGGTCCTCTCGATAGCGCAATTGCGTACGCTTGTCTTCTCCCTCTTCCTGTCTCACGCGTCTAACCTACCCGTCTCAGATACCTCCAGACTGGTACGCAGACTTTGACGCCTCGCCTACGTGTCTACGTCCTTAGCTTTTTTTTTCCTTTCAGGTGACTGTGGTTATAACGGCGAGCAATGTACCCTCCTGGAAATGACTCTCGGAAACCCCACCGTCCCCGGTGGTGGTTCATCCACCGATATCAGTCTCATCTCTCCGTTAGTTATCATACTCGGTCTTTTCAACGCGGTTACTAAATTTCGCGTTGTCTCCCCAGTCACACATTCAACGTCGAAGCGTCCTTCAGGTACCGCTTTTCGTTCGCGCCGTCTGGGCTGTGTCACTCACCTATTTGCTTTTAGCTACTACGATGGCTGTGATAACACTGGTGCCGACTGTACGTACCCACTTGCATATTACTTTGCCGTCTGCTCACCGTCGTTATACAAATTTCAGGTGCATATCAAGGTTGCCCCATGGCGTTTTACCAATCCAACGACAACCAGGTCCAGGTTGCCTGCCAGACTGACAACGTAGGCGCTCCTCGCCATTCTTCTTCTTGTGCACGCTCTGACGTTCCTTCACCAGGCCAACTTGCTGATCGCATTTTGTGCGGATGCTAGAACGTTGACGCCGCCCGGTTCCAGCGCTACTCCTCCGAGCTCTAGTGCTGCTGTTCCTCCGAGCTCTAGTGCCGCTGCTCCTCCGAGCTCCAGTGCAGAGCCATCCTCAACCCCGAGTGAGCCTCCTAGCTCCAGCGTTGTTCCTTCTGCTTCAACTGCTGCTCCTCCCAGCGTCGTCTTCAGCGCCGTCCCCGTCTCCGACCCAGTCCCGAGTTCCTCAGTGCTCTCTTCAGCGCCAGCAGCGTCGAGCTCGGCTGCGAGCTCGCTCCCTTCTGTGAGTCCGAGTGCGAGCGCTTCTGCCAGGACATGCCGCGCACGTCCGACGAGCTCAAACGTTGTTCCCACCAGCAGCGCTGCCACCGGCCCTAGTGCCAGTGCTCCCGTCGTCTCTTCTGCCACCCCACCTGCGATTCCGAGCTCCTCTGCGAGTCCGAGTGACCCCAGCAGCGCTGTCGCGCCGCCTTCTTCCGCTGCTCCCTCTTCCAGTGCGGTCCCGTCTTCCGGTGCCATTCCCTCGTCCAGCGCGGTCCCGTCTTCCAGTGACGTGCCCTCTTCAAGCGCGGTCCCGTCTTCCAGTGATGTGCCCTCTTCAAGCGCGGTCTCCGCCCCCAGTGGCGTGTCCTCTTCAATTGCGGTCCCTTCTTCAAGCGCAGACCCCTCATGCAGTGATGACCCATCTTCCAGTGACGTTCCTTCCTCGAGCGCGGTTCCGACCTCCAGTGGCGTGTTCTCTTCAGTTGCGGTCCCCACTTCAAGCGCAGACCCCTCATGCGGTGTCGACCCATCTTCCAGTGACGTTCCTTCCTCGAGCGCGGTTCCGTCCTCCAGTGAAGTCCCCTCGAGTGTGGCTCCTTCCAGCGCGGCTCCTTTCAGTGCGGCTCCCTCTAGCGTGGTCCCTTCTCCCAGTGACGTCCCGTCTTCAAGCGCGGTTCCCTCCTCGAGCGCTGTCCCCTCTTCGAGTGATATCCCATCCTCGGGTGTGGCTCCCTCGTCCAGTGATATCCCGTCCTCGAGCGCGGCTCCCTCGTCCAGTGATGTCCCGTCCTCGAGCGCAGCTCCGTCATCCAGCGTAGCTCCCTCCTCCAGCGTGGTTCCTTCTTCCAGCGTCGCTTCCAGTGCTCCCACACCGAGCGCGTCCTCTTGCCCTGCCAACAAGCGCCGCTCTACCCGCGCTCAGCGCCGCAACGCGTCGCCTTTCCCGGAAGAGATGGGCGCCGTCTACTCTTCGCAACCCCGCCGCCACGCTCGCGCTGCGCACAACCGCTTTGCGTCCTCGCACTGAGCTGTCGCGTGCCATCGTTCCATTACTTTTGCTTTCGGTCTTTCGTCTTCCGTTATAATCTATTTATGACATGGCTACACGGGAATGGTCGTGAGGGCCTCGCGTGCGAGGCTTACTGCCCGTCTGCGCGCTGGTGACGCGCAATCTCCATCTCTCTCACTCTTCGTGTGCTGGCGCCTCGACGCCCTGGTTGGGAGCAGTACCACTAGCTGTGTTGTTTCTGGCATCGTGCTACTTCTTGCATAGCTGGTCCTGTGGTTTCATTTGTTTATCTCGCGTAGTTACCGTCGTTGCTGTTGCTGCTGTCGTTTCCAATCTCGTTATCATCACCTAGACTCGACATATCTTGTCCATGTAGCGTCATCCTCGTACACGTTTGTTTTAACAACTGATCGCAAGTCGTTCAGTGTTCATTACCGTTCGGACTCGTGCGGTGTCTGATCATCATATGCTGTTACGCAGTGGGTTGCAGAGATGGTGATGCTCAACTCTATGTAACACCAGTTTGTACAAACATATCGTTGGCTACATACATATGTACATGAAGTTGCCCGACACGCAACACGTTCCGGGGCAGCAGAATCGCTCAGTCGTGCACCTGCAAGATGGCGTCGTCGTCCGACCCCGAATCGCTCTCCTCGTCTCCGCCCTCATGTCCCGGCCTATCTCCGTCCTGAAGGTGCTGTTCACCGTCTTGATTCCCAGGATGCCCTTCGGCCTGCGCGCTCACGCCCTCCGGGGTCCCAGTGCCCTCGGCGTTCTCCGCCTTCCGAAGTGCCTCAGCAGCGTGCTCCTGCACCTCCGTGGCGATGGCAACGGGCCTGCTTTCTTCCAACGGGGCGGCAGCTGCGGGACCGGATTCGAATATGGGTTCGGATTGGCGATCGGAGCCGGGCACCGCGGGCGACGCGCTGTGCGTCTGCTTCACTGCCTCCGCCGCCGCGGCCTCCTCGCTGAGGAGAGGCACGCCCGACGTGAACGCCTCGCTGAGCGACGCGATGGTCGACACGGCCATATCAAGCACCGACTCTACGCGCTTGCGAAGCGCGTCGTTTGCGCTCGTCACCGTCTGTACATGCATTTATAATCGGTTGGTAATGTGCGCACGGATACGACTAGGAAAGAGCGCGAGGCGTACCATGGATACAAGGTTGATAATCGCGTCGGCCTCGTCAAGCCGCACGAGGAGCGACGGTTCGTGGCTGTCCTCGCCCTGCTCGGGCTCGTCCGTCTCCTCCGGCATGTGCAGCTCGACCTCGCCAAAGTGAGCCTCGAGGAACATCGCGAGGCGCTGGATGCGCGTCACCGCCGCGCCATCGTCCTCGACGTCTGCATGCGGGTGCGGGTGCTCTGGCGCGTGCGCGTGGGTATGGGGGTGCGTTGTCACTGGGAGAGACGGGTGTCAGCATTCGAAGAACGAAGGGAGATAGGATGTACGTTTTACGGAGGCGGGGCTCTGGTCGATCCCTGTGATGAGCGCGAGCGTCGCATCGGCGATCATGTCGTTGCTCGCGCTCGAATCCCATTCTAACAAGAGCTCGTGCTCCTGCGTCTGCTTCACGTCAACCGCACCCATGACCTGCGCACTCTGTCAGTCACAAAAGACAACAGAGTCCAACGCGCAGGGCGGCATACGCACCCGGATGGTAGGCACGCCATCTTTATCAAACCCTTCCTCGACCTTGCCGAACATGCCCTCCAGATGCCACCGCACAAGGTCCCAGCCGACGCCGAGCACCATTCTCTGGCGCTGCGTGACCACACAGGTCGTCAGGCCCGCAAAGTCGCGAAGGTCCCGCGGGTCCAGGAGCGTGTACGAGTAGTCCTTCGAGACGAGCAGACCCGAGAGAATATCGTTCGCCTGTGGCGGCTTCGCTGCGAGGGCGCCGATCGCCTGCACGCGTGTGTGAATGAAACAAAACAGTCAGAGGGGACCGGAAGATATACGCACCTTTGCGACGCGCTCACCACGGAAGGTGAGCTCAAGCGTCTCGAGGTTCCGGGGTGTGTGGATCTTCACGTCTTCGTCGCGGCTCTTGTACCTGTTTTGCATGGCCGCTCGCAGACGGCCCATCGCGGTCTGCTCGCCATGTACTAAGACCTGTATGCATAGGGAAGAGCGTTTAGTCTTCAGTATATACATACAGGAGATTGACTCACGATGTGCTGAGCCTTCACCATCTCGATGAATTCCGAGTTCTGCGAGTAGTCGACATGGGCACTGAAGGAGACTTCGTCGACAGAGAGCTTGCGGGGGATCGTCGCACCCTTGAGGGAGATAATCTCCTCCGGTTCGCTTTGTATGTCCTAAGCACGTAGGAGAGTGGTGAACATGATGCTCGCTCAAGGGGATAATCACACGGCCGATATGGGTGGTGGAAAATGTCCATTGTTTCGCATCAGATACATACAAAACGACGCTCCGTACAGGCCCGCCGCCGCGCATCGGCCGTGAAGAGCAGTCACTCACCCGCGCCAAAGTACCCTCGATCGAATAACCTGTAATGATGACGCCGTTCCGCGAATCCGGTGCCCACAGCTCCAGCAGCTCTCGGCTAGGGCCTACCGTCATGAAGCCAGGACTTGCCAGGACGACGCATGGGGGTCCTTCAGCAATTTTGCGCTCCCAACCGCGAGTCTGAGGGACGTTCGAGATATGCCTGCAGAACAGAATTTAACGAAGGCCCGGAATATGGGTAACAGACGCACTTGAAGACGAATGGATTGTCTCGCTTAGCGAATCTTGAGCGCACATTGGCATTCATCGTATGGATGTATGTTTGGTACACCGCCATTGATTTCCGAGCGAGACTGGAAGCGTAGTAGACAGGGACGTTTTGAAGATCCGGGTGCTTCTTCCAGTACTCGTCCAAAATCAGGAGTAGTTCCTGTGCACGCCCAAGAGCAAATGTAGGTAGAAGTACATGACCGCCTCGTCGTATGATCGAGTGAACGAGGTTGGTAAACCTCAGCTCCTTCTCTTCTCTGCCTTCGAGCGTCTGCACACCGTATGTGCTCTCCACAATGAGCACGTCAGGCCGAATGGGCGGCACTTCAGCCTTAACCAGATGACGATCTTCTTCGCGAGAGTAGTCGCCAGTATATAGAATCTTGAGGCCCGCTATGTCAATGAGGAACATACAAGCGCCTAGGACATGGCCTGCATGGTATGGGGTGAACGTGACGCCAGGACAAGGAGTAATAACTTGATGGGCGGACACAGGAATGATGGAAGATAAGGACATTGATAGGTCAAGTGGTGAGAACAAAGCATCAGATGTCGACGAGCTGGGAGATCTGCGTCAGTGAACGAGCGAAATATGGCAGGATCTAGACAGACCTCATCCGTACGAAGTCTTGCATCATGAATTTGTGCAGCGCCTTGGTGGGGTGTGTCATGTATACTTTACCCTTTCCATCTCGAAAGTTTGTCTAGCGATAATTGTGAGCATTAGTGCTCGCACCAGACCAGAGATACCTACCTTCTCCGTGATGTACGTGAGCGCCGCTGCATGGTCGAGATGAAAACTAGAATCTCCGGATTATGCACGAGAGTATGGGATATAATGCTACAACTCACTGTGTAATCAGCAAGACATCCACTGTACTCCAGTCCAGCTCATCTACGAAGGGCAAGGATGCGATACCACTGTATGCCGGGTGGACGCCCGCATCACATACGATCGTTCTGCCACGGTATTGAATGACACAGCATGAGCGACCGACTTCCTGACCTGCCCCGAGGAGCGTTATTCTCAATGTCGGAACATCAGCCATTCAGGAGAATGAATTTGAGGTGAGGGTTGAGAGGAGGTCGTCGACGAGAGCGCGCCGCGGCCAACGCGGCATGTGATCCCGAAAAACATCTTCTTAAACGCGAACGGCGATGACCAAGAGCTCTGCCAGCCATAGTCGTACAAAATCTTCAAGCACAGCCAAGCACTCACGACAAGCCGCAGCCAAACATGCAGCCGGCAAACGGGCGAAAACGCGAGGGCGAGTTCACAAATCTCGCCTTGCAGAAGTCACTGCCGAGCTCGACGGGCAAGTTACGCAAGTGCACGACCTCTACACTGTACGTGTACTCAGACATAGGATTGACCCCGATGTTTCTCATCTATCAGGACATTCAGGTGAAACCATCCGGTTTGCCCTCACCCCTACCTGACGATTCCGTGCAAGTGTTAGCGGAAGTCATGAGAGGCTTATGAAAATCGTCTTCGCGATGCTCTGATACTGCGTCGGAGAGTAGCCGTACTTGTGAGCCACTTATCACCTTCCATCGATTCGATCTGCAGGCTGACTCTCGAATCTTCGTGCATACAGTGGTCGTGAATACAGCGACTGACGGTGGACCGTGCACTCGCTGTGCACGATTAAGTTCACTCAACCCGGGGAAAGCTTGCCTGAATAGTGGGATCGAGAAGCCATCGACGGACATGAGATACAGCCTGCTCATTGCCCCATTTCATTCAGCTAAGGGTCTGAAACTGCACGTTTCTCACCCTTCTCACCCATCTCACAACATGGTGTACCCAAACTAGTGCAACACGAACATAACCTATGATAATCATTCTGGCATATGCACTACGTACAACACACAAGTACAGGATCCAGCACCGGGGCGAAGTGGGAGTCTAGAACTAGTGCTACTACCTATATGTGATATGCTTTACACCAGCCAGAAAGAACGAAAAAAGCGAGGAGCTAGGATTGTCGTCAAAACAAAAACAAGTACAGCAGACGAAGTAATAAAAACAGAGGAATGAAGAAAGTGAAATAAACAGGAAAAAGGCATTCTCATCGTCCCTGGGTAATACAAGTGCGTCAGTAAATCGTCAGTCAATTCGTTTCGTTAGTGCATGTCTTCCCAGTTAGGCTTCGGCGAACCGATGGACAGCTTGCCCATCACTTTTCGCTGCCTCAGGTTCTTCACCTCCGTGTTCATCAGGTCCCGCAGACGCTCCAAGTCAAGACTGCGTTCAGCTCGCGAGCCCATGAGGAGATTGCGCCAGATACCGGCCGCAGCCACCGAATTATCGATCGGAAGCTGCAACGGACGGTGAAGGCGAACCATCTTCTGCATGAGATGGTCTGGGCTGGGGTAGATAGCATCGGGCCAGGCGATGCGGATAGCGAACCACCACCCCAGAGGCTGAGAGCAAGACAAGAAAGGTCAATAATAGCGCAAGAATGTAGAATTCTGAGACTCACGCGACCGTCCGGCAGACACCGCTCCGGGAATGTATCATAAGTGGTTAATGACCCATCAGGAAGAGAGAAGCTGAGGAATGGATAAGAGTCAGCGCGGGGACTCAATTTCTACAGAGATACGACCACTACACACCGATGGACGACCCAGTGGTTCTCATCGTTGCGGTGCTTCGCCAGTACGACCAAGAGCCTCGGAATGCCCTCAAGACCGAAAGGAGCCCACAGGTCTCTCAGCATTCCACAAGCATCCCCGTGGCGACCATTATATACAGCAGTACTGATCGCATCCGCCATGTTCGGCGGCACGAACAGACGGTCAACGCGTCCGCGAGGAGTGTCCGTCATTTTGGCCCTAACATAACGCTTGTACGTCTGCGTAGACCAGATACTCAACGCAACCTCGTCCACCTGCATCCCGCGTGTCGTGCTGTTCAGCGCGTTGTCGAGCTCAGCCATAGGCCATACAATAGCCCAGCTGAGCAGTCGCTGGTGAACACGCTGCCACGGCGGAGGAAGAGGAGGTTCGGTGCTGTAGTCGCCCGGCTGCCACACCTGCGGCTCTGGCATGACGATATCGGCGCGAGAGTCGTGAGGTATGGGCGGGAGCGGCGGGGAGGCTCGGCGATCCGTATAGACTCCCGTGTTCGTGTCAGGAATCTCGGGCATGCCTGACTCTGTTACGGCAGCCTGTACATCTTCATCGTCGTAGTCCTCGCCATCATCCCGCGCCACCTCCCAAGTCTTGTGCGTAGCCCCAGACTGGCTACCCGTCGGCTTCACCCTGAGCTTGTACAGCTCTTCCTCAAGATATTGCTGTCCGGGAGACTCAGCACGAGTAGGCATGTAATCGCTACGGCTGCCCATGCCGCGCGGGTCTCCATCATGGAGGTGCAAATCGTCCTCATCCTCGTACATATCCTCCTCAGGAATTGCCCCGCGGACGGATCCATCGTGATGATGCATGGAGCCAGGCAGAGTGTGCAAATTGGTCGACTCGCGTAGGAGCTCAGTTTCTCCGGGCTGGAACATGGAGTCATCACCCATCGTTCCGCTGGGTTGGGTGTGGATGTTGACCGTCTGGGTCATCGGACTCTGAGTATAACCTCCATTCATCTCAGAGTGGGAATAGTGATGATGGTGGTGACCATTGAGATAGCCACGGGATTCTGCGACGTAGGAATCGCCGCGGGAGGAACGAAGGCTTTTCTCAATCTTGGGCGCGAGAATGTCAAGACGTTCACGCATGTTGATCATGCCGTCGATAAGGTCCTTGGCCCATTCGGGCGGCTCCTGCGATGCGCCCAGCTGAGTGGAACGTCTCGAGCTAGGAGCAATAGCGTTGAGGGCGGCATTGAGGTGCACGCTAGGGTCATGGTCGTGGTAAGATTTACGGTACTGCTTAATAGACTAGATGAAAGGGAATCAGTTACAATGCATCAAACGCATGGGCAACGGCCTCTTACTTCGTTATCGTACTTCATGCCCAGCTTCTTCACTCGTGTCCTTACAGCCTTCCTCACGGCTTTCTTGACAGGCTCACCCATGGGCTGATCCAGCGCATGAAGCAGCTGGCACAGTTCCATGTCGTGGAAGTGCGAGTTCTGTATCTCAGGTTCCAACGCGGATGGCGCCATGGTGGACAGAGCAAATGATGTGCGGGAACGCGAGGGCCTACTCAGCAAGTCATGGACCATCCTTTGTTCGTCCGCGTCTAGATCCATCACGGGAGATGTGGGGCGCGATGGAGTTGGGGTGGCTTCTGGATCGTGGTTGGAACGTTTCGACCGCGTGGGGGACAAAGCAGCGGCAGCGGCACGCTGCAGCTCCTCATTTGTAGCGGCAGTCCTGAGGGGAGGAACCTGACTCGTATAGCTGCGAGGAGACATGGCTGCCTGCGATATTGGTCCTTGCGACATGGCTACCTGCGACATCGGTCCCTGCGACATCGGCGCCTGCGAGCGTCCTGAGAGGTTTAAGTAAGAGTCCGGCACGAATGGTTATTCGTTCCGCTCACCATCCCGTTGTGACCTTACTTCTGCGTAGTACTCAGCCGCAGTTCCTTGCTGCGGGATAGCATTGACCTCGGTGGTGCTTCTGACCGAACGTGCTTTCTGAGAGGGCTCCTTGGTGGTAGGTGCTCTGTACCTCGATTTTGTCATCTGAGAAGCTGATTCTGACGGCGCAATCGAGCGCTGGGGGGACGGCGGTCGTTGCGAAGCAGTCTCCTCCATCATCGACTCAGGCAGAGGCGGGTAGACGGTGCGTTGCGTCTTCTGGGTGTTGCGCGACTTCAGGGACTGACCATGAGATGCAACGGAGCGCGGCGACCAGGGTCTTTCGCCCCCCGTCCGAGCTGGAGAAAGAACGCGTGATTGTGCTTTAGGAGACCTGATCTGAAGAAAATGTTAGCTCCCCGTCGCTCGTTGCAATTCATCGCGTACCCCGTTCGCCCCGTTCGCCCCGTTTGCACCAGCGTCGGCAACAGACTGCGCCTTGGTAGAGATAGGTCGCGTGTGAACGGAGGGCGACGCCACAGATGCTGGCAGTGGGACTCCTGCGGCCGTAGCTGGTGTCATCCCGAATTGCTGACAGAACTTTAGCAACTGGATACGAAGCACAACACAGACCTTCCTACCTGGAACGGGTTGGGATGGCTGGACGTAAATGAAGCTGTGTCGATAGGAGAAAGGGGAGCGTTCGTCTTCAATAGCGCTAATTATTACGGCTCGCTGATAGTGGTTGCTTTGGAGACCTACCTGACCATTGTTCCAAGGAGCAGGGCCAGGGGGCAAAGGTCCGAAGTTGCCGAACGACGATCCATAGGATTCGAAGTGGGGACCAGGGGGATCATCAGGACCGGGCTCGTGCTCGGGCTGCAGACGACTAAGATGACTGAGACGCGGATGACGATAACCAGCACTCACGAGACCAGTGGTGTGGATGGGAATCGTGCGGGCAATGTCCGAGCCGTTGGCTTCTTGCACGTCTGACCTAATCTCGATGCCCCCATTCCTGTGCTCCTCGTAACCGGCATCCTCCTCTGCCAGTTCCTCCAGCCTGCGACCGTTGGTTGAGGCACTGGCTTTGGAAAGGGGGCTACGCATCCTGCCACTAGACCGGACGCTAGCCCTATCCTCTTCATCCGGTGGAGCTTTCTGCATACCCTCGAGATACAGCAGCACTGCAAATTTTTATATGTAAATTGCCGAGACTGTATGCTGAATGTGAACAAACTAATCACCTTTTTCACTTGAAGCTAAACCGGATAGCGTTCTCTCAGCTCTGATACAAAGATAGAATCTCACAATGACGTACCCGGAGTGCTGGACCTCAGCATGAAGGTTTTCATCGCATCCGGTGCACCCACCGCGGACATATTGAACTTGTATGTTTGTAGCAAGAGATTGAGGTAGCAGTATGAACTCGGAAGGAGAGCAAGTTGGGGAAACAACAGAAGCCAAGGTATGCGAGGGAATCAAATGCAAGAAATGAGAATACGAGATGCTGAAGTAAATCGGAACGGCCGTTGAACAGATGGATTGCAATTAGTGTCGAATGCCTCGCGATGTCCTCGTGTTGACAGACGCTGTTGTCGTCTATTTGGCCAATTACGAACCGCCACAACTGCATACCTCCGACTCATGCATCGACATTATCCTCACAACATCTATTATCTGTCCGCACAATTGTTAGCTCAGCATAGTCTGCTTTTTGTCTGGACGCAGGATATGTTCGTTCAAAATCCCTTCGGCGGATAAATTTTTGAGGCTCGCGGAAGAACCCGATCGATCCTGGAAGCATCTGTGGCACCATACAGGGCAAGTGTCGTTGTACGAGCACACCGTCACTGCGTCCATCCGTACAATGTGTGGCATTAGTTCTAGTGGGTAGCTATATGCACGATAGCACAATGCCAGCCAAATGCTTATCTGCCGAATGACCGAGTGCCAAGATTGCCTAACCCTCTGAATCATTCTTCTCTGCCTCTGTCCAAGACTCAATGCTATCGTTCGTCATTTGCGACGAGTCTAATTCCAACGCTTGCACATCCTCGTAGGCGTCAACTCCGACTTCGTGTGTACTCACTGCACCATCTTGCTCTTCCGCTATTCCTGCCCGATTGGCTCCATTTTCTGCCTGGAGACGATTAGGACTGCCAATGTCATCTGGCATGTAGCCTCTGACCGGTGTGACCGTTGCTCTGCTTAGGACTGGGTTCTGCAGAGTTTGGCAAAGCTTTAGACCCTGTATATGCCTGTTGCTTCACAGAATATCGTACCTCAGATGTTTTCGCGTCCTGATCTGTTGTTATATCCCGGGTCTCGTTTTCCATTTCGTCGACCTTACGTGCCGGTCCGTCGTCTTGTTGTTCTTCCTGTTCTTGTTCTTGTTGTGCTTCTTGTCCCCCTCGTAGAGGTGATATGAAGATACCAGGTGCTGGAGCAAAGGACGGTCCTCGTGGCGGCGTCGACAACGACGAGGACGCTTGAATTATTTCTTCCTCCCCAGTGTGACCACCAGGATTATCCGAATCACCAGGTGGTGTACGAGAGTGCTCACCGTGCGCATCCGACCAAGCAGTGACTTCGTTCCAGTAGAGCTCGTCATCTTCATCACCATATACAACAGTGGCATGCTGCGCTTCATCCAGAATATGAGATGTATCATCAGCAGTTGGTAGAGGCGGAGTGGCCAGCATATGGGAGTTGGAGTCGGAACTGAACGCGAAGGAGAAAACGTTGTCGTCTGAGTCATAGTGTCTTTCCTCGGGTACATTGTGACTGACGCTCTTCACTTCAGCGCCTGGGTCGAACTTCTCCCATTTGAAGTCCAAGGCCTCAACGTCAACATCCACATCACCATTACGGTAGTCCAGAGCAAGCATGTAGTCGTCCTCTTCCACAGGGTCGGAAGAGCACGGGTCCTCAGCTGGCGCCTCGAAGTACACTCTCTTGGGCGAGACGCTTGGAGGCCTGTGCCCGTGGGCCGGTCCAGGAATGGAGTATGGTTTGATACGAGGTGTAGGCTCAGGCTTCAGAACAAGAGTAGGCTGGCGCCCCAGCGCTGAGTGCAAGCCCGTATGGTTCAGTTTCGGACTATCGCTGAAATCGAGGGAAGAGTTGGAACGTGATTTGGGGATAGGTCGCCGTAAGATCAGTTGTGGAGTGGCTTCTCCCTCGAATGCCTGAGCGTAATCACGTTTCGTGTGTTGCAAGCGAGAGCGCGAGTGAGTATGCGTTTCTGGATTATTTCTTCGAGTTTCAATCGGCATAACAGGAGAGAGCGAATCGTCAATATGTGGACAAGAAATTGTGGGAGATGGCAGCATAGCCGGAATTCGTGTGTTTGGGTGGAACGAGCGGAGCGGAACGAGCGGGCCAGGCTTAGAGTACGGAAGTAAGTCAAGAGCCTCATCTGGGATGGAAGCATCAAAGTGAGCAGGATCGAGAACATTTGAATGTGATCGAGGTGTAGGGCGGACGGCGACAGGAACGGAAGACTGCGTGGGCGATATAGAAGAAAGAAGAACAGTGGGACCTGCTGTTGAGAATGGTAGGGGATCGGTAGCTCCAGACAGACCTTCGTCTGCTAACAGAGAAGCTACCCAAGATTCTTCGGCAGGAGACTGAGCAACGTCGAGTATTCCTTCTTGCGTTACCGCAGCCAAGGGGAAAGCGTGGTCATCTTGTTCATTCGCCGCATTGTCAACCCCAATGACCCGAGTCATTGGACGTGGAGGGGGCATTTCAAACCCTGCTCGAGGTGGATAGAATGCGAAAACAGGTTCATCAGGTTCAGCATTTTGGAGCAAAGGAACTGGAGGGAAGTCGTTATGATGATTGACAGTCAGCGGAGAGCTAGAGCCCTGGACACCATCCGTGACGATAGATGGTAGGAGGACGCGCAGAGGATGGTGAACATCGAGGGACAAGACCGTGTTGCAAAGCCATGGAGGTAGCGGAGGGCGGGATCTTCTAGTAGCGCCCACTTTGACTTCTCCGTCGCCGTTCGCATGACGCTCGTCATAGAATCCCTCCATCCTTTCCACAGACGTCTTCATCTTGAGCACAGAGAATCCTTGACCAAGCCTGCCTTCACTGAGGTCGCTATATGCGCCAACCGGCGTCTGCGGCAGGTCATAACTAGTCCCAGAGGAAGAAGACACAGCGCGACGGCGACTGGAGCGGGGTTTGGAATGCGTGTGTAGGACATTGACCGTGTCCATCATGCGGTCAAAACGCGAGTTGAGACCGTACGTTTTTCGCCGACTGACGGGTTGTCCCAGAACACTGGACGAGTCTAAGAAATAACCCAGCATAAGATGTACACAATCACTTGGCAAAACAGACGTACCATTATCTGCGCGTTTCCTCGGTCCATACGCACTGGTGCACAGAATGTGAGTGGAGACCACACACAATCACCCTGCAATATCCTCACCGGGTGCCAGATATCCCGCTGAGTATAGAAAGGGTGTCGATGTCGGAGACGAAAGAGTCAGCATATGTCGGCATACGGAGTATGGGGTTGTCACAATTCGCGCTCAAGCCGAGGGCGGTGCGCGAAGACAGAGGAAACGCGAGCCACGTGATCGCGTCGCTGCAGTAGGACCAGTGTCGAATCTTCGAAGGCTATGAGAAAAAAGTATGCATTCCTATATATAGAAATCTGAAGAATGTGGCCCTGCAGGTTCAATATCAATACTATAGTACTATTACATTTCATGAAACTTCACCACATCGCTCCCTAGCGTTCGTCTAGCTATCCCATCAACGCCGCGATCTCCTTCGGAATAGCAGGCCTCTTCTTCCACTCTACCTCCCAACCATCAGGAGCACCCTCCTGATCTTCAACACTCGGCAAGCCAAACACAGCAGTCACAAGCCACGTATCTCCCTCACTCGCCTCGTGTTCGTCCATGAGGGTAGGAACCACAGCACGCGGAACCATCAAGTTCGTGTTCGCATCGGTGCGCAGCGCGTTCCCCTTCCTGCTCGGCCGCTGTCCAAGCTCTGCGATGCCCGACACGCCCGCCTTGGACGCCGCCCTCACCTCGGAACCGTTCTCCAACGTACCGAAATATTCGCCTGAGGAAGGCTCCAGCGCCCTGCCATCCTCCCGCTGTCCATAGATCGCGAAGCCGCCTTCAGCCGAGAGCAGCCGCCTGCCCGTTCTTATCCTATGGATACGTAGGTGCCACAGCGGCGCCTCCTCGGCGGGAGGCACCAGCCATGTCTCTACGGCGACGTCCTTCCAGGGGTACCACATCGACCGGAGCCACCTCCCGTCCTCAATGCGCGCCTCCTTCGTCTCTCGCCTGCACTTCCAGACTTCCCCGTCGTCGTCGCTCAGCATAAGTGCACTGTCCGCACCAAGCTCTTCTAGCGTCAGGCTTCCAACAGGAACGCTGTATCCGAACGCGGACGAGTACGCAAATTTTCCGTACTTCGCAGCGCTCTGCTTGACTGGATAGGAGCATTGCTGGCCAGAGGATAGGACGAACGTGTGTCCGCCCATGTTCGTTGCGATATGCAGGGGTTTATATAGCGGCTTGGTAGTCTCGAGGAGGCTCGCAGGGTATGGTTGTTCACCTGCCTGCCAAAAGGGGTGCGTCGTGGGCAGAGCTAGTGCGATAAATGATTTGCAGCACCAATATGGACTTCCCGGCGAGTTATAATTCTGGTCACAGATACCTTAGGGTACGCGCAACATTGGAGAGATGTGAATAGCTTGCAAACCTCGGTCATATTGTGGTTTGGGTAACAATATCCTATAGTAAGCGTTCCGTCGGGATAATATGCTCCTGCTTGTCTAGCCCAATAGCGAATGTTTCGCAGCTGGAGCCCTTTGACTACTCCCCAACTGAGTGGAGCAGGGAGTTCAACATCTGCAAAGGCGATCGCTCCCCAGAAAGATGACATCGCGAAACGATAAGTCAGACTTCTGCCGAATGGGATCGCGCGTCCTGGCAGAAAGACCTCAACCACGGCAAGGCGGATGAAATCGGTAAAAGCTAACCTTCAGGATCAAAATAATGCACAAAGTCCAAGGCAAACTGACGTGCGCGGTTTCTGAACTCTTCGCACCTGATGGGGTCTTCTGCCTGGGCGAGTTTAGAGTACACGAGCTGCGCGTATTGGATGGCGAAGGAGGACGAGTAATAATCGAGCTGAACGACGCCTTCCGGGCCATCCCTGGACCAACCGCCGCCGATGTAGAACGTATCGAGATGGTCGAGGTCAGCCTTCATGCGCTTCGCGTCAAACTTGGACGATCCAACTTTTGATAGCCCGAGATTGGAGAACACCTTCACACACGAATGTAAGTCCGACCGAACTGACCATAGCGGCGAAATACTGACTCGGAACCACAGCCAATTCGTGTTAGGCATCTCCTTATCGTTCATTCCACCGAGCCAGGTCTCAAGACTCCTCTTTCCCTGTTCCGGGAGTGGATCCCACAGATGCCCCTTCGCGACGGCAAGGGAGAAACCGATGGCCGAACACTCAACCATCCGCTGATCCTTATCCCTCATATTTCCCCAGAACTCCTCATGGTCTGGATGGGTGCCATTCGCGAAACCGTTGACCCATCGCTGCGTGCCCTCGTATGAGCCCCCGCCGGCCAAGAGCGATGCAAGGCCCCAGATGGGACGAGAGAAGCCCTCTAGCTGAGCGGCTATGTCATCGTAGTGAGTCCCTGTAAAGCCAAGGTGGATGCGAGCACCACCAGGTGAGGTATGTGAAGCAAGGGGGTCGAGAAGACCAATCAGATATCTGGAAAGATCTGCCTTTGTTTCCACGGGGTTGGAAGAGAAAGGGCTACTGGTGGTGAACAACGACATGACGGACACGAAAACCCAAAGCACATCGAGAGCAGACGAGCCATGTATTCGATGTCTACACAGAGGTCAGGAGCCCAGAGAACCGGACCGTACGAGGAGCTTATGCCGCAGGGCGGTCCGAAGCTAATCCGTTGCACCATTCATCGAGAAGGGGGACGATGCAAGCTGAAATTAGAACCTCGGAGGCAGTGGAGTATGCGAACAATGGAAGAGACGACTCCATCGTATAGCAGACCGAGGGTGAGATGAACCGTGGTCTTAGCGGGTCACGTCTACCGTGACTGGTGTGACACATGTGAGTGACAGCATCACGATCACGTTACGTCTCGCGTCTCGCGCGTCAATTTCCCTCAACCGACCCCTCCATCTCCTCGACCATGTCCGACAAACCCCTCATTAACTCTGCCCATCAGCCAGGGAATACATGCCTTGCGTTTTCAAGGGAAGGCTCGTGAGTGTTTAAAATATCTTGGTAGCCGTACTTACAAGTTTACACGCTCCGTAGGCACATCTACACTGGAGGGACGGACGCGTTGGTCCGCATTTGGCGCACAGACGCAGGCGCAGACCAAGAACCAGATGCTGCTACTGAAGCTGTTGATGGGGTCACCACAGTGGCTGCTGGTGTTCGTATTGTCCGTTAGAGTCCGACGAGTCGCTGACGCGTCCACAGCGCAACTCTTGGTTTTCTGGAAGCGAAGACGCCGAAGTCAGGCAGTACACTCGAGGGGCAAAAGACCTGGAAGGTCTCATTACCAGTGCGATTGGCGTACCCATCCGTTGTGTCGCAGTGGATCCGAAGGGAGCCCGGATCGCCGTCACTTCAGAGTACGTGCTGGCTATGATTCATGACGCGTATCTCTGATAACTTCGCGCAGTGAACCCACCGTCAAGCTTATTGACCTGGAAGATACCACGAAAATCGTTGTCTTGAAGGGCCACACGAAGGCTGTCCGTAGGGCGACGTGGCACCCGTCCGGATCTCTTTTGGTGGGCATCTTATGGTCGCACCGCGAAGACATACTCAATTTCAACAGACTACATGTGGAGCAGAAGGGAAGATCATTGTTTGGGACGTATCAGAAGACGAACCAAAGGAAGAGAAAGTCATTGAGGGCGTGATCCCAGCAGTAGCAAATTCTGAGTGCGTGATAGCTTCATTAGTGCTCGTCGCATTCTTCCTGACGCGAAGTAGGTCTCCGGAATTTGCACACGATTGCTCTGCGATCTGGCACACTTCTGGGCAATACTTCTTTGCAGCTACTCGGGCGCACGGCAAGTCATAATCAAGCTGTCGCCTGTGCTGTACCTGACGTATGTTCTCAGAAATTGTAACCATCTCCCGGAACGATTGGGCAAAGTCCTCCACGTATTCAGATGATGCGTTGTCGGGTCCCATCACCGCTATGGCTCTGTCGAAGAACGGCGTGTACCTCACGTCGGCCTCCAAGTCGGGGATATTCATCTGGTCGACGCAGACGCGTCGACTGCTTTTCCGGTCAGTCCATTCCCTTCATTCTCCCTGAATCAACACAAATTCATGATTTTCCTCAGCTTCCAAGGCTCGCTTAGCGCACCAGTCACCCAGATCGCTTTCTCACCCTCCCAGAATCTGCTTGCATGGACAGACATGGACGGCGTATTAACCCGGTGGCCGCACCCTATCCCCGCATCCTCTCCCGACCCCACGAAGGTTTCGGGCGGTTCGAGCTCTGCGACCGTCCCTAAGCAAAGGGCAAGGACTCCCACATTATTCGACCATGACGCCGATACGCCAAGAGGTAGTAAAAGGGACGTTGACAAGGATCTCGGTGTGGACCTCGATAACGATGATTGGATACTGGATGACTTGGGTGGAGGGATGGAAGATGACACTGAGAAGAAGTGGGACGCTGAGGATGGTGTGCGGGAAATGGGTAAGATTTATCATGCAAAGCTGGTACAGATGTTCACAGTTATGAACCTCGACAATAGTGAGTGTCACGAAGGCACAACCCCCCTTCCAGCCAGGCTCCACTCCGATGGAGAACAAGAAACGGTACCTCGGTAAGTGCATGGTCGCATTTCATCATTATGTGAGCTTAATGAAGACCGGTTAGCCTACAACATGATCGGCGTCATCGAGGTGACCGACCAAGACACACACCACATCGTCAACGTGGAATTCCACGACCGGTCAGCTCGGAAAAGCTACCATTTCACGGACCACTTCAAGTATGAACTTGCATCCCTGGGTGAGCACCTTATGTCCGTGCAATCTGATAGTCTCGTCTTACGGCCTCTCCAGGTGAACGCGGTGCGCTGTACGCGTGCCAACCGGAGAACGACCACCCCGCGCACGTCATGTATAAGCCATACGGGACCTGGGCAACGCAGGGCGAATGGACGTACGAGCTCCCGAAGGACTCGCGCGTGCTGGGTGTCGCTGCGGGCGGACTCCCGCCCACTAAATCGCTCCGCGAGAAGTCGGATGCAGATATCCGGGGGAACGGCAACGTGGTGGTCGCCACTAGCGACAATGAGCTGATCTTCTTGACTGGCACGGGCATTGAGCGGCATTGCCTGAGTCTGCAAGGAGACTTTGTGTCGATGGTTGCGGGCGCGGAGTGGGTGTTCGTCGTACACCGAGATGGTTCCACGACTTTGGACGGTCAGCCTTCCTCTTCATTACTGTGATCGTCGACTCATGCTGGAATATTAGGCTCGCAGAATTTGACCGGTAGACTCATCAAATTCGACGACTTCTGTTTACTGCAGAAAGATACACTGCCTGTCCCGAAGAAACACATCCTCACATGGATCGGGATCACGGAGGAGGGGGTGCGTACTCTCGTGCATGAATTTGCAGCTGATTCCGACGGTTGTGCGGCATAGGCTCCAGCCATCTTTGACTCTGCGGGCGTGTTGAATATGTTACCCAGGTTCAGACTGCCATTCGCAGCAACATGGACACGTGCCCTGGACACTAACACCTTGGAGCGGCGGGAGGGAAAGCAAGAATCATACTGGCCCGTGGGTGTTGATGGAGAAACGTTCATGTGCTTGATTCTCAAGGTTCGTCTGACGTCACTCATGACGAGTCTGAGCTCACAACCGCTATAGGGTAGACAAGAGTATCCAGGATTCCCTCGTCCCCTCATCCAGGATCTTCCCCTGCGACTTCCGTTCCATCGGACTGACCCGAAGGAGGCACCACTGGAGGAGCAGTGAGTACATCAAGCAGTCATCACATTAACCCCAACTTAGCACATGTGTAGTCTTGCACGTGAGACCATCCTGCTTGACATCCTCCGCGATGGGCTCGGCGACGAGCTCACGACAGACGACATCTCGCGGCGGGAGCTCGCGCTCGACAAGGAGATCATCCAGCTGATCCAGAACGCATGTAAGAACGATCGCCTGGCGCGTGCACTGGACCTCACACGGCTCCTGCACCACACCGCGTCGTTCGACATGGCGATGAAGGTCGCGGGATTCTACCACCTCATCGGGCTGCAGGAGAAGATGGAGGCGCTCAAAGACGACCGCGAGGGCGTCGACCGCCTAGCGGGCGCGCGCGATAGGCGCAGGCAGAGTGCGCGGGACCTCGCGCCTGTTCCGCCTGAGCGCTCGTATTATGCTGAGCCCCAGCGCCCGAAAGCCTTCCAGGACTTTCGGCCCCCGCCTGCGATCCATCGTCCCGGCCTCGAACGTGCGATGCCCGCCATGGATTCGTTCAAGAGCACCGCTACTGTGCCGGCAAGGGCAGACATGAGCAGTCAGGTGTCAGCAGACACTAGTACCTTTGAGTCGTCGTTTGTCGACGATTCCATGGACGCCGACTGGTCGGTCGCTTCTCCAGACGGGAAAAGGAAGCGCGCGGAGGAAGACGAGCCTGTGCGAGAATTGCGCTATCCGAGCGTCGACAATGCGGCGAAGCGGCGTGCTATAGGGGATCCCGCCGCACTGTCGAGTAAGGGCACACCTTGACTGATTAGCCGTTAAATCAATTTACGGTATTCGCAGGAGGAAATCCTTTCGCTCGCAAGGTTGGCGCAGACACGGGTCGTAATCCTTTCACAAGGAGTGTGGAAGCCAACAGATCGGTGCAAAAAAGCGAGAGCTTCTTCAATAAAGTTGATGTTGCCGAGACTACTCGTGCGTCACACTCTGCGCGTTTTCTGCATGGTCGAGTTTGCTGACGGATTAAAATTCCTTTCCTATAGGGCATCCACCAAACAAGGGCAAGTCGAAAGAGAAGGAGAAGAAAACTACCGGGAAACAGGCCACGCTGTTTGGCTATCCATCTGTTCCTCCGCCAGAGAAAAGGGCACCAGGACGCAAAAAGAAAAGCAGCGAAGACTCTCAGCCGGTGCCGACCGATAAGTCAAGTGAAGGGACGCCCATCGCTGAGAAACCAGCGGACAACGTAGCAATGGTGACCGAGACCGAAACACAGGAAGCTGACGACACACAAGTGGAGTCGATGGCGTCACAACTGGCAGGGATCCCTCCGACACCAGAGGAAGACATAACAGATGCGGTCGAGGTGAGTCGGTCCTACGTGTTTCAAACCCTTCGTCCCTGCTTACTGGGTTCACACCAGCATAAGGAAGGCTCGGCAGGGACGCCTACACTATCTGCCGGCAGTAGCGCAGAGGTATCAAAAATGTGAAATCTTCACTTAGTAAAACTAGAGTGGATATATTGTAGAGCATGTATGGTAATATGCTATTTGGATCAGCCGAATCTTGGCCATTGTGACTCGCCTGACGCCGAAGAACATAATCAATGGCTCTTCCGCCCGACGCTGTTGTGACGTGCAAATGCGTCAGTAATAAGCAACTCCTGCGAAACCAAAATGAATCCCGACGGCGTTGCATGAGTGCATTGAACAGAACATACCTCAGGAGCGAACGGCCAGTCGTCGAACGCGCGCAGGAGTAGTGCCCATTCTGCCACTGAAAGATCTCGTGGAGACTTGTTGATATTGAAATGCTGCTCGGGGGGGAGGTTCGGGTCTGTGAGAGTTTTGAGTAACGTTTGGGCGCCGGGGGCTAGCGAGCTGCAATGTGCGTCAAGCGAGTGTAAGGGATCACAGTAAATGACGCTGACCCGATAGCGCGCTTCAGTGGTGTAGACTTGAGAACGAATAGACGGCGTAGACAATAATCCCATTTATCCAGCATACCCCGCGTGATGATCTACACGGACTATAAGATAGCATTAATAAAAGAGGTAGGTACAACGTACCTGATCCTCGAGCGGTATGATGTTGATGGCATGCAGCGGAACAGAACGGCGTGATTCAGTCGAGAGAGGAGGAAAAAAATGCTCTCCGGTTGGCTGGAGAGTCTCGGACGCGAGTGATGGCATGGACTCGGAAGTTGCCTCAGCGATCACAGTTAATTTGCAACGAGAGGCCTTCCCACGCCCAGATGATATGCGCTGAAGGAGCACCGTCGGATTGTAAATTTCTGGACACAGGAATGAGACGTACCGACCAAACCCAATTATTGACAATAAGACTCATGGGCACTCGACCATACTTGAATAGCCACGTTTTTTCGGGAATGCATCGATACAACTGTGCTATCAGCTGCTCTCCCTTAATTGAGTGTTCAAGGTGGCTGATGAAATGAAGTTGGGGATGTACTGTGAAGCGATGTGTGAGCAGATATTTCGAAGTACAGTGCAGGTGACAGCTAACGGGTCTCCCACGCATGTGTCTCTACGTCATCCAGAAGTCCCAAGTCTTCTATGTGACTGTAAGTGTCCCAATTGAAACCTGAGAGTGGGATGACTTTGACACGTGAATCGGCCTCTTCTAAAGGCTTTCATAACTTGTGAGTACGAAAGGTGAAGCAAAGGAGACACGTGATTACTTACACGGAGGAACTTGAGATATTGCTCATGATCCTCTAGGATGATGAGTTTCCGAACCTTGGACTTCGGCAAGGTAAGCAGCGCCCTGGATAGTGCGCCGGGACCTGTTTGTCATTGGCACGAGAGATGTTGCTAAGCAACAAGCTACTCACCAGGATAGGCCTCAATAATAATCTTTCCGTTTCCCGACGCCGGACTCGGGTTAGACAGGAAAGAATGGGCGATTCTGGCGGCAGTGTGCGGGTTCCATAGGGAGACGTTCTCCCTGCTGTAATTCGTGCCTACAGTGAAATGATGCCGCCATTCTTCAAGAGGTGGTAGTGGAGGTAGTTCACTGAGGGTCGTGTAAGACCGGATGCATGACTGTCGGAGTGGCTTTGCAAAGCGGTGAGAAAGGCGGACTGCGTTCATGGTCGGTCAGTCTGGCGCCCGGACTGGCGCGGTGGTCATTTTCAGCTGCGGGCACGTGAGGGAGTCACGGCCTGTGACGAACGCGACTTTGTCACGCGTCTCTCCCCTCTGCTTGCCGACCGCCACCGCCATGTACATCAAGACGCTCACCATCCAGGGGTTCAAATCCTGTGCGTTTGACTCACACTGCGATATAATCCACGGGACTTACACAAACAATTTCAACTAGACCGTGACCAGACACAGATCGAGCCGTTCTCACCAAGACACAATGTCGTGGTCGGTCGGAACGGGTCAGGGAAGAGCAACTTCTTCGCAGGTAAGCTTGTAATCATAATTATTTTGACAATATGTTTCTGTCCGAGGTGTGAACGTATGAGAAACTCTCGCACTTGAGCTTGCCGTTGCGCGTGTCAGTTCAGTGGACAACGCTCTAACGACATCGCCACAGCTATCCGGTTTGTTCTATCTGACGCTTATACGTCAATGTCTCGTGAAGAACGCCAGGCTCTTCTTCATGAAGGCGTCTCTGTGACTACCACGTTATCTGCTTACGGTATGTAGTACATTGCTTATCCCTCTTGTGCCGCACTAAGCCCAATTGATTCCTCGCAGTCGAGATTATTTTTGACAACTCAGACAATCGCTTCCCTACCGGTCGCGATGAGGTTATCTTGCGCCGCACCATTGGGTTGAAGAAGGATGAATACAGTTTGGATAAGAAAAGTGCTAGCAAGGCGGACGTGATGAATTTACTGGAGAGCGCAGGGTTCAGCAAGAGCAACCCCTACTACATCGTTCCACAGGGTCGGGTGAGTAGCATATCTCTGGCCTTGCCCCCCAAACTATCTGACGGACGTGTGAACTCGTTCCGAAGATCTCGGCGCTAACGAATGCCAAAGACCATGAACGGCTCGCCCTTCTCAAGGAAGTGGCTGGGACTAAGGTATACGAGCAGCGCCGTGCAGAGTCCTTGCGTATTATGTCTGAGACGGACGCGAAGCGTACCAAGATTAATGAGCTGCTCGACTACATCGACTCGCGGCTCACAGAGCTCGAAGAAGAAAAGGAAGAACTGAAGGAGTTCCAGGAGAAAGACAAGGACAGACGCTGTCTCGAGTATGCGCTCTACCAGCGCGAGTTGGAGGAAGTCGGTGAGGCACTGGAGGAAATCGAGGAGGAGCGCCGAGGGGACGTCCATAGTGCTAATGTGCGGAGAGAACAGTTCAACGACCGAGAGAAGCAGGCTCAGGTGCGCACCTTCTTTAAACTTATGCGAACGAAGCTCACTCTTCCTGCGACACCATCTCACAGAACTTGGAGCTGTCAATCAAACAAATAAAAACCAATTTGACGACTCTATCTCTCACTCGACAAGGCGCCCAGTCCGAGCGGACGGAACTCATTCGCTCTCGCACCGAGCTGGAGTGCACGGTTGCTGACCTTCGGCTCGCTGCCGAGCGCGCAGGTGGCAAACGCGAAGAATTAGAGGCGGAGCTTGCGAACGTGCAGGAGCAGATCGCCGAAAAGGAGACCACACTCGCAGCTCTCATGCCAGAGTGGGAGGGCCATCGCGCACGAGAGAATGAGGAGAAGCGCAAATTGGACGAGGCCAGGGCGCGGCTTGATGCGCTGTACTCAAAGCGCGGGCGACTGAACAGATTCCGGTCGAAGGGGGACAGGGATAGGTTCCTCAGAGGCGAGATTGCATCGATGGAGGAATACCGGAACTCGCAGGCTGCTGCTCTGGATGATCTCCGTGGAGATTTGAACAGTGCAAGGAGGGCGCTGCAGGAAGTGGAGGAGAAGCTAGAAGGCGGACAGGAGAGGGTGGAAGATGGGAGGCGGCGAGCAAGAGAGTTGGGAGAGCAAGTTGCGCGGTTGAAGGATGAACATGCGGAACATAGCGAGAAACGAAAGGAGTTGTGGAGGGAAGACGCCAAGTTGGACAACTTGGTGAACCATGCTGCAGATGAGGTGAGGGCTGCCGAGAGGACATTAGCCAGTATGATGGACAAGGTGAGCAAGTCCTCTCTGCATACCGCTTGACAACACTCATGCCATGTTCTAGGACACTGGCTCCGGCCTTCGCGCAGTTGACAGGATCGCCGAAAGACACAATCTGGATGGCGTGTATGGTCCACTATATCGTCTGTTCGAAATCACAGACGACAAGTTCAATATTGCCGTTGAGCTGACGGCTGGCAACAGGTACGCAGCATTTTTGTTCACAAATAATGAACATTAATTATCTCATCTACTGTAGTCTGTTTCATGTCGTTGTCGATACCGACGAGACCGCATCGAAGGTCCTTGATATCATGATCAAGGAAAAGACAGGACGTGTGACCTTCATGCCGCTGAACCGCTTGAAGCCCAAAGTACCTCCGACGCCCAACGCTCAGGATGCTATCCCGCTTTTGGACAAGCTCCGATTCGACAACACACACGTAAAAGCCTTCCAGCAGGTTTTTGGAAAGACTTGCGTGTGCAGAGACTTGACCATCGCCGCAGCGTATGTCAAGAGCCACGGCATCAACACCATCACACTCGATGGCGACAAAGTCGACCGCAAGGGCGCGCTGACTGGCGGATACCACGACGTACGAAGGTCTCGCATCGAGGCGATCAAGAGTGTCATCAGCTGGAAGGCGAAGCACTCTGCAGATGACAAGCGGCTGCAGGAGGTCAAAGCAGCCATCCTGCAGCTGGAGCAGGAGATCACCAAGTTGACTGGAAAGACCCAGGTGCTAACCAACCAGCAGACGCAGGCCAAGAATTTGCGGGAAACGTTGGCAGAGGAGACCGCAGCTCTGGGGAAGGAAAGAGACCGGTTGACCGAACGCATTGCCAAGATGGAAGGCAATATTGATGACTTGGAGTCAGAGCTGAGCGGTCTCGATGCAAAGCTGGAAGGATTCCGTGCTGAGCTGGCGAGTCCAATGGCTCAGGGACTGACATCCCAGGAGGAAAGTCTCATCGAAACTCTTGGGAGGGAGGTTGAACAGCGCCAAAAGCAACTGCTCGAACTTGGAAAGAAGAAGAACGAGGTGCGTCGTCATATTTGTCTCTGATGGCCGGACCACTGCTGAGTATCATTGTAGTTCGGTAGTAGCAAGAATGCGATTGAGATTGAGCTCAACGAGAGTTTGCGGCGCCGACGTGAGGAACTGCGTGGTAAGATCGAGGCATTAGGCGAAGCTGAGGCCGGCGATGCCACGTCGGAAGAGGCGCTTGAGGCTCGAAACCGAGAACTCAAGGCCCTCATCAACTCGATAGAATCTTTGACAAAACGATCCCAAGGCACGTTGCTATTTAATGATACCACTACATCTGATCACTTACTCACTGGATGCAGAGATGGACAAGGACGTCGAGAAACTGAACAGCCAACTCCAAGAGCAGCGCACAACTCTTGAAAATCTGCAGAATCAGCAAGCAGAAGATAGCCGAGGGATCTCCAAGCAGCAAAAAACCACCGAGAGGTATCTCGCCAAGCGGCAGATGTTACTCACTCGCAAGGACGAGTGTAATCGCAATATCCGTGATCTGGGTGTTCTTCCAGAGGAGGCATTCGAGAAGTACACCAGTGAGAGACTTGATCGAGTGAGTTATTAATCGTCCTTTTCCTTCGTGCTGTACTCACGGACAGTGCCTTTCAGTTAGTGAAGAAGTTGCATGCCGTGAACGAAGGTTTGAAGAAATTCGCGCACGTCAACAAGAAGGCGTTTGAGCAATACAATAACTTCACCAAGCAGCGAGACCAGCTCTTGAAGCGTCGAGAGGAACTCGACAAATCTGCACAATCTATAGAGGAATTGGTTGAAGTACTCGACCAACGAAAGGATGAGGCCATCGAGCGCACCTTCAAACAGGTAGCAAGCAACTTTGAGGAGGTCTTCGAGAAGCTGGTACCCGCTGGAAGAGGAAGATTAATCATCCAGCGACGTATTGACCAGGTTTGTGCTGCTTTGAAGGTTAGCAATTGCTTCCACTCAAGCACATTTTCTAGGATGAAGAAGAGGCCGAAGAGGCTGAAGACACACAACAAAGCGCCATTGACAACTATACTGGAGTATCTATTAGGGTAAATATCCCACTACCTGAACCTCGTTGACACATGTTTATAGTGCTTGCAACACAGGTGTCATTTAACTCGAAGGTTGATGAAGGCTTGAGGATACAACAGCTGTCGGGTGGGCAGAAGTCATTGGTTGCTCTTACGACCGGTATGTTTACCATGCGCTATTAGGACTGGCCATGTCTCAAACGCCTTCCAGTCTTTGCTATTCAGAAATGTGATCCAGCACCTTTCTATCTGTTCGACGAGGTATGTTTGAAGCGTGCCATGAGTTTCATTCCTGACCTGTTTCCGGAAGATCGACGCGAATCTGGATGCACAATACCGAACTGCCGTGGCTGGTACGTGTTCGTCCCCTTATTACTACGACAAGCTTTGTGTTAAAGAACCTTTAGCTATGATTCATGATCTGTCCGGAACGGCTCAGTTCATCACGACAACGTTTCGGCCGGAAATGCTCGTAACGGCGGACAAATTTTACGGCGTCCTGTTCAATAATCAGAAAGTCAGCTCCATACGTGGTATCAAGCAGGAGGAGGCGATGGAGTTTGTGGATCAGGTACGCCAATATTTTCGTATCCGCCTGCCCCAAGATCTCAATATGTTCGTTGTGTGTAGGAGGCGCAAGCGCAATAAGTGGTCCACCTCTTAGTATCTGTTTATCTGACTTCATATGGCTGGCTTTCGCATTGCTCTTCGGTTCGTTGTCTCAAGGAATTGACATTCGCATTGATGTGTACCACTATACCATGTACTCGCTGTTGTAGATTACCGACGATCCTATCCTTATTTTTTTCACTTGAGCTCTTTTCGACCGGCGTTATGAAAGGACCCCCGACAATTGGCGAGGATGCCTGATCTGGAGGGGCCCAAAATGTCCGTCAGCAGAAGCCATATTTTGGCTTGAAATGTCCGCGAGAACTCAGGCCTTCGGCCTTAAGAGGTCATATTTGTCCGGGTTTTGGACCAGGCATCCGTGCACCGAAGAAATGTCCGTATTCCCAGATCAGGCCTAAGAAAGGCTCCAATTTTGTCCGTATTCACCAATCAGGCCTCAGGAGACCTTACATTTCGTCGTAAAGAGTGTGATATCTCTCCATAGCCACTTAGAACTCCATGGAATGCAAACGTCAACTCATACTTTCATCTACTTCGCCCGCTCCCTTCCTCTTCCTTGCCGTCAGAATCTTCACGCTAGCCAGTATACCAGATATCAATGTAGGTGTAATCAATTCACTGAAGATCCGTGAGCACATGGGGCAATGTCGAGCATACGAAGATCCGGACTGAGCCGGTGATTGCCTGGAAGTAAGCGTAAGAAGTAAGCCGATGGAAGGTGAACGAAACGATATGTTTGCAGCAAGGAAGACACATACTTGAGAAGTCCTAGTCAACATCTACGAAGCGGCGAGTTGGGTCCGAGCTGCCCTTCCAAATCGGTGAGGCCAGGTCCGAGCGCCTTCCATATCGCCGGACGGCATCGTCGGCACCATAGATAGGTTCGGCTGGGGTCAAAATTTGTCCGAAAAGGATCAGGCATCCACAACGTCCAAGCCTTATAATATGTCCGGGAAAATCCTCAGGCTATCCCGGGGTCGACCCCCTGATTTGTCCGTGAAATACCAGGCATGAGGCTCTCAAAAGTTCAAAATTTGTCCGTAACTGGCTCAGGGACCTTCCCCAATTGTCGGGGGTCCTGTTATGAACCCATAAGTCCGCTATCTGGCTACTCCGAGTTTCTCGGAAATATATCTCGGCCCGGGATTGTTTCCGTGACTGCTGTGACACCTGAGGCAATGTGACACTATCTGTGCTTGCGAAGGTCGGCTGGCCGAGTACGTATAAGCACAACTTGGATATCGGTGATGCCTCCCACTTCAAGTTCACCCAAACGGAAACGCGTCAGGAGATATTTCTCTGCTTCTGCTGCAACTGGTGCACGATGGAGCGCAAGGCTTGGCGGACATACTTCTACAACGCGGTTACGACGCAAAGGATCCTCAGGTTCCATTACCAGCGAAGTTGATATTAACTCACCTGGTGGTGTCAATGACTCTGGCGTGGAAGAGGGACACTCTTCCGCAATTACAGATGACGGCGTAGCATTTCCTTCCACAGAGATTCATCCAGACTTACTCTCTGCCATGAGGCCTCTAACGTATGCTTCGCTTCCTCCAACACCCATATCTTCGTCTCCGCCTCTGCGTTCGTCACCACCACCGTTTTCCACGTCTTTCCCTTCATTCACGTCGAGTGAATTTCTTCACGAACCTCCTTTTTCGCTGTGGGAATATCTCCAAGAAGAGTTACTGGCCACAGACTTCGACTCTCATCAAGAGCTCAAATGGGAAAGGGTGAGCAATTTTTTGAGTATGCCTCTTGCATTGGAGAAAGTGAGTCTTCCTCTGGAAAAAAAATTATGTTTTTTTCTGATCTACTACCTCCAGATTTTTCTGTTCGGTTTCGTCGTCTGTATGGACTCTTTTCTCCACACGTTCACAATTCTGCCCATACGTTTCGTTGTCGCATTATGGCGACTCCTCACGAATACCGTTACCCGCTCGTCACTGGCTCTTCCACCTTCACAGAAGGCTGATATCCTTCGGACTTTGTTGCTCGTAACTACTATCGTAGCATTAGCTCCACTTACAGATGCTAGCAAGTTGTATCACTTTATTCGCGGTCAGGACTCCATCAAACTGTACGTTATATTCAACGCGCTCGAAGTACGCACCTCTTCACACTGGTGTGTATCCCTCTGATCTCCGCTATAGATTGCGGACCGGCTGTGTGCATCAATTGGGCAGGATATATTCGACTGCCTGTTCTCTCGCTCTACCATGGAAATTATCTCCCACAGGAAGCCACCCACCTCCTATATCCTACGTCCAGTATTATTCTTTGTGTTGGCGGTGATATATAACAGTGAGGAAATTTACTACGTCGTGGCTCACGGCGTATTGACTGGTCTTCTTCTAGTGGCACATACTTTGGTCATGATCTACCAGATGATATCCCTGAATGTGGCAGTGAACTCCTACGATAACGCCCTCCTCACTCTTCTCGTTTCAAACCAGTTTGTCGAGATCAAAGGGAGCGTCTTCAAGAAGTTCGAGAAGGACAACCTCTTCCAGATTACTTGTGCAGGTAAGAGTTGCATCTCACGAATCAGAAAATTCTGATGCCCGTGTGCTCACCGTTCGACCGTAAATTCTAGACATTGTCGAACGCTTCTCTCTGATGTTGATGCTATGCGTCGTCGCTTTTCGCAACCTCATCGAGCTCAGTGGATCATCATTCAATTTCAGTGACGGTTTTGCTCTTCCGAAAAGCTTCGGATGGTTCCGAGGCAACAACGTCATCTGGACGATCTCATACGTACGTGGTGCCACTCGTCTCATTGCAAGTGCAACCTGACCTGTTACGATTCAGCCTGTCCTGACGGTGATGGTATCTGAGATGCTCGTCGACTGGTTGAAGCATGCGTTCATTACCAAGTTTAATCACATCCGCCCTTCCGTCTACGAGCGGTACACGGACGTCCTTTGCAGAGACCTTGCCAGCGGAAGCGCTGTTGGTCGGCGGCGAGGGGCGCGCAAAGTAGGCTCACTCGTTCTATATGTCCATGCAAGGTGGCTGAACGAATCATCCGACTACACTGTAGCACAGCTACGTTGACCAGTCACCACTGGTCGCACGTCGGCTCGGGTTCGCGTCCCTCCCGCTGGCGGTACTTGCCATTCTCACCGGCACACAGTCCATCAACCTCCTGATATCGATGCACACTGACGGCTCATCTCCATGGACGCGCCCGCTGTCACAGCTCTCGACCGACGAAATCATCAATATCGCCAAGTGGGCGGCTCTCTGTGTATCGTTCTGGCTATGGTACGTGTCTCGCAGGTTGCTGTGGGGCTGTTGTCTCATGCTCTCCCATTGTCTCCTCTCATTGTCTCCTCTCAAAGCTTCGTCGTGGTCAAAATCATCACGGGTGTCCACCTCCTAAGCTATGCCACACGGCGAAGAGCGGGAATGGAGGCCCGCAAGGCAGCCGACGTAGTCAACGACTTTGGTCGAGACCCCATCGGGGAAGGTAAGGAAGAACAGGTACGGCACTCGATGTTGTCTCTTATACATAATTTTCACGCGTGTCGTCGCTGTAACTCGTCACAGAGGTACAATCGCGAACTGAAGGCGCTGCTCGATGACAAGCGCGATGACGCTACTCCTGTAGCTGACATCGGTGAACGTCCACCAGGTGATCAGAGTGGAGGAAAGCGCAAGCGGCTGCCACTGGAGGAGATCACTAGATTCACTATGGTGAAACGTATCTGGTAGCACAAGTTGCGACTGGATGTGTATTACACCACATTGGAGGTATTACACACCACATCGGGGGAATTTTTGCCCACTGTCCTGCAGGTTTTTTAATTTATTACTAGCAAGGTTTCCGTCTACTCGAGTCACGATGCAAGTCGACATGAAAAATAAAGATATATAATAACACATAATTTCTATGGGAATACAAAGGAGCGGCAGAGAGCGGCACAGACAATGGCAAAGAAGATACACAGCATGAACCAGGTAAGCCTCAAGAGGGAATGCGCAGAATACTACTTGTAGGATCGTCTGTCACGATGATGCTTCGCATTCGTTCGATGATCGCGAGCCAGTTGTCGCACCTGCTCGTGGCGGTTCATCCGCTCGCTCTCCTTGAGCATGTCAACTTCCACAGGCTCCTCGATGTCCACAACCTCCCCTTCGAAAGACTCGACAGTCTCCGCATCGTCGACTACGACCGTCTTCGCGCCGCCTCCGCCCACCAGTTGAGGGCCGAAACCCGTCATCGCACCTTCTCTGGACATTGGGTTGCGGTTGCGCTGAGACTTTGCAACATTGAGGGGGATTACCTGAGGGTGTGTAATCTGCGTACTCGGAAGGTATACAGAGGGAGCAATGACGACCTCTTCTGAGTAGTCGCTGCCAGAGTTCTGGCGGCTCGAGGACGTGCCCGAAACATCTGCGACGTTGGCACCGATGGAGGAATCCCCCTGGCGAGATGGGCCAGCAGCATGGATTTGCCCGCTCGAGCGTCGACGGGGATCATACATCTCCATAACCTCCGCCAAGGGACCGTCGAGCGAGTCGGTGGCGGCTACTTGGCGAGGAGCAGCCCGAGGCTGGCGGCGGACGGTAGCTGTTGGGATAGCGGCATCTACTGAGGAAGTGCTGGCTTTTCCCGAGTCCGGATTGGACGACGAAGCCGGCTTGAACGGGGTATAGATGGCGTGGGGGCGCGCCATCGGGACGACCTGGTCGCCAGCCGCGTAAGTCTGTTCTCGCGCAACTTGCTTAGCCGACGAACGGCGCACACCTACACTGAGGACGTCATTGCTAGATGGGAGGCCGAACAGGTGGGAGCGATCATAGTGGGCTGCAGTGGATGCCGAGGGATCGTGGCTGTGGCGAGGGCGATCAGCCTCCGACGCCTGCTGCGTGCTACCCGCGGGAACAGACTTGTGGTGGCCATCACGGGTGTAGCGAGCCTGGTAGACCACAGAGGACGCCGGCGGACACCACCTCTGGCGAGAACGGTGGGCCTCACGCGCCTGCTCTATGCTGGCCTTCCGACGCTGCTCAACAATGTCGTCCGAGCTGCTGCGCCCGTGGCCCTGCTGGCGAGAAGAGCCGGCGACGTTGGTGGCTGTTGTCTCAGAGCCATATCGCACATGTCCGTACCCGTGGGGCTTGGAGGATGTGTGTGGCACGGGGACGGTGCCGTAACCAGCGGGTGGACGTCCTGTGTGGCTGGACGATGTCATTACCCTGCCACCGACATCGCCGGAATCAGGACCACCATGACTAGAGGTCGCGTACCTGTATTGGCGCGAGGATGTGCCGGTAACAACCTCCGGACTGGTGCGCAAGTGCTCGTGGCTGCGCGAGGAGGCGTGCACGTCGCGAGTGACACTCCGAGCCGCAACGCGCACGTCTCCGTACGAGCGGGAGGCAACATTGGCGGCTCTGGAAACATCGTTCGAGCCAGTGCGCGCGTGTACATGGCCACTAGCAGAGTGGTGAGTCCCGGTCCCGCGTGTCTCCGAGCTGCTGCGCAGATGCTGACGCGCGTTGGTGTCGCCACTATGTACGGCGCCAGTCCCGGGGACGGAAGCCTTGTGTGGTGGCTTGTCCTTCTCGGGTAGCGGCGGTCCACTCTTCGCCGATGGGACAAGCTTGTCCTTCTCCGGGATGCGTGGTGGCCTGTCTTTCTCAGGCGGCAAGAGCTTACCACTTTCCCCTCTTCCACGTGCGGTCGCAGACTCGATTTCGCTTGGGCGGCCATCCTGCTGGGCGGAGGCCTTCCGACCCATCCAAATAACATTGACCCACTCGGGCGACGAGTGAACCTGCGGACCTGCGCGGGAGTCGAAACGAGAGTTATTGGGCCGATGAGGATGCACTATTGTCGGCCGTGCAGCTCCAGTCAGCTTCGAAGTCGACGCGGAGTAGTCAGCTGTGTTGGCGCGCCCGCTGTCGACCGTGTTCGATCTGATCCTCCCCGCGGGGGTGCGCCGCTCAGCGTCGTCATCTCTGGGGGGCCGGCCTGTAGCAAAGCCGGAATTCACCGAGTACTGCGAGTACTGGGACATGGTCTCTTGAGCTGAGGAACGTCGTATGTCCTCCGCTGCAGGGCGCCACGCCGTGTGTTCAGCTCTGAGGAGTGGCGCGAGCTTGCTGCTGCTCGCGTACTGTGAGATGGGCACCTGAGCCGAGGTACGTCTCTTCTCCGTTGAGGGGCGCCGCGTCGTCTCATTGCTGGAGTGCTGGACCGGAGCGAGCTTGGCATTACCCACGTACTGGGAGATGTGGCCTTGAGTCGGTATACGCTTCTCCTCAACCGCTGGGCGCCGCGGTGTCTTATCACTGGTATGCTGGAACGGGGCGAGCTTTGGGTTGCCCACGTACTGAGAGATGGGCCCTTGCGCGAAATCCCTGTCCAGCTCTTGCTTGTGCTGGCTCGATGACGAACGCGAGCTCCTGCTCTGGCTGGACCGTTTGTCCCCTTGCCAGGACAGCTGCCGCGTGAGGCGGTGCCCCTGTTCTTCCGGGGGCGGGGGCTTGGGTCTGTGGAGGGGTAAGCAGAAAAGGAGTCCGCTGCAGGACAGACACGCACCGTGATAGAAGGGAAGAAATTGACCAGCTTCTGGTTCTCATTCCTCACTTGAACGTTAGTGGCTACGAAGTCGAAAGTGGTGGCAAAGTTGAATATGCGGAGAAGTCGGAGGTGGTGATCGAATATGTGGCCGCGAAGTCGAAGGAAGTGGCCAATTGTTGCGACGAAGTGGCGGTCGCTAAGAAAACGAGAAGAAATAAAATTGAGGGGTAGAAACGATTATAAGGGGGAGACGCTTTGGAGCTTTAGAAATAGAAATAGAAGCCAAAGCAAACGAGTGTGATTGTGTCGTCGACAGCCTGCTTAGACAGGGTTTTATAGCGCGTTCATTTCGCTTACCAAGGTCTGTGTGCCAGGATGCTTTCAGCCACTTGAACAAACAGGGTAAGTTGTTCCTGTAGGCTCCGAAGAAGGAAAAAAAACATGAAAGCGGACGCCTGCTGCTCATTCGTGGCACTTTCTGACATGTAGAACGTCTGCATTGTCGGTTTGTCCCATTATTTCGCTTCCACGTCTATTTACCACAGACTCACCGGTGCGGTCTAGCCGCCGCCACTGCAGCTTACAAAGTTGCGCAGAAACGTTGCAATTGTTAGCAGCTCAGCCCATGGTGATCAGAACTGCTGTGATGCACACTCGGTGCCGTTTGATGTCAGCTTTTGGCAGAGTTGACAGTACGTTCAGGAGTAATGCTCACTGATCCGCATGCTGCGGTCGTATAGCCTCATGGACACAGCTGCTGTTAGAAATTTAGCCTTCCGGATCCGAGAATGACCCTCGAGAATGTACTCGAGGTGCGCAGTAGGGGTATGCTTTTGGATGCACAGGAATGCGCGGGTGGGAAGGAGATTTGAAGACACAGCTGTGCACGCTGGAGCTGGAGTACCGTACCGCACGAAGTAACAGCCCGATTGGGACTCACAGACGACCATGGAGCTTCCAGAGTCCAGACGTCATGCATCCGCCATAATATCAATAAATTCTCCCTGCCAGCCGCCCTGCTCCATCCCCTCACTTCCCCCCCAACACCACCAGCACCATCTCCGGTACCGACCCAGTTCATCCGTGTGTTCCCCTCTTCCGCTCGTGTCCCAATTTTCATTGACCGATCCCCGCAGTTTACGACTACTTACTGTCTGCAATGGCTGCCGGCGCTGCGATACCTGGACTGTTCTTCACCTTCGCAGCGATGGTGCTGCTCATCTTCGTACGGCGTTCGAGTGATTTTTGATGGGGTATGCTTATCTCCTTTTGTTCCAGGCATCTGTTTCCCCACCTACATGGAACCCCATTTCATTCCTGAACACTAACGTCGGGGGTGTATCGACGCATTTCGGTGTATTCGGATACACTGGTTCCACGACCCACGTAGGGTGGCACTTCCCCAGCGGTATTGGGTAAGTCTCCGTCGTCGATCACTCCTCGCACTCCATTGACACAGTTCATGCAGTGATAACACGATTAATGATACCACCTTCCACAATCTTACATACATATTGGTCCTTATCCCCGTCGGTAAGCATCCATTTTGGCTGCATCTCCAATGGTTTGTACTGACACTCGCTTGTTCAGCTGCCGGTCTCTCTGGCCTCTCATGGCTTTTCGGTCTCTGCGGCGCGGCTTACCATCGCGCAGGCACCGTGTTCATGACTCTCCTCTCCGCTGTCGCGTTCCTCGTCACTCTTATCGCGTGGGTCGTCGAGATGGTGCTTTTCGGCGTCGCGCGCAACCACGTGCGCGATGCGGGCAACTACGCGCAGTACGGCAACGCGAACTGGCTCGTACTCGGCGCGCTCCTCGCGCTCCTCCTCGGGTTCTTCGCCAGCCTGTGCGGCAGCTTCGGGCGGTATGGCTCGCGGCGTTCGGCGTATTAGCCGAAGGGTGGCCGCTAGGAGGAACGAGTAGAAGTCGACGGACCGTTTTGGACATGCTTATGCTTATATCTTGGATTGGACTCGCCTTCCACTTTGCTCACGAAATAACCTGATGACGAGCTATGATACCACCAACGACATTTATTGCAGTAAACGTTACTATAGTCACTTTACCCACCTGCATACCTCCGTTTTCACCGTTGTACAGGAGACAGTACCACTCCTTGAGAGATATGGGTTTTTCTTGCTCATTTTTTCACCTTCAGCTTCGGAGTTTTTTCCAGATGCGTAGAAGTACTATATAGGCTACTATGACATGACTATAGAAGAGAATGATATTGTGCTAAATTAAACAAGATCAGACAGAGTCAAAGTTCATTGAATGAGACCGGAGATGCTCCCCAAATGTCAATCAAGAGTATTGACCGATATAAACAGCTATCTGAGATATCAACAGGAAGTATCATCACATATGCGCTCCGGTGTTTATCATCCACCAATCATCAATAGACATCAAAGGAAGTTAACAGATAATTATCCATGATGCGCCCAGTGCGGTCACGCACTGCACTTCCTACCTCTCGATCAACTTGTGCATCACTGATACTTATCACAGGGAAGGGTACAATTGCATCTGCACCGCAAAAACTCTATCAGATGATGCGACCAATGGAAGATGAAGAACCTAAAGTGGCCGCACCAGTGATTGCAATAAATCCTCTGCGACCCATGGCACGAGATCGTTCCCGAGGATGAAGGACATGTCTAAACTTGGTGCGAACTTGCTTCATCTTGCAAGGATCGAAGACCTGGACATTCAAAATGTTATGTTTTCGAGCAATGCTTCCGAGGGAGAGACAATCATGGGTATCAATTTCCTCCAGCATCTCTTCAAACAACGTCATGTCGGTGGTTGGTGAAGGGTACCATCGCACGCGGACATTAGATGGTGAGATAGAGCAACCATATTTATAACTGAATCTCTCCTGACGGCTGAATTCTGAGATATAAGCCTGTGAACATTCCACCCACACCAGTCATGCCCAGCAGCTCTCTGGTATGACTTAGAATGACGATACATACCTACTACTCGCAGGTAACCACATGACCGGATTGCTGCTCTGATGACAGCTGCTGGTTCTCGAAGGGGAGTCAAAACAAGGTCCTTAAAAGTTGGCTCCTGCCGCTAAGAACAGCCATACTCAGCACGGTGACCCAATAATGAGAGGGTTTGTAGTGCACCATGACTTCCTTGACCCCTAAGGTCTGCGCAAGAACCCCGTAGTCCAGAACTCCATCTCCATCAAGTGGAAAGTGTAGTTCTGTACATTGGTGATCTGAGGCAAATGTATAGTCAAGAAAGCGAATACGAATTTGTCTGTCATCAAAAGAATTAGTGACATTCAGGATGGTAGAGTGGAGGTTGCAGGTTATACTTGTATGCTGTGGAAACCCACTCATGGTCGGCATCCTCTGGACTGCTATACGCAGGAGGTGGTCTGGGACAGGTGCAGGTTGGGCAGCGAGGATGGACCCGGCTGCTGGAGTAACCAGGAGGGAGGCCGGACACAGACGGTGGTGAGGTATCAGTTGACGAAGAGCTCATAGTGTTTGTTGAATGTGTGATACAAATGTGCATTAGATTGGAGCAGGACTGCGATTATAAGTCGGAAAAAAGACACATCCGCGTTACGCCGCCGGACTCCTCACATCGGATGTGAGGTTGGCGCGAACGGATATCCGCTCGGCGTGCCCATATCGGGAAGGTCGGCGGCGGCGGCGGATATGGTGCGCGAGCATCCGACACAGACTTTCGCAAGAAATGGGACACTTAAGGAAGAATACCCGGAGAAGGCGCGTCAGCACGACCAGGAGGAGAAAGAGCGCATGCAGGAGAACGAGGAGCGGCTGAAACAAGGTACGTCTCATCTCAAACTAGTCTCCCAAAGGCAGACTACAAAATCAGTCCTATGAGAGGTGGGAGGGACGGACTGATATAGAATCTCAAACATAGTAGCAGCGCTGGGTACTTCAACTCAGGGAAGAAGCCTAAGAAAGACCGTCGGGATGACCTCCCTAAACCCACGGAACTCATGAAGCGGCGCGAAGGCGACTTGGAACCGGACAAGAGCCTCGGTAAGACCATCGTCGTGCCACGCGCGGGCCGGGCGTACCGAAACATGTAATCGCACATATAAAGACAGTGTAGGGTACCTGGATCACATCAACGGTCGTGCACGTACGTCTGATGAATATCCCATACTTCTCTATACCGTGAGCCTAATCATTGTTTCACAGATCTATGTGCCCTCGGTCAAACCACTCGCATTGAGCGCTCGATCGTAGAGCAGGTTCGTGCACGCATTGCCTACCTAAGGGAAAAGACCCGTGAAGCCTCCACCGCAAAGTCCTTCGACTTCAAACAGCGCCTAGCAGAATCGCGCGATCGGGAGGCTGCATTGTGCGCAGAGAAAGAGGCAGCGAAGGAGGCCCTGCGGGAACGTGCACGGGTAGAGCTTGCGAAAGAGATCTACCACGGCTGTTGAACCGCAACGGGAGAATTAATGACATGATGCAGACGATGGGTTTCAGCGGCTTTGGCTCTTCCAAGAAGTGACATTCGCACCTTCAAGAACTACAACCCGAAAGCCACACTGTATTTCTATGAGCACACTACTAGTAGTACTGTATTACAATCTTTCATTCGCTCCATCCCCGTCGCTACCCTACTACGGCGACGCCAGCGACAGCATGAGCTTCACATCTGCAACCTCCTGCTCCTCCTCGATGAGCACCTTTTGTGGCCCTTTTCTGCGCGCCATTTCCACCGGCACGCTCCTCACCGTCTTCTGCATGAGTTCTGCATGACTCCGGAGCGCCTCAAGCAGATTCGCTCTTGCACCACCCTCGATCTCATAGAAGACATCTGCGTCGTCCGTCGCCTGCAGCCCCGCGTTTCCGCAGCTTCTGGATGCGGTTGATGAGTTCCCGGGTGAGCCATTTGCTCTGCAGCTCCACATGCACTTCAATATCGAGGCGTACGACGATGTCGTTGTCTGTGTGCGTCGCGTTCTGGGCCACACCGCTTTGGCCCGTCACTTGCTCTGGGAGCTCGATGTATCGCTGCACGGTCAGGTCACCCGTAACCAGTTCGATGCCATCTACCGTCAGCTTCCCATTCTGAACATACGCAAGCACGGCGTCGCTCGGCATGGACGGGAGCGCGTTCTTCACGCGGGCGAGGTCTTTCCGTAGCTTGCACCCGAGTCGGCAACGGCGCGGTAACGCACCCCAGCGAGGGCCTCGTCCTAAATAAAAATAACGTCCCGCACATTAAGTTCCGATCGGATGTACCGCTGCAGACCCTTCGCGTCTTCCAGCCACTGCTCATCTGCATGGAAGACCAGAAGTTCGCGCAATGTCGTCTGGAATAATTGCCTCACTTTAGGAATGTCTCATTGAAGCGAGACGCACCAATTTAGAGAAATGTTGTGTCGCTCGCGAATATTCCGCGTAAGCTCGATTATAGTCTGCATGCGCTTGACCTGTCGCTCGAAGTATTCGTGTTTCACCTCTGGGAAGGATAAAATGTGGATGGACCGTGCGTCGCCGGCCGCAGGATATTCTGGGATAAACTGTCGCAGCGATTGGTAGATGTTTTCCGTCGAGAACGGTGTGTACGATGACTGTGCAGGAATAACATCAGCATGCACAACTTGATAGATTTGTTAGACGAACGGTAACTTACCATCATCCTGCACAATGTGAAGAATGTCTCGAATATGGTATTTAGTGCAGCGACAATGTCTTCTAAGCCATCCTCCCCCTTCAGACGCCGGTGGTTGAAACGGATGTACCAATTAGTGAGCTCGTCGACGAGGTCAAGCAGGCGGGGAATGATGGCGTACAAACGGTACGCTGCCATTTCCTGGCGCACACTGGCGCACAAGCTTGATAAACGACTGGCAGCGGGCAAGGATCCATCGGTCCATCACGTTCGCGGACAGAGCTGCATGTGGGCTGTACTTGAACTCATGCCCACTTGCTTTCTTAAGCAGCGCTACTTGCCCGAGGAAAAATCGTGTTGCATTTAGCCAGGGAAGCTGGCAAAACACGCGAGACAACCTCGCGAACACCCTCTTCGCGGAAGCGGAGGTTGTCACCTCGCACGACCGGCGAATTCACGAGAAACATTCTAGATGTGTATGTTCAGATGCTTGCATTGAATCATGAAGGGGTCGTTACCTTGTAGCATCGGCGTCATACAGGTTGATGATATCATTTGGATCCGGGTAGTTTTTCTGACTTTTGCTCATCTTCTTAACATCTCTGCGTGGGCGGCCAGCAGGAGATTGAGCCCGGAAATTGTCCAGGTACCCACGCTGCGAGTACAAGACCATAGACAATGAGATTCTTCCATGGCGCCTTGCCGAAGAGGTGCGTAGAGATAGAAGAGTATAAAACTATCCACATGTCTGGTCGATACCTTCAGACACAAAGTCAGCAGGGAAAGTCATCTCGAACAGCTCCTTATTCTCGAAAGGATAGTGATGTTGAGCATACGGCATACTAGTTTACAATAAGGCAGTGTCAACTCCTCTGAGATCGTACATCAAGAACGAAACACACAACAGTCGAAACCCTCTTCAATTCGTTTCAGCTGGCCCTTGCCCTGTTTTGAAGAGAGGTCAATCTTGTCTCTGTGCAGATCTGTCACCCGGCGCAACGCGGTGAAGTAGTACATCACGACGAGGCTCGTGGGGGTTGTATCTACTAGAGGATCTGGGCCTGTCCCCTGAAGATCACTTTAACTTTAACTTGAACTCAGATTATTGTATGGAGGTGCCGACATTCGATTTCAGTGATTCGGTGGCGCACTGTTCGTCCACACCTCTCTCATGGCGCAAACCAAACCTGTGGTGGACTATTCCCTGTATCTCGTAACAGGGCGAGATCTCCTTCCGCCTGGAAAGGTGAGTCCTATCATCTCTTCCCGCACTGTGTGCTCAGACCCAGTGACTCTGGTGCAGGATTATTTTGAATCTCTCGAAGAGGTGAGCCCAGTCCGTTCGAGTGTCCACCAGCACATAGTGAAACAATGCACAGTCCCTGCAGGGCGGCGTCACGCTCGTGCAAATCCGAGAGAAAACCGCCGACACCAGAGAAGTAAGTCCACCCGGCCGTCCCAATCCTCGAGTTCCCTCGGTCCTAAACGCCCCTCCTCCGCGCGTAGTTCCTCGAGATTGCGCGCCAGTCGCAAGCGATATGCCGCAAGTACAACGTTCTCATCCTCATCAACGACCGCATCGACATCGCACTCGCGATCGGCGCCGATGGCGTGCACATAGGGCAGACGGACATGCCTTTCGCCGCGGCGCGCGCGCTCCTCCCGCCGCATGCTGTTATCGGCGTCACCTGTAATACTGTCGAGCACGTGCGGAAGGCCGTCGCGGACGGCGCGGACTACGTCGGCGTCGGACCCGTGTGGTCGACCCAGACGAAGGCGCTAACGAGCCCGGTGGTCGGCGTGAGGGGTATTGGCGAGATGCTCGCCATGCTGGACGGGACGAACGTGAAAGCGGTCGCGATCGGTGAGTACGCCCGGGTATATGCGCGTAGCTATCGATGGTTTTATGCGTGTCCTACTCGCAGCGGGTATCAAGTCCACGAACGTGCTTCATTGCCTCCACGGCTCCATCTCGACGACGGGCCGAGCGCTCGACGGTGTAGCAGTCGTGAGCGACATCGTCGCGTCTCCCGAGCCTCGCTCCGCGGCACAGAGAATTGCGACCACAGTGCGCGCGTTCAAGGCGTGCTCGCACAACACCTTCTCCCTCTCTCACTTGCCCACCAGACCCGCATACACCGCACGTGGCATCCTAGCTCATGTCGGTGCGAACCTGGAGGCTGTCAAGAAGTTCTCCCCACTGACCCAGCAGGTTGCGCATGCCCGTTCGTCACCTATCCACGGAGCATTGACGGGCGTATCTCCCAGATCACGAATAACGTAGTCACGACCCAGTCCGCGAACGCGACTCTCGCGCTCGGCGCGTCCCCGATCATGGCGACCTCTCCCGAGGAGATGGCGGACCTGAGCAAGGCCATCGGCGCGCTCCTCATTAATTTTGGCACTATACAGAATCTGGATGGAATGCTCTCCGCGGGCAAGTGCCTTGTGCCTGGATCTGCTGAGAATTCTTGACTGAATCGCGTCGGTACTGCGTAGGTCGGCATGCCAATATCAATCGCAAGCCCGTAGTGTTCGATCCTGTGGGTGTGGGTGCGACTCGGTACCGAATGGATTCTGCCGATGGTATGTTCCGAACTATATTGCGTATGTGGCGCCGTGGCTCACACAGATCGTCAGCTCTGTTGAATACATGGCAGGCGACTGTCATCAAGGGTAATGCAGGCGAACTGGGAGCTCTTGCCAAGTCGCTTGAGGTGAATACCCTTCTCTGTATGGTGCGCGGATATTCGCACTGCAACTTGTTCCCTTCTTTCAGGTGCAGGCCAAAGGAGTCGACAGCGTCGGAAAAGGTTTTTCAGATCCCGCCGCGTTCGTGCGCACACTAGCCAGGGAAGAGCGTGAGTCGTGTAGATTTCCTCTAGCCGACGCTCTCATGTCGAACACTCCACAGGATGTGTCGTCGTCCTTACGGGTGTGGTTGACTGGGTCTCCGACGGCACCGTCGTCGTCCGTCTATCCAACGGCCATCCACTGCTCAGCGGGATCACAGGATCGGGGTGCATGGTTGGCACCGCCGTTGCGGTCTTCTGCGGCGGCGCAAGTATGGCAGTGAATGCTGCCAGAGCACCGGGTGCAGAAGAAGACGCTCAGCTTGTTAGAGGCGACATGTTGGTCGCTGCAGTGGGAGGGTAAGTATCTGCATATGCTAGATATGATCTACTTGGCTGACGCGTGATTGTAGTGTGCTTGCTATTACGGTGGCATCCGAATTCGCGGCCGCCAGGGCGGACGTGAAGGGGAGCGGAACATTCTTGCCCGCCTTCATTGACGAGTTGGGGAGTCTAACAGCCCAGAAAATCACCGAAGCGGCGAAGATAGAAGTCCTATAAACTGACCATCCCGTATACAACTGTATCTATCAGCACACGAAAATATTACAATACATCTGTTGCTATATACCGCTCGCAGAAGTAAACCGGAGCGGTTCTAGTTAGGCACCCACAGGGACAGTGACGGTGTTCGGAACGTCCAGGATGCGGGAGAACGGCATTCGCGGCGTGGGCTGGAGCCAGTTCTTATCGTCGTAGACTGCATGCGGGGGCGACTCGATCATATGGAACGTGTACGCAAACCGGGTGTGCGGGCTGCGGTTTTTCTCCGACCTGTGCAGCACGCTTCCATGTATCAGGACCATGTCACCTGCGGCCACATTCATCAGCGCCGCGCCCCTTCCACGTCAATTGTGTCAAGAAACCGGGGACTGACCGGGCATACAGGCTTCCAGGATGTATTTTCCCTCTGGGTTCTTGGGGGCTTTCTCAGGAGGGATGAGCTCCTCGAACCCGGTGCCGCCCTGAGGTAGGCGGACGAAGCGCTTGGTTATTGGGGCGCTCTTGTGCGATCCGGGCAGGAAGGAGAGCGCGCCGTTCTCTGGTGTGCACTTCTCGAGCGCTATCCAGAAACCGAGCGCAGTCGGAGGGTCCGTGTACTAGAAGAGTTTCTGATTATAAGGAATGTGGGGAAAGCTGTACAGATGTGGTACAGACCAGGAACGTTCTGTCACCCCACTTTCCGTGTCAACAGGAAGGTGGACAGCGGAGCGAATGAAACAGAGACGTACGAGTCGTTATGCTCCGGTACTAGGAACACAATGAACTTCCTTCCGAGGATGAGGGTTCGCCGGGAAACATACCTTCGCCACCAATACGAGGCTGCTTGCAAATTACCATAGACTGCAGCGCTAATGGCCGGTGAATCACAGCTCTCTCCACGGTTCACGGGTCAACATACCTACGGGGTCATGGTGAAACTGCAAGTCGCGCGCGACTGCCTTCATTGACGGGTTTTCCAGCGTGACCTTGCGAAATACGGGGTCGAGCTCATGGAGGGCTGCAAGACAGGTAGAGGATGAGATTCGGATGACCGTACCTAATCGTAGCGGACTGACCGTGGCCGATCTTGTTCACCGCCTTCTCCTTCTCTCTGTTCAATTCGCCGTCCGCACCAATGGCGTCTTCCTCCAGGAAGTAGCGGATCTTGTCTCCGGAGGTCAGGAAGTAATCATCGCCGATGTGGTTGTCATCTCCAGTCGTGAACTTAGTCTAGCGGTCCCTGTCATCGGCGGGACAAGCCGCAGACAATGGAACGAATGCGCACGAGAGGGTGGTCCTCTAGGCTGAAGTTGCTCAGCAGTTGTTTCGAGCGAGTCAACAAAGCCTCCGTGTCCTCGGGGCTCAGGAAACTTGGCAAGCGTAGATAGCTAACACAATTAAATGCAGAAAGTTCATCGCGAGTCCGCAATGCGAGAGAGGTACTTGTTCTCACCCATCTCTGCGGAACTTATCACGAGCTGTGAGACGGTACGCAAAATCACTGTCGCGATAAGAGCTAACCTGCTCGACCTGCTCCTGAGTGAGATATTCCAATCCGCTCATTGTGTTGATCCAAGTTCAGTGGTGGGTATTACAGAAGCTCCAGGCCGCCTAGTTCGTGGACTACACGCGTCAATTGCAAGCTCTGTAGCTAGTGCTATATCTACATATAGAAGCTGTGTGCAAATAGATGTCTCGAGTCGAGCGACTTCGTACGAGTTCGAAGTTCTTAGCATGAAACGCAGGGAGTCTCGGGAACTGCAAGATCATCTTTCTCTGCTCACGGGAAAAAAATGGTACACGTCAAGGTTTTACGGAAACTCTGTAATCACTGCGGCAGTCTTGCATCACCCTTCAACGAAGCGCATGCACCAAAGTTGACATTCAACGTTAATGTTCGCATGCGAATCATGACGAGAACAAAATATGCATTCTTTTGGTGCAACATTTCACCGAACACCTATCGTTTACTATAGTACATCTGACCCGAAGTAAAGTCCAGTTTAATGCTGGATCACTACTATTGTACAAGTTTCTTGCAAGCCACCACCGTATGACTGAGCCTTCGCACTCTACTGGTTTGATTTCTTGCTCGCTCGCTTCCTTTTTTGCGCCCGTTTTTGCGCCCGCGTCGCGGCATCACCAGAGCGCGACGACGGTGCAAGAGCTGCCGGCACGGCATCCATTGTGCCAGCCAGCATGCTTGACTTATTCGCATGCGGCGGAGAATTGGGTTTCTTAGTAGCATCCGCTGAAGACGAGTCCACTGCCTGTTGCATCCCACTGAAAGAATGTTGGCATCAGTAGGTGGAATGTCAGCAACAAAAGTCAAAGCCAACTTATGCAGTCGGAAACAACTGTTCAGCGCTCAGTCCCATCACATATTGCTCCACTCTTTTCTCCCATGTTTCGCCGGTGGAGGGTGGCCTGTAGAGTTGGTGTTTAAATACCGGTTCGATATCTGTGGGAATCACAAAGACCAACTTCCACTCCTCCTTATACCGATTCTTGGTAGAACGTCTGCCACACTTTGTAATCCTTGTACTCTCATTGAGTAGTCCAGACTGGGTGTGAACTGGAACAGGATCGGTGTCCCGTCAATGAACGTGAAAGAATCGATACTCATGAAATTTGAATTCAGTGGACGGTAGTACTTGTGTTCCGCCAGATTACCAGAGATCTGAGTGCTCTTCTCGAATATGACCGCCTGCGAAGTCATAGAGAGGACGCACTCAGTCTGAGAGGAAGAAGTATGACCACTCGAAAGCGACCTAATGGTATAGCTCTGTGTCCCAACAGCTCCAGGGATGTGATGGGCGGTATCTTCAAAGATGCTTACCGCCGTCCCTCTGGAGATCCTAACAAACGCTGCGCATGCTGATGAACCATGTCCCAAATGAATGGAGTGGCGACTTATTTAACGCTGTGACAAAGGATGTAAGTGCGGCAGAGACAGCTCATGATAATGCAGGCTCCTAGATCATATTCCTAGGATAAAAGGGCGAGAACACAGTAACAACGAATGATTTTAGGGGGCAGATAGTATTGCTTGCAATTCAGCTGCTCCATCGCGCTCGTCTATGTTTTCCCCGTTGGCAAATCTGGCAGTAAGGTGATCGATCTTGGCTTTATGAATACGATGGTGCTCCTGCCATCCTTTCCACGGATGGTGCGGATGCTGTAGAGCGGTCTGAGAACGCTGACAGAACGAACATGGCTCGAGGGGCTTACAAGGCGGCCGAACGCTTGGAAAATCTTATCGGACGTTCCGTCTGGCTTGTTATAGAAGTATTTGGCCAGAAGTACATCGTCCTCTCGGCTATACCGCATCTTCTTCTCCGGGGGGGCTGGCAGAGGAGCGTCGCCCTCCGTATGGTTCAATTCGTGTTTGTGTCTCCGGTAGAATTTCATCCAAGAAGCGCGAGAGTGATGGGGAGCCTTCGCAACGGAAGTTAGCTCGGAAGACGCCGCTGAGTAATCACATAGCTTCACCTTCGCAGCAACGTCCTTCCAGAAGGCCACCATGTCTATCTTACCCTCTTGTGTCCTATTGCGATACTCCAAAAAGCGTACGAGGAACGTGACATCCTCGTCTGTGAATGCCACTCCCTTGCCCGTCGTACTTCTGAACAAAGCCCTTGGAGGCGTGGGAGATCGTGTGCGACCAAGGTCCGCCGCTGCTGCACGACGTGCTGCTGCGATTGCTCCGGCACCCGTTGTGGCAACTGGGACTTGTGCTTCTTGGTCAGGAGGGCTTTGACTTTGGCCTTGTTCTTCCTCAGGTGGTGGAGAATTGCCGCCGTCTTGGACGTCCATGGCGTACCCTCCGAGACGTATTTGGTGCTTGTTACAATATCGACGCCAAGAGTAAAACCTGCGAACGACTCAGTCAAGTAGCTGCAAGCCGACGAAGAATGCTCACGTATGATGAGGGGCCTGCAGCTCGGTTATTAGCATTTATAGACGCTAGAGCACGTCAATAATTGCTCACTTTAACAGCAACCCGCTCGCATATCTCTCGCAAACTTAGAGTAGTGAGGGACTAAATTCTATAAGAACGGTTTTATTAGATGACCCTACCTCAAAACTAATCCTTGCTCTTGGCAATAATCAATGTACTTCTTGAGGTAAAGAACGTCGTCCGAAGTGAACAAATTGCCACCATATGTACTCTTGATGATACGAGTAGGAGGTGTAGGTGAACGCGCAGGTGGATTACGGCGATTAACCACTAGCGTAGATGCAGGCGGAGCGGGCTGCGGCTATAGAACGGGTCAAGTTACAGCAGTTCAGCACAGGGCTCAAAAGAACGAAGATAAATTTACTTGTGTTCGGACACGTTTACGACCTCTCGCTTTTTCTGACGCGGCAGTAGTCGAAGAATCGGGAGCATTTGAAGGACCTGCTTCTTCCATATACGCGTCTGGTTCTGGATACGCTTGCTGCTCGTACTAATAAGCAGGTCAGACTCATTTACCCGATAGTTTGCGATCATTGAAGACCCACAGGTTGGGCGTAATAATCACCCGTTCCACCGACCCACGCAGCTTGTTCCTCTCTGTACCTATTGTAGTCGTAATCTTGAGGTGCATTGGGAACAATTGTATTTGTGGATGGCTGCGACTGATGATAGGCACCAGGCCAAGCCTGGTCCTCCCGATATCCTTGAGGATGGCGCGGCATCATCTGGGGCTGCGGTTGCGGCGGCGGCGCCATATGGGTCTGCTGGGGAGCGATACCATTAGCAGCTTGCCATGATTGAGGTGGAGCGGCAGTCGGAGGATGCATTGCCCGCGGCGTCACATCCATCGGAGTGGGATATACTGTGTACTGAAAACCATGCTGTGGGTGAACTAGTGCTTCTGGAGGGGCCATTGGCGGAGGTGCCATATGAGGCTGCATCATCTGTGAGGGCTGCATCTGATGAGCTAGTTCGCTGTGCATGAGCTGCGGGTTGGGAGGGCCAGGTTGAGGGGGAGCTACATTCTGGTTCACGTGTGTGACGCTGGCAGACGTCCAGTTAACCATGAATGAATTGTGCATAGAAAGAGTCTTACGCTTCTGTGCCAGTGACCTTACACCCTGCCCAGTTATTGTGGTACGTCTGGAGTGCCCCTGCCTTCACGCATTCCAGTACCCAATTCGCATCCAGGACGATCTTGCCCTTCTTTCCAACATACTGCCGGAAGAGGTTCTGCCCGGACTCCTTATGCGGGTCCACTGTAATATATATCAGCACTTGACTGGTAATACATGTAGACTGCAGCAAGACGCGAAGTTGATGGATAATGGTTGTGATGCGGTCAACAAATTCAGGAGCATGACGTACCAAGGATGTAGGGAACTCCGCTGTATCCTGGAGACACCATGCCACCGTGTTTCTGCATGTGGATATCATCAGTACAAAAAACTAGTGCAATGCTTAGCCAGTCGTGCAGGATAGTTGGAGTAAAGGCGCATGTCGTCCAGGACGCAACTTATACTAATCTTATATATAGAGGCAACCCGTCTCACATGCCTTACTCGCCGTTCCATTACTACTCGAAAAATCTGCCGCCAGACGCGACCGAGACGCGACGTACCGTGATGAGGTCAACTATAGCATCTCTGTTTTGAACATCCTTCTCCACATAAATGGCGAGAGGTGTGCCCATCATGGGCTCCAAAAACAATTCATCCTTGGGCAATTCGGCCATAGTTTCTGTCGAAGCAGGTTGAGCTGGCGCATTCTGTTCACGTTGAGTGCGACGGTTGGTAGTACGTGCTGGTGCCATGGGTCTTGCCCGCAGGTGAGCAGATCGTGGTTGGAGTGCTCAGGGGACCCTTCTTTGCGGACGCGGAGATGAAACTCCGACCCTCTTACGTAACCCCCACTGGTGGCGACGAGTCGTGCCCGCGCATCGTATAGTATGTACCTTGCTTGCTCAGACTTCATCTCCGTGAATAATTCGGTGCACGTACATTGTAAAAGATACGTTACGGAAGCCTGCCGGTGTATGCTTTTCCAAGCTTCGCTCCCGCGTTAGTGTGGAGGACGGTGCGTATGTAAGACTTGAATTTGAAAAACCTTCGCAATTTGGTCTCTCTAGACCTCTCCGTCGTCAAGAAGCTGGTACAAGCACGACGTACCCGGAATAGACAGGTACTGTAGATTCTAGCAGATCCATGGATCCATAACTATTGCCTGGAATTGGCGCTACTACGGCCACTTCTAGGCCACAAACCCGAGGGGTTCGTTCGATTCCGACTATCGCAGACACCGAAGTTATAGACTCTGAGTCTGTCTGCCGCACTACCTTCTGCTGAACAGTTTACTGCATTCATCACACTTGAACTCGTCGAAGATGATTTCAATGGTGACGATGCACCTTCTATGTCCTACTGTATTTGCGTGAATCGCACTTGTGTTGCTCCGACGAGTCTCTGACATGACTGATCGCACTCTGATGGGCATTCGGTGGGATCAGGACCATGATACTAGGAGTCCGGTGCGACCCGAGCTCTCGACATTAAGAGCTGTTCCAGACTACTAGATACATGCTCCAGTGGACTATACTTCACTTTGAAACAGTTGGAGTGGAATGATATATCATCATACATCATCAAGGGCACCGTCTTACAGGTCCTGGTCAGGCAAATCTTTGCGTACCGAGGCCTCCACATGCGGGGGTTGACGGGGAGGATGTGATCTCGCCAAAGGTCCCCACTGCTCATGGACCCTCTTCTGCCGGTCGATAGTTCACCAAAAGCCAAGCCAGAGGGGGAGCAAATAAATAAAAGGTTCATGAGTGTATAATAGGCTTACAAGCAAGAACAATTAGTGTTATACCTAAATACGTGGGAGGAAACAGACAAAAGAGGGAGACTCACCAATTTCCTGGCGTAAGGCAAATAGCCACAAATAGAATCCGGAGTTGTTCCCATCGGCTATACCGTGTGTACGAACCAGCTGCTGTTGCCGACTCTATCTTTCCAAAAGCACACGTCCTGTAACCACTACGGCTCTTCCATCCTACCATCATCCTGTACGCCCTCCAGCCGTCTCACCGTAATGACCTCCACCGCCGCAGGGCGTAAAAAGTCGATGATCTCCACTACGCCCACCATCGAATCGCCGGTCGCTAATAACACCCTCCTTAATAAAGCTGCCTCTCAGTCGACGTCTCTCTACCAGCAATGTTCGGCTTTACGCACTCGTTTGATGCGCGTCCAGGACTTCCCCGAGTGGTTTACACTCTCTTCACCCCCGGAATCCTCGCGACGATCCACTGATCCTGTTACTCAGCTATGGGACTGTTTCGCTCTGGGCGTTCCCTTGTGCTACTTGTTCAATCTCCTTCCCGCGCCGTTCACTACGATCAACATCGATACAGGCTCGACATCGTTCGATGCGACGAACGAGAAGACGAAGAAGCGAGCGATTGCTCTCTTCTCGATGCAAATAAAACAGATTGAAGGCTGCGAGCAGTTTACGGTTACAGAGCTATGGGACCGTAATTCCACCGATGGCTTCGTGAAGGTCAGTGAACTCACTCCGTAGGAGACTGTCGTGGCAATTAGTTAACACTTTCTCAGGTCGTGAACAACGTGATTCACCTTGCACAGCATCTTCCGGAGGATGTCTTCGTCGAGTCAGCGCCCCCGTCTCCCACCGTCCTTTCTGAGTACCAATCAACGGATTCACTGACAATGGACGGGGGTTTCTCAACCCCGCCTGCGGAACCCAATGGCGCTCGGTTCAATATTATCAAGGAACTGGTCGAGACAGAACGCAAATATGTTCAAGACTTGGAGAGTATGCAGGTGTGTCTCATTCTGTCGCTGTCCTATCCCGTTTACCCCAATTTCTTCCCCACAGAAATATTCAAATGCAGCTTCGCAAAACAATGTCATTGATCAAGACACCATCCACCTCCTCTTCCCCAACCTCAACAAGCTTCTGAATTTTCAGAGAAAGTTCCTCATCAAGCTGGAGAGTGTCGCCGAATTGTCGTGGGACGAACAACGTTGGGGTCTACCCTTCATCGAAAATGTAAGCGTCCGCGCCTGCCACTGTCGGACGTTATTGTATTCTAGCTGACTATTCTCAACATGGAACAATAGGAAGACGAGTTCGCCGTGTATGAACCTTATTGTGCAAACTATATCATGGCCTCAGAGATTTTGTTACAGGAAGAACAGAACCTTGCTGTACGTCCATTGCAGAATTGTGCTTTCCGATGACCGTGAATTGAATACATGCTCAGGCGCTCAATCACGTGCTGGACGCGAAGGTGGAACTTCCAGCTTTCCTGATTAAGCCAGTTCAAAGGATCTGCAAGTATCCGCTTCTATTGGAGGTTGGTTTCAGAGTACCATATTCGTCGCGCTATCTGATACCAGTTTCATTTCCCTTAGTCGCTCCTGAAAGCTGTGAAAAGCACTGACTATCCATTCTGCCATGAGCTGGAGAGCGGTGTTGCGGCTGCCAAGCGGATCACGGACAAGATCAATGAGGCGCAGCGGCGAGCCGAAAATCATGCCACGGTGAAGAACCTCGAAGGCCGCGTGGAAGACTGGAAAGGACATCATATATCCAACTTCGGCACGCTCCTCCTCGATGATATCTTCACGGTGACAAAGTCGGAAGTTGATCGGGAATATCACGTATTCCTATTTGAGAAGATTATTCTGTGCTGCAAGGAGTGTCTCTCTCCGCCTACGAACGGGAAGAAGGTTAACAAGAGCAATTCCATTCTGAAGAAGCCGGTGGTGCCGGCACCTCTCGTGCTTCCAGGTGCAGGTCCTTCGAGGAAGCGAAATACACCTTTATTACTCAAGGGTCGTATTTTCCTGAACAATGTGACACAGGCTGTGCCTAAGGTCTCAGCAGGTTCGCTTAACAAGTTTTCAGTAAATTGCGCGTACTCACCTTTACTGTCAGGCCAATACTCCCTGGCTGTGTGGTGGCGGGGTGATGACGATCTGGAGTTTTTTACTCTTCGTTGTCGCAACGAGGAACAGCTGAAAATGTGGGAAAATCAGTTGAACCGCATGATCCAGGAGACCGCGAGTCGGCGCACGTCAGACCGCAACATCCGCTTGCAAATGACTTCTGCATCGGCACCGGTAATCAGACAACCGTCGACCACACACAGTCAAGAAAGAACATACTCGGTGTTCTCTCAATCTACAGCGTACAGCAGCGCACCAGCGGTGCATAGTGCCATGTCGTCGCCGTACTTATCGGGCCTTCAAAGCAATCGCAGCTCCCGTCATCCGTATGCAATTGACGAATACGTTCAGGCATCTATTCCACCCGATCAACTTGGTTACAGCGACGGTCCTCAAGGATATCCTCCTCATGATGGTTTCGATGTTGACCCAGACGATGATTTCGAGGACTATCCTCCGTCGTCCGCTTTCCCTCCGTCGGGAAGGGGAACACCCATTGGAACTCGCCGATTAGAGTACAATGGCTATCCGCTCACTTCTCGCATGAGTGGACATTCAACCATTACTCCGACATCCGCTACGAGCAATCATGGCTCTCCCTTTGGCAGCGGGCGACCATCCATATCTCGTACTGGTGGTAGTTACACTCCCGACTCTAATGGGTATGGTTCTGGTCCCCCACCCGGCCGGAGCAGCACCCTGCGTAGCCAGTTCAGCTCGACAAAGCTGAGGAGTGCGTATGAACAATCGCCAAATGGTGGACCAGCGTTACCGTCCGGGACGTCTCCGATGCGGTCGCGCAGCGCAAGCCAGCCGTCTGCCTATGTTCCGAATACTCTGCCCCCACCGCTGCCCACCTCGGTGCCGTGGAGCAATAGGTCGCAGAGCTCCATGGGTGTCAACAAGAGAGGGAGTGGCTCGAGTCAGTCGACAGGCGATAGTTCGGATTACTCACCACACAGCAGTAGCTCCCCTATCACGCCTTTCGGCTCAAGCGAATCGTCTCTTGGGAACATGTCACTGCATCCCATACGGTCACAGCGGAGCGACCAGGTGGTCACATCGGCAATGGACCAGCTAGGAGCGCCGGTGAAGGTGAAGGTGCACTTCCATGAGGATATCTTCGTAATCCAGGTGCCACGCTCAGCGGAGTACACCGAGCTTGTGGAGAAGGTCGGTAAGAAGATCAGGCTGTGTGGTCCGCGGAGGGACGATGGTCCGTTGCGAGTGAAGTATAAGGACGAAGATGGGGATCTGGTCTCCTTGGGTTCGACGGAGGATGTACAGATGGCGTTCGAGTCTTTCCGACCTGGAAACCAAGTGACGCTATACGTGCAGTGATCCTACGTCTTATCCCTTACATCCTATTTCTAGTTTCCAAGACTCTGCGTCATCTCATCCCCGTGCACCCATCTTTCCGTCCCCGCTCACCGTCATACCCGCAGCCATCATCGCACCGCACTGATTCCGTCTTGACTTGGCATTATCCTTATACTTAGGGACCCACATTCCTTGGTGCTACTCTGTATTACGACAAGCTTATGATCTTTCTTTCTCATTGTTTTTTCTCCAGTACCTTAAGTATGCATGCCGTCGCAATATTCATTGATCCTCTGACCATTCACCCGTCTGTGCCTGTTCGGCCTCCTCGCTTCCATTCCTTTCGCTTTCATATCCTCATTCATCTAACCACTTGGTTGTGTGTTGACTCTTAGCGGGTACAGCCCGATCTTGTCCCCTGCGTACGGGATTTGTTCGGTTGGCTACTCGCCGACTGTTGTGTATCGAGTACTATAGATTGCTTGCCAGGCAGGCATTTACGGAATGCTATCTTATTAAACTGTTGGGTCTAGTCGATCCTCAAGGCATTGAATAGATAGAACCTGAGAAGGTGTGTAACAAAGCTCGAGAAGTCGCGTGTACTGAGATTGTCTGAATACGGAAGTATCCGCCCTGAACTGGCAAGTGACGTCAGACGCGTCTTAAGTAGTCTCGGACGCGTTTGTCGTGCTGCCTCGCTCCTGCCTCGTTACTCCCTGCACTCCACAGCACGTCTCACCTCATCCCGGAAAATGTCTCAGACAAAGATAATACAGGGGAAAATATTCCGAGGCGAGAACACGAATGGCGACGGGCAAGAATTGTCTCGTTCGTCGTCCGACGCGGCTCTCACTATTGATATTCCCAAACCCGTGTTAAATGAGCAGCAGCAGGCTCCTCTACCACCGCCAAAGCTTACGAAGGCTGACTCGACCTCTCCGAAACACGAGGAGCAGAGTGACGATGTCAGATCGTTCCGCGAGAGGCTCGCCAACAAGCTTGGTTCGACTTACCGCGGGGCGGAAAGGTATCGTCTGGACCAAGATGCAGAGAAGAAACATCACTGGAAGAGATGGGGCCCATATCTCAGCGATAGGCAATGGGTGCGTGTGACGAGTTGTATTTGGTCGCGAGTTCAACCTAAAACATGCGCATATATGCAGGCCACCGTCCGCGAGGATTATTCTTCCAACGGGGATGCTTGGAGCCACTTCCCTCACGAACATTCTCGTTCTCGCGCATATAGATGGGGTGAGGATGGGATCGCAGGCATCTCAGACAATCACCAGCGCCTCTGTTTCTCCCTTTCGCTCTGGAACGGCCAGGATCGTATCATCAAGGAACGCCTCTTCGGTGTTACCGGACATCAAGGAAACCATGGAGAAGACGTGAAAGAAGTGTATTATTATCTAGACTCGACTCCGACACATTCGTACATGAAGTTCCTCTACAAGTACCCTCAAAAGGCCTTTCCATACGAAGAGCTGGTGCGCGAAAATGTTCATCGCGACCGCAATGTCTCAGAGTTCGAGATATTGGACTCCGACGCGTTCGATGATGACCGCTATTGGGATGTATTTGTAGAGGTGAGTAGCCACACTCCCTGCAGCATAGCATATTTTACTCTCTCGACTTCTAGTATGCGAAGGACGAACAAGATCCTGAAAGTGTATATGTGCGCATCACTTCCTATAATCGCGGGCCAGACCCTGCCACACTGCATGTGGTTCCTCAATTCTGGTTCCCCAACACATGGTCCTGGCCTCTCAAGAAGCCTCCAATGCCCGTATTGAGCGCTTCTGGAAACAGTGTCATCACAGCTGTGCACCCAACCTTAGGGAAATATCATTTGTACTGCCTTCCGTCCCCTCCTCCCGTCAGCGCGGACGGAGAATACGTCATCGATGATGAGGATCTAGACGCGGTCGAGCCCGACTTACTCTTCACGGAGAACAACACGAACTTCCACAGGCTCTATGGGGGGCAAAACGAGACAGCTTATGTCAAAGATGCGTTCCACGACCATATCATACCTTCGCATCGTCCTCCACCCACGGCCGAGGGACACCCGGGGTTTTTTGCTACCAAGATTCATACAGGAATTACTCCTCACCACGTAGAGCCGGGCAGCGAGAACAGCACCCCAAGCGACGAAGAGGAGGGTCCGCGCACACCTTTCCCATTGACGCCGTCCTTTGTTAACCCCGCGCAGCGCGGAACGAAGTCCGCGGCACACTACGTCTTCCGCGATGTGCCTCCGCGCGGTGGCTGCGCCGTTGTACGCCTCAAGCTGACACCCAGGCTTCCCGGGCAGGACCCAAGCATCGAGGATGAAGCTATGTTCGATGACGCGGTTGAGGAACGTCGAGAAGAGGCGAACGAGTTCTATGGTTCTCTCGTTATGGGCCCTATCAGCGATGATTTGCGGCAAATCATGAGACAGGCCCTTGGTGGTATGCTGTGGACGAAACAGTACTACCAGTTCTCCCAGAAGGATTGGTTGCAAGGCGACCCGGCTCAGCCGCCACCGCCTCCTGAGAGGAAGTGGATCAGGAACAGAGTAAGCGGGTATGTCTTGTCTATGAGCGGCGATTCTGACCGACATCTTGCCGCAGGAATGGAAACACATGTACATTGCCGACATTCTTTCTATGCCTGACAAGTGAGTACCTACTTCACACCATCACACATTAAAGTCAATCCCTCGTTCAGGTGGGAATATCCGTTCTTTGCTGCTTGGGATACTGCGTTCCACTGCATTCCGCTGGCAGTCGTGGATCCAGCTTTTGCAAAGAAGCAACTCGATGTGCTCACTCGTGAGTGGTACATGAAGCCTGATGGGCAGATGCCAGCGTATGAGTGGAACTTCAGCGACGTTAACCCTCCTGTTCACGCCTGGTCAGTGAATATTTATATTGTTTCTCCAATGTCGCCTGACCGTGCTTATTATTAGGGCAACTTTCCGCGTTTTCAAGATTGAACGCAAGTTGTACGGCCGGGAAGATCTCCAGTTCTTGGAGCGTGTCTTCCAAAAGCTATTGCTCAACTTCACATGGTCAGTGCAGCTGGTTCAATGCGCATATAGTCGCCTATTATTAATGTCTCTTTCTACCCGTCTTCTTCCAGGTGGGTCAACCGGAAAGATCAAGGAGGGAACAACGTCTTTGAGGGTGGTTTCCTCGGGTTGGATAACATCGGTGTCTTCAATCGATCAGAACCCTTGCCCACTGGTGGTGTTCTCCGTCAGGCAGATGGAACGGCGTGGATGGCATTTTATTGTCTGAATATGTGCGTCTAGCCCCGTTGGGTGGTGTGTTACTGTTGCGTGCTAACCCAGATGTCTCAGGCTGAATATCGCTCTTGAATTGGCTAAGCATAACTCTGTCTACGAAGATATCGCGTCCAAGTTCTTCGAGGTAAATGCGTTGTTTTCCCTAGTAGTCTTGGCTGATTATATTCTCAATTAGCACTTCATCTTCATTGCTGATGCGATGACCTACCGTGAAGGCGAGGATGAGCTTAGTCTATGGAACGAAGAAGACGGGATGTACTACGATGCAATTCAATTCGGGCCGGGCAGCTCAATGCAGTTGCCCGTGCGGAGCCTCGTCGGTCTGATTCCGCTTTACGCGACGCTGGTGCTAGAACCCGCGACTATCAACCGCTTCCCTGGCTTTAAGAAGCGTATGGAGTGGTTTATTGATAACAGGCCCGAGCTGTCGGGGAGGAACATGGCGAACATGAAAGGTATAGCTCTGATATTTGTGGTACGAACGTCACCAGTTGACGTCGCACGCAGTTAAAGGTAGAGGCGAACGCAGGCTTCTGGCGCTAGCCAGCAAAGAGCGACTTGTCAAGATTCTAGAAAAGATGCTGGATGAATCTGAGTTCTTCAGCGAGCATGGGATCCGATCGTGAGTGGATTCCACTTTCCATTCCACCATCGTCGTTGCGGGGGTCATAATGGTTTACCCATGTTTTAGTTTGTCTAAGAAGCACAAGGATCAACCTTGGGGAATGGATGTCAACGGCGAACGCTATGAGGTCAATTATTGGCCCGGAGATTCCAAATCCGGGATGTTCGGTGGTAATTCGAACTGGAGGGGACCTATTTGTGAGTTCGGCATTAATTCTCCATTCCAGTGTTCCCGTCTCATTTGGCCGTTGACCACCTTATCAGGGCTCGCTGTGAACTTTATCTTGATAGAGAGTCTGCAGAGGTTCCATCAGTATTACGGTGATGAGCTGCAGGTAGGTGGATCCGCTCACATGCTCACCATGATTCCTGATCATCTGCTGTGCAGGTGGAATGTCCCACGGGCAGCGGAGATTACATGAACCTTGTGAATGTCGCAGAGGAAATTCAGCACAGAATCATACACATCTTCGGGCGCGATATGGAGGGCAGACGAGCTGCGAACGGAGGGAATCCGAAGTTGGATCGTGATCCTTACTTCCGCGACTACGTCTGGTTTTATGAGGTACGTTATTTTAATCCTCGAGGAAAATACGTATGCTAAGGATTCGGTAGTTTTTCCACGCTGATGATGGTCGAGGATTGGGTGCTTCTCATCAGACGGGATGGTGAGCTGAGACTGTTCGGTGACTTGTGGCGCATGATGATCTGAATTGATTTCTGCGTTTAGGTCCGGACTTGTCGCGTATCACATCCTGCAAAGTGGCGCAAGCTGTCGCCTACCAAAGACGCCCAAGAGTAAGGAGGATGTCACTCGGTGTACACAGATGCTTATCTCGCCATCTTCTTGCAGCTCCTCGTAGCCTCGCGCATCACTACTTCGACGTATGTTGCCACTATCGCAAGTATCTCCAGCATTTCTGATTTCATATGATATTGCAGGAGACCATAGACTCGCAGTCCGAGTACGGCGACGAGACGCAGTCGTTGTTCAGTGCATACAGTGCAGCAGACCTGAACACTCTCGGCGATATTTCCCCTGACGCTCTCTAAACACTTTCGAAACGCGAATGGACACTGCGATGTCGCGTATGTTCTGACAGATGTAGAACTAGAGTGTACAACGAATCATGTATCATACGCCCGAATTATACCACATCGCATCCATTGTCATCGCATCACTGGATTGTCTCAGATATAGCATTTGCAATTATAATACATGTTTTGCAGACCAACTAGTTCCACGAGTCCTGCATATGGAGAGGCTCAGAGAAGGTATTATTAATTCATTTCCAGGAACAACCCTTGACAGCGACCGACTATGAAGATGAATGGAATGACATAAGTAAAGGTGCAAGTGTAAATGCAAGATAAGGTGACTAATGAATGCATAGCGTGATATTGACCGACGATGCAGAGGGAACCAGCGTGCAACGATAGCTAATGAATGAAACTAGATGACAGGCAGTGACACGTACGGAACGACAGTACACAAGCCACTGTGCATTTGAGGTCTAAGACAGGAAGAACAAAGTTTCGTCCGGCGAAGTAGGACCAACACTGACACAACGATAGATGGAGGACGAGCAGCTCTCAGGCTACAACCTCCTCCGAGCCTTTTCCAGCACTAGACTCGCCCCGCGCGGCGAGTAACACGCTCTGCGCCCAATCCTCCGGCGCCTCAACGCCAATCTGAATGGAAGGCGTCGCTATGATCTGTGAGACGGCGGACTCCGACCGCGCCCGCGTCACAGGGGAAACATGCTCTTCCCCGTGGAAGGAAATCAACGACTTCGAGCGGTTCTGATAGAAGTCGGCGATGGGCGTCTCTCTTGGAGTCATGCCCATTGGTGTTGTGTACACCGACGGCGCGTACGAATCCGCGCGTACGTGCGTGTGCAGGAGCTGTTGCTGCGACTCCGCTGCTTCGCCAGAAGGTTTGGAGACATCCTCTTCCTTGTTACTCCGCACATGGCTGACCAGGTCGTCAAATTCAAGGTAGATAGGCGAGGATGAGATGGACGTGTCCAGCACGGGTGGAGAAAGCGAGCTGCTCGGGAAGGCAGCTCGCGATGTCTCACCGTACTCCGTAGTCAGCGCGAGAGTGGGTACCGAGGCTGCCGTCAAGGGCGGTCCACTGGTCGGAGAAACCAGCCGCGAGACTGACTTGGAAAAAAGCAGGTGCAACGAGGGTCGCTTCGTCCGCGCAGGCCACGTCGAAGACGAGGCGCTCGGAGCACTAGACTCAGTACTAGCGGTTCTTATCTGGGGGAACGAGAGAAGTGTGAAAGATTTTCGGTGGGTCATGGTACGCGCGGGAGACTCCCTACCAGAAGACGGGAACGGTACGAAAGGTCGGAGGGGATCAGACGATCGTGAAGAGTTCATAGCAGCGGACGCACTGTCCTCTGACGATGGTATAACTGTTACAGCAGCATCTTCGGATGAGGGTAACTGGGGCGAAACAGGATCCTCATAATTAGTCGAGGAAGAGGATGATGAGTCAGATGAAGTCAAAAGGGGAGGAATATGTGGACCGGAGACAGCAGGACTGGGACTGCGAGTAGGGACAGCAGAAAGAATCTCCTGTGCAGAGACATAAGATGCGTCGTCATCCTTCATGACAGACATCGCTGAGATACGGGTGATGGGTTGTTCAGACTTTTGGTCTGGTTCCGAAACTGCCACTTCAAGAATATCATCTGCAGGTGCCTTGAAGGAACCTTCGGGAGTGTCCAATGTCCAAGCTTCGTCTTCGGTGGTGGGCTCTCCGCTAGACGACACTTCTCCAGAGGTCATACTGCTGCTCGAAATGACAGAGGCATTGATAGAGGGTGTACCTTCCACCTCTTCGTTCTCAGACTCTTCAGGCACCTTGCTGATAACATTCTCGACGGGAGGCTTTGGAACACCGTTCCAGATGCAGTCGGCCTCGCAGAGTACACGCAACAGATTCGGGTTCATGTTCAAACTCGGGCAGAAAACCAATAAGAGGTTCCCCATGGGCATCTTCGTCTCCTTGCTATGGTCAGCAGTGGCCTTGATGAGCTGAACGACGGTGTATAGCAAGTCGCGGTTCTCACGGGGCAGCTGAGCAATGAGCCAGGTGAGCGCGTTCAGCAGCGATTCCGATACATTGCGCTTCGTCGCGAAGCTTGGCATTGCGAGCGTAGACAGCGATGGTGGCTTGCGCAGGGCGGGAAGACCGCCTTGTGGACCCGACGATAACGACGGTCCTACTTTGCCCGCGACCCTTGAGGTCTCTGAGTCGATGCTAGTCCTAGCCTGCTCTTCGGCCACCATGGCGGATTCAAAGTATGGGATGAGTGCAGACGTCAGGATAGAATCAGGTACTGCGACGTTATATCAGCGGTACTGAACCGTAATAACTGTCATTAAGCACTCACGTTCACGAAGATATGTTTTAAAGATGGAGGCCACTGCGTGCGGATCGAGATCTCCGGGATCACAGATGGCCATATCGTAGTCGCCACCTACAAGAGTAACCATCAACAAGTATACCACAAGCAGATGACCGTACAATTACTCACCGACATCGAACTCGGAACGTAACTTCGCAACATGAGAGGAACGTCCGCTTACGCTACACACAATGGTAGCGCATCAGCTACCGCCATACCAACAAAAGTAGAGACAAGGCTACGCACCGGAACAGGCCCTCCTCCTGCACGCCCCACTTCAGCAAATGCTGCGCGCACCGCACTGCGAGCGCAGGCAACCAGCGCTCCTCCAGTGGCCTTATGCCACTATCGACGTCATCGGAGTCCTTCAACATCGACAAGCGTACAGCATCGATCGCAGTCTCCCGCACACACTCCTTGAGGTCTCTTCGGAAGACGAGACCACCGGCGACGGGTGCCCCAGCGCTGCTGAGGCGCGATCCACGAAGACGTGTGCCGAGACTGGGACTCGTCGGGACGAAGTGGTCAGCGTCTGATATAGAGGACGACGTCGAGCTGATGCTTGCTGCACCGGAGAATGCGTGGCCCGTGCGACGCCTGAACTTGCGCTTCTCGCTCATACTGGGCTGCGTGGCATTGGATTCCAAAGAGGGCGTTGGGCGGAGCGAGGTATCCGAACGGCCCATGGAAGATGAGGACGAGTACCCGGAAGCAGTCGACGCGCCCGAGCTGAATCCGCCCCACACACGGCCAACCTTCTCTACTGCACGCTTCCCAAGGCCCTTTGCGATGCCGGCAGTAGGAGCGAGACTGCCAGTCATACTGACTGCAGTCTGTCTAAAGAACGGCTGGCCACTAGGAGTGGCAGAAGGTCGTCTGGGCTGTGCGAAGGAAGACGGGGGTGCACTCTCATTCTGCGCCGGATATGAAGGTGCTAATGATGCAGAAGTCCAGGCTGCGAGGCGGCTGCGGATGTGGAAGCCCGTCGTGGTATGTGTAGTACTGCTTGAATTCGTAGGTGCTATGATGCCGGTTGCCGCGGCACGAGTGAGTGTGGGAGCGTCGTGCGCCGGTAGCGGGTCGCTGGCAAACCGGCCGGGGGCGTGCGTAGGGGTGTTTGGAAGTGGCCTCGACGACGGCTCCGCCACACTTGGCTTGGACTTGGTAGGCGAAATCGGCCCAAAGTTGAGCGACACTGACCGCCGATTTCGCGCCTTCATCGAACCGTTTGGCGATGCCCGCTCGGATATCGAGAGGTGAGAGAGTATGTCCTCGTCATGCTCCGAACCCTCGCTTTCCTCCACCATGGAGAACTCGGCATCGGTGATGATCGCGCTGAAACGCTTGTTTACCGGGACAATGGTGTTTCCCGAGTGCGATGATTCCGCCAGTGATACGGGGCGCGGAGATCGATTGCCTGCAAGAGCCCCGGGGCGCACAGTGTAGTGGCTGGCCATCGTCGAGTCGCTCTTCCTCCAGTCCTCTTTGTGCGAGTCACCCTCCCTTTCCTGTGCAGGCTTCTCCTTCGCTACGACTGGTCCCTCCGTTTTACTCGCACCATCACTCGGAGTCGCGGGCAGTGCCGTCTTCAGACGCTCCGCAGTGACCTGCAGGAACAGTTTCGGGGGTGACGGTGGTGGCGGGAGTGGATGTTCTGTAGAATGGCTGTCTCCGGAGACAGATGCCAGTGCCGCCTTGTTCTGAGCCGGTAATGTGACGGACTTGGGTGGCAACGGGGGCGGTGGCGATGCTAGTGGAGGGGACCCACTGAACTTGGGAGACTTGGGGGACTGACCGACCTTCTTGCCAAAGACACTGAACTTGGTCGGCGCAATGTTAACACTGAGATCCTTGCAGTGGCGGGAAGTGGAATCGACCGTGCGATGCGAGTGGTCGGACACCGATGGCGGAGAGACCACACTGGAAGTATCGGTGGGCTCACGCTCCTTGCCGCTGCGTGTGGGCCCCTCGGTATCAGCGAGGAAGGCAGTGATGTCCTGAGATTTCTTGCGCCGGCCTGCGAAAGCACGCTTGAACTTGTTGCCGGCGCTGGAGGCCGAGGTTGGGGACGCGGGGACGCTCTGCGGAACCTGAGAGGTGGCCTGCCCCATGGTGGTGGTGGATCGAGGAGCGATGGAGAGAGGGAAGAAGCGGGACTTGGAGGTGGTCAGCGAGGCCACGGAGCGATCGGAGGTTGCTATATCGGACTGGCTGGAATTGGAGGGGGTTGCTGCGGGAAAGAGCGTAGAGGATTCGACGGACGAGGACAACGAGGACGAAAGAGACGACGTGGACTGCGACACGGCCACATTGCGGGCATGGGTATCCTTGTTCCGGGAGTACATGTGTATTGAGGGCATTATCTGAGGTGTTTGGTACCGCTAAAATGCGGTGAATGTACGCAAATAAGATATGGGCGTCCCAGGATATTACGGGCTCGACTTGGCTGTTAGATGGGCGCAAAAAGGCGTCAAGTGATAGGTATCCTCGGACGCGGGTGGAGCCAGCAGAGCAATGCGGATGCAACGAGGTGATCCTGCTGGGATCGCTTGAGACAAGAACGTGAGAGTGGGAAAACAGCATATATATACCTTCGAGCCCACTGCCGCTACTTCGGGGAGGACATGGGAGGAGAGAAGGGAGGTGCGGGAGGGGCACAATGGTTGGGAGGGAGGAGGAAGAAGTGCGGGAGCTCTAGTCACGCTCGCCTGTGACGCAGCGTGAGCACGACTGTCGGACCACCGTGACGATCATCATGCTCAGCCTGGCGACCGAAGTCTGATGGACGAGTACTTAGTCTGATCTCTATTCTATCTCCTCCAAATATTCAACTACAATGGACCCCTTCAGTTCCCCAGGCACTAGTCTATCCACGTCCGCCGTCCACGAGGCGCCCCACATATCGACAGCGACACTTGGTGCCGTGGGGTCTGTCATCACGCCGCACCGAGGAACTCCTTCACTAGCTCATATGTGAAGAACGACGTCGCGATGCTTGGCGCAACTTTCACTGTTCTCGGAATAAATCAGCATCATGCATAGCACATGGTCATTGCACGTACGCAAGTTAGGCCATAACCCCCGGTATAAGCCCCGCAGGCCCTCCGTCCGCAGAATATACTGCAGCGCGTCCAACGCTCCACTGTGCGTCCGCCCTAGGACCCCCATCCCTGTCACCTGCATCTTCCGTCGCAGCACGTCAAACGGGTAAGTCAGCGACTGCGATACCGAGCCTGGCCCACAACACCCGTTAGCAAGGGCACTCCCGCGTCAGGTCACAGCATCTCACCTGCAAGCGCTCCGCACAGCAGCTTTCGCACTACGCTGCTCTTCCCTGGTGGAGTAATTACGCCTCTCAACGCCTCGTAGGCGGCAAAGTTGATACCTGGAGGACGTACATCCGTCGACGATCATTAGCGCGCGCCCGCAGGCTAACGTAAGATACGATGTCACCGACCTACGTATGGCGCTACACCAACTGCGGTAGTGATTATTCCCCGGTATAGCGCCCGCACGCCGCCTTCCTCCCGCATAACCTTCAGGGTCATACCCCACATCGTGAGTTCGGCGTGACTGAATGCAGCCGCTGCTGTCCGCGACGCAGAGGTGTGGTAGGCAGAATATAGTGATGGCTGCGATGCAGTGCTCGCTGGTGTCGATTGTGGTATCGGTATCGATGCAGTAGCGATCGAGAGACGAGATCTAACGAGGTCTAAAGGGTATGTTGCGCCTAGTGGACAGCCAAGGCATAAGGTAAACACGGGTGCGCCTGCCGCACTGGATGCGCAAGGTATTCGGAAGCGCGTACTCACAAACGGAGCTAATACCAGCTAATCCCCCGCTCAGAAGGCGTGTTGGCGTGTCTAATTGTTTCGCTCCATAGCCGGTGAACCACTGTCACTCGAGCAAACTGTTAGTCGCGCAGGATTGAAGACAAGTTCTGAACCGAACTTACCTTCTTCAGCTGCTCATAGGTGGTGAACTGCACAGCGCTGGAAAACGACAGTTCACCGAAAGCACCTTCAACGGTGTGTAGCCCACACACACCTGTACGGTACGATGCGCAAACAGTTGATCCCGTTCCCGCGCATGAACCCTCTAAACCCCTCCTCCCTCCACATCCGCAAAAGGCTCGCCCATACGCCCTTGTACTGTCTCTCCGACGCTTGCGATTGCACCTGCCTGCAACCACCCTCAGTTCAGCATCACCAATCCTCCTCCGAAACCAAACTGGGCACTCACTGAATGATCTTCAGCCGCTCCAGCGGGCTGACAACTGTCCGCGAGGCCGCACCTGCGACGCCTCCCGCGATAAAGTACGACGTGATCTCAGGGCTGAGGAATGGCCTCTTCTCCACGACCGGCCCAGTGGCTGCCGCGGGTTGCACGTTCGAATGTGATGTCATGATACACAGACCTGGGTGTTCCGATGCATACAAGATGGGTGCTGGCCAAGATGCGGTTCAGAGGGTGATGAATGGGCTGGAAAGCTGTTTGTTCTTAAGGAGTGGAGGGAGAGATAGTATAACGCTAGAGTGGTGCAGGTATAGGCTGCACAGTGGAGGTGATGCGCACGGCTTGTTCGGATCGGAGATTGCAGGTTTTCGCCACGTGCTGTACCATGTACGCAGTGCGCATCTATATACGGAAGGCATTGTTGTTGGACAGCTCCACCTCCGCATTCACACCGCGCATAATCATCGTGCGGACATATATGGCATAATATGTAGTTACTCGGTGCAATGCTCTAGCATCAAATACAGTCACATTTAGGAGCTTTCACAGCGGTCCGCTAGAAGTTTTCACACCCGAGCTTTCTCCCTCTAGCTCGTTCCCACGCGCACACCTGTGCTTCTGAGGAGAGTGCGAGTCAATAAAAATATCTCATCACCAAGCCGAGATCGAGAGAACGAACGGATGGCCGGAGAGCGAGCTCTCCGAAAAGCCTGAGTGAAAGCGGACATTTGCTTGCCTTCGTTAGAGTGTCGCAGCAGAAATGTACAACCTCAACGGTAGAGCATAGAATGATTAGCATAGCGCTCTCTGGCCATGGTTCTGTGACCGCACTGCATGGTCTGTGTGAAAAACAAGCTTCCGAATGTGTTCTTTGAATGTTAACTGCGCCTCAACAAAATGCGTGCATCTTTGCACTAATAATTACAGTATCGGCTGCGAATACCCTCTTTTGTTTTGTAATGGCACGCTCATTAAATGAGTTTGCAACACCCTACCACGTTAGTCTCGATTCCAGACGTTGACGCATGGAGGCAGGCGAAAACAAATATGTCGGAAGACTACTACCACGCGGCCCTTCAAGCTGAATATTGAATATTGAATGGCGGTGAAGCGGACCGAATAGACCTGCCTTATACCCCGTGCTCCATGGCCGGGCGCTTCTGAGACGCGTCGGTCACGTGTAGACCTGTTCGAAACTTCACCTCAGGTTGTGAATTGCCTCAGGCCCCTACCGCGATATAATAGCTGCCACATACGATAATCGAGTAAGTGGCGCGAATCGGCCAAGTTGGATGCCGTGGGAGAAATGTGCTCACCGATTTCAGGTGTTTTGGCTACAGCCATTCAAGTCTGCTTGCCCTCTGGCCTCCGTGAGCGTGTTGGCCCATGTTCATTTCCGGAAATGACTCATGCGCGGCACAATGCAGAACACCTGTAATTGCACTCAGGCCATCCACCAACATTCACATATAAGGCGCGGCCTCTCTCTGTCCTGTTCCTGTGTGTCTCCTTCTTTCTACAATGTCTTCTTCGTCATCTGAATCATACCTTCTTCAGGATCCTACACTCTATACTTCTCCTACAGGAGAACCGCCTAACCTCCCCGAACTTCGGACCCCGTCTCCCGACCCTGATTCGTCTCAGGGTACTGGGTTCGTCGTAGGACCCGCAGGCGAGGAGCCGAACGTACCACAACCTAGCACCCCGCCTTTACCTCCGACACAGGCTCCGGCACCTCCACCCAAGGTAACACCTCGCGTTGCCAAGGTATCTAGTCGACAGACATTCGCATACCTGCCGCAGAAGGACCGGGTACTCAGAAGAAATTTAGCTAGCGAAATGCACGACCATATTGTGGAGGTGGATTTTGAAGAATTCATGCAAGAATTTGTTCCGGGCCCTAATCCATCCGACGAAGAAAGAGCCAAATTCAAGAGTTTTGAATGCGTAAAGCTTGACGGGCTTGAGGTTGATATGTACCCTGGTTTGGTATGTGGCTCGCTCATTCCTTCTCTCTTAAAGTCTGATATCGATATACAGTGCGAGGTCTTTCAATCCGTTCTTGATATCGTTCCCGATGGTGGCCTTACCGCTAGAGACACAGGTGAATATCCTGACATGACCGGTACCGAGGATGCCAGGGACAAAAACATCACCAGATTCGATATTGGCATTTATCCTACCACTGAGGCCGCGAAGGCAGCGTATGATATCCCTCGGAAGCAGTTGAAGCGAGGCAAGTCGTCTGCAAGTCGCAAGTACTACATGTCACGAGTGTCTTGGGCCTGGACCTGTGTTCCTATCGAGGTCAAGAATGACTATCAAAAATCCGCCTTCGAATTTAAGGACCCCGAGAAGTATTTCCTCCGCACCGATGCCGCGGATGGCTTTGAGACGCTAGGACAGATCACCGAGTACGCAGCACAAGTACTCCTACGCCAGCACCGCCTCTTCTGCTTCATGGTATTCATCTGCAAATCTCACGCGAGATTGATTCGATGGGATCGCACCGGTGCGGTCGCCTCCGAGGGATTCAACTACATCGAGGATGCAGAAAAGCTGCACAATTTCATGTACAGGCTGGGGAAGATGAACGATGTTCAACGGGGTTATGACCCCACTGCTGTCCTCGCCACGCCTGACGAAGTGGAGGCGATGAGACGCTGCGAGAAGAGGCTGAACGATTATCACAAAGGATGCCTGAAAGACGCAATGTCCGACGGTTGGCCTATCTACAAGATCGAGTTCAAGCCGGGTGACGTCGTCGACGTTTCTGGCAAGACTGCATCTTCTTCTCGGTCGAGATATTACTTGATTGGACGAGCACGGTCGTCTAGTTATTCTCTCACTGGCCGTGCAACGAGGGGCTACGTGGCATACGACATGACCACAGAGAGGCTGGCATTCCTGAAAGATACCTGGCGTCCTGATTCAGCCAACGTCCACCCTGAACGAGAGGTTTATGAACGGTTATATCGAAGCGGCGTTCAGAAACATGTTGCTACACTTATCTGTGGAGGGGACGTGGACCTCAACCCGCAGAAGACCCGCACGCAGGAATTCAATGATGACCTCATGGGTCGGATCCACTATCGCATTGTCGTGAAAGAGGTTGGTCGGCCGCTGGAGGACTACGCTAATGTTCGCGAAATGATTATCGTTATCTGCCATGCAATTCGGGGTGAGCCTTTTCATATCTCGTGTCTCGCCTGAGTCATTGCTTCTGACGACTTTTGATGTTAGCTCACCATGATGCGTGGATACGAGCCGAAATATTGCATCGAGATGTCAGCATCGGCAACGTCTTGATGGACCAGGATCCGGACGCGCAGGGATATCTTACGGGCACTCAACCATGCCTTGGCTTCCTGAACGATTGGGACCTTTCCAAATATAAGGAAGACTTGGACGGGAGTTCTGGACAGAAAGGTCGCTCTGTGAGTGTCATAGCACTTCCCGCCTTTCATCATCGCTCATGTCTCACAGGGCACTTGGCAATTTATGTCTGCTCTATTGCTCAAATATCCTTATAAACGACCTGAAGTTTCTGATGACTTGGAATCGTTCGTTCACCTCGTGCGTTGGCTTGCACTGAAGTACCACCCGCACAGCCTATCTGGTTCAGCTCTCTTGCAGCAGCACGTTGAGATCACGTACGACTCGTGCGTGCGCACCCAATCCGGTCACTACGTTGGTGGACACGAAAAATTCTTGCATCTGAAAGGAGGAATGCTCCCATTCGCTGTCTCGGGCAATCCTGCTCTCACAAATCTACTTAACTCTTTGGCTCAGCTGTGCCACGAGCATTACAGTGCGGTTGATATTGATGCGTTAGAGTCTTTGGCCCCGAAGAAGTCTACCGGCACTGCACTACAACCTGAATCATTCACGTACGAAGGCGAAATGCCGGAGGGTTTCTCGGACGATCATCTGAAGCGCTTCCCCAAAGCCGACGTGAAGCAATCTACGAGCCCTGCGAAAGGGGCATTACTTTTGGCTGACCACTCAGCGATTCTTCTCATCTTCAATGACGTATATGCGCAGAACGGCCCAGTCTGGATCAGCGACAAGCAGGAGAATCAATTCATATTGTTCGATGACAAGAAATCTCTGCAATGCTCGACGTCCCTCCTGGGTAGTAAACGGAGGTCGGAGGAATCCATTGACGAACCAAGAAAGCGACTGAAAACGCGAGGACGTCAATCACGAGTAGCTGGACCTTCCCGCTCCAAAGGCTCTGGGAGTACGCGTCTCCCTTCACTGCTGCACTCGATCCAGGAAGCCCTGAGCTCAGACTGACGTTGCTAATACATCGTCCTTTTCTCAAGTAATCTGCGACAGTTATGTCTTTTCCTGTACCATTGGTATCCGATTGTGATCCACCGGCTTTGGCTCCGCTATCCAGTTGATTATCTGTGCTACGTGTAGACATCTCTGCTGTTTACTATTTAATTACTGCTTTGGATGCATTTATTCGCGTTTGACTGCGGTGAAATAATACATGTAGGCCTTCATTCGTGTATTTGCTCCAGCCTCCAGAAAAAATTATGCCTTAACGGATATGCGGAGCAGCACTAGTGCTTGGAAAGGCAGGGACAATCTACCGACACCAGTGCGTCCGAACCAACCTCCGTGGCTCAGGATGTCCTGGTCGGACGCACGAGCGACCTCTTCGCGTGCACGTTAACCTAATATCACGGGTGAGGTGGCTCAAGAACTGCGCACGGTGGCTGAAATCATTTCAGAAATTCTAAGATAGACCCATCTCATTCCCGACTACTTCACGTGACCTGAATTGTCACGCTTGGCTGGAGAACAGCACAAAATGGCTTTCTACGCCTTCCACAGCACTGCTTTAAAAAATCTGCTGCGATCATATTGTTCAAAATACAGTTTATAATGATATGATCGTGACATTTTTTTTTCAAAGTTGATGTGGAAGGTGTAGTTTGCTCGGGACTGGTTTTCTCCCCTGCCAAAATGGACGCGGCGCGGGCTAAGTGTGACAACATTTGGCAGTGGCACGTGATACGTAACACTGTGACCATAGTAGTCGAAAATGAGATGGGTCTATCTTAGATATTTGCTACTAGGCTGAGACGTCTCTCCGGATCAGCCATATTGACCAATTCTCGGGGGTCCTCAGCAGATGCGTTCGTACTAATCTGTCGTGTGCTGGCAGCTCCAAGACCCTCAGTAACGTACCGACCCCATCTACTCTAGCTCGGCGGCCCCACTCAAGTACTCACTCCTTGATCAGTTCGGATTTGAGGACGAGGATCATGAACACCTGTCTATTACTAAGTAATGGTCCCTGCTAAACGACCCTGGTTTCTCCGAGCTGTCGGATCGGGAAACGACGATCATGACCGCGAATGTTAAAACCACTCCAATGCACCTGCGTCATGATCCTACTCAGAGGTAAGTCATACTCTGGGGACCACGCCGCAGACGTGTGACACTACAAGCTACACCTCCCTTCGGGCTTGGGAGGCTTGTGTGTTGAAATGGCAACTTAATATCTTTATCGGCGGCCCACTACGGTCAGACATCTGTCTATGGACGAGCTCTATGAAATGAAACTTTGGAGACACCGTGAAATCATATGAGGCTGGGCTTTTCATCTCTAGATTGGTGACTGGCCAGTTCCGCGTGATGTCGATTGGGAAATTTGGAACTGACAGATTGCAACTCGTAGCCTAAGCTAACGATATAACCTGGCAAGCGAGCATTACGTTTGCTTGCCCATGCCTTTAGCTGAATCTCATAAAGCCTTATAAACATATTACAATGGTTGTGCACGTTGCTGTCGAACCTCTTGAGGGTACCAAAGAAGAAACTCAGTGCGTCTTCTGTTGTTCTTGACACTTCCCGTTATCTTGCTCTGGGGTCAGAATCGCGATTTTGGCGACAGGTGATCACTCCTTCCTCGACCCTCTTTGTGGTCCTCCGAATACTCGCGGTGGGAAAGCGTAGATCGACAATGCCCATCGCGGAGAATCTCCATGATGCCTCACGAAATACCGGTATAATTGTCTTGTTCTGGTATCATCACCATGACGCCTTTACCACCATACACAGATTCACATACCAGGAATCCATCAGCAGCGGTATTATCTCGCAATTGACAGGATATAAAGTGCGCCGTACCCTCATGCTCACCCTCCAAGTCATTTTCCCCTTCACTAAGCGATGAAGCCGCTTGCGTTCGCTACTGTAGCCATAGGACTCGTCACCCATACTATGACTCCGCAGGTCATGCAGACATCTGATCCAGGCGAGTCACAGTGCTATCTCATTTGTCGTAGTTCCTGACCTATTTTTATCAGCTCTTTTCAACGATGCTTTCTTGGCGCCGAACGCTACTCAGCAAGGCGAGCCGAGGCATTCTCCGGCCCCCGGGATCATCTAATTTTTAAACTTTGCCTGATAGCCACTCTCAATATCCCTCTGTTTTCACTGGCTACACCCACGCCCACCGCTAGTGGCGCATGTGAGTGTGTCTGGGACATAATGTATACTTGCTGATAGTTCATCGGAAAGCTACTGGCGCTACTAGTGACAGTGTAGCTGTTGAAACTCTCCCGCAATTTGTGCTTGACGCTATTGCCGCAGGTAGGTCTGTATACGATAAGATTGAATCCAAGTTTCTGAAGTGTATGGCCTACAGCAGAAGCCACCGACTCTGACCCTCAGGCTCTAGCCGCACAGGAGGCTGCACGGGCAGGTTGGTCGAGATTATTTTAGATATACCACTTTTTTGTTGATCGACCCAATCCACAGATGGCGACAGATGCATTGCCTCTGGGAGATCATGCACCCCCGACTGGATTGCACGGCCCGAAATGCCAAGGTGCTGCCCTGGCCTTACGTGCTATGCCGTCATCTTGGCAGTCGGAGGATGGTGTGGCTGATGCTTTCCTTGCCTGATCGGCATGTCTGCATTGACTCTGAGCCCTGTTTGCTTCATAATAAAATGCACAAAAACAAGAAGCCTCCTCTCTGCATCTTCCCCGAATTGTTTTCTACGTCTTTTTACATCCCTTCGTATCTGAAAGATTGTTTCCATCCATGCTTGTGATCTATTGACCAATCAATTGTAACCAGATTGCAGCGATTACAGTTCCATGTAAGATGAATGCATGTGATACGTACGGCTCTGCGGTATACGGCTATGTTGATGGTGGTATCAAGTTGCCAGATCTGAAAGCCGGACTGGTGCCCTTCAGTCACACTTAAAAAAATCCCAATCACGCACTGTGTATAACCTTCTCAGTTCCGACAGTTCGCTATCTGACCCGAGGAACTCTGACTCCGAGTCCACGGTCTTCTCGCAGGAAATGGCCGATCTTTTTAACTTTCATCACTTTGATAGGCCTGCCTTGTCTGGAACAAAGGAAGGTTGAACGGAGCACGGGCGCTTCTGAGACGCGTCGGTCACGTGTAGACCTCGACAGGTGTCTGCGCCATTGTGTTCGAAACCTTCGAATTGTCCTCCGGGTTGTGAACTGCCTTAGGCTCCTACCGAGATATCGTAGCTGGCATATACGATCAGGATACTGGATTTGTCGTAAGATCTGCGGCGAGGAGCCGAGCGTACCACAACCTAGCACCCCGCCTTTACCTCCGACACAACCTCCGGCGCCTCCACCCAAGGTAACACCTCGCGTTGCCGAGGTTTCTAGTCGACAGACATTTGCATACCTGCCAGAGAAGGACCAGGTACTCAAAAGAAATTTAGCCAGCGAAATGCAGGACCACATCGTGGAGGTGGGTTTTGAAGAATTTATGCAAGAATTTCTTCCGGGGCGTGATCCATCGGACGAAGCAAGAACTCAGTTTGAGAATTTTGAATGTGTAAAGCTTGACGGGCTTGAGGTTGATATGTACCCTGGTTTGGTATGTCACTTATATTTTCCTTCTACATAACTATCTTTAAGTCTAACATTGGTGCACAGTGCAAGTCCTTTCAGTCCGTTCTGGACGTCGTTCCCGAGGGTGGTCTTACCGTTAAAGATACAGGCGAATATCCCGACGTAACTGGTACCGAGGAAGCTAGGGATAAAAACATCACCAGATTCGATATTGGCATCTATCCTACCTCTGAGGCAGCAAAGGAAGCGTACAATATTCCTTGGAAGCGGTTGAAGCGAGGCAAGTCATCTGCAAGTCGCAAGTACTATGTGGCGCGGGTGTCTTGGGCCTGGACTTGTGTTCCTATCGAGGTCAAGAATGACTATCAAAAATCTGCCTTCGAATTCAAGCATCCCGAGAAGTATTTCCTCCGCAACGATACCGCGGATGGCTTCGAGACGCTAGGACAGATCACTGAGTACGCGGCACAGGTACTCCTACGTCAGCATCGCCTCTTCTGTTTCATGGTATTCATCTGCAAATCTCACGCTCGATTGATTCGGTGGGATCGCGCTGGGGCGGTCGTCTCCGCGGGCTTTGACTACATCGAGGAACCAGAGAAGCTGCACAATTTCATGTACCGTCTTGGGAAGATGAACAATGTTCAACGGGGTTATGACCCCACAGTTGTCCTCGCCAATCCTGGTGAAGTGGAGGCGATGAGACGTTGCGAAAGTAAGTTGAACGATTATCACAAGAGGTGCCTGAAAGAGATGATGTCCGATGGCTGGCCTATCTACAAGATTGAATTCAAGCCCAGTGACGTCGTCAATGTTCCAGGCATGAGCCCTTCATCCTCCAGGTATTACTTGGTCGGGCGTGCGCGGTCGTCCAGTTATTCTCTCGCTGGCCGTGCAACGAGGGGTTATGTGGCCTATGATATGAACACGGAGAGGCTAGCGTTCCTCAAAGATACCTGGCGTCCTGACTCTGTCAACGTCCACCCTGAACGACAGGTCTACGAGCGGTTATATCAACACGGAGTTCGGAACCATGTTGCTACCCTCATTTGTGGAGGAGATGTTGATATTAGTCCTCAGAAGACTCGCACACAGGAGTTTGATGACGGCCTGATGGGTCGGATTCACTATCGCATTGTCGTGAAGGAGGTTGGCCGGCCACTGGAAGATTACGCTAATGTGCGCGAAATGATTATTGTGATAAAGCATGCAATTCTAGGTGAGTGAATCATGTTTCGTGCCTCGTCCGAGCCATTCCTTCTGACGAACCCTGACATTAGCTCACCATATTGCGTGGACGCTAGCCGAAATATTGCATAGAGATGTCAGCATCGGGAACATCTTAATGGACCAGGATCCTGATGCGGTGGGATATCTCACGGGCACCCAACAGTGTCGCGGATTCTTGAACGATTGGGATCTCTGCAAATACAAGGAAAATTTAAGTGAGGATTCTGGCCGGAAAAGTCGCTCAGTGAGTGTAGTGATTATTCCTGGCTTTTCGTTTAATTCACGTACTTCAGGGCACTTGGCAATTCATGTCTGCTCTATTGCTGAAATATCCTAATAAGCCGAACGACGTTTCCGACGACTTGGAATCGTTCGTTCACATCGTACATTGGCTTGCGCTCAAGTACCATCGGCATAACCTTTCTGGTCGTCGCTTGCAACGTCACGTTGAATCCACATACGACTCATGCGACCTTACTTTATCTGGCCACTACGTCGGCGGTGATCAGAAGTTCCAAGAGCTGAAAGCAGGATTAGTCCAATTCACCGTCTCTCGAAATCCTGCTCTCAACGAGCTTCTCCTCTCACTACTCGACATGTGCCGCAAGCATTACGCTGCAGTTGATTACGACGCTTTGAATGCACTAGGAGGCGGGGACACCACAGACCTTCCGTCAGAGCTGACGGTCCCGGATGACGGTCCATTACCAGATGGTTTCTCGGATGAGCCTCTCCTCGAAGCCGGCGTGATCGCACCACCTTCGGATGGAACACTACTTTTAGCCGACCACACTCAGATTCTCAAGATCTTCAACACCGTCTTCATCGCGAACAGAAGCAAGTGGGTTAACGAGAAGCTACCGAATCAATTTTTACCCTTTGCTGTTGATAAATCTCTCCAATGTTCCTCGTCCCTTCTGGGCGGTAAAAGGCGGTCGGAGGAATCTATTGATGAGCCGGGAAAGCGGCCGAAAACTCATGGACCCGCATTGGATCTTCGCTCACAAATAGTTGCTCCCTCCGGCTCCAAAAGCACGCGTCTTCCTTCACTGTTGGACTCGATCGAAGAAGCGCTGGGCTCGGACTCTGACTGACTTGTACAGATACATTGTCGTGGTCTGCTACTATCCGACCGTTCCTCCGCCGACTTTGCCTCCGCGACCCAGATTTGATTATATGTGCTAGGCGTAGTCCGCTCTGCCGCTTACTATTTACTGCATTGAATAAATTTACGAACTGGGCCTTGACGAGCAGGCGGAGCAACTAGCACCTGGAAATGCAGGGACGGTCAGATTCCAAAAGCTTGATGGGCTAGTCTGCTGTCAGCGTCAACCTCCGTGGCTCAGGTTGTCATCGTCGGACTTGGGACAGAAGCCCCTCATACGAGGATCCAGCCTCTATATAGAGGAACGACTATGGAGGTCGTTTGGTTACGGTTCGTTTAAGGACAGATGCCGTGATGCCGACACGTGGATCTCACGTGGATCATCCAGGAGACCTCAGTCACCCCCTACGTGCGCTAATATTTTTCTTTAGCACCTGCAATTCGTGCCGCACGTCGTGCTCGCCGTGCGTCGGCTCGAGCTCATCATCGCTGACGACGAGCTCCACTACATAGTATATAAAATTCTCGCTGCTCCCCGACATATGACCACAACAAATTTTCTGCCATTTGCCAGTCTCTGTCCTGGTACATGTCTGTGCCCGATCCCACGTCCAGCCTGAGTGCATGAGCTCGGTCACTACTGGCCCACTCCGGGCTGGTTCGCAGCTGTACTCAGGCCCACGTTGGAGAGGCTGCATAGGATGCTGCCTCTCTCGGCCTCACGAGGCTGGAGCATCCTATGTTTTCCGACCTGAAGGGCAAGCTGGTCCTCATCACCAGCTGCACGTAAGTACATCGCATACCACATCATATCTTGCCCACTCACCACATCTGGCACAGCGGAGGCGTCGGGCAGGCGATTGCACGCGCCTTTGCCCGCTCCGGCTGCTCAGTAGCAGCGCACTATCAGGCGGCATCCTCGCGCGCCAAGGCAGACACGCTCATCTCCGACCTCAAGGCCATTGCCAGCTCCGACGTACGGTTCGCCGCCTTCCAGGCAGACCTATCGAACTACGACGAGGTGCGCCGCCTCTATGCGGAGGTCGTGCTGCAGATAGGGCACCCGGACATCCTCTTCGCGAACCACGGCATCGCGGGGCCTGAGATTGGCCCGCAGGGCGACATCAAGGACATGCCCATGGAGGTGTTCGAAGAGACGTGGCGGACGAACACCGGCACGAGCTACGTGCTCGCGCAGCTCCGCGTGCCGCTCACGGAAGCGCAGAAACATGGTCGCGTCATTTTCACGTCGAGGTGCGCTCTCCATGTCCCTTTGCCCGAAATCCATGGTAATTCATGTCTATCATAATCAGTGTCGCTGCCAGTAATTCTCTACATCGGGCACTCGCAGACTGACACAAACTCCTTCGACCCTCCTCGCGTAGGCACACGGTGGCGCGACGCCGCACCGCGAGCACGACCGCGGCGGCTATCGCCGCACTTCGCCATAGCCGCTGCAGGACACGCTGCAGTCGCCCTCTTCCCCACTCATACTCGCGCCGACGCCCGCGCACATGAAGAGCAGCAGTCGGAAGCCGGGGCAGGACTCGCGTGGTGGGTCACGCGCGCATATCAGCGTGCAGCCTCTGGTGCCCACAAGCCGGCGGGCAAGCCAGCAGCGGGTGCGGGAGTGCGAGAGGGAGCGGGAGCGGGAACGCGAGAGGGAACGGATGCGGGGCTCAGCCCACATCCATATGCAACGGCGCCGAGCCCGGGCAGGTACCGCGCGGCGGCGTACGGGCGTTCATCACCGGTGCCGCCAAACAGTGGTGCGCCGCTGGTGAACGGGAACGGCACGGGGGCACGGAACACAAATACGTCCGAGTCCTTTGTGTATGCGCAGACACCGCAGGGCAAGGGCACGGACTCGCGTGAGGACACAATGGCGGGGGCAAACCGCGTGGAGCCGAACAGCTTCGGCGTGGGGGCGCGCGGGATGAGCGCTGAGCATGTACGACCGCGAGCAGATGATGAGGGTCGGGGAGCAGGAGACAAATACTTCTTGCGATGTATATGGTAGTCAGTGGAAATGAAAACATTTGTGAGATTTTTGGCATACTATGTAGCGGAGCTCGTCGTCAGCGACGACGAGCTCGAGCCGAATGCACGTCGAACACGACGTGCATTACAGGTACTAAGGAAAAATACTAGCGCACGTAGGGGGTGACTGAGGTCTCCTGGATGATCCACGTGAGATCCACGTGTCAGCATCACGGCATCTGTCCTTAAACGAACCGTAACCAAACGACCTCCACAAACGACTCCTTCTTCCTATCTACTAGAGGCTGGTTAACGAGTCTAGGATCTATATCAGTCCGTCCCTCCCACCTTTCATAGGACCGATTTTGTAGTCTACCTTTGGGAGACTAGCCTAGGATGGACCGGCGATCTCTTCGTGCGCACGTCAACCTAATAAGTATCACACTTCACCGGCACCACGGCCAAGGTGCCACCTCAAGCCCAGTCAAACCCGCACCTTCCCAGGTTGGTCTAGAACGAAATAGAACGGTGTCTTCAACCAGCTCCGATATTACACGAGAAGAGGAAAATGAACGGTCCAGAACGAAATGAGTTGAACAAGATCGGGACGCGTTCGGTGCAAGATCGGATGTAGTCGAAGGCCATCGAACGGCATCTGGCAAACAGTTCTACATTTGCTAGATCTAACATTGCTACACTTTGACATGCTTCAATACGGTTCGATATCCCACTTAGATTAATACCGACACAATTTGATACAGACTGATTCCCATAGTTACTGCTGTACTCCCACTCCAGCTGGCACCCGCCACCGCCGCTACCCACCGTCCGTCCTATTGCCAGTCCCACTGCCCATCCCCCTCCTCTTTACCCTAATCAGAGTACCACTCTGTAGACCATAGAAATTCCGATAAGCTATGAGATCATCATGTCAATGTAGTCGATTAATTGATAAATACACGGCATCGGAAATGCCTGATCACGGCCCAGGAGCCGCAGTCTTCGAGCCAACCAGAGTAAGTTGTCGTAGATGCTAAACATCGCTCAGCCGGGGTTGTGTCTAGTGTCAATCTCCTCCTGGTCCATCAGCACAAACCTGCCATATATGCCGTACAACAGCATATGCGATTGCATGCTGAACAAGCTGTTGGGCCTGTCGATGTACACGAGGGCGACGGTCTTGAACACGGTGGGCACGGTGATCTGCACGGCGTACGGGAAGAACTCAACGGTGCGCACGGCAATATTGGGTAATGGATCTACTGGCGTGGATGGCGGCCATTCACACTGCATAAAGACATGGCATCGGAAATGGGTTGCATACCTGGTCACGATGCAGCGCCTGTTGCCTTTGACTCCTTCACCATCGTCTTTGGCCTTATCGCCACTCCTTCACCGTCGCCCTTTGAGGAGATCATGCACCCCCGACTGGATTGCACGGCCCGAAATGCCAAGGTGCTGCCCTGGCCTTACGTGCTATGCCGTCATCTTGGCAGTCGGAGGATGGTGTGGCTGATGCTTTCCTTGCCTGATCGGCATGTCTGCGTCGACTCTGAGCCCTGTTTGCTTCATAATAAAATGCGCAAAAACAAGAAGCCTCCTCTCTGCATCTTCCCCGAATTTGTTTTCCACTTTTTTACATCCCTTCGTATCTGAAAGATTGTTTCCATCCATGCTTGTGATCTATTGACCAATCAATTGTAACCAGATTGCAGCGATTACAGTTCCATGTAAGATGAATGCATGTGATACGTACGGCTCTGCGGTAGGCTATGTTGGTGGTGGTATCAAGTTGCCAGATCTGAAAGCCGGACTGGTGCCCTTCAGTCACATTAAAAAAATCCCAATCACGCACTGCGTATAACCTTCTCAGTTCCGACAGTTAGATATCTGACCCGAGGAACTCTGACTTCAAGTCCACAGTCTTCTCGCAGGAAATGGCCGATCTTTTTAACTTTCATCACTTTGATAGGCCTGCCTTGTCTGGAACAAAGGAAGGTTGAACGGAGCACGGGCGCTTCTGAGACGCGTCGGTCACGTGTAGACCTCGACAGGTGTCTGCGCCACTGTGTTCGAAACCTTCGACTTGTCCTCCGAGTTGCGAACTGCCTTAGGCTCCTACCGAGATATCGTAGCTGGCATATACGATAATCGAGTAAGTGGCGCGATTTGGTCAAGTTGGATGCCGTGGGAGAAATGTGCTCACCGATTTCAGGTGGTTTGGCCACAACCATTGTCTACCTGCCCTCTGGCCTCCGTGAGCGTGTTGGCCCATGTTCATTTCCGGAAATGACTCATGCGCGGCACAATGCAGAACACTGCAATTTTACTCGGGCCATCCACCGACATCCATATATAAGGCGCGGCCTCTCTCTGCCCTGCTTCTGTGTGTCTCCTTCTTTCTACAATGTCATCTTCACCATCTGAATCGTACCCTCTTCAGGATACTACACTCTACACAGCACCCAGAGACGAACAGCCTGACCTACCACACCCTGGGACCCCGTCCCCTGGCCCGAATTCGCCCCGGGTTACTTCATCTGACGCCGGATCTACAGGCGAACAGCAGGACGTACAACAGCCTCAGACCCCGCCTTTAACTCACGCTCCACCTCCGACTGCTCCACCGCAGGTAACGCCTCGCGTCGCCAAAGTCTCGAGTCGACAACGGTTCGCATACGTGCCGGAGAAAGACGTGGACCTGCGCATTGATTTGGCGGACGAAATGACAAACCATATCGTCGAGATCGGCCTTGAAGACTTCATGGCAGAGTTTGTTCCCGGTCCTGATCCGTCGGACGAAGAAAGAGTCAAATTCGAGAATTTTGAATGCGTAAAGCTTGACGGGCTCGAAACTGATATGTATCCTGGTTTGGTACGTGTCCTCTTTTTCCGTATTCCCATTCTTCTCTTGTTCTGACATTGATTTATAGTGCAAGGTCTTTCAATCTGTTCTAGATGCCATTCCTCAGAATGGCCTCACTGCCAAAGATACTGGCGAATATCCAGACGTGACTGGTACCGAAGTAGCAAGAGACAAGAATATCACCAAATTCGATATTGGAATTTATCCTACAACCGCAGCTGCGAAGGAAGCTTACGCTGTTCCGCCGAATCAGTTGAAGCGGGGCAAATCTGCTCAACGCCGGAAGTACTACATGGCGAGAGTCTCCTGGGCTTGGACTTGCGTCCCTATAGAGGTCAAGAATAATCATCAGAAATCAGCTTTTGAGTTCAATGATCCTTCAGCACATTTTCTTCGTGCTCATTCGCACGATGGCTTACAGACCCTGGGACAGATCACCGAGTACGCGGCCCAGATACTCCTTCGCCAGCACCGCCTCTTCTGCCTCATGGTTTTCATCTGCAAATCTAGTGCCCGTCTAATCCGCTGGGACCGCGCTGGAGGAGTTGTCTCCAAAAGCTTCGACTACATTCAGGAACCGGAGACTCTGCATACGTTCATGTACAGGATCGGAAAGATGAACGACTCTCAACGGGGCTACGATCCTACTGCCGTCCTTGCCACACCCGCAGAAGTGGCGGAGATGAAGAGTTGCGAGAGCCGGCTGAACGAATATCACAGAGAGTGTTTGCGAGAGGCTATGTTGGATGGTTGGCCTATTTACAAGATCGAGTTCAAGGCGGACGATGTACTCAGCAAGACTGGTAACACTGTCTCACCTCCGTCGATGTCAAAGAGGCACTACCTGGTTGGGCGTGCACGGTTCTCAAGCAGTTCTCTCACAGGCCGCGCCACAAGAGGTTATGTGGCATATGACTTGGCCACGCAACGATTAGCGTTTCTCAAAGATACTTGGCGCGCTGACTCGGACAAAGTCAAACCTGAACGAGAGGTGTATGAACGATTATACCAAAAGGGAGTCCGGGAGAGGATCGCGACCCTCATTTGCGGTGGCGACGTTGGCGATTCGACTCAGAAGACTCGTACGCAGGAATATAATGCCCGGATCATGGGTCGGATTCACTACCGCATCGTTGTGAAAGAGGTCGGCCGTCCACTGGAGGACTATACTGATGTTCGGGAGATGATCTTGGTTGTTCGGGACGCAATCATAGGTTAGCTTTCCTTTTTTCAAGTTTGATAGATGTGGTCCTTTCTGACCAGATGTTACGATAGCCCACAGCAATGCATGGGTATTAGCTGCGATACTCCATTGTGATATCAGCGCCAGTAATATCCTAATTTCTCAGGACCCCGATGCCGAAGGGTATCTAACAGGCACTTTGTCTCCTGCCGGATTCTTGAACGATTGGGATATGTGCAAATACAAGGAACATCTTGGCAAGGGTGCCTCGCAGAATACTCGCTCGGTGTGTATCATGATTGTGTGGTGTCTTTTTGTGGAATCTAACCTTGTTGATCAGGGTACTTGGCAATTCATGTCTGCTCTGTTGCTCCGTCATCCGACGGTCAAGGAGCATGAAGTCTCCGACGACATGGAATCATTCGTTCACCTGGTGCACTGGTTAGCACTCAAATACCACCCACATGATCTTTCAGGTTCGCCTCTCCAGAGCCACGTCGAAGCAACCTACGATTCATGTGATCGCACTCTTGCTGGCTACTACGTCGGTGGTACTTACAAGTTCTTGAGCATCAAGGCCGGACTGGCACCATTCAATGTTTCAGGCAACCCCGCATTGAGTACCCTTCTTCACTCTCTGATGCAGCTTTGTCGCAGGCATTATGCTGCCATTGACATTGATGCATTGGGACCAGTTCATGAAGCAGCCACTAGCGCTCCCTCCGCGGCGGTCACATATACAGCCGAACTCCCACCTGGCTTTGACATTGTGACACCCGCAGCATCGCTTCCCCAACCTTCTGATGGGGAGCTCGTCTTGGCCGACCACAATGCAGTCTATGTTGCTTTCACTACAGTCGTGAGAGACAACGGGCGCATCTGGGTTAGGGACAAGGTTGAAAACAAATTCAAACCGTTTACCAAGGGAAAATCCCTACAAAAATCTTACCAAACGGGCACAAGTCTAGGCAACAAACGAAAGGCAGATGACGTTGCCGAAGGTTCAGCCAAGCGACAGAAGACGCAAGGATCGAAGTCGGGTGCTCCCTCATCTCACTCAAGAGCTACTGGAAGTTCGGGTTTAAATGCTTCTCAGCTGGGCTCGATCGATGAAGGTCAGGACTCGGAGGACTAGTGAACTCGGAATATTATTCTGAATATTGATCGACATGCTACCGTGATACCGTTTATATACTATGATCGTAGCTCGCCACTGCCCTACCACTGGCAATTATATTATCGTGATTCACGTAGTTCTTTGTTATGCATGCAAACTTGCCACTGATCTGTGCTTCGAACCATGCCAATAACGCAGTGAACACGATTCTAAGTCAGCGCCAGTCAACTGAGCATTCACCGGTGCATTACTTTTGACCGACTAAAACGAGATTCGTAGGATCTTCAATACCACCTACGTGGAAAATGAACCAGTATGGATTCGCGACCGCGACAAGCAGAAAAATCAATTCGTACTGTTTAATGGCGAAGCACCGCTGCGACGTTCCGCGTCCCCCCTGGGTAAACGGAAATTTGAGGAATCCATCGAGGATCCGGAAAAGAGACAGGAAATACATGGCCCAACAGACGATCGTAAATCATAAAGAATAGCTCCGTTCTCCGACTCAAAAGGCATCACTGAGGCTATTGTCTTAACATCGCGACTTGCGAAGTATAAATTGACAGTACCCTGCACGGTTACATGAAACGGTTTATGCATGTACTGCCAGGTGCTCGAGTCACCTGTGATGACAGAAAACAACGTTTATATCAACCCGAACTAAGCCCTATAGAAAGAGAAGTAGACACCGCTCTGTACGTAGATATATCTGGCAAGTGTCGTCGTTCAACCCGATCGCACAATCGATCTGAACGAGCAAGTGTTTGCAAGTCCCAAACGCTCTTGCACCACTTATCCAACCACCCACAAGGTCGTAAAGCCCCTACACGTCAGAGAACCAGAAAACTCGCATGTTGCATTGCTGTAAGTGCTGATAGAGATATATACAGATAGCAGCGCAGAGCCTCACACCAAGATCATCACCGCGGCCGCGCCGGCCCGTCACTCATTGCAAGCTTTTCATTATTAGCGCTACGAAGGGGGCGCGCCTCCCCGCGCTTCGCCAAACCCTGGAAAAGACGCCGACCATCAGCCGCCAGCACTCGAACAGAATATAGTCACTCACCGCGTCCGCGCCCGCGTCCCCCTCGCCCACGGTGCTCACCATCACCGCCCCTCCACTCGCCGCCGGGCCTGCCTCGGAAACCTAGAGATGTCATCAATCTAAGTGAACAAACGCAGAGCAAACGAAGCCCTCACCACCACGCTCGCCGCCGCGGTACCCGCCACGATACCCACCGCGGTCACCGCCCCGACCACGGAAGCTCCCGCGCTCTCCGCGCTCGCCCCGGAAACCACCGCGCCCACGTCCGCGCCCGCGCATCGGCGTGAACCCGTCGTCCTCATGCGCACCAGCGCCCGCGCCGTTTATATGTCCGCCGTTCACGGGCGGGCGCTCCGCGGGCGGCGGCTGAACGGCCTCAGGCTCGGGGGCGGGCACGGGCGTCGCCTTGCCGGAGGTGCCGAACTTGGCGTGCAAGCCCGCGATCGGCGGGAGCTCACCCTCGTCCTCGTCCGCCCAGTTAATCGGCTGGTTGCCTGCGGACGCCGGGATCTTGCGAAACCTCAGCCATATATCAAGTGCGCAAATAGTAATGAGCGGCGCACCTTCACTGATGTCGAGACGGAGACGGACTCCTCGACGACGACGTGGCCGTTCGTCTCCACGACGGTTTCGACAACCTCGACCTCGGGGGCGGTTTGCGGGTTCTGCTCCCCGGAAATGTCCGCACGCTCCACCCACTCGGCCTCGCCCTCGAAGTTTGGCTCGCCCGGCTGTTCCAGCTCATCCTCCTGCATGAAGTGGAAGCTACCGCTCGTGCCGATTGTGCTCGGAAGCGTGCTTGAGAGGCCCGTCACGGTTACTTCGGGTTCCTCGACCGCTTCGGTGAGTGTTTCCTCGACGGGTTCCTGCGGCGGCTCCTCTTGGGCAGCCGAAGGAGGGTTCATATATGCATGCGTAATCTCAATGAGACGAGAATCTGTATAAAGTGGAATCTTTCAGAAGTTTCTGGACGTCGAAGTACGTGTGTACGCACATGGGACGCCATGTAGTTCTCCCTCACCGGTCAAGAAGCCCTGGATAACATCAGGTCTGCTGTCCGTTACCTCGCCGAGCAGGCTCTCTGTTGCCGAGTAGACAGCGAGGCCCTCCGCGTCGTTCAAACTTAGAGCCAAGGCAGTGGGGTGACCAGAAGAGAGAAGAGAATGGAGTCGGAGAAAGGTGAAAAGATCAGATATTTTTTGCCGATGGGCGGTCTATCAAAAACCTCAACAAAACATCACGATGTGGTTAAAATGTATAAACTCGCCTCGGCAGCAGATACGGCTTCCGCCAGCCTCTGCTTTTCAGCTCTGGCGGCTTCCGCCCGTTTTGCTGCTTGTTCGCGTGCAACCTCCGCTTCATGACTCTACAGATGCTCCATTAGCACGTCAGAGTGTCTTGACAACCAAAACTAGACAGACCGCAATAGCTTTCTTGACTTCTTCAAGTTCTTTTTGCACAGCCTCAAGACCAGGTAGTGTCAAGAGTGTCTTTTTTTGGTCCTCGTTCAGCTTCTCGAGTGGCTCGGACGAATACGCTTGAATACGCGTCTATTGTAGAGAAGTGGTTAGGCGGCTTTATTCACGATGGCTACCGAACGCGAAGAAGGCGCACAGCACAGCGTCAGGCGCCAAAGGTGTAGAAGGACTTCGGAATAAGTGAAAGAAAAAACCCTCATCCCTCTCATCCCAACCTTGATCCGTTGACGACAGGTCATCGAAGGCTCAGAACCAGCAAAAGGTCTGAACAAAATGGCCAACCTCAAAGGAAGGGTTCCTCCCGTATTCCGAGGTCCTGGCGCAGCACAGTACAAAGAATATGACGATGACGGATAGTCCAAACTCACGATTTTCTTGGAGACAGCCTTGGAGCGCTTGTTGAGCAGCTCAACGATGGGACTGGGCTTCTGGGCGTCGTCGGCGGAGATTTGCTCTGTCTCGGGCTGGACGACGAGCTCCGGGGCGACAGAGCCCTCTTTGATGTCGGACTCGGTGGGTGCCTGCTCGACGAGCGCAGCGGTGGTGGGGGTGAGGAGTTCGTCGTTGGTTGGGTCGGACGACTTGGATTTGGCGATCTTACGCTTCTTCTTTTGTGACTTGGACAACGGTGGCGGGGGCGGGGCACCCGGGACGATGCGGAGGGTGGGCGTCGTCGCTGTGTCGGACATGGGCTGGGTTGTAAAATGGGGGATATGCTGCTGAGGACGGTGTATGTCGATGTCGAAAAATTGGAAGTGTTGTGACGACACTCCAGACTTTTCCCACGCGAGGACGTCGCCGCTGCCCGGGCCAGAGATGTTGTCGACGCCATCCTCGTGTCCGCTCCCGATGGTACACGTTCTACTCAACGTCCGCGCTTACACTCCGGCTAGGCAGACCATCCGTTGCGGCCATGTCTTCCTTGGTTTCCACTCCACAGGACTCTGCGGGGAGAATGCAATACCAGAACTTAATCTCGGGGCTGCCAGTCTACTTACTGGGCGTGTCAAGTCCGACTACACAGTACCTGCAGTACCTGCTGTCACTATCACTATCGGTCGATGACCTTTACTCTCGAAATTAAAAAGATCGGGAGAGATTCTTGGAGATCGCGCTCACTTCTTCGGTGGAGTTGGAATGCTCCATATCAATTTTTATTTTCGCGGCATTCACGACTAAACGAGCCATGGCATGAGTGCTGTACCCCTCTATATCCACTGGATATGCAGAATTGCAACACCAATGCCATGGAATGCCAAGATCACTTGAAACGCGGTCCAATATCGAATGCCAGCCTCAAGAGGCTAGCCGCCTAAGCTTCGCGCCACGAGATCCCTAGCATCTCGGATCCGCCATACCGCCTACCATGGAGAACAGCACGGAATTCAGCTCCAACAGGCACAGCGTCGCCCTTCAAGAGTACGAGGTGCCCATTCGCCATCCAGAGTTTTGCTTCGAAGACGCGAATATCGCCGTCGTCGCCGGCCATCAGTACTTCCTCGTCCACCAAGGGCTGCTATGTCACCATTCGCCCGTCTTCAGGCACGTCGTCAGATCGCTGGCAATGGACAAGGGCAGGCGTATTGAAGGCCGTCCTGCGCTGCCTGTGCAAGATTCCCCGGAGGAGATGGCACAATTGCTGAGGGCTTTGTACACGTGAGGATCTGTTTCTGTGTATGTCGTCAAGCATGCTGAACGGATGGTCTGCTCAGTTTCTCTTTCCGTATGTTCGCCAGCGACTTTCTCGTCGTGTCTGCTTTGTTGCGTATGTCCACAAAGTACGCCATCGAAGATTTGCGGAAGGAAGTACTTCGAACTCTGCTAATGTCGTGGCCGACGACGCTGCCCTTGTGGGAGCTCCGAGAGAAGGCTGTTACAAATGCAGACGGCATGTATGCGCCTCGTCCGAACCTGCCCCATCCGATGTAAGTGTGTCTCTGAACACTCTGGGACTTCTCTCGCTAATTATAATGTAGCCTGATGATTGAACTGGCTCGGGAGGTCAACGCGCCGGAACTCCTGCCTTCTGCGTTCTACGACCTGTCCCGCTACTTGCCCAGCCAGCTTGCCACCGGGTACACCCACGGGTCCGCGACGCACCTGCTGGCAGCAGACGACCTCCTGCGGGTCCTGAATGGCAAGGAGCTCTCAGCGCGGTTCTTCTCGACGTTCATCGTGAACGAACTGGAGGGGCGGCTGCCGTCGGAGTGGTGTCTGCACCGGCACCAGGGCGATGGGCACCGCGCGCGCGCGTGTCAGATGGCGTTCGAGGCGATCACGTTCGAGGTGCTGCGGGACGTGAACGGCGTGGTGTGTAACCGGAATTCGGACCCGCTCTTCGCGATCGTGGACAGCTTCCTGATGCAGACGCGCGACGACGAGCCAGGCGTGGAGAACCGCGCGGTGTGCAGGGCGTGCGAGGCGTGCAGGATGGAGTATGCCGTCGCGGTCGAGGCAACGAGGGAGGAGTTTTGGAGGCGCATTCCCGAGTGGTTTGACTTGCAGGTGAAGAATTGGGGATGAGTGCTACTGCTGTGTGTGCAGGTGTGCGTGGCTATTACCATAATGTGCTTGGGGCTGGCTGTGTCTCATTGAAATTCTTTTCTCTGGTCGTGGTGAACATGGGCCTTTTAGGAGGTAATCTTTCTGCCACATAACTTTTATTGGAAATGTTGCATCTTTAAGGACGATTTCGGGTGATTTTTGGGATAAACGTCCAGGTGAGTTGCTTTGCGTGATTCTATCGCGTAGTGTCACGTTGTGACGCGACGTGCCGCGATCTCGATCTCGCGGTTCTGTCCAGTAAGTCACCCGCAAGTCACCGAGAAAATCTGAGCCTTGACTTCAGAGAAGCTCTCGTGATGGAATTTCTATCTCATTTTCAGCTCGACACCGCGCACATGGAGGTAGCACAATTCGCTATGGAGTTTGACCACTCGCAGGATGTAGAAATGCTGCTCGATCTCGATTCAGACGAAGATACACTCCTGGCAGATACACAAGACAGCGCCGCAAACCCGGAGAAGGATCACGTACTTGTAATGGAGTTTGACCACGAGGATGTCGCTGCAAATCCGGACGAAGACATCGAAGAAGAAGGTCACAACGAAGTTAGCGGAGAGGAAGAGGCAACAGACGACGAAGAAATCGACCCAAGGTACCCTCATTTCACTCCTCTTATTAAATCTTCCTGTCATGGGGCGCAGAGCAGAACCCGTTGAAAGACTCGAGAACCTCGTGCTCTCGTTCCTGTCCCAACTCTCAACCGGGCTGCAAGACAGCGAAGAGCGAGCGAGGAAGAAAGACAAAAAAAGAAAGATAGTCTTTGAGCTAGCCGATAGGAAGAAGAAGACCTCGGATGGGTACGAGTGACTTATTTCAGTTGTCCACCTACTGCACAGTATTCACAGATCCATGGGTGTCCGGACTCTCAAGTTTCCCCAGAAGACGAGGGGCGCAAGTGCGAAGCCTTTCGGTGAGTCATTCGTCCCCTAGTTATCCATATGTCACTGATCAACAATGGTGGTCTAGCCCAACTGTTCAGAGTCGCAGACCTCATGCACGAGGCGCTCCTCGATGACATCCCCACGACCAAACGGTGCGCATATAGTCACTTGAACGCGCATATACCCAACTAGTCATATTTCTCTAGTGACATGTATTACAAGGATGTGCAACTGTTCAAGTCCCAATCCGTCGTAGATCGGGTCTGCTTCATCCTCGCCCGCATCATACAGGCAGCTGACTCTACCGCAGATGGTCGACGATCTCGCGGCGACATTCGAGCTCGGCCGTGCGGACCTGCATGTCGTACGTCACATCACGCTCTGGGCGTTTCCTGCAGAGGGCTGAAGCTTTTGCCTAGCGTGCATCGTCAAAGGGTCTTGTGTGCGGCTCAGGGCTCACCATCCACCTCGGACACAACGAGATCATGTCCTTGCAAGACTCCGAGGTCCGTCTCCGCTCCCCGGCCTCCTCTTTAACAGGTTCTATCCCCATTCTTGCATAGGGCATGCTCATACCTGCAAGTGAAGAGATATCCCGCTTCGAAGTGCGCGACGGGCTCGCGTGGGTGCTCGTGGTCGAGAAAGAGGTACAGGGTTGAGGCTAGAAATAATTGTACTTCATGGGCGCTGATTGGTATCGCGCTCCGTCAAGGCCGTCTTTCAGACTCTCTGTCGCCTGAAACTCGCTAGCCATCCAGCGCTGCCTGGGCCAGGAATCATCATCACGGTGCTACTTCTTTTCTATATACCTGCCAGGGGTGCAGCTGAGCTGACGGTGATGTAGGGCAAAGGCTATCCGGACGTCGCCACTCGCCAGTTAGTGAAAACGCTCTCCGACAACTTGCCTGCGAGGTACCTTCCACACTCCACCACCTAAAAGGTGCTGACGCGTCCAATAGCATCCCTATCGTGGCGCTCGTCGACGGCGACGCCTATGGCATCGACATCCTGTCCGTGTATAAGTATGGGAGCAGGAGCATGCGCCACGAAAGTGAGCGCCTCGCCGCAGGGCGCGTGAGGTGGCTGGGCATCTGGGCGAGCGAGCTGGCAGGGTGAGCCATCGGTTCCTCGGTCGTGTAGAAGGCTGGCGCTGCTGTCTCACTGACCGTCTTGGAAGGCTGGGAATAGATAAGGATGCGCTAATCCCGATGACGAAACATGATGAGAAGAAGGTGCGTTTCGTTCAGTGTATGCCGTATGCTTGCCTACCACAGAGCCTGCCTGCGCTGTTTCCAGGCCTTGAGCATGTTACGCCGCGAGGACATCCCGAAGAAGTGGAGGTACGTCCCTCTCTCCTTCCATCCAACCACATCCCCGGTATACCTACTGTGACCCCTCCCGCTGCCCATGTAGGAAAGAGCTACAGTACATGGTGCACACCCGCCGCAAAGCTGAGATAGAGATTCTCTGCTCTGTCCCTGCTCAGAGCGAGTCTAGTATCTGTCACCCTCCGGAGGACGAAGACATGCTGGAAGACGAAGACGATAGAAGAAAGACACTCCACGGAACGCACCCGCTGCGGGATCCGCCTCTCCTGCAGTACTTGGTCCCCAAGATTTCTGCTTTCGTTGCCCGCTACGCTCAAACTTCTTGATCTCCTGTTCCGAAGTGGGGGTCGGCTTCCTGCCGGCGAATTACCTCGAGGGCCGACGTCCTGCAGTCGCGGACATAGGTTCGATGATACCGCCGTGGCGCTCATGTATCCTGTGCAAGGTATACGCGATTGTTGTTGGGCCTATTTATATGTCATAGGTATATGTAGCAGTCTACTTTGTTGTACCATTCGTTCGAATATCCTGTTTCGGTCATCTTTCGACCAGACTCTTTCCATCAAGAATAACTGTGGTATCGAAAATCGTTCAGCGTAGATAGCAAGCAGGCGCACAGTCCGAATAAGTTACAGCGTCCAGCAGCGAAATGAGAGCAAAATTCAGCAAAAGCCATCGTAAAGGAGGCTTACGACCCCGACGTTACCACCGAGCCTCTCGACGCCTCCGCAAGCGCGCCCTGAGCTATCAGGCGGACCTCCGTCCTCGAAGGTTGCAGCGCAATGTGCAGCGAACGGGCGGACGGCGTCGACGGGTCGGGGAAGCTCGAGCGCGTCGTGCGGTGTGAGAGGTCTGTCGGTGTTGGCAGGTTCGTCAAATCGTAGCTCACCCACGAGTCCGCTGCGGACGGGAGCTGGTACCCCGCGGGCGCGGTAGGCGACGGGAGCGGGGTATCATCGTCATGCCACGCGTGACCCTCGCTGTGCGGGTTCGGGAATATGGGCTCTTGCCCATGAGCTTGCGCGTCTCCGTTTTCTTGAATCGGCTGGGTGGCAGAGAGGCGCTTGCCGACGCTGAGGGGCTCGATGGATGCGGGCTTCGGTTCCGAGGGCTTCAGAGACGGCTGGGAGTAGATCGAGGGTGCGGTAGTGACAGTGGGTGAAGAGGGTGCGTCCTCGTTTGCGAGCCAAGAATGGTCCTCGCTGGGTTCCTCGCTGTGCGGGTTCGGGAAGGGCGTGTCGGAGGACAGGTCCCGCGGGTGCGCGACGCTCAGTCTGCTCGTGTACGTGGACTGATGTGAAGGCGTGGGTTTGTCAAGCGCGGGGGCGGAGACGTAAAGGGAGGGAGAGCCGATCTCTCTGCGGGTAGAGAGTGTCATGGATCTCGGCTGAAGAGTTTCTGGGACGGTGGCGGGAAGGAAGGGCGTGGAGAGCTCGGAGTCTTCGCTTGAGTCTCGGGCATTCTTCGCTCTCGGAGTCGGGGCGCGGTCGACGTACCGCTCGATGTGGCGGTTCTGGGCAAGAGACGCCTGTGAGCTGCGCAGCCGGCGGATCCTGGCCCACATAAAAAGGACCATGACGAGGAGCAGTAAGATCACGACTGTCGGAGAGGTTAAACGGGGTACGACGGTAAACCGCAAGCTTCAACGCACCGCTCTCGACAACTATGACGATGAATGCTTCTTCGCTCAAACCTTTGCAGCTCGAATTCCAGGGAGCGGCACTGACAAGCAAGGGTGCAAAGGCGAGCTCGACGAGTAAAAAATTCATGATGAGGGGCGGTGAGACATTCAGGACGAAGAGAATATGTATCGACGACACGCGGAGCAGGTGCCTTTATAAACTGCGAAGAGAATGGTTAAACCATATTAGTCGGCGAAGGTTGTTTGAGTAGTGCACAGCCTCGGGCCTCAGGGCGACAGGCTGGCTGTGCCGCCCGTGTCTGAAATAAAACGTGCGCGGCCGAAGGAATGGATGCGTGGGTGCAGCCACTGCAGCGTCCGCAGTGGCGCTGACATCAGCCACCTTGTGGCGCCGTGACTGCGCGTCGCGTCGCGCGTATCACGTGCGCGACGCGACGCGCTGAACGCGTTGATTATGAGTCGGAGTTCAATTCACACCAACTCCGCTGTGGCTTAAGTTCCGCGCCTCCCTCCGTCCTCATCTCTTTCTCATCCACCACCTCCTCCGGCAACTTGGCCTCGCTCATAATACCCGTTCGCTGCAGATACCAGCACCGCATATCGACATGCAGACAAGATCAAGGACCACCGTGCTCGGGAAGAGGCCACACCAAGTGGCCGATCCAGAGGCCACCTCGACGTCGCAGTGCGACCAAACGTCAGGTCTTCCCACTCCCGACTCAACCCCCAATCCCAAACGTGTACGGACTACAGTTACACAACTAGACGGTGACTCAAACAAAGAAAACATTCCACCCTTCGTGGGTCAAGTCGTCAATCCGTCCCCGAGGTCGATCCGTTCCTTGCGAAGGACGAGTACAGAATCGATCTCCACTCCAAGACCTCGCGGTAGTACGTATTTCCTATGCATTCTGGCCGACGTTTTCTTACTTCTTCGTAGCTCTGCGTAGACATGCTTCTACTTCCAATTTGAGGGCCACTCCCCAAACCCAGGCCACAGCGCTTAATGGTCTATCCCTCACACCTCCATCCACTCCCCCTTCATTCTCTCTTCCGATACACGTACGTGCTAAGGGCCTTCTCCGCCCTACGTGTAACAGCGTGGCCGACATTGCCGGCCGTCACACTGAGCGCGCGGAGATCCGCAACTTCATTGCATCTTTCTTCACTCAGAATGAGAGCTCATCCGAGCCACAGTCTACTCTCTATATCTCGGGTTCTCCTGGAACGGGCAAGACAGCGCTCGTGAATGTCGTTCTCCAAGCGATCCAACCTGAGCTGGCAGATCACGACATCAGGGTCATCTCTGTAAACTGCATGGCTCTCAGTGGCGTCGACGCACTCTGGGAAAGGATTGCAGAAGAGCTTTCCGCTGATGCGCACACCTCGAAGAGGACTCGCTGTGCCAAGAAGGGCAAGGAGACCGCTGACAAGATTGTTGAGAGGATACTCAGCCTCAGGAAGCCGAAGTGGTACGCGTATATCTTTTAAGCCATTTGGTCTTAAATTGATGGTCGCTCCATCAGTGTCCTTCTGCTTGATGAGCTTGATCACATCGGCTCATCTCAGTCTCTGAGCTCGCTCTTTACTCTTGCTCAGACGTACTCTTCCAACATCCGGATGATTGGTATCGCGAATACCCATACCCTCACCTCAGCATCTTCGACATCCTTCTCGTTGCAATCTGTGAAAGGAGTGAAGACCCTGCACTTTGCGCCATACACCCCTCAGGAGTTGATGGAGATCCTTACCGCTCGTCTTTCCCCTCTCTCCGCTGGTGACTTGGCGGACGCAGCGAAGAAATTCTTGCCGGTCCCAACATTGACTCTTCTTACCAAGAAGGTGGCCGCACAGACCGGTGACGTCCGTGCCGTCTTTGAAGTCCTGCGTGGGGCTATCGACGTTGCGTTGAATGTCAATCTCTCTGCTGATACCTCTGGCGGTACTGTGCCGGCCGTCACACCATCCCACGTCCTCGCCGCCCTTAAGGCTTATGCGCCCGCAGGCACTCCTGTGCGGTCAGTATCCACGTCATCATTGCCGACGCCTAACGTCACACCGGTGCAGCCGAAGAATTCTGGGGATAGTGAGTTAGTCGCTAAGGTGCGGGAGCTCGGTTTGCAGGCCCGTCTAGCTCTGCTTGCGATGCTCCTCGCGTCGAGGCGCATTACCTCGGGCCTTCCACTCTCCGGCTCCTCATCGACTTCCGCACCGTCTACACCCTCGCGCTCACCGATAAAGCGTAGCCAATCGTTCAACGGGCTTCTTGCTGCAAGCCTGGCACCCGGGATGGACGCCACACAACTTTACGCCTATTACTCGGCGCTGCTCACGCGCAGCGATGGCGGTATCTTCAGTGCCGTCTCGCGCAGCGAGTTCGGCGATCTTCTAGGCGTGCTCGAGACCGTCGGCCTCGTCACTTTGTCGTCCAGCGCCGGGAGCACGCCGCACTCCCCTTCGAAGTCGGGTCGCCGTAGCCTGGTTCGGGCGACGTCCTTCAACATGGGCCCGGGAAAGCGTGCTGGGCAGGACGTGTCTTTCGTTGGGGGCATGCGGACGGACGAGCTCGCGCGGGGGCTGGGACTTCAGTCGGACGCCACCGTGGACGTGCGCGAGGAAGAGGTCCGGGCCATCTGGGAGCGTGAATCTGCAAGGATTGCACGCGAAGGAAAGGCTTGCCAGAGCGCCGCGCCACCAGGAGACCTGTTCGACGATGCGATGGAAGGTTGAGCATCGTTGCGCGCCTCTTGCCATTTTCCATTTCTCTCCCGTATCGGTTCGACTTCTGCATCACATCTATGCTTCTCTCTCCCAGGCCATTGCGTCATCTCCATGCTCAAGGCCACAGTGCGCACAAGTGCTCGTCTCTTTTTATGCCTATATACTGTCTCCCATGTGTTCGTTTCTCCCCCTCGTCGTTGTCGTCCGTCCGTCTTATAGTTGTGTCTTATCGTGTCTGCTCAGTGCTTCGTCGCCTGTTCCGTGAACATCAAAAGTTGTAGGATTTGTCTCGTCGTCATAAAGTAGTATTGTACTCTCAGTGAAATAGAATTGCTGAAAGACGTTGGCTTAGAACTCCGACTGAAGAGCTTGCGCACGAGGTGCCACACTGCGGATTCGGCAAGGTGAAAGCAGTACACCTTGGAAGGGTAGCAGATTCAATACAACAGCGCCATCAAGTGGGACGACCGCCAGAACGACGCTTCTCATACGCATGGCTCCACCACTCCGCAACATCCAGGCGGACGAGCAGGTTGCGCAGGTTCCCGGTGACGCCCTCCACCTGAAACAGCGGCGACGCCTGCAGCCGGACATCCTCCGCAAGCACGCGCGAGGGCCCGGACCCTTTCTCCACCAGCGCCTTCAGCACCTTGACCTGCCCACGCGCGTCAGCTGCTCCATTCGCGAACCTCAAAAAGAAGACGCAAACGTACCAGGGTCATCATCTTACCGCTGAAGCTCGCCCACAGGTCTTCCAGGAGCGGTGCAGCCTCGTACTCCTCCAGGCGGCCGCGAGCGCGCTCGCCGGCGAGGATGCCGAGGTCGAGCACGAGTTCCATGCATCCGCGGAGGAGGTCCCCGACGGACTTCTGCCCCGAGCGCAGGAGGCACGCGCCGAGGATGTCGTCCAGCACGCGCGAATGACGGTCCGCGAGCGCGAAGACGTCGACGAAGCCGTGCGCAGTGTGTGAGAGCTGGGACAGGAACATGTCGAAGTTGCCGCCGATCGCGGTGTCGAAGACGTACGAGGAGAGTGAGGTCACGAAGGCGTGCGCGACGAAGCGGAAATGCAGGAGGAGCTTGTTGGTGGGCGTCAGCGTAGGGAAGAGCGGCTCTGTCGGCTTGCGCGTCATGCGGTAGAGCGCGGCGACGACATTTTCCACTGGACGGACAGGTGAATAGGTAGAGGAGAGGGATGCGGTCATACGGCATACCTCGCATGAGCCGGAGATTGAATGCGAACATCCTGTGGTACTTTGACAAAATGGTCTGTGTGATCAGGACGTCGAGCGATTTCGGCGGGTTGTAGTCCATGTACAGAAAATCAAGGGATCTAGTAAATAGTGAGCACTGATTTGCTCATCAGGGGATTAAAGACGACTTACTCGATCGCTGTGGATGGCTCGCGGTCAGTTCACACCATCATAATGGTAAAGTGAAATGGCCTACACAGAGGGTCCAACCATTTGTCCTTGCCCGTACCCACAGGCAAGTCACGAATTGAGAAACCAAGGCGGTACTCCGCTTCTTCCATGACGCGCTGTTCGCCATCCAGCGTCTTGAACCCATGCGCGTCCCCACTGTCCCGGAAGACGTCGTCGCGGTAAAAGTCCAAAGAGTCGACGATGACCGTCCGCAGGTGGAAACTTAAGCTCGCACCTGCAGGCGGCCAGATATCACCATCCATCAGCGACGGTGAGAGGCCGACGGCCCAGCGTGCCGTATTCCGCGCCGGCTCACTGACGTGCTCGTACTCGTCGGAGTCAGAGAAGAGCGCGCGAGCAAGCCGCGACTTGAACGGGTGCGACGTGAGGAGAAGATACGACCGGAGGAGAACGAGGTGCGTGTGGAGGTGAAGGTGGGTCGCGGGAGTGAGGTAGAGCGCGACGAGGGTGCTCGAGAGGGAGTGAATGTGGGCGACGAGCGGGGTGAGTACGAGCGCAGTCAGGTGCGGCAGTGTCGGCGTCAGCGCGGGTAGAGTGCGCGGGAAGGGGGCGATGAAGGCTTGGAGGTTCGTTATGTGCGACGCGTCCAGGAGAAGGCTGTGTGTGGATGCCTGTGAGATATGCGCGCCAGGTTGTAGATCGAAGATACTGAATGCCTCCATCCCGTGCGGGTATGGTCGATGGGTGACATCCTCATTGTCAGTCAGAGTGTCTGAGGAGGCCAATGAGCTTGAGCTCGAGGTTCTGACTGCCCCCTCAGTCCATGCGGCTTCAACTTCCTCGTTTGTCCAAAACCATTCAATGTCTAGATGCACTACCTCGCCACTGAGCAACGGGTGGTCCGGCTGCGCCACGCACAGAAGCCTCAAGGACTTCCGCGCTCGCAGCAGAGAATCGGAGATACTGCGCTCAATGAAGCTCGGAAACACGCTGTCATCGTCGTTGTCGTTGAACGCGTCCTCCGGGTTCTCATCGAGGTTGTCCTCGTCCAGGAACCCCGTCGCCAGCTGATTGCTGTCAACCTGTTGCAGGTCCATGGCATGGTGCGCAGGGGCGCTAACGGTGCTGTAGCCGACGGACTGGCAGAGCTGCTGGAAATAGTCTCGCGACGTCATGGTGAGCATGTATGCGAAGAGCGCTAGAACGAGCCTCGGGGAGTGTTTCTCGAGGTGATCATTCAGATGCCTGTAGATCAAGGAAAGTAGGTCTGAGGGGGATGTGGGAAATTCGATGTATGCTGTTGGAGAGACATGTTCTTCCTGGGGTAACGCGGGCCTGTTAGAACTTTGGAAAGTTAAGGGGAATGTGATGAGACCACTGACTCGATGGCATAGCGCGGCTAGTCCCTGTAGGACTTCTTCAATCTCCGCATAGTGTATCCACACAGCAGTCAAGGGTGCGACGTCGTCCCATATGCTATCTGTGTCCAAAGGTACCAAGTATGCGGGCAATGTGGAAACCAACGGATGCAGATAAGACAAAATGGACGACAAAGAGTGGGTGAATGCATTGACGATCGGTTCTGATTTACTGCGGTGCGACATGTCAATCAAAGTTGGATAACAATGATCGAAAAACCGAATACCTTGTGCGATGATGAACAACAAACGTTTCTAAGCGTCGCATGAGAGTCCCGATGGTGAGAAATCGCTGTATCACGCTACGTAGACTTCTCAGGAAAGATGTTCTTGTGGCACCATTATCCAGGCACTGACCTAGAACTCACCACCTCGTCCTTTCCAGTGATGACGATGATACCCTTCTTCCCTTCGTTAACACCACGTAATATGAAAGTCTCAGATTGGTGGTCCCAAACATGGAGCGAAGATGATGTCCCAGTGAGAGACATCCGTAATGACTGTATAAGCTCGTGGAGAGTAGTGTAGACCAGCTGTATACCTGGATCTTGAAGGGGAGGCCGGACACTTCTCAATTACATGAGATGGCTTGATTGTGGTACAATGGTTGACTCACTGATAACGCGCCGACGCGAATATGTGACTAGGCTGTTGGGACAGAAAAGCAGAACGTCCCATGCGCGGATCTCCAGAGTGCCTCAGCGTATCCCATGACATGAGATTATTCTAAGATGCAATCACATAACTCATTTACTGTACTAGCGTACGATAGACGTTGTTCTCACCGTCCTTGCGGCCCTTCCGACCACACTGCTTCCCCATAGCTGGTCAGGTAGTTCCACTTGTGCATTCAAGGTGTCCAATGTCAATACTTCTAGCTCCTTTGGAATGGTGTGCAATGCTGGGGGAGACTTGTGCAGACTTTCTCGAAGTTTGAGAGTGTCCATAATGGGATTCTGCGGTTTGTCCAACAGTTTCGGAACAAAAAAATGCGGGGGTAAGTCTGGAAGAGACTCGATGGTTAGATGCCCACTCTCTACGGCTGAAAATGCGGAGAATAGCGACATGATGAGAGGAGGAGGTGAGTAAGTATGGGGTCCCCGACTCCAGGAACTGGAGGAGGGCTTTGGCAAGGGGAAACGGCAGACGCCTCTGCGAATGAAGTTGTGCGAAAACAACATCAGTAAATAAGTTGAGTAATAACACTTACGATTTGAGTCTTGACTCCGTCTAGGATTCCGGTCGCGAACGTCGCTGTTGCACTGGACCTGTCGACACTGTTCGAGTGCAGGTCTATTTACGTAAGATCGCGCTCGCGAACGTTCCGCCCTTGCGCTCGACCTGCCCACGGTGTTCCAGCGCAGGTCTATTCACGTAGGATGGCGCTCGCAAACATCACGTGCGCGCTCGATTTCTCGACGATGTTGGCGCTGCTGGACGACGTTACACCTCAGTGTCGCTCCTCGACGAGTCGCTATACGACATCATTCTGTTTTGCATGTGAGTGTATTCTTCTTCTCGTATTATTACTAATCTACTGATTCACCACTAAACCATGTAGAATCTACGTGGACCTGCTCTCTTGAAGACATAGTTTTCGCATTTTTTGCGACTGTTTCGGACAAGTGTAGCTGCAAAATAGGTGCGTCTATGCTTGTTGACTTGTTCAAATGGATACTTACAGTTTAATTTGCACAATGCAGTTGCTATTTGTGATACTGTGTTCACAGTTTCGCAGTGCTGTTTTGATTGAGTTCGTGTCTAAGCACGTTAAACATTTCGTGTTCAAGCACGTTAAATATTTTGTGTTCAAGCACATTAAGTATTTGTCTTCAAGCACGCTGTTCAAGTACACTAAGGATTTGTGTTGAAACACCTTTAAATCTTCGGACTGAAGTAGCGTAAGCGATTGACTTTAGCCATGGCAGATTTCAATCCCTCATGGTTCTATTTGTCTGATGAACAGTATTTGCGTACACTCCAAAGGTTAAGTCTTCATACTCTGCAGTCTGCAGCTGTGTCATCTCACTGTTTAATACCTTAGAAAGACCGTAACAAGTCTGAGATTTGCAGAAGACTTCTTGTTGACTTTCAATTGAGTCGTGCATCTGTTGCTATCATGTCCAATGAAGATGTAGCAAAGTGTCTGCATGGTGATGATCAACTTCTCAAATCCCGGTATGCTCTGCTCAGTGCTCTGTATATTAAATTGTATGGTGAACCTGTAGCACTAGCAATACGTTCTGCGAACTCTCCACTTTTTGAGGAACATCCATTAATTGGATATGCCATACCGCCTGTAGAATTATGTATAGAATTACCCTGGTTTGTCACTCCAGCTAGTGTTCTTATTCACCGTTTGTCATCTGTGTTAATGCGAACACTTTATAACTATGGTATTACGTTTACAAACCAATTGCCGGTAAAACGTCATGCACGTTGCACAGTTATAGTTGAGCATATTGTTGAGTTGTCCCAGTACTTATTCAAAGTTGAATCTTCAAAGTTTTTGAATACTATCTTGTGTCATTTACCATTCTTATCTCAGAGTGAGTTATGTAGTCCTCGTAGTGAACTGATTTTCAAGCTACTAAAGTCAAGTGTTCCATCTGAGATTTTTGATAAATTAAACATGGAGTCTCATACAAACAGTGATGCAAAGAAAGAGCAGCGTAGAGTTGAAAAGGCGTTAGAAATTGAACAGGACAGTGCAGAGACAAAAGCATATATTGATGCATGGCCACAACTTGTTCCTCACAATGTGATTCTTAACTGTCTGAACAATTATTACACTCATACTCAGTGGCATTCACCTTCAATTTGTGCTGTATGTGCTCGTCAGTCACATGAGATTCATATTTCTGAATATAAGATGGATGGTTTACTGCTGAATAAGCAAGTATTATCTGCATTCCAAATCACAGATCCTTTCATTCTAGAAAACTGCGTAGTTAAACAGAATAGCTCTGAGTTTGTTTTTAAGGACTCAAGGTTAGACGGCTGTATGTTGGACAAGAAAGGGCTGACTTATGATAATGGCATGGTCACAGCTATCAAAATTTGTTCGAGCTGCTATACAGCAATACAACATCGTACTACACCACAATATGGCTTAGTTAATAATCTGTATCGTGGTTGTCTGCCTGAGCAATACAATGATATAACCTGGGTTGAAGAAATGGTTTGTGCAATCTACCATAGCACTGCACATGTCACAAGAATTTATCAGTCATCTGACCCTGCACAGCCAAAGGTGTTTCATGGAAACACATGTGCACATGATTTAAATGTTGTTTCCACAGCATCAGTGCTTCCAAGAACACCTGCCGATGTTGCTGGTATGCTTACAGTTGTTTTTATTGGTCCACATAAGTTTAAGCCTGAGTACGTAGGAAACATGTATCGTGTGCGGAAGCGTAAGATTTGGAGCTTCTTACTGTGGCTTAAGAGTCATAACAAGTTGTATAAACATATGACTTTTGATCTGTCTGCACTTGATATGTATCCTGAAGATGATGTGTTACCGGGTCTTAGTTCACGAATTGTCGAAGATCACAGAATGGATACTACACTTATATTTCAAGATGAAACGGCAGGCTTTTCAGAACATCCTGCAGAATTATTTGCCAAAAGCTGCCCTCTATCAAATGAACCACAACTTATGATGGAGAAAATGGGCATGTCAGATCCAGAAGGAGATAAACTTAGTGGGAGAAGCTTTACTGCTGCGGCAATAAGAAGTATAGTTAATCCAACTGCATCGCAACCTGATCTTGTAGTTCATCATGGTATGCTGCCTGTCTCTGAATACAACAATCCTAACTTGTTTCCAGGTATGTTTCCAACACTATATCCATTTGGCATTGGTGGGTTTGAAGATCCTAGTAGGCCAAAGCCAATAGAGTTTGATACTCAGGTCAACTACTATCTTGATCTTGCAGACAAGGCATTTCGGTATCATCACATGTTTATGTTCATTGCACTTAATATATGGCAGCGTCGCTCTGCTCACTTACACACACACTTTGCAGTACAAAAGCCCTACTTTCAGACTATCGCTAGAAGATTAGTCACTCTTTCACCCTCCTTGCTTATGTCAGTCTCTAACCATCTTGAGAATGAAGGTAAATATGCAGATTTGACTGACCAGCAAAAAGATGCATTAGACTTGCTAAAGCATGTGAACACTATTGGTGGACATATTCCTGGTTCTCAAGCCTCAAAAATTCGGGTCAGAAATGAGATACGTAGCTACTTTGGTTACTTTGGCATGCCACATATTTACATGACCATAAATCCTTCGCCTGCACATAATCCAATTTTCCAAGTCATGTATGGTGACACTACTGTAGACTTGGCCAAACGATTTCCACTAGTTGTGCCTGCACATGAACGTGCTTTGCGGCTGGCCAAAGATCCAGTTGCAGCATGCGATTTCTTCTACTTTTGTATACACACTATATTTGAAGACCTCTTGGGCTGGGATTTTTCTAAGAGACGCTCCAAAAGGCAAGGTGGAATCTTAGGAAAGTTGCGTGCATTTTATGGTACACCTGAATGTACTGAGCGTGGTACACTGCATGGTCACTTTGTATTATGGCTACTTGGAGGTCTGAATCCTTCTGATTTGCATGCTAGGTTGCGTGACAGTCATGAGTTTGAATACCGATTTTTCAGATACTGGGAGAGCATTATATTTCATCACTTGCCTAATATTGATATGCAAGTTGATCAAACGTACGAACCTCGTATTGAACGACCACCACAACCACCTATTGTTGGTGAATCGGCACTCAATATTCTGAATGAATGGGAGTCAGTGTTTGTCACTGAAATTAAAAAATGTGGAGAAGTCTTGCAGCGTCATCAACACCGTAAAGTCTGTGAAAAATACGGTAATGAAGGTAAATGCAGATTTTTATTTCCCCATGAGGTTGTTGAGAGCTCATATTTTGATCGTAATACTAACTCTGTCATTCTGATGTGTAAAGATGCAAATGTGAACTACTACAATCCATATATTCTGGTTTTTTGCAGACATAATCATGACATTAAATGTATTCTTTCTGGTAAAGCTGCGAAGGCTGCAATGTTTTATATTACAGACTATATTACTAAGGTTGACCTAAAAACCTATCAGATGCTATCATTGTTATCAAAGGCAGTAGCAAGTTTACCCAGTGGCAATGACCAATCCTCGCAATTGACTAGTTACAGTACAAAAACCTTACTAAATAGGTGCTTGGCTCAATTCTTGTGTCAACAACAGATCCACTCTCAGCAAGCAGCCTGGTACATACGTAAGAGAGGCGATAGTATTTCATCACATCCTACAAAGCCCTTGCTATCTATTTTGTTACTGCTTTATGTCAAAGAGCATTATTCATTTGCTATGCAAATTGAAAGTCAGAGTGGTGAGGATAATCATTCTGATGCTGATGACATAGAAGAGTGTACTATCAATATTAAAGTGAATAAAAATGGACAGCTACTCGAACGGAACCAAATTGATGATTACGTCTACAGACCAGACACTCTTTCTCACTTAAACTTCTATGACTTCTGCAGATACTTCACATTAGAGTCTAAAACAGCACAGCATAACCATCATACATCAGATGATCGACTAGGTGTACTTCGACGTCTTTCTGTAAAGGAACAACATCCTCTTGCAGATACACATGTACTTGTTGAGCACTTCACTCCAATGCATGTTGACTTTAATATGGAGCGTGTTCCACGTCCAATTGGTACACTGATCCCTCACCGTGAAAATAGTGAAAGGTATGTAATATTTATGCTGGCACACTTTAAACCATTCAGTGATACAGTTCCACTTGTAGAGTACGGTGACACCTTTCAGCATACCTTCAGTGTATATGACTTTAGTGAGTTCAGCAAAACCAAGATGCGCAACTGGGAGGCAGCATATGAATGCGAAGATGCAAGAGACAGTGAACGGTTGCGCAAGCGAGCGACGCTGCTAGCAGAATCACGTCACTTGACAAAATCCATGTACTCATCTGTTACAGCAGACACAGATGATGATGTTGATGTTACATCACATGATAGACGAAGTGCAGTCAATGACTTTAAGATACAGCAGTTTGTCTCTTTACTTGAACAGTGCAATTGGCTCCATCACAACACTTATCACAAGATAGCTGCACTATCCACTGTTAAATATAATATAACCCACTTGCAGTTGCAGAAGTGGAAGTCAGCCCTACATGAGCAAGAGATGCAAGTAATGCAGAAAAGACGTAATGCTGGCAACATGAGCTCTCAGTTTACTCTCGAAAAAACTCCTGCATACACTGAGTATTACATGACGCCTACAATACCAGAACAATTAACCACATCCACAGAAGCCCCAAATATGAGTGATACTACTGCATTAGTTGAACAGTCCCCAATGAAAGTTCTACAGTCTGTTCAAACATCCTACAGTTTAAATGCTAAGCAGGCATGTGCCTTTCAGATTTGTGCAAAACATTTTATTCAAAACTATGTAGTCAAATCAGACACTGTAATGGAACCGCTGTACTTGTTGCTCACCGGTCCCGGTGGCACAGGCAAGACGCATGTTGTCAAAGCCTTGAAAGAATTGATGACATACTTTGGCTGCTTATACCAAATTCGTTTTCTTGCACCTACCGGCTCTGCTGCTGCTCTAATCGATGGAATGACAATTCACAAAGGACTCGGTTTGAAGATACAATCAAAGACAAAGGGTAAAGGCAACAGGCGACTGGGCGAAAGTGAACAGGACTATACAGTAACAATTAGTGTTCAAAATCGTACAGTATTGCGTGATGAATGGCAGCGTGTTGAGTTTGTACTTATTGATGAAATCTCACTGGTTAGCTGTCAGTTACTCTCTGAGATAGATCATGCATTACGTTATGCCAAAGAAAAACCAGATGTATGGTTTGGAGGTATTAATATAATTTTTGCGGGAGATTTTTATCAATATCCTCCAGTAGGTGGCACACCGCTATACACACCTATATCAGCATATGCAAGACAGACATCAGATGAACTCAGCAAGAGGCTTGGTCGACTTGCATGGAAGCAAGTAAATGCAGTGGTAGAGTTGACTGAGCAACAACGTATGAAAGATGATCCTGAGTATGGTGATGCAGTCAATAGATTGCGAACACGTGAATGCACAATGGGAGATGTTGACCTATTTAATACACGGGTAGTTAAGTCAGCGACCCATCTTGATGGCCTTCAAATAAAAGATGATGATGATGATCCTACAGTAATTGTCAATACCAACCTGCTACGACAAGTTATTAATACTGAAAAGGCACAGGCAAACTGTGATGCAGACAATGGTTTGAGCTTAATAATATGCACAGCGGTCGATAAGATTGATGGTCAGGTACCTGAGAAATCCATTCGTGATGCACTTCTGCGGCTCAATGTAACACCACTTACTTCTGAAGGTGCCCTCCCAGCATTCATTTCATTATATGTAGGCATGCCTGTGGTACTACGCAGTCGAAACATCTCCACAGAACTTGGAATCACCAATGGTGCTCAAGGCATAGTTAGGCACATCTCGATTAAACACTGTCCTGTCAGATACACATATGCAGATTGTGTTATAGTTGAGTTTCCTACAAGCAAGGTACATCTGCCTGATTTGCCTTCAGGCTATGTGCCTATTGCTCCAACAACATGGCGGTTTACAACTACACTTAGAGATGCCAATGGAGATACACAAAGGTACCAAGTTACCCGACTGCAACTCATCATACAACCTGCATTTGCGGTCACCGGCCACACGTCGCAAGGCAAAACACTGCCTAAAGTACTTAACAACATGACTGAGGGCGGCTTTGCAGCCTACGTTGCTGCATCGAGAGCACGCACACGAAATGGCCTATTCATCTCAGAGCCAGTAAAGTTGGAACAGCTAAACAAGCCTGTTTCTGCTGACCTATACCATGAGACACAGAAATTTAAAGTGCTTGAGCAAAATACTTTAATTCACTATGGCTTTAAAACAGGATCCCTCGTACCTTTGCCAAATCCTGAAAGTGAAGATGACATCTCCACAAAGTCATTTCATGTCAACTTTAGTGACAGTAGCTCACAGTCAAAAGGAACCAAACGGAAAGCCTCACAAATGGAAGAATCAGGGATTTTGCCATCAATATCAATGCCACATTCTGACTCATCACCATACATGTACAAGCACGGTTGCCAATGGTCATCCACAGACTACTCATGTGCATATGATGCCACATTTATGTCACTTTATCACAGCTACTCTCAACTGAGCTCTTCTTTGCGTGCAATGTGGAAGAATCAGTCAGCTATTGCTAGTCTGTTGGTCAGTTGTTTTGAGAATCTGAGCCCAGACTCCAGTGCCGAGCAGTTTAACATGCAACGTGATTTTCTCCGAGATTTTCTTAGTAGACGATCACCTATGGAATATCCAAGATATGGTCCACAGTTTGCCTCTGCAGCAAGCATAATTGAATGTGCATTGGAAAACACCACTAACAATATAGTCACGACCATACAGTGTCTTGCCTGTCATCAAACACGCCCAATCACACTAAGAATCCCATCTGTTATTGTGTCCACCGGCATGCAGTCCTCTGCTGAAACTCAAACTATACAAACTTGGTTAAGTAAGACCATGACATCATCCATTCTGCATGCAAGAAGATTACTATGTCAATGCGACAGTGAAGTTGATCATAATATAAGCAACATTACACCACCGCCCATCCTATACTTTGAATATCCGTCACAGGAACATACAGTTATCACTCCCATATTTGATCTGGAATTCAATATGCAGACCACCTACTCATTGGCAACTGTAATATACTTTGGATCTAGTCACTTTACAGCACGTCTCCTCCACTCTCACAACTCAGGATGGATATACGACGACCAACAGAATGACGGTGTCCCACAATATGAAAACAGAATGGATACCGATGACCTTACACCACTCCTTACACTCGACGGACGCTGGGCGCACATCCTCGTGTATACATCAAATGGTCCATTCAATCGAATCAATTGAATCAACAAAATATTGTATTATTGCCACCATGACACTATACCTATTTTACTGACTTTATTACCTGATCGACACGATCTTCATGCTCAGATGATCCTTTCATTTGAATTTTTAAAAGACAGCCATACCATCAGTATCTTATATCATATGACTATATGTAACAGTACTGCAACTATCCCACCGGCTTCATTACCTGATCTACATCATCTGTCTTGTCCAATACTGTCAGCGAATTCAAGTGTTGTTCAGTACTGGTTAAAACAGAAGGCACAGACTGGAGGTAAGAGAACCGTCTCTTCTTTGGAGCCTTACCTCCACCAGTGTTATCAGCCGCCGCAGCAATACGCATCATCGACAAGTGCTCTGACTCGCAGTCCGCAATCAGCTATAGCCACCATTAGAAGTCATTTTCTGATAACAAACAAATGCGAGCAAACGCCAACTCACCTTCATCCCCAAGCGACTCACGATCATGACAGTGTCAAGTCGTGTAAGAAACTTGCGACCTACGTTTGCCCCATTTGGACTCATGTGCTCACGAAGCCGAAAGTTTACTGAAAGCTCAACGAGCTCACCGGCACGCACCATGTCAAGGGATGACTGCACAGGAGTAGACCACCTACATAAACACAACATCACCTCAAGCAATGCAGACAGATGATTTCATATCATGACATACCTGTCGTCATACTCGCCCTTCAGCTCCATGCATGACACAACATTGTCTGATGTCCACGAGAGCCTCCCACCAGCAACTAGCTCTGCCAATGCACCATACGGGTCAATAACCATGTTCAGATCGGCACTGTCAAACAACGGTGCTTCCACCATAGGCGTGAGCACACGTGTCTCTGCAATAAAACACGGCATGGCACCAAGCCAGACATCATCAATTACAGATGTCGTTCCACGGTGTGCATGCATTTCCATGAAACGTAAGATGTTTGATCGGGCAGTGATGGCTCGCCGGAATGCAGGACCTTCACCGGCAACCACAACAGTCTGCAGAGCGAGATTCGGATTTCCCCTCGGCAGCCTAGATACGAATCAATCACATCGACAAGCAGCTTGTGAACTGCAGAAGTGACAAACCTGAATGAGCGCCTGAAAGGGGGCAGAAGACTCATCTGAGAAACAAATCCAGACACACGCAGTGTAACCTCCTCGCGCGAGCTTCGCCACACCAGGTACAAATACCCACCTGAACCGACCTGAACATCAAATTGACGCTCAACTGTCTCGAACTGATCGTACGTCTCGAGCAGGAACTGCGATCCCTGTCCATCGGCACCCATTTCCGGATTCGGCGCCTTCGTACGTGTGGTCCACTCGTCGAATAATTTCACTGACCAAGATTCAGCCATCATCCAGTCCCATCACGAAAACAGAAACTCGACGCACCACAACGCGCATCCTGAAAGACCTTTGCCATCGTGTCAGAACTCAGGTGAGCCTCCAAATTCATTTTGATTGAAAGCAGCAAGATTTTTACTAAACTTTATACACCAGTGTCAATTGCCAGCAAGACACGATCAACGAGCAAGAACGAACACACCGGTGGAGGTAAGTAGCCATCCACAACGACCGACGCTCGCCCCCACACGACAAACCGTTCGCGCGTCAGATTCAAATCTTACCGTCGCGCCCAGCTCATTGTGGACACGCGCCACTGCTGCGCGTCAAATTCGGCGCACGTTCACGACCGCTCTAGCCACATCTCCACCACTGACACGGACGGTCGCCGACGTTCTCCGCCACCATCGCCAACTCGGCCGCGACGTGCAGCAATACCAACACGGAACCTCGCCCGACCCAAACGCGCGTCCCCACTGGGAGCGCGTTCGCGACCGCTTTCCGCAGCACCTCGACCGCGGACGGCCTCCACCACCTGCATTCTCGCCAATGCGACGACCACGCGGACCTGCCGTTGGAATGCCAATACCGCGCCTGGCCGACCACAAAACATGCGCCCCCCCTGCGCACGCAGTTTCCTCCCCCCTCTGGCTCAGGTTTCGCGATCGCGCGCGGCTTGACCACCACGCGGACCTCCCGGCGTGCCAACACCAATCCCGCGCTAAGCTTCTCGCAAAACACGCGCACCCGCTCGGGTGCATATTTTTCTCCACTATTTTACTTACACTTTGCTGACATCCAGCAGTCCCAACACCGCACCTCGCCCGACCCAAATGCGCGTCCCCACTGCGCGCGCAATTCGGCGCGCGTTCGCGGCCCCTCTCCACAGCACCTCGACCGCCGACACCCTCCACCACCTGCATTCTCGCCAATGCGACCACCACGCGGACCTGCCGTTGGAACGCCAATACCGCGCCTGGCCCACCGCAAAACACGCGGCCCCGCTACGCGCGCCGCCACCTCGACTCTCTCCCTCACACTTCGCGACCGCGCGCGGCTTAACCAACACGCGGACCTCCCGGCGCGCGAATCCCAATGCCGCACCTAGCCCATCGCACAACACACGCACCCGCTCGGTGCGTATTTTTCTCTGCTATTTTGCTTACATTTTGCTGACATCCAGCAATGCCAACACGGTGCCTCGCCCAACCAAAACGCGCGCCTGGACTGCGCGCGCAATTCCGCACGCGTTTGCGCCCCTCTCCACAGCACCTCGACCGCCAACACCCTCCACCACCTACTCTCGCCAACCGGACCACCACGCGGACCTCCCGTTCGAATGCCAATACCGCGCCTGGGCCACCGCAAAACACGCGCCCCCGCCGCGCGCGCCGCAACCTCGACCCTCTCCCTCACACTTCGCGACCGCGCCCAGGTCGACCACCGCCCGGACCTCCCGTTCGAACGCCAAGGCCGCACCTCGCCCCTTGCAAAGCACGCACCTGCGCTGCGTACGCAATTTCCTCCACACTCTCGCCCCCGTTTCGGCACCGTGCCCAGACAGCGAATGCCGACGGACATGCCCCAACAGTCGCACCGCGAACAACTCCCACCTCGCCCAATTTCCTCTCGCAACCGCCACCATGGCCTCCATCACTGATGCTCCTGCAACCACCACTGGCAGCAAACGCAAGATGAGGCATCTGTCACCGTCCGCACCAGTGCCTTCACCCGCAAAAAGGCAGAAGCCCGAAGACAGCGACGACATGTAAGTCTTCATACCCACTCACCGCCATATACCAGCCAACATGCAGTTCTTTGCAGATTCTCGCCGACAGCACACACTGACTCCACCGCATCCGATACTCCCGCAGACGATGCTCACGCCAGTCACCGACCCGACGAGACTCCCGGTAAGCCCTACCGCAACAAAGGAAAGCACGTCGAGAAAACCAGGACACCGTGAGTCGCTGTTTGCCACCAGACAGACACTTCCGCTAACTGCACCATATATACAAGAACCGAAGTGCTCCAGTCGCTGTCGAAACTCAGGTACGCCCTTTGGCAATTATCCACTGTGACTCACACTGACACTTTCTTGCAGAGAAACACTCGCCGTGACACGTGCCATGAACAACGTGTTTGTCCTCGTGCAACCCGTGTATCTCAAGAGAGCATTCCCTTCGAACATCGCCGAGTATGTCCATTTGCCCTTGCTTTTTCTGCCATACTACTAATCGACCCCAAAGACGTCTGGACCACGTCTCGATCGCCACCGCACACGACATCATCAATCTCGCGACCGCAGACCCCACAGCACTCCACTTTGTCACCATCGGAGCCTCCGACTACCTTCAGCTCAAGACGAGCACCCATCTCACGCTCTTCTCTGTCGTCGGCTCCGTTACCCACAGCGACCTGATCAGTCCGAGCGGTCGCAGCCGTCAACTCTGCGTTGCACCATCAGCACTCACCTGGCCACGTGCGGCCGCCGTCCTGGGTGCCATTCTCAACAGACGAACACTCGTCTTCCCGTCGTTCCATGCCGGCCTCTCCTTCTCGACAAGGTTGACCACTGGCACCTCAAACACTCCAACCAAGATCCGCGGCATGGCTCCCGCCACTCCGGTGAACGCACAACGCGGTACGCGACGTCTCGCACTACAAAATGTTCGCTAACGCACCCTGCAGGTCCACCCCCCGTGCTGCCCGCCGATCGAGATGGTAAGATCGCCCCCAACCTTCTCGCACATGCGCCCTAACTCACTCCTCCCGCAGTGCCGACTTTCGACGGGTGTAAGCCCTTCAAGTTCTCCATGCGCTCCATATCGATGCTTCCCAAAATCCACGACGATCTCTCCACAGAGTCTGCCGTCCTCCTGCTCTTCACTCTTGGGAAGTACATCAAGAGCCACCCTGAACTCGACGACGAAAACGCCGACACCACTATCTCCCTCAACATCCAATCCATCGTCCTTCTCGCCAATCCGGGATCGATGCCCCGCGGCTTCCTCGAAGACGAGCCCATGCCCCTCCTCGGAGTCTTCCGACCGAATTCCGAGCCTGACCAACACCACTCGGATGACAGCGACGACGATGATGCCTCGCTTGTCTAGTTTTTTCCATTACTGTAACTATCACAAATGCCTGTACTTGTACTATACGTATCGATCACACACCCTTGCTCATACAAAAACCGTGAGCACCCCGTCGGAGTCGGGGAATGGCGCGAGCGCCGCTACGATTCCGCATTGGGTAAGGAGATCTGGGATCGAGTCGCGTCGCGTTGTGTCACACAGGTGACGAGGTAACAAGACAAGGTGTCACACGCGCGCAGAAAGTGGGACGACAGGTGGTAGTACAGGCACCGTGCGCTGGCGCTTCAAATTCTTGGCATTCTGGAGTGTAAGTCTCCACAGTCCGACGTTGCTGTGCACGTTTGCGCTGAACTTTGAAGTGTGCTCATGGGCCATCAGCGCCGAGGGACCGCTGGAGCAGCGAGCATGTTGGCAGTGCGAGCTGAAACGGTCTGATGATGAAAGTGTCAGGTCGTCTGCCTCAAACGACACACCGCCTGATGAACGCCAGCCATCATGTGTGCAGCGCTCTGCTACGCTTCTGCTTCCGAGAAACCGTCCTCGGTCCTGCACTAAATTCCACAAACGGTTGCCGTGCGATTGGCTCCCCCATTTTCGTTTGCTGCGCATTTTCAAACTAGCGTGGTATAGTACAAATAGGTACCTCGCCTGTCTATCCACCCCTTTCCACGATCGCTCATCCTCGACATTAATTCCTTCCCCTTCCTTCCCTACGCTAGCCAAGTGCCGGACCACTATGGCTGCACCCCAGACCATGAACACGCTCAACATCAGCGGCAAGTACGTGATGGTGCGTAGCAGAACTGCGTCCAGCCAAGGATGACGGCTAAAGTACACATAGAACAAGACTCTGAGCGATGACTCCGACGACATCCTGCGTCTGCAGGGCGTCGGCTGGCTCATACGCAAGACCATCCGCATCACAACACTCCACCTCTACTGCAAGCACTACGTCAGCGAGACGGTCGAGCACATCGACGTCGACCAGACGCTAAACGGCATCAAGGGCACGGCGGAGAACCGTACCTTCGACTGGACGGAGCGCTTGGACTACGATTACGTGTTCGGTGCGACCGTCTGCAAGTCTAAACGCATCCGGATCGACGAACTCGAGAATGAGTTCTTGAAGACGGGCTGGCTCGAGGACACGAAGGAGCACGGTGGCCTCTTCACCGTCGAATACAGCGATACGGAGAAGAGCGGCAAGACGTGGATTGCGGAGCAGGTCGGTGATTTGATTTTAATAGTGTCTGGTCAAGCTGACGATTAATTATGGTGCAGGTCTGGGGTTTCGAAGAGGTTAATGGCGAGAGACGACACACAAGACGTATCGCCTTCTCCGGTCCGAAGGAGGAGAAATTGCACACTCGGCTCGTGTACGACTACCGTGAGTGAATTGTAGGACTTTTGACCCGTTGTGCTGAATATGTTCCCGGACTTAGACGGCCCTCTCTGATAGACTGGTCATATTTTCTTGCCACAGACTTTTCCTTGAGAGATCGATGTACATTGCAGCCATACCTCACAGCTCGTGAATATACCTTAAGCTATTGTTCTCGTGCGTGGCTTGCGGAAATACCGATCAGATTTCAGAACGGCCCTATCCGCATCCTTTATAAGTGTTACTTCGCCCTGGGGCATCGAGAATCGTGTCGTTATGTACTGTCGTTTGTCGAATTACATTGCGACTTCCGGTAAGTCTAACGAGTTCATCAATGGTCGAAGTTTGAAAGCTTCGAGTCGAAAGCTTCACGCTCCGAAAACATGGGGTCATGTGATGTGACGTGACAGACGCGTCTGGGGAACGCGTGATTTGTTTGTCCGAGATGAACTGAGGTTGCCACTCCTCCAATTTTCCCAGTCGCTTTCTCTTCTCCACCCGCCGGCCATTTCTTGCATATTCTCCACCACCTCTTGCTCACTCGAGGCACCCGTCGCTGGCGGTGCTGTTTTTTCTACGATTTTATGGCTACCATACTCCGCAACCCACTGGCTGTACGACCCCACCCTCACCAATCAGCGTCGATCTCCCCATACCAGACGACATTGAGGAGAGCCACTCCTGCCACTGCCATCAAACGTCCTCGATCTCCAGAACCTGGAGGCGCTGCTCATCTTCAGAGCGCGAAACGTCACAAGGCTGCAGTACAACAACACACAGCAGCGCGCGAGGATGCGAAGAAGGAGAAGGAGCGCAAGCGCATCGAGCGCGAGGAGGAGTTCAAGATCAAGTACTCGCGCGCATTTCCGACTTTCGTGTTCTACTTCGACATGGACACCTTCGCCACGGACGTCGCCGCCATGAGGCACGTGTTGGAAAGGCGGGTAACACAGATGGGCGCGGTATGTTCCTCGTGCAGCGTCTTGGAGCGCGACGCTGATTGCTGAACGCCCTATCCCTTTCGTGCGATATGCCTCGTGTTTATCGACCAGCGGGTGGACGACTTCTTCTCGCGAGACATCACGCATCTGATCACTTTCCAGCCGGAGGAGTCAAACAAGGAAAATGTGACCCAGACTATCAATCCCACATCTCTGTTGGGAAGTCCGATCAGGCTCAAGGGGCGGTAAGAAGCGTCGTCAGAGGATGCCTGTTATTCAAGTCTCGCTCATATCAACTTGTACAGGGCCAAGATAGATGTCTCGGGTACAGCGTTGGGGAACATCGTACAGAAGGCTCTAGCTTTCAACATCAAAGTCTGGAATCCAGCTAAGCTTGAAAACGTGCTGGAACGATGTCAGGGTCCTGCTGGGGCCGGCACGACGTCAAAGGGTGATCTCAAGGGCATGCTGCTATCTGAACGTCTGCATGGCACAACGGAACGCGACCCGACGCAGCGGCGGCATGACTACGCGTACTTCTCGAAGAACTCCTGCTTCGTGCTTGTCGAGGACATGCGGCAGGACCTTGCGACGATCGCAGCGTCAGAGTACCCGTGCACGAAGACGCGGGACGGCACGATCAAGGGCCCGTGGCCGATCCTCTACTGCCACCCGAAGGCGCGCGGGCCGTTCATCCCGTTCGACGAGCGGGAGGACCGTCGCCGCCAGAAAGCTGATCGCGCCGAGCGCGAACGCGAGCACGAGCGTGCGCGGCGCAAGGCGCGGTTGCAGCGGCAGGAGCGCCTCCGCAGGACGCAGGCACGCCTGCAAGAGCAGCAGAAGCAGCAGCACGACCTGCGGCGCTGCGCATCGATGAACAACCTCCAGCGACGTTCGGCGTATCCCGACCCCAGCATGGAGGGCTTCATCGACCTCGACGCGGATGACACGACGGAGTCGGCGAACGCGTCAGGATACCTCGCGTCGGGCGCGTATATAGCTGCGTCCGGGAACAGTGTCGGCATCACTTCGACGACCGGCACCACGTCGGCCGCGGCAGGGCCCCTGCGCATCCGCGAGCTTCCCTCACGGTTGAAGGGGCGGCTTCAGCAGCAGGTCGTGACGTCGCGAAGGGTCACTATGAGCATTTTATCCGGAGGGAAAGAGAATCAGATGGGCCCGCCGCCCACCTTGCCCGACAGGCCGCACGTGCTCCGCAAGAGTCGCAGTACGAATACGTTGCGGCTCCCGAAACGAGAGGAGGGGACTAAGCCTGGATACTGTGAGAGCTGCAGAGTGAAGTTCACGGACTTCATAGAGGTACGTTGGTCGTGATCGTTGAGGGGATACGGCGGTTGATCAGATACCTTTCGCGCCTCTTCTCATTTGTGCCGCTGGCTCTCCTGCACTTGCAGCATATTAACACCCGCAGACATCGCAAATTCGCCCTGGACGACAGCAACTTCGTGCAGTTGGACTATGTGCTCGAGCGCGTGAAACGCCGGACGATCGAAGAGGTCGCGGAGGAGAATAGGCTCTGGTCATCACGGCTTAACTCGCGAGAAGGGGACGATGGCGATGAGGATGCGGAGATGATGCTGCCGATGCCTGATGCCGTGATGGGCGAGGACGTGCGATGGGATGAGTGGGTGGATGGGATGTAGTGAGGCAGGCATCTGTCCGCTCAAGGTAAAACTTTATTCCCCAACATTCTGCAATTTCTGAATATTCTGCACAATCCAACTTCATAGTCCACCACTACTACATCATACAGCATACACTTTTTACTTCATTTTCCACATCACCCCGATATCCACAGCAACTCCGGTACGTCACCCTACGTGTTTGTTCTTTCTTGTTTCACTGTAACAACATCATATCATGTCTCAAGTGTGTTTATGAAGTCCGCGACATTAATTTGGGTATCACAAAACGAACGATTGCACATAAAGTCGTGATATGTCCATGATGGACGTCGTAAACCAATTTGACACAAATGCACATTCCCCGAGAAAAATAGCACAGGTATCTGGGTATATTCAAACAATGGTAACAGTCAGGACAGTGACGATGCCATCAACAGCGATGTCTGAAGTAATGTAAAGTAGGCCATGAGCATTAGGCAAAGGAATCCATAAAATGGCGTACCATGGTTGATGCCCTCGCTTCCTTCGGGCATGAGACCAGTGACGTTCTGCGCGGTCGTGCTGTACGTGACGTCGCCGTAACTGGTGGTCCCGACTGCCGAATCGACTAGGTTATTACTACATCAATTGCCCCGACGCCAATACAGTTCAGTGGCCGAAGGAGCTCGGAAAGTGAGGAAGACGTACCGTCCGATATCATAGCCATCGGGGATGATATCGTGGTTCTCCGTAACAGGCTCTTCCTTGGAGACTCTGCCAGCGCAGGAGATGACGTCAGAATAGTCAAATTCGCCTCAAGCGGGGTCTCTGGGAACGGTACTCACGCAAGGAAGAGGGCGCCGCTATTAGCATCAGGCCCGTTCTGCGTCCAAAGCCTGTCGTGTTGTCGGATGTGAGACTTTGAGAGGCGAGGAATATGGCGATGTGTGGGCCTACCTGAAGTGGTTGCCGCCGATGAGACTCTCGAGACAAGTGCCGATGCTCGCGCTGCCATAGTCCTGGCGAAGCTCAATGGTCTGGTTTAGCCAGCCATTGCCGTCGCCGAGGTTCGCGGTGAATGGTGTCCCGAGATGAATGTCGAAACATTCCTCTGAGCTGACGGCGATATTGGACAGGTGCAGTTATAAATGCAATTTCAGACGTTGTAAATACAGATGCTCACAATCCAATAGCGCGGGCGAAATTGATGGCACCATCATACGTCAGGACATCTGGCGAACTCAGGGCCGAGACAATGACCTGAAGGGCAGTTTATTGCCTGTTGGATGCTAGGCTCAACGAATCGCTCACGTTGAGAGGCTCCCCGTAACCATCCTGCGCGTTATCGAGCATGGAACCACCGCCATCAGTCGGGTTGTAGTAGGCAGCATCACGCTTCTTCACCATCTGCACAGACTGCAAGATAGCACCGGCGAGAGCGGGAACGAGCAGCGCGGCACTGATGAACGCGAGAATGAACATGGCTGGGATGTTGGTTCAGGCGGGGTTGTCTGGAGCACAGAAGGCTTGAGATTCAAAAACAGACTGCATGCGATCTTTTATACCATAGACGTCAGATGTAACCGGCGGAAGTGCGAACGTGATCACGTCGGATTCGCGTTGCATGAGGGTGTATTCTTAGGGCTGTCACATGGAAGGCTTCTTCGCTCAAGTATTGAGAGGAGTGTGAAAACAGGTAGATGGGGAGACCATGCAGACGAGAGACACGTTCGGGCACAAGCTCGTCGCTTCTCAGAGAGCCATGTGTGTATTGACCTTAGCGAGAGGTATCGGTGGATCGGCGAGGTGTAATCTCTGGTGGGGTCGGAGAGCTCGAGGTCCCTCGCCTTCTGCTATCATCCAGGTAGATCTAGAGGGTACAATTAGATCAGCATCATTGCCCATCCTCTCCATTCGAGCTCACCATCAGCAGCGATACTCGAATTATTCCTCCTCACTACCTGCTGCGTGGGAGCACGTTCGTTTGTATATTCATATGTCCCCTAGTGCACGTTCTCATGATTCTGGACTTCTCTTCTGAGAAATGTCCTTATTGGTGATGCTCCGTCGCATACGCGCAAGTCCGCAATCTGTAACGGCGGCCTCCATCACACCTGCATTGTAATTAGTGTTGCGTAGCGAGATACAACGTCCAGACATATACTGCGAAACTTGAAGCTTCTGAGCCTGATGAGAAGCGCAGTCACATGGCATCTCTAAGAAAGGCAGCGTGCATTGGTGCACTGAGAAGCTGAGAACACACAACAGCGATTCGGACCCAGGAAAACTAGTGGGTCAGTGCTGTGCATGTCTGTGCGCTGCACTCCTGGAAGCCATCGCAATACCTGATTTCATGACGCCTGAGGTTTGGCTCATTGTTTGCTCATTGTTCTCCTTACGCACAAATGATGTTGCTCGTGTCACGTCGAGAACACAGACACCGATCTGGACAAGTACAGGTGGTCAATTGCGCGTTGAAAGCGAATTGCATCCGGCAGGCACTGTAGTTGCATACTTCGTAATCGATTAATCATTACATATCGGCGTTTCAAATCCAGCAATGTCGTTTCCCTCCTAAACGCGATCGTGGATTCAGGGTATGTTTGGCATGTATACGTATGTCCCGGTGTGTAGATAGGTAGTGGGTAGAGCAAAGGCTCCGATGTCCCGTTCTGCCTGGAGATGAACACCGTCCTTGCGTTTGTTGAACCTACGCCGCGTGTGAGTTGTTTCTTGGCACTTGGTGCGTAACTAGATTTGGCAACCAAGAACCATCCATCGGGCATCTCCGGACCCTTTGTTACGCGATTACATGCATAGTTGTTGGAAGGTTCCCGACAAGACATGCCAGATGGCACAGCTTCAGCGAGACGGCTATTGAGAGGGTCAGAGAACACGTTTGAGTGGGAAATAAGAGGACAAGAGACGTCGCTAAGCGAGAGTTTGGTGGCTGAAAGGAGTAAAGTCGTTTGAGATCACCGCAGCCTGTCACGAACGGGTGTCACAGTCACGCTTCTCAGTAAGTTCGAACTCACGTTCGGCCCAATTTGGTTTCTTGTCTATACAGACCCGCACGAGGTCGTCCAACACAACAAGGCCTCATCGCCACTCCAACCCTATACAAATCCTTTCTTTTCTTTCCAACACCTTGCAAAATCGATTCTGTGCGCTACAACTCTTATTCCTTCCTCATCGTCATCCTTTTGCCACTCAGGTCGCCTCTTATCGCAGACGTGCCCATCGTCAAGGCCCTGCCGGCGCAGCTGTCTTATAGTGCTTCATTTTTCTTCTTTGACATTTTCAGGAACACCTTTGCTGACCACTGAGGATTTCCGAATCCATCGAATTACCCGTCCAAAAGTCGATGGCGGATTCACCTGGCGGAACCGAGTCTGTGGGAGACTCGGGCGACGACGCTGGACTTACCATCAGAATTCCAAATCCAAAAGTGTACATGGCTCGTCAGTCGCAGTGGAAAGGAAGGAGAGGTAAACCGCGATGTGATCATTGTCGGTTGAACAATTTAAAAGTACGTTATTTCTACCTCCTTATTTCGTTGTTTTTAAAATCAAGGCTAGTGCGACCGAGTGCTGCCGACCTGTAATCATTGTGCTTGGGCGAATGGGAGGAAATGCAAGTATACTCCCCTGCCTACGCCAGCTCACCGAGGAATTCCTAGATGTGATAGGTGTCGGCAGCGGAACCTCAAGGTGAGCCACGAAAAGTGTTCGGCTCTTAATATAAGTCTGACATTTGTTTACTACTTCAGTGCGACCGTAATCTTCCAGTATGCAACCACTGTGCAGAAGATAATGAGACGGATTGCAATTACACGCCGAAGAAACGGCACAAAGTTCCTTCGGATCACGGCAGCACCAGGGATAGACCCGCAGCTCCTTATGCAGCTAAAACGGCTTCTTTCCTGGTGTCGGATATGCCATCGACGTACGGGGCGCTTCCCGTTGCTGATGGCAGCGGCAGCTACAACAATAATAGTAACAACAATTCTTCAGGCCCCTCAGGTAGTCACGTATTTGAGGGCGAGATGCGAACGGAACCGCAGATCAAACAATATATGCCACCTGGTTCTCCCGGATTTTACGATGAAGAACCGGGGATGGATGACCCGAATGTCGCATACCAGCAGCAGAATCCCGACGGCTCCGTTACTTGGGTGCGAAAAGGGCCGCTACCCCCTCTCCTCCCAAAAAATATTCCCCCGGGACAAGGGCCGTCTGCGTACAATCGCCCATTCATGCTCGATCAAGGCATGATCGTCACGACACCGCATATTGATCCCTGGATGCACCCGTCGTTCGTTCCTCTCCCGGATCTCGTCGTCAACACCCTGCGTACAGTCAATGCGATCGAGATGCCCACACGGCATGCCTTCGAGGAAGTGCTCGTCCGGTTCGTGGGCGGTCTGTCCCCCGAATTGCGGGATACGGCCACGTTTATCCCGGAGGTCTATGCGCATCTCGCTCATGCGGTGGCGCAAGGGCACATACAGGAACTTTCTCTCCGAATGCAGATGTGGTTGACGTGCCACCATGCACGCTCGGGATCGAGGAAGCGTCACCTCATCCTTCTCCCGCGGGATGCGTTCTTCAACATGCACAGAGACGACGAGGAGAAGTTGAGGCTGAACTACGTCTTGCAAACTGATGGAGAAGCAGAGGTTGAACATGTGGAGAAGGACTCGGAGAATGGGCTTGGGTCGCTAGAATCTGCTGCGGTGTTCGAGCGCGTCCCAGTCCAGCCCCAGATATTCGACATTTTGGTTTACATCCACAGGAACCATGGCTCATCATCTACTATGCTCTTCGAAGCAAGGCGGATTGGTATGGTGAGAGACATCTTCCTTTTTGTCTCTCTCCAAAGTTGATCTCGTTCCGCGTTCCGTGCAGGCAACCATCACTTGGCCGATGGTGGAGATGTTCATCCGCCTATGCCCTCTCTGCAAGATGCGCTCCAAGGGCGCAGCGCGCGTAATTCCTGAGGAGGAGCACCCGTCGTCGTCGTTCCGTCCTCCCTCGAATTTGAAGCGATGATCGCGCTGTTTCGATATGCAACATTGACTTTCACGATGTGCACTAATACCTTGAAGTACTGACTCGGTAACCGTCGTTCGTTGTATCTGCTTGCTTAAGGCTATGCTTAAGGCTCAATGTATTACTCTCATCTATGTATGTGCTTTGAATACATGACATCCAATGTACATAGCTTTGATTCACGCTATCGATCCACGCTTGTGTCGATAGCTTGGGACTGTACAGGGAGTGATCGGTATCGGTGGAACAGCCGGGTTCTTTGCGGCTTATAGAGAGTATTTCGACAGCCCGTCTTTGAGCTGAGCGTTGAGCGCTGAGCATTGGAGGGACTCCCGCCCACCTGGACAGCAGCGCCCCACGTCCGTGCATGCACCGGGACAACGAAGGTCCGGACTCGGAGGCATCATGTAAGGCCGGTGTGGGTTGCTCTGTCATCCGTCACCATGCTCGGCCCACTCGTTCTCACAGACAAAGTATAGCTAGACAGTTCAATTGGCCGATACAGTCCGGGACTCTTGTAATGCTCCGTACACGCCGCCAGAGCTTCCAGTTGGTTGGACGTGTTCGAATCGCAAAACATCAGCTGCCATTTTTGGATCGCGCGGAAGAACCGTACTGCCGTAGAAGTTCAACGTTCAACACCCACTTCAGAATCGATAGAATCCTACCGTAGAATCAACGTCTAGTGGGTGTGTTTACAGACCTATACAAGTCTTTCGTATTCTGCAGAGCAAAATACCACCACATGGATCTTGCTGGAACATTCGTCTTAATGAATGTTGTAAGTCTGGAGCGTTGAGTCAATCTGACAGCATGGGCGGAACTTATAGGTAATCGGACCGCGGTGATATTGGGGTAGAAGCAGAGGATGCTTCGAGTGACGCTCTAAGTAAATATAACACGACGGCCCCATGCAATATGAACGGTTGCAGCGCCGCGGATTACAACCCTGTTTTCCGCGAGAAATAATCTCCAGCGATCTGACATGCTTCGTGAACCTTGTTGACATGGACGCCGACACCCTGCGCGCTATCTTCCTTGCCACCAGCCTGTGAAGAAAGTGTCAGACATATCGCAGGCGGGAAGAATAGTAAATGGTTACACCTTTCCGCCTAATATCCCAGCGACGGTGGAAGCCCATTCGCGACCATCCAGACCCTTCGCTTTGGCCGTCTCGGAAACGTAGTTGATGTGAGCAACTTTACCCCCAGCTACATCAGCGCTGAAGACATAGACCGTCTTCCCGAGCTTCCTGCTCTGTTGCGCGATACTTTGTAGTACCTGCATAGCAGTGAGTACAGGAGTCGAGAATATAATATCAAGGTCTACCTACCTTGACATTTCCGTTGACCTCAAGAACAGCGAAGTACGCCTCCGCATCCTCGTTCTTCTCGAAGTACTCGTTGATCCCATCTACGGCCTATCGGAGAAACGTTAAGGTGAGTTAATTTCTAGACTTCTGAATGATGACTAACTGCTTTGTTAGCAATCGCCTCGCGCTCCTTGATCTGTTTGTCAAAGGCCTTGCGAATAGCGCCAAGACGATCGCGAAGCTCTGTCTTCCTGAGCAGCGAGATGTCGGATTGGCCCAGTTCCTTCAGACGAAGCAAGGCCGTAGTTATTTCATATAGCTAACATTAGAGATAAGAAAACATACAACAGTGTAAGCCTTCAGTCCGGTATCCTTCTCGTGCCCATCCATCGCCTCTAGTTGATCCAGTTTGGCTGTGAGGGCGTCCGCACTGCGGCGCGCCTCCGCGGCTTCTTGTCCAGTCACGGCGACGATGCGCCTTATGCCCCTGGCAATGCCAGATTCCTCGGTGATCAAGAAATCCTTGATGTCCCCAGTTTTAGCGACATGGCTAAGGGTGAAGGGCTGAGCATCCATATTTAACAGATGAAATAGCACACTTACGTTCCACCACAGAGCTCAGTACTGGTCTGTCTCCACTTCGGATTATGAATATCTTTCACGATCTCGTCGACGTCATACTCGAGCGCAACCACTCGCACAGGATCTGGGTACGATTCACCGAATACCGCCCGCAACCCGGTAATTTCATACGCCTCTTGAAGAGCAACGTTTTTACTATAAACCTTCACATTCTTCCGTATCCAGTCCTGGTTCATCGTCTCGATCTTGTTCAGCTCAGGTGCAGGTATCTGAGCCTTGTGCGAGAAGTCGAACCTGAGTTTAGTAGGTGCAACCAACGAGCCCTTCTGATCAATGTGATCTCCAAGCACCTCACGCAAGCAGAAATTCAGTATATGTGTAGCAGTGTGGTTGTTGCGGAGAGGCCAACGGCGCAGCTAAAACACTAGTGTCAGCGATATTTCGAAATGGGAGGATTGAGCAGCTGAATGACCTCATCGTAGGATGACACGACTTCATCGCCCACTTGAAGACTTCCGTACTTCATTTGACCGATGTGGAGAACATACCCATTGAAGACTTGGACATTCGAAACTTCGAACTCGGCGACACCGTCTATAATGATACTCCCAGTATCGTACTCTTGACCACCGGCCTCAGCATAAAAACTGGTTCGGTCGAGGAGCAGACCGAAAGAGGTATCTTCCGGAATGGGTGATGTAGACTTCAAGAATGACTTATTGGAGTAGATGGCGACGACGCGTGCATCAATGTTCCCCAATTCTGTGTGAAAGAACATTGAGGAGCGATATAATCATGGGACAAATTAGCATACGGAATTTTGCAGAATCATCCGTCTTGGGGATATCAGCCATTTTTTCCAATGCAGCGATGTCATGCACATCAAGTTTGACTGCGTCTCTGGTATCCTTCTTCTGCCCCCCTTTACTTGCTTCCTTGGAGTGAGCCTGGGCGGCCTCGAACTCTTCCTCATTCACAGTAAGTCCCAGCTCCTCCGCCATAAGCCGAGTCAGATCAACCGGGAACCCGTATGTATCGTACAGCCGCCAGACATCTTTTCCAGAGAGTTCCTTCAGGCCCTGCTGCTTCGCACGGCTTGAGTACTGGTCGAACATCTTCTCGCCACGGTCCAGTGTTCTCGAGAAAGACTCTTCCTCTTCATCTAAGATCTCCTTGATCTCGTCGATTCTCTTCGTGAGCTCTGGGAACACGCCACCCTGTGCCAAGGTCGTCAATACCAAAGAAGAATAGAATGCATGAGACCACGGACCATTTGTTCAATCACTACCGGCATCAGCGACGAGAAGAAAGATCCGATCTGGACGGAAAGTTTCTTCCTTGCAAATCGTGACCCTCGCCGCAGTATACGCCTGAGCACATAACCTCGGCCAACGTTGTTTGGAACACCTCCATCACTCAATGCAAATGTCAGAGTTCTTACATGGTCAGCGACGACGCGATATGCGGTGTCAATACCGCTCTCGTCTTCTTCACCAAATTTGCCCTGGTATGGCCGTGCACCAGTCAACTGCTGGATCTTCGAAAAAATAGGCGCGAAGACATCCGTGTCATAATTTGAGCGCTTCCCCTGCACAACAGAGACCAGGCGCTCGAAGCCCATACCAGTATCGACGTGTTTTGATGGAAGAAGCTTTAGCGACCCATCGTCTTCGCGGTTGAATTGTATGAAAACGTTGTTCCAGATCTCAAGAACGTCAGGGTCATCTTGGTTGACGAGATGCGCAGCATTACGTCCGCCGATGCGGTCAAAGTGAACCTCGCTACGGCACCATGAGATATTAACAACTCCGGCTCGAACGCAATGACATACCTACAAGGCCCACAAGGACCTGTTGCTCCCATCTCTAGCAAGACACGAATTGTCAGTGAGTGATCGCGTGCGGCAGATTATCCTTACCCCAGAAGTTGTCCTTCGCATCTCCAGGAAGAACATGGCTTTCTGGAACGCCCTGGTCCAACCAATACTGTCTAGCTTCCTCATCTGGTTCAAGACCATTCTTAGCGTCGCCCTCGAAATAAGTAACATAGAGCTGATCCTTGGGCAGCTTGTAAACTTCGGTCAAAAGCTCCCAGGAATATTGGATGGCTTCTTTCTGCGTCCTGTGTTGAGTGGAGAATCGGGTGAAAGTGGCATGCAGACCCACCTTGAAGTAGTCTCCGAACGACCAATTTCCAAGCATCTCAAAGAACGTGTGGTGGTACGAGTCTTTTCCGACATCCTCCAGATCTAATGAGGCATTCATAGTAACATATATGCGTGCAATAACAGTGGGAAACTAACCGTTATGCTTTCCGCCGGCCCTGATACATTTCTGGGAGTTGAATGCGCGCTTCAGCTTAGCCATCTCCGAATGAGGGTCCACCGTTCCGAGGAATATAGCTTTGTACTACACCGCGTATCAGCGCCGAGGTAGCCTTGTGCATCGGAGTACGCTAGCACACCTGGTTCATGCCCGCATTCGCGAACAGGAGCGTAGGATCTTCATATGGAATAGTGGAAGAGGAGTGAACGAACGTATGTTCCTTCGAGCGGAAGTAATTGAAGAACTCCTCGCGCACGCGAGCGGAAGACCAGGAGGAGGTGCTGGGAGCGCCAGCCATGTTGGAAGAGTTGCGTACGAAAGCGATACGAAAGCGACTGGTGGCGATACGAGAGCAAGGTATGGACGGCGATGCAGCCTGTATCAGATTCAGCAGCATAAACTTCGAGTCAGACCGAAATTCAGAAATCAAGCTTCTAGCGATCTCAGATGTCCTCGTCGGGACCCCGGGAAGTCCAAGGAACGTCGGACATCGCCGAGAGATCTCGTTACGTAACCATTCGCTCCCAGTCGAGCGTCGTGTCGTCGTCGAGTTTAAGCATCCCCCTCCCGGCGTGTTCAAGTAAGTGGTGAGTGTTTTTGCGTGTAATGATGAACGGCGTGCCGCTGTGGATGCTGTTCAGACGTGTTGTGGGCGAAAGAACGGGTGAAATCGCGATGGATGGTGTGGATTAGCTGTGGATGCGGCTGGTGAGACAAAGTGCCAAGGCTTATCTTTGCTGCAGAATATCGCCGCCCGTCAACATGTCTCTCGTTCTCCCCGAGGCCCATCAACAATTCCAGGTCGGTGTACTGTCGCTGTGCGTACAATGGAAGTGCTGATACGTATTGTGTAGCACATCTTGCGTCTTCTCAACACCAATGTTGACGGCAAGCGCAAGATCATGTACGCTCTGACGGAGATCAAGGGTGTCGGTCGCCGTTATGCAAACTTGGTCTGCAAAAAGGCCGATGTCAATCTCGACAAGCGGTGCGAGCGCTTTCTTCTTGTTCGCGGTATGTCTTGTGCTAACGTCTTGATTTTCGCATAGTGCCGGCGAGCTCAACTCGGATGAGCTCGAACGTATCGTCACCATCATCCAGAACCCAACACAATTCAAAATCCCGACATGGTTCCTGAACAGGCAGCGGGACATTGTCGATGGCAAGAACTCGCAAATTCTCTCCAACGCCGTTGACTCGAAACTGCGTGATGACCTTGAGCGGCTGAAGAAGATCCGGGCTCACCGTGGTCTCCGGCACTTCTGGGGTCTCCGTGTGAGGGGTCAACACACCAAGACGACCGGTATGTGGCCCGCTTCTGCTACTGTATACCTCGTTCATTTGACTTCGCTCAGGTCGCCGTGGTAAGACAGTCGGTGTGTCGAAGAAGCGTGGTTAGACGTTCTTCGCGTTTGGTGGATGGTGTGTTGGAGTATGCAGTCGCGGGTAGTACTCTCACTATGTTCGATTTATGTCGCACTCATGAAGCTATTATGCATGGCATGATTCGAGCTCACTTCGCAAACTCTGAGGTTTTCGTTAACGAGTTAATATGGCCGTCGATCACGTGACCACGTAGACCAACTGCTCGAACATTCCTAACTTTCGTTGGTACATATGCAGCCTCTGTTCTAGCAGGTCGTCTACAGGTCTTCGCAATGACCGCCGCGTGGGCATACGCCGTCCACATGCATCCCTGGTATCGTCAACCTTCTCTCAAACGCCGACTGTCACACGACGAGGACGAGGAAGATAAACCCGACCGCACACCCGCACGCGTCGTCCCAGACTCTCCCTCCAGGCCCTTGAGTAAAACCACACACCACACGAAGAGGCGCAGATGCGACACGCTCGAGCGCGGCATCGCCCAATTGACCCTCAACACCACCGCTAACCGCGCGCCCGTCGCCCCCCCACCGCTGGTCCTCTACCCCACCAATCCCAGCGCGAGCACCGGGCCCACCACAGCCTGCACACAGGCTCCAGCACCCGGCCTCACCATCACACCCATCTCTCCCCCCGGTCCCTTTGGCCAGCCGGCGTGGAACGCGTCGCAGACGCCGTACGGGTACGCTTATCCATACACGAACGCGTCCCAGCCCGTCGTTCTCCCCGGGTCCGTTGAGGAGCCTACCTCACCCCTGGCACCACCGCGCGCAGCAGAGGAGGAGCCGGACGTACCGGACGTGCAGATGCGGGGCCCGTCGTGGTACGAGATAGAGAAAGATCGTACGTAGCGTCCCGTTCCTACTGCCCCCGTCCTCACGCGCGTCTTTTTTCGTGTAGGCATCGTCATAAACGACCTGGAAGACTCGGACAGCGAGGAGAACGAAGAGGGCTCGTCAGCCGAGGGTGGAATGACCCTGTCACCGGCGCTACTTGAACACCTCGCAAACGGGAACCAGAGTGCACTACCCGTCTTTCCAGAGCCGGACGCGAGCAAGGCGCTGGTGCTCTTCCGGCCGCTAGTCATCCCCACAGATACTAGTGAAGAAGAGAAGAAGCCGGAGGAAGAAAGGGATGTTCCGGACGTGTCGCCAGTTGCTCGGACTGATATTATGCTCGACGATGACGATGCTATGGATGTTGAACCTATGGACATTGAGCTATAATGAATCCTATTGATAGACTGTGGGTTTGCCACCAGACGCAACGCTGAGTGCTTAAACACCAACCTACACACACTACTCGAATCATCAGAACGCAACCGGTACGTGAACACGAAAGTCTAGAACGGCTGCTGTAAGTACTACCCAACGCAACTCATGAGCAACCAAGCAACTAAGCCAAACCAAAGTAAGTGAGACGTGACGGACGTAGAGCAAGTATCGAGCACAGCACAGACGACAAGAGCAAGATGAATATAAAACGTTCTTGATGAAGGGACCCTATCGCCTCCCCGGTGCGCCGCCGCCGTACTCGCTGCCCGGCACCACGTCATGGTAAACTTGCTCCCCCCGACCAACGAGTGAATGATGATGGCGTGCGTGAGCATGCGGGTGCGGAACATGGTGCATCTGCATTGCCGCATATGGCGCACGCAGCGAGATCTGCGGGGACGTCATCTGTGGCGATGTCGTCTGCGAGGGCGAGTCCTGCATCTGCTGAACCGACGACACCTGCTGAAGGTGAGATCCGAGGTGACGCGAGTGCTCGTGCGCACGATGTCCATCTTGGGGAACCGGCGAGACCGGCGCAGGCGAAAGCGGATGGTGGTAGCCAACGTTGGCGTTGACGTTCATGAGGTTCGTCGGGCTGGTGCCGTGCAACATCCCCATGTGCTGGTGTTGGTGCGGATGCTCGTATGTGGGTGAGCGCATCGGCTGCGATTGTTGTTGCTGTTGCGGCTGAAGCTGCGCTTGCGAGTGCACAAGCGGGGAATGCTGTGGTAACTGCTGCTGCTGCTGCTGGAGAGTCAGAGACGGCCGGCGAATCGTCTGCTGGGTCTGTGAATGCGCCGACGCTGGTGGCTGCATTTGTGTCTGAGGCTGCATTTGAATACGGGTCTGCGAGTGCTGCCGAATCATCTGCGGAGCCTGAGGCTGTATTGGGTGCTGCACGCGCATCTGCGCATGCGCTTGTAATTGGTGTTGCGCCTGCATCTGTGACTGCGCTTGAAGCTGTTGCTGCGCCTGCATCTGGGCCTGCGGCTGTATGTAAGACGGGGACGGCTGGCGCGGACGTTGCGGACGCGGCTGTATAGATGGTTGAATAGATGGCTGCGAGGCTGGCGGAGGGCGGGGCTTCTCGCTATGATCCTGCTCCTCGAGTGCCTGCAGCTTCGGCTGGACGCGCTGCTCCTCGAGCTGCTGGATCTGGAACGTCGGCGGCTTAGGGGGCTCGATGGGGCTGTCGACGGACATGTCGACGTCCCTGTCAATGTCGCGGTCGACGTCGATGGCGTCCTCATCGTCGGCGTCCGGGGATGTGGAGTTGGAAGGCCCCGCATCGGCTTGCAGGTTCTTTTGTGCGGCTATCTCCTCTGCGGTGAGGAAGCGACCGCCGGGGCCGCGGGGACGGCGCATGGCATGTTTATGGCGCGACTCGTGGAGGTACGGCTGGCGTAGATGAGTTGAGGGCGTGAAAAATAATGAGGAGAGGAAGAGGGGTACCTTGCGCTGCTTGGAGAGCCTGTGCAGCTCCTCGATGCGGGCGCGGGCGACGCGCCGTTTGAGAATGCGATAATACTGCTTCGCGTTGACATAGAGGGGCTCCTCGTCGATGGGGGGGTCGTCGTGTATCTGGTCGACGGGCTGGTCTGGGTCGCGCTGGTGGGAGTCCTGGGGTGGCTGCTGGTGGAAGAGGGGGACTGGCGCTGGAGAGTGCGGGGGCGAGGGACGGTGGGGGTAGAAGTTGTAGACGGGCTGGTGGGCTGGGCGGGGGTCAGCGTGCGGGGATATGTTTGTTTTCTGCGGAAAAGACTGACGGTAGGACGGATAAGCTGGGCCGGGGTGGAAGAGGTGATCGACGGGGTCCATTGATTGGCCTGGGATGAGACGCAATTCGGTGGGCGACGAGCGTTGCTATTGGCTTGCGGCACGACCAACTCAACGCCGCCTCTCCCTCCCCATTGGTCGGGAGCACGTGACCCGCTTCCCCGGTGGCTGCAAAGTCTCTCGATGTCTGCCGTGGATCGGACGGCTCGGAGGAAACATCCAGCATAAATTCGAGAGATAGGCTGTCTTTTCGTGCATAGGGCACTCTGACCGGTGAGTCTTTCGTGCATAGAGCCGTCCCTCTGCTCAGTCTCGCGCCGTCTGACATGTATTCTGTCTACGCTAGCTCCACGTCTCCCTCTCTCTGCGTCCTCTCCCTCCCATCTCCGGCCTGTCCCTCTCTTCGCTGCGTCCCTCGCCTCTCGCGCCCGATCCTTCCTTCCCGCTGATCAGCCTGCGTCCCTTTGCCGCGCTGAGCCACCGCCCGTGCGCTCTGTTTCGACAACTCCCGCGCGCAGAGGTTGCCCTCTCGCGACGCGCGCCGTTCCAAGGAGATGAGCTCGCGAGGACGGCGCGAAGTTCTGCAAACAAACTCCGTCAGTGATCCCCTCGTAACGCGACGCACCACACCGCACCATCCCTTCTGCGGGAGATCGCGCGAGACCGCGCCCGTCGTACTCTGCAGCTCGCGTGCGGAGAAATTGGCCTCCGGTGAATTTTCTCTCGCTGTCGTTTCGTCACGTTCGCTGACTCTTGCGTTCCGCCTAACGCGTCCAGGAATTTCGTCCAAAACCTGCCCATTGCGAATGCACAGGACGCAGAACACGCGCTATCACGAGCCCGGGGCCCGCAACTGCCCAGGGAAGCCTCTACAGGGCCTCCGCCACACACGCGCCACGTTTCGTCCTCTGCAACACACTCCCAGGCGACGACACGGCCTGGAAATGCGCACGAACGGTCAGCAGCACCACGAGGAGGAGGTAGAACGTCCACGTACCGCATCGCCGTCCAACGACACCGCGCGGGCACTCTGGCGTCGACCGCGAGAGTGCTCGTGTGACAAGCACACAGACGCGTGCCGTGCCCCGCGAGGTGCGCGTCGCACCGACTTCAAACGCGCTCGGCGGCGTTGTACGCTTTCACCGCGTGGATCTCGGCGACGATCGACGCCTGGTCAGCCGAACACCATCAGCATCGGACGCACCACAAGGGACGAAACGACACCCACCGGTATCGCGCAACCCGCGACAGACAGCAGAACGACGAACCTGGTGCAGGCTTGCACAGCGGAGGGGGGGCGCAGTCGACCTCTGCGTCCCATCGACGAGACGCCGGGGGGAGGCCAACATCCACTCCCGCAGCAGAAGGCTCCAGCGTCGACCGCAAGCCTTCGGCGGGAAGTAGCGACGATCCGCGGAGGACGTCCGCCCAGCACCGGACGCGCGGAAATTCAAGCCTAAAAACACCGACGTTCAAAGGTGAGCGCATTGCAAACTCCGAACAAAGCAAAACCGCACTCACGTAGACATCATGCAGGCACGGCGCATCGACAACCGCCGCACACAGGAGACGAACGCGCACGCAGCAAGACTCACGGTCTATGCTAGCCACGACGGCACGACACGCCGCGAACAGTGCACCAACGAACCGGAGGAGGCCAGCACGACGAGGGCGTCGTCCTCAATATCGCAGGCGACTCGGACGGGAAACCGCGGAGCGCTCCGCGCCCCTCTTCGCTGGACCTCAACCTTGGAAACGCGCGGTGAACGGTGCAGACGCGTTCGGCCTTGTACGGCACTGAGACGGAGGCCTTGCGACGCTGCCCTCGGTCCGCGATCGAAGAATGTCAACCCCAGGCCGTGGAGTCCGAGGAGAGCACGATGAAGACTGGCGGCGCTGCGCGCCGCCGCCTTCGCTATGCAACCGCTTCGCTCGAAGGCGTCGAATGGCGGGGACGTCGGTGCAATATCTTCTGCACCGCGTGACGCTCGCCGCTGGGCTTGGGCCTCAAGAATTCGGCGCGCGAAATCCCCTATTTTCACGGGGGAAAAGTGAGCTCGACGGGGCCCGCGACATCTAATGCGAAAGCCCACGTACCCACTGCGTGCCCCTCTCGACATCCTGCCCGACGCGCTCTCCTCGGCAGCGAGATGGGGACTCGCGGCGCTGCGCGCCGCTCCCCGGACCGCAGCCGTCTCCTTATCGTACAAGGGTCCGCGAGGAGAATGACACTTTCTCTTGAAGAGTGGATGACGCTCGCCGCTGGGCTTGAACCTCAGAAAATCGACCCAAGGTATGACCTATTTTTGAGACGAAAAGGTGAGCTCGAGGCGGCCTCGGACATCTAATGCGTAGGTTCACGTACCCGCATTGCCGACGGATGACGTCGAGGACGCTCTGCAGCGTGCTCTCCCCGATGTTCCAGGCTAGCGAGGAGGGACTTGCGTCGCTTCGCGCCGCTCCCAGGACTGCAACCGTCCCGCTGTCGTACAGACGACCGCGAGGAGGACGATTCACTCGGTTGAGGAGCGGACGACGCTCGCCGCTGGGCTTGAACATCGGAAAATCGACACGAAATTTTACCTATTTTTGAGGTAGAGAAGTGAGCTCGAGCGGCCTGGGACATCTAATGCGGACGCCTACGTACCCGCATCACCGATGGATGATGTCGAGGACATTCTGCCCGACGTGCTCTCCTTAGCGTTCGAGCGAGAAGGCACTGCCGGCGCTGCGCGCCGCCCCCCGGACCGCAGCCGTCCCACCGCCGTACAGAAGACCGCGGGGAGGACGATACTTTCTCTTCAGGAGCGGAGGACGCTCGCCGCTGGGCTTGAGCCTCGGAATATTGGGACAAAACATTACCTATTTTTGAGACAGAAAGGTGAGCTCGAGGCGGCCTGGGACATCTAATGTAGAGGTCTACATACCCGTTGCGAGTCCGTCTCACTCACGGCGTCGTCATCGACCACGCTCTGCACGACATGCTCTCCTCGGCGTTCCAGGCGAGCGAGATGGGCGGCTGCGGCGCTCCGCCCCGCTGCCCGGACCGTGGCCACCGAGCCGTCTTCCAGAGAATCGCAGGAACAGCGCTGAGCGATGCACTCTCTGGAGGAATGCGTCACGCTCGCCGCTGGGCTTGAGCTTCCAGAAATTGACGCATCATTTTACCCATTTTCGAGGTATGAACGTGAGCTCGATGCGGTCTCAGACATCTAATGCAAATATCGACGTACTGCGCACTCGGTCACTTCGAGAACCTGTTGTTCCCAATGCGGTGGGCTCGCAGGACTCGAGGTTATCCTGTCCGTTCCACGCGAGGCTCGTAGCTACGCTGAGGTCCGAGATTCGAGCGAGGATGCCTGGAGTAGAAGGTATGTAAGTCGGGGACTCTGGCACTAACATAGAGACATGCCCTTTTGAGACATCTTGATCGGATGCTGCTCTCGTGCTAACATTCTCGACAACTCGGTATGATCGCGACTTGCAGCATGCTCATCACATGCAAGAATCTCGGGAATCCAAGCACAAACACCTACATGAAAAGTATCAGTCAGATGGAATCGGATTCTACAATAGTGCTAAAACACACCAGTCCGTGCGATGCGTGGTAGGAATGATGCCTTGTCGCAAGCTGCACCTCTTGTCGATGGCCACATACAGTTTCTATTCTCGCAGGGTTTCGTCAGCATGATGTGAACTCTAATCAGTGTGAGAGAGGTCAGTACAAACCTCCGCGCATCCATCCACACCGAGTTTCGCTGCGGCTTGCTGACCTTGAAACCACACATTGTTGGAGTGCTGCATTCTGGACTTGATGCGAGCTGCAAGAGATGTCAAGAGTGGGCGTCAGGTTAGTGAAACCTGTTCTGGAGGGAGAGAGGGAGGAAGGTGAGTGGGTGAAAGAAAAATGTGGGATGAAAGATATATTCAGGTCGGCCTGACACTGATGGCCGCTGATCGTAGCCAAAATTTGATGGGTCGTTGACATCTGGTGAGTAAACAGAGTTAGGCGGGGATCAGAAATCAGAAATTAGTAGTCATGACTACCCGAGGCGCGATCCAGAGATGTGATTGCTGATTGCTCGGTTGCTCCTTATGATGTCAGACTCACCCTTCCATTCCGAAATGTGATTGGCATGGACAAAGCAATCTGACGACATACCGTCGGGAACTGCACGGGAGGATAGGACAGGGTTCAAGATCATGCTCGGGATACCTAGAAACAGCAAATAACATGGTAAGTGGGATCAAAGTATCTTGCAGAAGTGCCCCAAACATCCTTGTGCTTCTTGGTCAAAGACGTGCAAAGATGTTTGGGGCATCTCTGCAAGATACCTGGATCTAATGATGCATCGGAGGTCCGTGTACATCTCCGGAAAGACTGACCTTCATATTCCGATGAATTACAGACTTTCTGAGACACAACTCCTACGTGGAAATGCCATCCGATCATGCACTGTTGACATGTCTGAGGACCGAGACTCGGATGGCAGCTTGACAATCGGACTGCAAGTGGTACAATTCAATTTCTACAAAAATACTATTACCAGACAGTGAGGCAACCACTTTGCAAGTAACAGGTCTTAGACTACAGTACACGAGATGGAGTTATCGACGCGAGAGACAAAGTGATGTGGATATCAACCCGACTCTGAGTCTTGAGCCAAGAGCACCATTTGACAGATTTGGTAAGTGTCGTTGGAAGCTCATCGGACGATTGACGGGTGCACGTCAGACTCAACTCTTTCTTTATCCACGCTGTCAACCACTTCACTGAGAACCGAGTGGCCTCCTCTGTGCTCTACGTACCTGCTTTCGCACTGGAATGGTATGCTCCATGGTCTGCTTTCATTGCATGTGCAAATCCAAGTTCGGATGTTGTGCATGCCAGTGAGCGCGACTAGAATCTCCCTCCAGCAGTGTGATCAAGACCGCGGGAAGCATTGCACAAACATGCATGTGTACGAGGATGTTCCCTGGACAGGATGATCAGAACGATCGTAGCATGGAAGGTTTCGCGCAACAGGTCGGACCGAAAATGCGAATGTACAACTCCAGTGGAGTACTCACCTCTGAGCTCATCAATGTTAACGTTCATCTTCCAAGCTAAATGCTTTCGCAGTTCTGTATACAACAAATGAATGTACTTGTACTGAATTTCCTACATGTACCATATGCACTGACATCGTTTGCGGATGTGCTGCACTCCCGTGGATTCACCAGGTGAGAGGTGCGGGATCCGTGTCTACATTCACAGTTGCGGCCCGAGCACACTCCTCTTGCAGTGAGATGAATGGAGCACTTCGGCTCTGCTCAGAAGCTAGATGGTTATGTGCTGACGACGGCATTTGATCACCGGACGGGGGTGCACGCCATGCATTGCAAATGCTTCAGTCATCAGAAGACTCTTCCGGGTCGGACATCGACACTCGGTGTAAGTTGCAGAGGCTAACATTCCAAAATCACTGACACTTCCCTTGCCTGTAGTACCGCCAGTCTACCAATACCCAGATGCTGCGTGCTCTGGTAAGTCGAGAAACTATCTACCTATCTATCTAATATGTACATGAAGAATGCGGGCAGTAATTCATGCACAAACGAATGAGCAAAGAGTGGATGGATTGTTGTCCTGGAACTGTTCCATTCGCACTCATTCGCATAGATTGCAAGGAACTCAAGATCGGCCACCCGGAATCTTGGATACAGCGGGATTGCATCAACGGCGTCCGCAGCAGATCTCTGAAGATGTCCAGCCTGGACCTGGTAAACATTAGAGGACGGACACGAGGCTATGAGCCTTCGTTGGGGCGCTTCTGCCTTGGGTTTGGAGTGAGTTCGAACATCTCTTATGCTTTCTTCACCCTGGTGAGCTCTCCCTGGTCCTCGTCCGTCCACACACTCATTGTCAACCTCTGCACCCTCAGAGGGCACTGCAAATCGAAGAAATTGGCAGTATAATCAGCCGGTATGCGAGATTGAGCGGTGAGCAAGAATTCAATTTGAAACCAGGTCGGGAAACTTCCCCGCTCAAGCTGCACGCGGGCGCGGAACTGTTACGACATCACGGGGCTCTCGGCTATGGCAACAAGTGCAGCAAATTTATTTGAAGCATATATTCGGAAGATTCGGGGACTGTTGCGAAGGGGCTGGACAGGGTTGGCGGTGAGTCGGTGGAATTTGAGGTGAAGCGGGTGAGTCATGCGATCAGGGCCGGTTACTCACGCACGCCGTGTATCCAGGTGACTTGATCCGACGATTTTTTCACTCGGACGACATGGAAACTCGGGGATACGTGCGCACGGACCACTGGCTGCAACTTAAATACTGGACTTTTCTCTGTGTTTGACGTCATCCACCGATCCTCCCCTTTCTCCTTGCTTCCTCACACTGAGCTGACTGATTTTCGACATCGTCTGACGTACTCATTATCCCCTGGCCGCCGTGCTTCACCCTGATGGTGCAAACTGGCATGTTGCAACAACTAGTATGTTAGTCTCCCCTTGCTTACTTCCCGCTGACCGCTGATGTTCCCGTGTTGTATGTACTACTAGGCTGATGATCGTAGGCAGCCTTGATTGCTGTTCTATGGCATTCCAGCCCGGTGTCTGCACGGGAGGCTTGTTCACCATTCACTGTCGCTCTCAGGGTATTTGTTTCCCTGCATGTGTTTACTGACAGCACTTGTACACTTCAGATCTCAACGGCTGAGAGCATGAGGAGGCGGAGCTGCATTTCATGGATTGTGCACGCCTTGCCGTCCACCTTATATACTAGACAATCGGGGGATTGTGATTGGCAGCCACCGCACTCGGCGCCATGCCGGCGCTGAAGTCTTCTGACATTGTAGATGTATAGTATTTGTGAGTCGTCTTGTCCTAACGATTCTAACTTGTGTTGTACAGGGGTAAAATATATTTGTTAACTCGGTGTTGCGTGAGGACCTCGCTCATCAGACGATTGATGTGATCCACAGTTCTCCCGATCTGTAGCGCGGTCTTACGCCATCAGCAGGCAACCTTGGTAAGTACCTCACCTTGTGCGAAGGTCTCGAATGGCTGATGACGGGTCTGTGTTGCACAGGAGATAAAATATATTTGTTTTCTACGAGCTTTGCCCATACATCCCCGAGTCCAGCCGTGCTCTCATTGCATGCCAGCACAATGCTGTGAAGCACTTGAGAATGCACTTCGGTGAGCTCAGGATTCGATCGACGATATAGCCGATCGAACGCACCTTCGCCCGCACTGGTGAGTCCGATCTGTGCCCCACTGACTGTCCTGCACATTAGCACGGATGCCTTCTGAGTTCTGGTACTCGCGACACAGGTAAGCCTGCGTACAGGCTGCTTGTTACTTCTTTTGCTTACCTTGAATTCGGGCGACACAGCTCGACTCGATTTCGTGCCGTCACAGGCTGGACGAGACGAGGTGCATCGGACGAACCCTCAGTATGACAAGATCGACGTGAGATGAACCCGCCAGCCGCTCTGCCTCCCGCAGGTGTCGAATCACGCGCCCACGAGTTCGAAACAAAAAGAAATATATTTTGCTCATACGTACGTAGTTTACTCTACTGTACCGCCCGCGTCATGCAGAGACGCAACGGCACCGAGTGTGCTTGGGCATCGAGCGCAGACGCTACAGTGGGAACGAATCCCTGCGAGCTCGCGGACTGTGATCTGCTCGCCTGGCGGCGTCGCCCTCTCTCATCCGCCGAGTGCAAGATGGAAAGAATAACACGGCGTACCTGGGCGGCGTTCCGATGCTGCAATGCGAGCGCGGCTGCGAGCCCTGCAGCAGGGAGGACTGCATGGGCGGAGCAAGACGACACGCTGGAAGTGTTCACGCAAGACGAAGGCATTGGGCGTCAGAGAATTCTCCGCGGGAATGTCACTTCAATGCCTGCACAACCTGTAGTGCGAAACACTCGGCGTTGAGACGCCAGGGCACGACGAGGAAGGGCGCCAGGTCATGACCCATCGTCCTCGGTCGTTCAGTCCATTGTTACTGGATGAGGGCCGCGTGTGCATGACCGACAAACTGTTCGCGAGCTCGTCTTCTCTCGCATGCTTCAGAGCTCACTCCGCGTCGTATGTCCTCGTGCATTTCCGTGTGCGGGGAACCGACTGTCGAGCCTGGCATTGTGAGAACGTGCCCAACCGAGCACACAAAAACCGTCCAGCTGCTCATTCTGCAGCACGTCCGTATCGCAGCATCAGGGCTTCCACCGTCATCCTCACTCATTCTCGCCCGTGCGTTTGGTCCATCTCTTCGTTGCTCGAGGTAGCGTTCCTCGTCCATTGGCGTCGCTCATGCATTTTTCGCGCCGGAGGGGCGTGTGCGGACTCTACTCGTCTTGACGTCTCGACCTTGCGATCGCGCCCTCGTTCGACCTCCTTTCTCTCCGCCCTGCATTCCTCTTCTGTATTGCGGCCTCGACGTTTTCGCTCGCGTCCGTCTCCAGTGTCTCGTCCGAGCCTTGTCTAGTGCTGATCCCCGCATCGACAACGAGTCGAACATATGAAGGTTTAAATGTGTTTGATACCGTCCTATCGCCTCCCCGATGCGCCGCCGCTATACTCGCTGCCGGGCACGTCATGGTAAACTTGCTCCCCCCGACCAACGAGTGAATGATGATGGCGTGCGTGAGCATGCGGGTGCGGAACATGGTGCATCTGCATTGCCGCATACGGCGCGCGCAGTGAGATCTGCGGGGACGTCATCTGTGGCGATGTCGTCTGCGAGGGCGAGTCCTGCATCTGCTGAACCGACGACACCTGCTGAAGGTGAGATCCGAGGTGACGCGAGTGCTCGTGCGCACGATGTCCATCTTGGGGAACCGGCGAGACTGGCGCAGGCGAAAGCGGATGGTGGTAGCCAACGTTGGCGTTGACGTTCATGAGGTTCGTTGGGCTGGTGCCGTGCAACATCCCCATGTGCTGGTGTTGGTGCGGATGCTCGTATGTGGGTGAGCGCATCGGCTGCGATTGTTGTTGCTGTTGCGGCTGAAGCTGCGCTTGCGAGTGCACGAGGGGGGAATGCTGTGGTAACTGCTGCTGCTGCTGCTGGAGAGTCAGAGACGGCCGGCGAATCGTCTGCTGGGTCTGTGAATGCGCCGACGCTGGTGGTTGCATTTGTGTCTGAGGCTGCATCTGAATACGGGTCTGCGAGTGCTGCCGAATCATCTGCGGAGCCTGAGGCTGTATTGGGTGCTGCACGCGCATCTGCGCATGCGCTTGTAATTGGTGTTGCGCCTGCATCTGTGACTGCGCTTGAAGCTGTTGCTGCGCCTGCATCTGGGCCTGCGGCTGTATGTAAGACGGGGACGGCTGGCGCGGACGTTGCGGACGCGGCTGTATAGATGGTTGAATAGATGGCTGCGAGGCTGGCGGAGGGCGCGGCTTCTCGCTATGATCCTGCTCCTCGAGTGCCTGCAGCTTCGGCTGGACGCGCTGCTCCTCGAGCTGCTGGATTTGGAACGTCGGCGGCTTAGGGGGCTCGATGGGGCTGTCGACGGACATGTCGACGTCCCTGTCAATGTCGCGGTCGACGTCGATGGCGTCCTCATCGTCGGCGTCCGGGGATGTGGAGTTGGAAGGCCCCGCATCGGCTTGCAGGTTCTTTTGTGCGGCTATCTCCTCTGCGGTGAGGAAGCGACCGCCGGGACCGCGGGGACGGCGCATGGCATGCTTATGGCGCGACTCGTGGAGGTACGGCTGGCGTAGATGAGTTGAGGGCGCGAAAAATAATGAGGAGAGGAAGAGGGGTACCTTGCGCTGCTTGGAGAGCCTGTGCAACTCCTCGATGCGGGCGCGGGCGACGCGCCGTTTGAGGATGCGATAATACTGCTTCGCGTTGACATAGAGGGGCTCCTCGTCGATGGGGGGGTCGTCGTGTATCTGGTCGACGGGCTGGTCTGGGTCGCGCTGGTGGGAGTCCTGGGGTGGCTGCTGGTGGAAGAGGGGGACTGGCGCTGGAGAGTGCGGGGGCGAGGGACGGTGGGGGTAGAAGTTGTAGACGGGCTGGTGGGCTGGGCGGGGGTCAGCGTGCGGGGATATGTTTGTTTTCTGCGGAAAAGACTGACGGTAGGACGGATAAGCTGGGCCGGGGTGGAAGAGGTGATCGACGGGGTCCATTGATTGGCCTGGGATGAGACGCAATTCGGTGGGCGACGAGCGTTGCTATTGGCTTGCGGCACGACCAACTCAACGCCGCCTCTCCCTCCCCATTGGTCGGGAGCACGTGACCCGCTTCCCCGGTGGCTGCAAAGTCTCTGGTGATCTCTGGCCTGCATCGGATGGCTCGGAGGAAACATCCAGCATAAATTCGAGAGATAGGCTGTCTTTTCGTGCATAGGGCACTCTGGTGGGTGAGTCTTTCGTGCATAGAGCCGTCCGAGCTCTGCTGAGTCTCTCGCGCGCGCTCGATCTCGCGCCGTCTGACATGTGTTCTGTCTACGCTAGCTCCACGTCTCCCTCTCATCCTCAGCCTGTTCCTCCAGTCCTGCGTCCCTCGCCTCTCGCGCCCGGTCCTTCCTTCCCACCGGTCAGCTCCCCTTTGCCGCGCTAAGCCGCCGCCCGTACGCTCTGTTTCGACAACTCTCGCGCGCAGAGGATGGCTTCTCGTGCACTCGACCGAGGCGTGCCGTTCCAAGGAGATGAGCTCGCGAGGACGGCGCGAAGTTCTGCGAAAAAAACTCCGTCAGTGATCCCCTCGTAACGCGACGCACCACACCGCACCATCCCTTCTGCGGGAGATCGCGCGAGACCGCGCCCATCGTACTTTGCAGCTCGCGTGCTTGACAGTCGATCTCCGGTGAGTCTTCCTAATTCGAGGTTGACGTGCGTTGCGTTTGCTGACACTTGCGTTCCGCCTCACGCGTCCAGAAAGCCTGCCCATTGCGAATGCGGAGGACGCAGAATGCGGCCGATGAGGAGCCCGGGGCCCGCAACAGCACAGGCAAGCCTCAACAAGGCCCTCCACCACACACGCCCCACGTTTCGTTCTCTGCAGCGCACTCAGAGGCGACGACACGGCCTGGAAACGCGTGCGAACGATTAGCAGCAGCAAGAACAGTGTGCAGAACACGCACGTACCACATCGCCGTCCAACGACACCGCGCGCCGCGCATTCTGGCGTCGACCGCGAGAGTGCTCGTGTGACAAGCACACAGACGCGTGCCGTGCCCCGCGAGGTGCGCGTCGCACCGACTTCAAACGCGCTCGGCGGCGTTGTACGCTTTCACCGCGTGGATCTCGGCGACGATCGACGCCTGGTCAGCCGAACACCATCAGCATCGGACGCACCACAAGGGACGAAACGACACCCACCGGTATCGCGCAACCCGCGACAGACAGCAGAACGACGAACCTGGTGCAGGCTTGCACAGCGGAGGGGGGGCGCAGTCGACCTCTGCGTCCCATCGACGAGACGCCGGGGGGAGGCCAACATCCACTCCCGCAGCAGAAGGCTCCAGCGTCGACCGCAAGCCTTCGGCGGGAAGTAGCGACGATCCGCGGAGGACGTCCGCCCAGCACCGGACGCGCGGAAATTCAAGCCTAAAAACACCGACGTTCAAAGGTGAGCGCATTGCAAACTCCGAACAAAGCAAAACCGCACTCACGTAGACATCATGCAGGCACGGTGCATCGACAACCGCCGCACACGGGAGACGAACGCGCACGCGCGACGTCCCAATCCACGGCGTAATCGTGGAAGATCGAGGCCTGGTCAGGACTCAGCGGGACAGCTCTAAGGGTGAAGCAGCAAGACTCACGGTCTATGCGAGCCACGACGGCACGACGCGCACCTCGAACGTTCCACCAACGAGTGGGAGCGCGCCAGCACGAGAAGAACGTCGTCCTCAATGCCGCAGGCGACTCGGACGGGAAACCGCGGGGCGCTGCGCGCCCCTCTTCTCTGGACCTCAACGTTGGAAACACGCGGTGAGCGGCGTGGACGCGTTCAGTCTCGTACGGCACTGAGACAGAGGCCTTGCGACGCTGCCCTCAGCCCGCGATCGAAGACTGCCAACCCACAGACCGACTGGCAAGTGGTGGAGTGGGAGGAGAGCACGATCGGGACTGGCGGCGCTGCGCGCCGCCGCCCTCGCTACGCAACCGCTTCGCTCGAAGGCGTCGAATGGCGGGGACGTCGGTGCAATATCTTCTGCACCGCGTGACGCTCGCCGCTGGGCTTGGGCCTCGAGAATTCGGCGCTCCAAATCCCCTAATTTCACGGGGGAAAAGTGAGCTCGACGGGGCCCGCGACATCTAATGCGAAAGCCCACGTACCCACTGCGTGCCCCTCTCGACATCCTGCCCGACGCGCTCTCCTCGGCAGCGAGATGGGGACTCGCGGCGCTGCGCGCCGCTCCCCGGACCGCAGCCGTCTCCTTATCGTACAAGGGTCCGCGAGGAGAATGACACTTTCTCTTGAAGAGTGGATGACGCTCGCCGCTGGGCTTGAACCTCAGAAAATCGACCCAAGGTATGACCTATTTTTGAGACGAAAAGGTGAGCTCGAGGCGGCCTCGGACATCTAATGCGTAGGTTCACGTACCCGCATTGCCGACGGATGACGTCGAGGACGCTCTGCAGCGTGCTCTCCCCGATGTTCCAGGCTAGCGAGGAGGGACTTGCGTCGCTTCGCGCCGCTCCCAGGACTGCAACCGTCCCGCTGTCGTACAGACGACCGCGAGGAGGACGATTCACTCGGTTGAGGAGCGGACGACGCTCGCCGCTGGGCTTGAACATCGGAAAATCGACACGAAATTTTACCTATTTTTGAGGTAGAGAAGTGAGCTCGAGCGGCCTGGGACATCTAATGCGGACGCCTACGTACCCGCATCACCGATGGATGATGTCGAGGACATTCTGCCCGACGTGCTCTCCTTAGCGTTCGAGCGAGAAGGCACTGCCGGCGCTGCGCGCCGCCCCCCGGACCGCAGCCGTCCCACCGCCGTACAGAAGACCGCGGGGAGGACGATACTTTCTCTTCAGGAGCGGAGGACGCTCGCCGCTGGGCTTGAGCCTCGGAATATTGGGACAAAACATTACCTATTTTTGAGACAGAAAGGTGAGCTCGAGGCGGCCTGGGACATCTAATGTAGAGGTCTACATACCCGTTGCGAGTCCGTCTCACTCACGGCGTCGTCATCGACCACGCTCTGCACGACATGCTCTCCTCGGCGTTCCAGGCGAGCGAGATGGGCGGCTGCGGCGCTCCGCCCCGCTGCCCGGACCGTGGCCACCGAGCCGTCTTCCAGAGAATCGCAGGAACAGCGCTGAGCGATGCACTCTCTGGAGGAATGCGTCACGCTCGCCGCTGGGCTTGAGCTTCCAGAAATTGACGCATCATTTTACCCATTTTCGAGGTATGAACGTGAGCTCGATGCGGTCTCAGACATCTAATGCAAATATCGACGTACTGCGCACTCGGTCACTTCGAGAACCTGTTGTTCCCAATGCGGTGGGCTCGCAGGACTCGAGGTTATCCTGTCCGTTCCACGCGAGGCTCGTAGCTACGCTGAGGTCCGAGATTCGAGCGAGGATGCCTGGAGTAGAAGGTATGTAAGTCGGGGACTCTGGCACTAACATAGAGACATGCCCTTTTGAGACATCTTGATCGGATGCTGCTCTCGTGCTAACATTCTCGACAACTCGGTATGATCGCGACTTGCAGCATGCTCATCACATGCAAGAATCTCGGGAATCCAAGCACAAACACCTACATGAAAAGTATCAGTCAGATGGAATCGGATTCTACAATAGTGCTAAAACACACCAGTCCGTGCGATGCGTGGTAGGAATGATGCCTTGTCGCAAGCTGCACCTCTTGTCGATGGCCACATACAGTTTCTATTCTCGCAGGGTTTCGTCAGCATGATGTGAACTCTAATCAGTGTGAGAGAGGTCAGTACAAACCTCCGCGCATCCATCCACACCGAGTTTCGCTGCGGCTTGCTGACCTTGAAACCACACATTGTTGGAGTGCTGCATTCTGGACTTGATGCGAGCTGCAAGAGATGTCAAGAGTGGGCGTCAGGTTAGTGAAACCTGTTCTGGAGGGAGAGAGGGAGGAAGGTGAGTGGGTGAAAGAAAAATGTGGGATGAAAGATATATTCAGGTCGGCCTGACACTGATGGCCGCTGATCGTAGCCAAAATTTGATGGGTCGTTGACATCTGGTGAGTAAACAGAGTTAGGCGGGGATCAGAAATCAGAAATTAGTAGTCATGACTACCCGAGGCGCGATCCAGAGATGTGATTGCTGATTGCTCGGTTGCTCCTTATGATGTCAGACTCACCCTTCCATTCCGAAATGTGATTGGCATGGACAAAGCAATCTGACGACATACCGTCGGGAACTGCACGGGAGGATAGGACAGGGTTCAAGATCATGCTCGGGATACCTAGAAACAGCAAATAACATGGTAAGTGGGATCAAAGTATCTTGCAGAAGTGCCCCAAACATCCTTGTGCTTCTTGGTCAAAGACGTGCAAAGATGTTTGGGGCATCTCTGCAAGATACCTGGATCTAATGATGCATCGGAGGTCCGTGTACATCTCCGGAAAGACTGACCTTCATATTCCGATGAATTACAGACTTTCTGAGACACAACTCCTACGTGGAAATGCCATCCGATCATGCACTGTTGACATGTCTGAGGACCGAGACTCGGATGGCAGCTTGACAATCGGACTGCAAGTGGTACAATTCAATTTCTACAAAAATACTATTACCAGACAGTGAGGCAACCACTTTGCAAGTAACAGGTCTTAGACTACAGTACACGAGATGGAGTTATCGACGCGAGAGACAAAGTGATGTGGATATCAACCCGACTCTGAGTCTTGAGCCAAGAGCACCATTTGACAGATTTGGTAAGTGTCGTTGGAAGCTCATCGGACGATTGACGGGTGCACGTCAGACTCAACTCTTTCTTTATCCACGCTGTCAACCACTTCACTGAGAACCGAGTGGCCTCCTCTGTGCTCTACGTACCTGCTTTCGCACTGGAATGGTATGCTCCATGGTCTGCTTTCATTGCATGTGCAAATCCAAGTTCGGATGTTGTGCATGCCAGTGAGCGCGACTAGAATCTCCCTCCAGCAGTGTGATCAAGACCGCGGGAAGCATTGCACAAACATGCATGTGTACGAGGATGTTCCCTGGACAGGATGATCAGAACGATCGTAGCATGGAAGGTTTCGCGCAACAGGTCGGACCGAAAATGCGAATGTACAACTCCAGTGGAGTACTCACCTCTGAGCTCATCAATGTTAACGTTCATCTTCCAAGCTAAATGCTTTCGCAGTTCTGTATACAACAAATGAATGTACTTGTACTGAATTTCCTACATGTACCATATGCACTGACATCGTTTGCGGATGTGCTGCACTCCCGTGGATTCACCAGGTGAGAGGTGCGGGATCCGTGTCTACATTCACAGTTGCGGCCCGAGCACACTCCTCTTGCAGTGAGATGAATGGAGCACTTCGGCTCTGCTCAGAAGCTAGATGGTTATGTGCTGACGACGGCATTTGATCACCGGACGGGGGTGCACGCCATGCATTGCAAATGCTTCAGTCATCAGAAGACTCTTCCGGGTCGGACATCGACACTCGGTGTAAGTTGCAGAGGCTAACATTCCAAAATCACTGACACTTCCCTTGCCTGTAGTACCGCCAGTCTACCAATACCCAGATGCTGCGTGCTCTGGTAAGTCGAGAAACTATCTACCTATCTATCTAATATGTACATGAAGAATGCGGGCAGTAATTCATGCACAAACGAATGAGCAAAGAGTGGATGGATTGTTGTCCTGGAACTGTTCCATTCGCACTCATTCGCATAGATTGCAAGGAACTCAAGATCGGCCACCCGGAATCTTGGATACAGCGGGATTGCATCAACGGCGTCCGCAGCAGATCTCTGAAGATGTCCAGCCTGGACCTGGTAAACATTAGAGGACGGACACGAGGCTATGAGCCTTCGTTGGGGCGCTTCTGCCTTGGGTTTGGAGTGAGTTCGAACATCTCTTATGCTTTCTTCACCCTGGTGAGCTCTCCCTGGTCCTCGTCCGTCCACACACTCATTGTCAACCTCTGCACCCTCAGAGGGCACTGCAAATCGAAGAAATTGGCAGTATAATCAGCCGGTATGCGAGATTGAGCGGTGAGCAAGAATTCAATTTGAAACCAGGTCGGGAAACTTCCCCGCTCAAGCTGCACGCGGGCGCGGAACTGTTACGACATCACGGGGCTCTCGGCTATGGCAACAAGTGCAGCAAATTTATTTGAAGCATATATTCGGAAGATTCGGGGACTGTTGCGAAGGGGCTGGACAGGGTTGGCGGTGAGTCGGTGGAATTTGAGGTGAAGCGGGTGAGTCATGCGATCAGGGCCGGTTACTCACGCACGCCGTGTATCCAGGTGACTTGATCCGACGATTTTTTCACTCGGACGACATGGAAACTCGGGGATACGTGCGCACGGACCACTGGCTGCAACTTAAATACTGGACTTTTCTCTGTGTTTGACGTCATCCACCGATCCTCCCCTTTCTCCTTGCTTCCTCACACTGAGCTGACTGATTTTCGACATCGTCTGACGTACTCATTATCCCCTGGCCGCCGTGCTTCACCCTGATGGTGCAAACTGGCATGTTGCAACAACTAGTATGTTAGTCTCCCCTTGCTTACTTCCCGCTGACCGCTGATGTTCCCGTGTTGTATGTACTACTAGGCTGATGATCGTAGGCAGCCTTTGATTGCTGTTCTATGGCATTCCAGCCCGGTGTCTGCACGGGAGGCTTGTTCACCATTCACTGTCGCTCTCAGGGTATTTGTTTCCCTGCATGTGTTTACTGACAGCACTTGTACACTTCAGATCTCAACGGCTGAGAGCATGAGGAGGCGGAGCTGCATTTCATGGATTGTGCACGCCTTGCCGTCCACCTTATATACTAGACAATCGGGGGATTGTGATTGGCAGCCACCGCACTCGGCGCCATGCCGGCGCTGAAGTCTTCTGACATTGTAGATGTATAGTATTTGTGAGTCGTCTTGTCCTAACGATTCTAACTTGTGTTGTACAGGGGTAAAATATATTTGTTAACTCGGTGTTGCGTGAGGACCTCGCTCATCAGACGATTGATGTGATCCACAGTTCTCCCGATCTGTAGCGCGGTCTTACGCCATCAGCAGGCAACCTTGGTAAGTACCTCACCTTGTGCGAAGGTCTCGAATGGCTGATGACGGGTCTGTGTTGCACAGGAGATAAAATATATTTGTTTTCTACGAGCTTTGCCCATACATCCCCGAGTCCAGCCGTGCTCTCATTGCATGCCAGCACAATGCTGTGAAGCACTTGAGAATGCACTTCGGTGAGCTCAGGATTCGATCGACGATATAGCCGATCGAACGCACCTTCGCCCGCACTGGTGAGTCCGATCTGTGCCCCACTGACTGTCCTGCACATTAGCACGGATGCCTTCTGAGTTCTGGTACTCGCGACACAGGTAAGCCTGCGTACAGGCTGCTTGTTACTTCTTTTGCTTACCTTGAATTCGGGCGACACAGCTCGACTCGATTTCGTGCCGTCACAGGCTGGACGAGACGAGGTGCATCGGACGAACCCTCAGTATGACAAGATCGACGTGAGATGAACCCGCCAGCCGCTCTGCCTCCCGCAGGTGTCGAATCACGCGCCCACGAGTTCGAAACAAAAAGAAATATATTTTGCTCATACGTACGTAGTTTACTCTACTGTACCGCCCGCGTCATGCAGAGACGCAACGGCACCGAGTGTGCTTGGGCATCGAGCGCAGACGCTACAGTGGGAACGAATCCCTGCGAGCTCGCGGACTGTGATCTGCTCGCCTGGCGGCGTCGCCCTCTCTCATCCGCCGAGTGCAAGATGGAAAGAATAACACGGCGTACCTGGGCGGCGTTCCGATGCTGCAATGCGAGCGCGGCTGCGAGCCCTGCAGCAGGGAGGACTGCATGGGCGGAGCAAGACGACACGCTGGAAGTGTTCACGCAAGACGAAGGCATTGGGCGTCAGAGAATTCTCCGCGGGAATGTCACTTCAATGCCTGCACAACCTGTAGTGCGAAACACTCGGCGTTGAGACGCCAGGGCACGACGAGGAAGGGCGCCAGGTCATGACCCATCGTCCTCGGTCGTTCAATCCATTGTTACTGGATGAGGGCCGCGTGTGCATGACCGACAAACTGTTCGCGAGCTCGTCTTCTCTCGCATGCTTAAGAGCTCACTCCGCGTCGTATGTCCTCGTGCATTTCCGTGTGCGGGGAACCGACTGTCGAGCCTGGCATTGTGAGAACGTGCCCAACCGAGCACACAAAAACCGTCCAGCTGCTCATTCTGCAGCACGTCCGTATCGCAGCATCAGGGCTTCCACCGTCATCCTCACTCATTCTCGCCCGTGCGTTTGGTCCATCTCTTCGTTGCTCGAGGTAGCGTTCCTCGTCCATTGGCGTCGCTCATGCATTTTTCGCGCCGGAGGGGCGTGTGCGGACTCTACTCGTCTTGACGTCTCGACCTTGCGATCGCGCCCTCGTTCGACCTCCTTTCTCTCCGCCCTGCATTCCTCTTCTGTATTGCGGCCTCGACGTTTTCGCTCGCGTCCGTCTCCAGTGTCTCGTCCGAGCCTTGTCTAGTGCTGATCCCCGCATCGACAACGAGTCGAACATATGAAGGTTTAAATGTGTTTGATACCGTCCTATCGCCTCCCCGATGCGCCGCCGCTATACTCGCTGCCGGGCACGTCATGGTAAACTTGCTCCCCCCGACCAACGAGTGAATGATGATGGCGTGCGTGAGCATGCGGGTGCGGAACATGGTGCATCTGCATTGCCGCATACGGCGCGCGCAGTGAGATCTGCGGGGACGTCATCTGTGGCGATGTCGTCTGCGAGGGCGAGTCCTGCATCTGCTGAACCGACGACACCTGCTGAAGGTGAGATCCGAGGTGACGCGAGTGCTCGTGCGCACGATGTCCATCTTGGGGAACCGGCGAGACTGGCGCAGGCGAAAGCGGATGGTGGTAGCCAACGTTGGCGTTGACGTTCATGAGGTTCGTTGGGCTGGTGCCGTGCAACATCCCCATGTGCTGGTGTTGGTGCGGATGCTCGTATGTGGGTGAGCGCATCGGCTGCGATTGTTGTTGCTGTTGCGGCTGAAGCTGCGCTTGCGAGTGCACGAGGGGGGAATGCTGTGGTAACTGCTGCTGCTGCTGCTGGAGAGTCAGAGACGGCCGGCGAATCGTCTGCTGGGTCTGTGAATGCGCCGACGCTGGTGGTTGCATTTGTGTCTGAGGCTGCATCTGAATACGGGTCTGCGAGTGCTGCCGAATCATCTGCGGAGCCTGAGGCTGTATTGGGTGCTGCACGCGCATCTGCGCATGCGCTTGTAATTGGTGTTGCGCCTGCATCTGTGACTGCGCTTGAAGCTGTTGCTGCGCCTGCATCTGGGCCTGCGGCTGTATGTAAGACGGGGACGGCTGGCGCGGACGTTGCGGACGCGGCTGTATAGATGGTTGAATAGATGGCTGCGAGGCTGGCGGAGGGCGCGGCTTCTCGCTATGATCCTGCTCCTCGAGTGCCTGCAGCTTCGGCTGGACGCGCTGCTCCTCGAGCTGCTGGATTTGGAACGTCGGCGGCTTAGGGGGCTCGATGGGGCTGTCGACGGACATGTCGACGTCCCTGTCAATGTCGCGGTCGACGTCGATGGCGTCCTCATCGTCGGCGTCCGGGGATGTGGAGTTGGAAGGCCCCGCATCGGCTTGCAGGTTCTTTTGTGCGGCTATCTCCTCTGCGGTGAGGAAGCGGCCGCCGGGGCCGCGGGGACGGCGCATGGCATGCTTATGGCGCGACTCGTGGAGGTACGGCTGGCGTAGATGAGTTGAGGGCGCGAAAAATAATGAGGAGAGGAAGAGGGGTACCTTGCGCTGCTTGGAGAGCCTGTGCAGCTCCTCGATGCGGGCGCGGGCGACGCGCCGTTTGAGAATGCGATAATACTGCTTCGCGTTGACATAGAGGGGCTCCTCGTCGATGGGGGGGTCGTCGTGTATCTGGTCGACGGGCTGGTCTGGGTCGCGCTGGTGGGAGTCCTGGGGTGGCTGCTGGTGGAAGAGGGGGACTGGCGCTGGAGAGTGCGGGGGCGAGGGACGGTGGGGGTAGAAGTTGTAGACGGGCTGGTGGGCTGGGCGGGGGTCAGCGTGCGGGGATATGTTTGTTTTCTGCGGAAAAGACTGACGGTAGGACGGATAAGCTGGGCCGGGGTGGAAGAGGTGATCGACGGGGTCCATTGATTGGCCTGGGATGAGACGCAATTCGGTGGGCGACGAGCGTTGCTATTGGCTTGCGGCACGACCAACTCAACGCCGCCTCTCCCTCCCCATTGGTCGGGAGCACGTGACCCGCTTCCCCGGTGGCTGCAAAGTCTCTGGTGATCTCTGGCCTGCATCGGATGGCTCGGAGGAAACATCCAGCATAAATTCGAGAGATAGGCTGTCTTTTCGTGCATAGGGCACTCTGGTGGGTGAGTCTTTCGTGCATAGAGCCGTCCGAGCTCTGCTGAGTCTCTCGCGCGCGCTCGATCTCGCGCCGTCTGACATGTGTTCTGTCTACGCTAGCTCCACGTCTCCCTCTCATCCTCAGCCTGTTCCTCCAGTCCTGCGTCCCTCGCCTCTCGCGCCCGGTCCTTCCTTCCCACCGGTCAGCTCCCCTTTGCCGCGCTAAGCCGCCGCCCGTACGCTCTGTTTCGACAACTCTCGCGCGCAGAGGATGGCTTCTCGTGCACTCGACCGAGGCGTGCCGTTCCAAGGAGATGAGCTCGCGAGGACGGCGCGAAGTTCTGCGAAAAAAACTCCGTCAGTGATCCCCTCGTAACGCGACGCACCACACCGCACCATCCCTTCTGCGGGAGATCGCGCGAGACCGCGCCCATCGTACTTTGCAGCTCGCGTGCTTGACAGTCGATCTCCGGTGAGTCTTCCTAATTCGAGGTTGACGTGCGTTGCGTTTGCTGACACTTGCGTTCCGCCTCACGCGTCCAGAAAGCCTGCCCATTGCGAATGCGGAGGACGCAGAATGCGGCCGATGAGGAGCCCGGGGCCCGCAACAGCACAGGCAAGCCTCAACAAGGCCTCCACCACACACGCCCCACGTTTCGTTCTCTGCAGCGCACTCAGAGGCGACGACACGGCCTGGAAACGCGTGCGAACGATTAGCAGCAGCAAGAACAGTGTGCAGAACACGCACGTACCACATCGCCGTCCAACGACACCGCGCGCGCGCATTCTGGCGTCGACCGCGAGAGTGCTCGTGTGACGAGCACACAAACGCGTTCCGTGCCTCGCGAGGTGCCCATCGCACCGACTTCAAACGCGCTCGGCCGCGTTGTACGCTTTCACCGCGTGGATCTCGGCGACGATCGACGCCTGGTCAGCCGAACACCATCAGCATCGGACGCACCACAAGGGACGAAACGACACCCACCGGTATCGCGCAACCCGCGACAGACAGCAGAACGACGAACCTGGTGCAGCCTTGCACAGCGGAGGGGGGGCGCAGTCGACCTCTGCGTCCCATCGACGAGACGCCGGGGGGAGGCCAACATCCACTCACGCAGCAGAAGGCTCCAGTGTTGACCGCAAGCCTTCGGGGGTACGTAGCGACGATCCGCGAAGGACGCCGGCCCAGCACCGGACGCACGGATATTCAAGCCTAAAAACGCCGAAATTCAAAGGTGAGTGCATTGCAAACACTGAACAAAGCAAAACCGCACTCACGTAGAAATCATGCAGGCACGGTGCATCGACAACCGCCGCACACGGGAGACGAACGCGCACGCGCGACGTCCCAATCCACGGCGTAATCGTGGAAGATCGAGGCCTGGTCAGGACTCAGCGGGACAGCTCTAAGGGTGAAGCAGCAAGACTCACGGTCTATGCGAGCCACGACGGCACGACGCGCACCTCGAACGTTCCACCAACGAGTGGGAGCGCGCCAGCACGAGAAGAACGTCGTCCTCAATGCCGCAGGCGACTCGGACGGGAAACCGCGGGGCGCTGCGCGCCCCTCTTCTCTGGACCTCAACGTTGGAAACACGCGGTGAGCGGCGTGGACGCGTTCAGTCTCGTACGGCACTGAGACAGAGGCCTTGCGACGCTGCCCTCAGCCCGCGATCGAAGACTGCCAACCCACAGACCGACTGGCAAGTGGTGGAGTGGGAGGAGAGCACGATCGGGACTGGCGGCGCTGCGCGCCGCCGCCCTCGCTACGCAACCGCTTCGCTCGAAGGCGTCGAATGGCGGGGACGTCGGTGCAATATCTTCTGCACCGCGTGACGCTCGCCGCTGGGCTTGGGCCTCGAGAATTCGGCGCTCCAAATCCCCTAATTTCACGGAGGGAAAGTGAGCTCCACGGGGCCCGCGACATCTAATGCGAAAGCCCACGTACCCGCTGCGTGCCCCCTCTCGACATCCTGCCGGACGCGCTCTCTTCGGCGAGTGAGAGGGGGACTCGCGGCGCTGCGCGCCGCTCCCCGGACCGCAGCCGTCTCCTTATCGTACAAGGGTCCGCGAGGAGAATGACACTTTCTCTTGAAGAGTGGATGACGCTCGCCGCTGGGCTTGAACCTCAGAAAATCGACGCAAGATATGACCTATTTTTGAGACGAAAAGGTGAGCTCGAGGCGGCCTGGGACATCTAACGCGGAGGTTCACGTACCTATATCGCTGACGGATGACGTCAAAGACGCTCTGCGACGTGCTCTCCCCGGTGTTCCAGGCTAGCGAGGAGGGACTGGCGGCGCTGCGCGCCGCTCCCCGCACCGCAGCCGTCTCGTTGTCGTACAGACGACGGCGAGGAGGACGATTCACTCGGTTGAGGAGTGGACGACGCTCGCCGCTGGGCTTGAACTTCGGAAAATCGACACGAAATATTACCTGTTTTTGAGGTAGAGAGGTCAGCTCGAGCGGCCTGGGACATCTAACGCGGACGCCTACGTACCCGCATCACCGATGGATGACGTCGAGGACATTCTGCCCGACGTGCTCTCCTTAGCGTTCGAGCGAGAAGGCACTGCCGGCGCTGCGCGCCGCCCCCCGGACCGCAGCCGTCCCACCGCCATACAGAAGACAGCGGGGAGGACGATACTTTCTCTTCAGGAGCGGAGGACGCTCGCCGCTGGGCTTGAGCCTCAGAATATTGAGACAAAACATTACCTATTTTTGAGACAGAAAGGTGAGCTCGAGGCGGCCTGGGACATCTAATCTAAAGGCCTACATACCCGTTGCGAGTCCGTCTCGCTCACAGCGTCGTCGTCGACCACGCTCTACCCGACATGCTCTCCTCGGCATTCCAGGCGAGCGAGATGGGCGGCTGCGGCGCTCCGCCCCGCTGCCCGGACCGTGGCCACCGAGCCGTCTTGCAGAGAATCGCAGGCACAGCGATGCACTCTCTTGAGGAATGCGGCACGCTCGCCGCTGGGCTTGAGCCTCGGCAAATTGACGCATCAATTTGCCTATTTTCGAGGTACGAACGTGAGCTCGACACCGCCTCAGATATCTAATGCAAATATCGACGTACTCGATACTAAATCACACTGAGAACCTATTGTTCTCGATGCGGTAGGCTCGCAGGACTCGAGAACATCCTCTGCATTGCATGCGAGGCTCGCAGCTACGCTGAGGTCCGAGATTCGAGCGAGGATGCCTGGAAAACAACATATGTAAGTCAGGGACTCTGGCACTAACATTAAGACATGCCTTTTTGAGATATATTGGTCGGATGCTGCTCTCGTGCTACATTCTCGACAACTCGGTATGATCGCGACTTGCAGCATGCTCATTGCAGTGCATGAATCTCGGGAATCCAAGTATGAAGACCTACATAAAAAGGATCCGTCAGATGAAATCGGATTCTACAATAATGCTAAAACATACTAGTCCGTTTGATGTGTGGTAGGAATGATGCCTTGTCGCAAGCTGCACCTCTTGTCGATGGCCACATACAGTTTCTATTCTCGCAGGGTTTCGTCAGCATGATGTGAGCTCTAATCAGTGTGAGAGAGCTCAGTACAAACCTCCGCGCATCCTTCCACACCGAGTTTCGCTGCGGCTTGCTGACCTTGAAACCACACATTGTTGGAGTGCTGCATTCTGGACTTGATGCGAGCAGCGAGAGATGTCAAGAGTGGGCGTCAGGTTAGTGAAACCTGTTCTGGAGGGAGAGAGGGAGGAAGGTGAGTGGGTGAAAGAAAAATGTGGGATGAAAGATATATTCAGGTCGGCCTGACACTGATGGCCGCTGATCGTAGCCGAAATTTGATGGGTCGTTGACATCTGGTGAGTAAACAGAGTTAGGCGGGGATCAGAAATCAGAAATTAGTAGTCATGACTACCCGAGGCGCGATCCAGAGATGTGATTGCTGATTGCTCGGTTGCTCCTTATGATGTCAGACTCACCCTTCCATTCCGAAATGTGATTGGCATGAACAAAGCAATCTGACGACATACCTGCTGGGGAACTGCATGGGAGGATAGGACAGGGCTTCAAGATCATGCTCGGGATACCTAGAAACAGCAAATAACATGGTAAGTGGGATCAAAGTATCTTGCAGAAGTGCCCCAAACGTCCTTGTGCTTCTTGGTCAAAGACGTGCAAAGATGTTTGGGGCATCTCTGCAAGATACCTGGATCTAATGATGCATCGGAGGTCCGTGTACATCTCCGGAAAGACTGACCTTCATATTCCGATGAATTACAGACTTTCTGAGACACAACTCCTACGTGGAAATGCCATCCGATCATGCACTGTTGACATGTCTGAGGACCGAGACTCGGATGGCAGCTTGACAATCGGACTGCAAGTGGTACAATTCAATTTCTACAAAAATACTATTACCAGACAGTGAGGCAACCACTTTGCAAGTAACAGGTCTTAGACTACAGTACACGAGATGGAGTTATCGACGCGAGAGACAAAGTGATGTGGATATCAACCCGACTCTGAGTCTTGAGCCAAGAGCACCATTTGACAGATTTGGTAAGTGTCGTTGGAAGCTCATCGGACGATTCACGGGTGCACGTCAGACTCAACTCTTTCTTTATCCACGCTGTCAACCACTTCACTGAGAACCGAGTGGCCTCCTCTGTGCTCTACATACCTGCTTTCGCACTGGAATGGTATGCTCCATGGTCTGCTTTCATTGCATGTGCAAATCCAAGTTCGGATGTTGTGCATGCCAGTGAGCGCGACTAGAATCTCCCTCCAGCAGTGTGATCAAGACCGCGGGAAGCATTGCACAAACATGCATGTGTACGAGGATGTTCCCTGGACAGGATGATCAGAACGATTGTAGCATGGAAGGTTTCGCGCAACAGGTCGGACCGAAAATGCGAACGTAGAACTCCAGTGGAGTACTCACCTCTGAGCTCATCAATGTTAACGTTCATCTTCCAAGCTAAATGCTTTCGCAGTTCTGTATACAACAAATGAATGTACTTGTACTGAATTTCCTACATGTACCATATGCACTGACATCGTTTGCGGATGTGCTGCACTCCCGTGGATTCACCAGGTGAGAGGTGCGGGATCTGTGTCTACATTCACAGTTGCGGCCCGAGCACACTCCTCTTGCAGTGAGATGAATGGAGCACTTCGGCTCCGCTCGGAAGCTAGATGGTTATGTGCTGACGACGGCATTTGATCACCGGACGGGCATGCATGCCATGCATTGCAAATGCTTCAGTCATCAGAAGACTCTTCCGGGTCGGACATCGACACTCGGTGTAAGTTGCAGAGGCTAACATTCCAAAATCACTGACACTTCCCTTGCCTGTAGTACCGCCAGTCTACCAATACCCAGATGCTGCGTGCTCTGGTAAGTTGAGAAACTATCTACCTATCTATCTAATATGTACATGGAGAATGCGGGCAGTAATTCATGCACAAACAAATGAGCAAAGAGTGGATGGATTGTTGTCCTGGAACTGTTCCGTTCGCACTCATTCGCGTAGATTGCAAGGAACTCAAGATCGGCCACCCGGAATCTTGGATACAGCGGGATTGCATCAACGGCGTCCGCGGCAGATCTCTGAAGATGTCCAGCCTGGACCCGGTAAACATTAGAGGACGGACACGAGGCTATGAGCCTTCGTTGGGGCGCTTCTGCCTTGGGTTTGGAGTGAGTTCGAACATCTCTTATGCTTTCTTCACCCTGGTGAGCTCTCCCTGGTCCTCGTCCGTCCACACACTCATTGTCGACCTCTGCATGCTCAGAGGGCACTGCAAATTGAAGAAATTGGCGGTATAACCAGCCGGTATGCGAGATTGAGCGGTGAGCAAGAATTCAATTTGAAACCAGGTCGGCAAACTTCGCCGCTCAAGCTGCACGCGGGCGCGGAACTGTTACGACATCACGGGGCTCTCGGCTATGGCAACAAGTGCAGCAAATTTATTTGAAGCATACGTTCAGAAGATTCGGGGACTGTTGCGAAGGGGCTGGACAGGGTTGGCGGCGAGTCGGTGGAATTTGAGGTGAAGCGGGTGAGTCATGCGATCAGGGCCGGTTACTCACGCACGTCGTGTATCCAGGTGACTTGATCCGACGATTTTTTTCACTCAGACGACATGGAAACTCGGGGATACGTGCGCACGGACCACTGGCTGCGACTTAAATACTGGAATTTCCTCTATGTTCGACATCATCCAGCGATCCTCCCCTTTCTCCCTACTTCCTCACACCCAGCCAACTGATTCTCGACAACGTCTGTCGCGCTCATCATCTCCTGGCCGCCATGCTTCGCCCCGATGCTGCAAATGCACATGCCGCACTGAGGAGTACGTTAGTCTCCCCTCCTTTGCTCTCTGCTGATGAATGATAAACTGCCTCTGATCGCCACTCTATGGCATTCGAGCCTGGTCTCTACCCGAGAGGCTTGTTCATCGTTCGCTGTCGCTCTCAGGGTATTTTTCCCGAGTCCATCTGTCCACTGACAGCACTCAGATGCTTCAGATTTCCAAGGACCGAGAACGCGAGGAGGCGGAGAAGTGTTCCACCGCTTGCGTGCACCTCGCACCGTCTGTCTTACATACTAGACGATCGGGGGATTGTGATTGACAGCCAGCACCGATGAGTCGTCCGACGTTGTAAATATATGCAATTTGTGAGTTGTCTCGTCCCTTGCATTTGTTCGGGTGATTCTAACATGTCCATATGCAGGATGAAATAGATTTATTTTCTTCGGGTTGCATCTCCGCTCGGCGGAAGACTGACACCATCTGAGTTTCTCTGGATCTGTGGCACAACCTGACACAGTCTATAGGCAATCTTGGTGAGCACCCCACATTGTCCAAAAGTCTTGAAGGGCTGCTGACTTGTCTGTGTTGCACAGGAAACAAAATATATTTGTTGTCTATGGTCCCTGTACATACTTGAGTGCAACCGTGCTCTCATTGCGTGCTAGCACGACGCTGCGAAGCACTTGAGAATGCATTGCGGCGAGCTTACGATTCGATCGACGAGATAGCCGATCGAGTGCGTCTTCCCCGCACTGGTGAGTCCGATCTGTGCCCCACTGACTGTCCTGCACATCAGCACGGATGCCTTCTGAGTTCTGGTACTCGCGACACAGGTAAGCCTGCGTGCAGGCCGCTTGTTGCTTCTTTGCTTACCTTGAATTCGGGCGACACAGCTCGACTCGATTTCATGCCATCACAAGCTGGACGAGACGAAGTGCATCGGACGAGCCCTCAGTATGACAAGATCGACGTGAGATGAACCCGCGAGTTCGAAACAAAGAAATATATTTTGCTCCTACATAGTTTACTCTACTGTACCGCCCGCGTCATGCAGAGACGCAGCGGCACCGAGTGTGCTTGGGCATCGAGCGCAGACGCTACAGTGGGAACGAATCCCTGCGAGCTCGCGGACTGTGATCTGCTCGCCTGGCGGCGTCGCCCTCTCTCATCCGCCGAGTGCAAGATGGAAAGAATAACACGGCGTACCTGGGCGGCGTTCCGATGCTGCAATGCGAGCGCGGCTGCGAGCCCTGCAGCAGGGAGGACTGCATGGGCGGAGCAAGACGACACGCTGGAAGTGTTCACGCAAGACGAAGGCATTGTGCGTCAGAGAATTCTCCGCGGGAATGTCACTTCAATGCCTGCACAACCTGTAGTGCGAAACACTCGGCGTTGAGACGCCAGGGCACGACGAGGAAGGGCGCCAGGTCATGACCCATCGTCCTCGGTCGTTCAGTCCATTTCTACTGGACGAGGGCCGCGTGTGCATGACCGACAAACTGTTCGCGAGCTCGTCTTCTCTCACATGCTTCAGAGCTCGCTCCGCGTCGTATGTCCTCGTGCAATTCCGTGTGCGGGGAACCGAATGTCGAGCCTGGCATTGTGAGAACGCGCCCAACCGAGCGGACAAAAACCGTCCAGCCGCTCGTTCTACAGCACGTCCGTATGGAGCCATCAGGGCGTACACCATCGTCTTCAGTCGTTCTCGCACGCGCGCGCCTTTGCTCCATCTCTTCCTTGCTCGAGGTAGCGTTCCTCATCCATTTGTGTCATTTGTTCACTTTCGGCGCCGGAGGGGCGTGCACAGACTCTGCTCGTCTTGACCTTGCGATCGCGCTCGCGCCTGCGCCCGCGTTCTACTTCTTTTCTCTCCGCCCTGCATTCCTCTTCTGTATCGCGGCCTCGACATTCTCGCTCGCATCCGTCTCCAGTGTCTCGTCCGAGCCTTGTCTAGTGCTGGTCCCCGCATCGACGACGAGTCGAATATATCAGAATTTAAATGTGTTTGATATCGTCCTATCGCCTCCCTGATGTGCCGCCGCCGTACTCGCTGCCGGGCACCACGTCGTGGTAGAGCTGCTCCCCCCGACCGATCAGTGAATGGTGGTGGCGTGCATGCGCGTGCGGGTGTGGGACATGGTGCATCTGCATTGCCGCATACGGCGCACGCAGCGAAATCTGCGGGGACGATGTCTGCGAGGACGAGTCCTGCATCTGCTGCTGCACCGGCGAAACCTGCGTGTGCTGTGACCCGAGCTGGCGGGAGTGATCGCGCATCTGGTGATCCTGGGGTAGAGGTGAAACCGGCGCCGAGTGTTGGTATCCGACGTTGACGTTAAGTAGCCCGATCGGGCTCGCGCCGTGCGACATCGCCAACTGATGCGGATGCTGGTGCTGATGTTGGCGCTGGTGCTCGTACGTCTGCTGCTGTTGTGACTGCAGCGGCGACCGCACTTGCCCCTGCGGTGAGCGAAGCTGTGCCTGTGAAACCTGTTGCTGCTGCTGCGTCTGGATGTGAGTCTGAGATGGTCGGCGCATCATTTGTGGGGGTGGAGGATGCGCCGGAACCTGCTGCGCCTGCGTCTGCGTCTGAGGCTGCATTTGGAGGTGCGCCTGCGAATGTTGGCGAGCCATTTGCGGCGGCTGCAACTGGCGCTGAGCCTGTGGCTGTTGCTGGGCTTGCAGCTGTTGGTGCATCCGCATCTGCACCTGCGCCTGTACTTGCGCCTGCGCCTGCACTTGCGCCTGCGCCTGCGTTGGAGGCTGGGTTTGGGGTAGCTGGCGAAGCACTTGCGAGGGTTGCGGACGCGGTTGTATCGACGGCTGGATTGACGGCTGGGAGATGGGACCTGCGCGTGGGCGGTCCTTCTCGTCCACCGGCTGCTGAGGCTGGATATGCTGGAAGGAAGGGGGCTTGAGCGGCTCGCGACGATCCTGATCAAAGACCGGTGGTTTAGGGGGCTCGATGGGGCTGTCGACGGACATGTCGACGTCCCTGTCAATGTCGCGGTCGACGTCGATGGCGTCCTCATCGTCGGCGTCCGGGGATGTGGAGTTGGAAGGCCCCGCATCGGCTTGCAGGTTCTTTTGTGCGGCTATCTCCTCTGCGGTGAGGAAGCGACCGCCGGGACCGCGGGGACGGCGCATGGCATGCTTATGGCGCGACTCGTGGAGGTACGGCTGGCGTAGATGAGTTGAGGGCGCGAAAAATAATGAGGAGAGGAAGAGGGGTACCTTGCGCTGCTTGGAGAGCCTGTGCAACTCCTCGATGCGGGCGCGGGCGACGCGCCGTTTGAGGATGCGATAATACTGCTTCGCGTTGACATAGAGGGGCTCCTCGTCGATGGGGGGGTCGTCGTGTATCTGGTCGACGGGCTGGTCTGGGTCGCGCTGGTGGGAGTCCTGGGGTGGCTGCTGGTGGAAGAGGGGGACTGGCGCTGGAGAGTGCGGGGGCGAGGGACGGTGGGGGTAGAAGTTGTAGACGGGCTGGTGGGCTGGGCGGGGGTCAGCGTGCGGGGATATGTTTGTTTTCTGCGGAAAAGACTGACGGTAGGACGGATAAGCTGGGCCGGGGTGGAAGAGGTGATCGACGGGGTCCATTGATTGGCCTGGGATGAGACGCAATTCGGTGGGCGACGAGCGTTGCTATTGGCTTGCGGCACGACCAACTCAACGCCGCCTCTCCCTCCCCATTGGTCGGGAGCACGTGACCCGCTTCCCCGGTGGCTGCAAAGTCTCTCGATGTCTGCCGTGGATCGGACGGCTCGGAGGAAACATCCAGCATAAATTCGAGAGATAGGCTGTCTTTTCGTGCATAGGGCACTCTGACCGGTGAGTCTTTCGTGCATAGAGCCGTCCCTCTGCTCAGTCTCGCGCCGTCTGACATGTATTCTGTCTACGCTAGCTCCACGTCTCCCTCTCTCTGCGTCCTCTCCCTCCCATCTCCGGCCTGTCCCTCTCTTCGCTGCGTCCCTCGCCTCTCGCGCCCGATCCTTCCTTCCCGCTGATCAGCCTGCGTCCCTTTGCCGCGCTGAGCCACCGCCCGTGCGCTCTGTTTCGACAACTCCCGCGCGCAGAGGTTGCCCTCTCGCGACGCGCGCCGTTCCAAGGAGATGAGCTCGCGAGGACGGCGCGAAGTTCTGCAAACAAACTCCGTCAGTGATCCCCTCGTAACGCGACGCACCACACCGCACCATCCCTTCTGCGGGAGATCGCGCGAGACCGCGCCCGTCGTACTCTGCAGCTCGCGTGCGGAGAAATTGGCCTCCGGTGAATTTTCTCTCGCTGTCGTTTCGTCACGTTCGCTGACTCTTGCGTTCCGCCTAACGCGTCCAGGAATTTCGTCCAAAACCTGCCCATTGCGAATGCACAGGACGCAGAACACGCGCTATCACGAGCCCGGGGCCCGCAACTGCCCAGGGAAGCCTCTACAGGGCCTCCGCCACACACGCGCCACGTTTCGTCCTCTGCAACACACTCCCAGGCGACGACACGGCCTGGAAATGCGCACGAACGGTCAGCAGCACCACGAGGAGGAGGTAGAACGTCCACGTACCGCATCGCCGTCCAACGACACCGCGCGGGCACTCTGGCGTCGACCGCGAGAGTGCTCGTGTGACAAGCACACAGACGCGTGCCGTGCCCCGCGAGGTGCGCGTCGCACCGACTTCAAACGCGCTCGGCGGCGTTGTACGCTTTCACCGCGTGGATCTCGGCGACGATCGACGCCTGGTCAGCCGAACACCATCAGCATCGGACGCACCACAAGGGACGAAACGACACCCACCGGTATCGCGCAACCCGCGACAGACAGCAGAACGACGAACCTGGTGCAGGCTTGCACAGCGGAGGGGGGGCGCAGTCGACCTCTGCGTCCCATCGACGAGACGCCGGGGGGAGGCCAACATCCACTCCCGCAGCAGAAGGCTCCAGCGTCGACCGCAAGCCTTCGGCGGGAAGTAGCGACGATCCGCGGAGGACGTCCGCCCAGCACCGGACGCGCGGAAATTCAAGCCTAAAAACACCGACGTTCAAAGGTGAGCGCATTGCAAACTCCGAACAAAGCAAAACCGCACTCACGTAGACATCATGCAGGCACGGCGCATCGACAACCGCCGCACACAGGAGACGAACGCGCACGCAGCAAGACTCACGGTCTATGCTAGCCACGACGGCACGACACGCCGCGAACAGTGCACCAACGAACCGGAGGAGGCCAGCACGACGAGGGCGTCGTCCTCAATATCGCAGGCGACTCGGACGGGAAACCGCGGAGCGCTCCGCGCCCCTCTTCGCTGGACCTCAACCTTGGAAACGCGCGGTGAACGGTGCAGACGCGTTCGGCCTTGTACGGCACTGAGACGGAGGCCTTGCGACGCTGCCCTCGGTCCGCGATCGAAGAATGTCAACCCCAGGCCGTGGAGTCCGAGGAGAGCACGATGAAGACTGGCGGCGCTGCGCGCCGCCGCCTTCGCTATGCAACCGCTTCGCTCGAAGGCGTCGAATGGCGGGGACGTCGGTGCAATATCTTCTGCACCGCGTGACGCTCGCCGCTGGGCTTGGGCCTCAAGAATTCGGCGCGCGAAATCCCCTATTTTCACGGGGGAAAAGTGAGCTCGACGGGGCCCGCGACATCTAATGCGAAAGCCCACGTACCCACTGCGTGCCCCTCTCGACATCCTGCCCGACGCGCTCTCCTCGGCAGCGAGATGGGGACTCGCGGCGCTGCGCGCCGCTCCCCGGACCGCAGCCGTCTCCTTATCGTACAAGGGTCCGCGAGGAGAATGACACTTTCTCTTGAAGAGTGGATGACGCTCGCCGCTGGGCTTGAACCTCAGAAAATCGACCCAAGGTATGACCTATTTTTGAGACGAAAAGGTGAGCTCGAGGCGGCCTCGGACATCTAATGCGTAGGTTCACGTACCCGCATTGCCGACGGATGACGTCGAGGACGCTCTGCAGCGTGCTCTCCCCGATGTTCCAGGCTAGCGAGGAGGGACTTGCGTCGCTTCGCGCCGCTCCCAGGACTGCAACCGTCCCGCTGTCGTACAGACGACCGCGAGGAGGACGATTCACTCGGTTGAGGAGCGGACGACGCTCGCCGCTGGGCTTGAACATCGGAAAATCGACACGAAATTTTACCTATTTTTGAGGTAGAGAAGTGAGCTCGAGCGGCCTGGGACATCTAATGCGGACGCCTACGTACCCGCATCACCGATGGATGATGTCGAGGACATTCTGCCCGACGTGCTCTCCTTAGCGTTCGAGCGAGAAGGCACTGCCGGCGCTGCGCGCCGCCCCCCGGACCGCAGCCGTCCCACCGCCGTACAGAAGACCGCGGGGAGGACGATACTTTCTCTTCAGGAGCGGAGGACGCTCGCCGCTGGGCTTGAGCCTCGGAATATTGGGACAAAACATTACCTATTTTTGAGACAGAAAGGTGAGCTCGAGGCGGCCTGGGACATCTAATGTAGAGGTCTACATACCCGTTGCGAGTCCGTCTCACTCACGGCGTCGTCATCGACCACGCTCTGCACGACATGCTCTCCTCGGCGTTCCAGGCGAGCGAGATGGGCGGCTGCGGCGCTCCGCCCCGCTGCCCGGACCGTGGCCACCGAGCCGTCTTCCAGAGAATCGCAGGAACAGCGCTGAGCGATGCACTCTCTGGAGGAATGCGTCACGCTCGCCGCTGGGCTTGAGCTTCCAGAAATTGACGCATCATTTTACCCATTTTCGAGGTATGAACGTGAGCTCGATGCGGTCTCAGACATCTAATGCAAATATCGACGTACTGCGCACTCGGTCACTTCGAGAACCTGTTGTTCCCAATGCGGTGGGCTCGCAGGACTCGAGGTTATCCTGTCCGTTCCACGCGAGGCTCGTAGCTACGCTGAGGTCCGAGATTCGAGCGAGGATGCCTGGAGTAGAAGGTATGTAAGTCGGGGACTCTGGCACTAACATAGAGACATGCCCTTTTGAGACATCTTGATCGGATGCTGCTCTCGTGCTAACATTCTCGACAACTCGGTATGATCGCGACTTGCAGCATGCTCATCACATGCAAGAATCTCGGGAATCCAAGCACAAACACCTACATGAAAAGTATCAGTCAGATGGAATCGGATTCTACAATAGTGCTAAAACACACCAGTCCGTGCGATGCGTGGTAGGAATGATGCCTTGTCGCAAGCTGCACCTCTTGTCGATGGCCACATACAGTTTCTATTCTCGCAGGGTTTCGTCAGCATGATGTGAACTCTAATCAGTGTGAGAGAGGTCAGTACAAACCTCCGCGCATCCATCCACACCGAGTTTCGCTGCGGCTTGCTGACCTTGAAACCACACATTGTTGGAGTGCTGCATTCTGGACTTGATGCGAGCTGCAAGAGATGTCAAGAGTGGGCGTCAGGTTAGTGAAACCTGTTCTGGAGGGAGAGAGGGAGGAAGGTGAGTGGGTGAAAGAAAAATGTGGGATGAAAGATATATTCAGGTCGGCCTGACACTGATGGCCGCTGATCGTAGCCAAAATTTGATGGGTCGTTGACATCTGGTGAGTAAACAGAGTTAGGCGGGGATCAGAAATCAGAAATTAGTAGTCATGACTACCCGAGGCGCGATCCAGAGATGTGATTGCTGATTGCTCGGTTGCTCCTTATGATGTCAGACTCACCCTTCCATTCCGAAATGTGATTGGCATGGACAAAGCAATCTGACGACATACCGTCGGGAACTGCACGGGAGGATAGGACAGGGTTCAAGATCATGCTCGGGATACCTAGAAACAGCAAATAACATGGTAAGTGGGATCAAAGTATCTTGCAGAAGTGCCCCAAACATCCTTGTGCTTCTTGGTCAAAGACGTGCAAAGATGTTTGGGGCATCTCTGCAAGATACCTGGATCTAATGATGCATCGGAGGTCCGTGTACATCTCCGGAAAGACTGACCTTCATATTCCGATGAATTACAGACTTTCTGAGACACAACTCCTACGTGGAAATGCCATCCGATCATGCACTGTTGACATGTCTGAGGACCGAGACTCGGATGGCAGCTTGACAATCGGACTGCAAGTGGTACAATTCAATTTCTACAAAAATACTATTACCAGACAGTGAGGCAACCACTTTGCAAGTAACAGGTCTTAGACTACAGTACACGAGATGGAGTTATCGACGCGAGAGACAAAGTGATGTGGATATCAACCCGACTCTGAGTCTTGAGCCAAGAGCACCATTTGACAGATTTGGTAAGTGTCGTTGGAAGCTCATCGGACGATTGACGGGTGCACGTCAGACTCAACTCTTTCTTTATCCACGCTGTCAACCACTTCACTGAGAACCGAGTGGCCTCCTCTGTGCTCTACGTACCTGCTTTCGCACTGGAATGGTATGCTCCATGGTCTGCTTTCATTGCATGTGCAAATCCAAGTTCGGATGTTGTGCATGCCAGTGAGCGCGACTAGAATCTCCCTCCAGCAGTGTGATCAAGACCGCGGGAAGCATTGCACAAACATGCATGTGTACGAGGATGTTCCCTGGACAGGATGATCAGAACGATCGTAGCATGGAAGGTTTCGCGCAACAGGTCGGACCGAAAATGCGAATGTACAACTCCAGTGGAGTACTCACCTCTGAGCTCATCAATGTTAACGTTCATCTTCCAAGCTAAATGCTTTCGCAGTTCTGTATACAACAAATGAATGTACTTGTACTGAATTTCCTACATGTACCATATGCACTGACATCGTTTGCGGATGTGCTGCACTCCCGTGGATTCACCAGGTGAGAGGTGCGGGATCCGTGTCTACATTCACAGTTGCGGCCCGAGCACACTCCTCTTGCAGTGAGATGAATGGAGCACTTCGGCTCTGCTCAGAAGCTAGATGGTTATGTGCTGACGACGGCATTTGATCACCGGACGGGGGTGCACGCCATGCATTGCAAATGCTTCAGTCATCAGAAGACTCTTCCGGGTCGGACATCGACACTCGGTGTAAGTTGCAGAGGCTAACATTCCAAAATCACTGACACTTCCCTTGCCTGTAGTACCGCCAGTCTACCAATACCCAGATGCTGCGTGCTCTGGTAAGTCGAGAAACTATCTACCTATCTATCTAATATGTACATGAAGAATGCGGGCAGTAATTCATGCACAAACGAATGAGCAAAGAGTGGATGGATTGTTGTCCTGGAACTGTTCCATTCGCACTCATTCGCATAGATTGCAAGGAACTCAAGATCGGCCACCCGGAATCTTGGATACAGCGGGATTGCATCAACGGCGTCCGCAGCAGATCTCTGAAGATGTCCAGCCTGGACCTGGTAAACATTAGAGGACGGACACGAGGCTATGAGCCTTCGTTGGGGCGCTTCTGCCTTGGGTTTGGAGTGAGTTCGAACATCTCTTATGCTTTCTTCACCCTGGTGAGCTCTCCCTGGTCCTCGTCCGTCCACACACTCATTGTCAACCTCTGCACCCTCAGAGGGCACTGCAAATCGAAGAAATTGGCAGTATAATCAGCCGGTATGCGAGATTGAGCGGTGAGCAAGAATTCAATTTGAAACCAGGTCGGGAAACTTCCCCGCTCAAGCTGCACGCGGGCGCGGAACTGTTACGACATCACGGGGCTCTCGGCTATGGCAACAAGTGCAGCAAATTTATTTGAAGCATATATTCGGAAGATTCGGGGACTGTTGCGAAGGGGCTGGACAGGGTTGGCGGTGAGTCGGTGGAATTTGAGGTGAAGCGGGTGAGTCATGCGATCAGGGCCGGTTACTCACGCACGCCGTGTATCCAGGTGACTTGATCCGACGATTTTTTCACTCGGACGACATGGAAACTCGGGGATACGTGCGCACGGACCACTGGCTGCAACTTAAATACTGGACTTTTCTCTGTGTTTGACGTCATCCACCGATCCTCCCCTTTCTCCTTGCTTCCTCACACTGAGCTGACTGATTTTCGACATCGTCTGACGTACTCATTATCCCCTGGCCGCCGTGCTTCACCCTGATGGTGCAAACTGGCATGTTGCAACAACTAGTATGTTAGTCTCCCCTTGCTTACTTCCCGCTGACCGCTGATGTTCCCGTGTTGTATGTACTACTAGGCTGATGATCGTAGGCAGCCTTTGATTGCTGTTCTATGGCATTCCAGCCCGGTGTCTGCACGGGAGGCTTGTTCACCATTCACTGTCGCTCTCAGGGTATTTGTTTCCCTGCATGTGTTTACTGACAGCACTTGTACACTTCAGATCTCAACGGCTGAGAGCATGAGGAGGCGGAGCTGCATTTCATGGATTGTGCACGCCTTGCCGTCCACCTTATATACTAGACAATCGGGGGATTGTGATTGGCAGCCACCGCACTCGGCGCCATGCCGGCGCTGAAGTCTTCTGACATTGTAGATGTATAGTATTTGTGAGTCGTCTTGTCCTAACGATTCTAACTTGTGTTGTACAGGGGTAAAATATATTTGTTAACTCGGTGTTGCGTGAGGACCTCGCTCATCAGACGATTGATGTGATCCACAGTTCTCCCGATCTGTAGCGCGGTCTTACGCCATCAGCAGGCAACCTTGGTAAGTACCTCACCTTGTGCGAAGGTCTCGAATGGCTGATGACGGGTCTGTGTTGCACAGGAGATAAAATATATTTGTTTTCTACGAGCTTTGCCCATACATCCCCGAGTCCAGCCGTGCTCTCATTGCATGCCAGCACAATGCTGTGAAGCACTTGAGAATGCACTTCGGTGAGCTCAGGATTCGATCGACGATATAGCCGATCGAACGCACCTTCGCCCGCACTGGTGAGTCCGATCTGTGCCCCACTGACTGTCCTGCACATTAGCACGGATGCCTTCTGAGTTCTGGTACTCGCGACACAGGTAAGCCTGCGTACAGGCTGCTTGTTACTTCTTTTGCTTACCTTGAATTCGGGCGACACAGCTCGACTCGATTTCGTGCCGTCACAGGCTGGACGAGACGAGGTGCATCGGACGAACCCTCAGTATGACAAGATCGACGTGAGATGAACCCGCCAGCCGCTCTGCCTCCCGCAGGTGTCGAATCACGCGCCCACGAGTTCGAAACAAAAAGAAATATATTTTGCTCATACGTACGTAGTTTACTCTACTGTACCGCCCGCGTCATGCAGAGACGCAACGGCACCGAGTGTGCTTGGGCATCGAGCGCAGACGCTACAGTGGGAACGAATCCCTGCGAGCTCGCGGACTGTGATCTGCTCGCCTGGCGGCGTCGCCCTCTCTCATCCGCCGAGTGCAAGATGGAAAGAATAACACGGCGTACCTGGGCGGCGTTCCGATGCTGCAATGCGAGCGCGGCTGCGAGCCCTGCAGCAGGGAGGACTGCATGGGCGGAGCAAGACGACACGCTGGAAGTGTTCACGCAAGACGAAGGCATTGGGCGTCAGAGAATTCTCCGCGGGAATGTCACTTCAATGCCTGCACAACCTGTAGTGCGAAACACTCGGCGTTGAGACGCCAGGGCACGACGAGGAAGGGCGCCAGGTCATGACCCATCGTCCTCGGTCGTTCAATCCATTGTTACTGGATGAGGGCCGCGTGTGCATGACCGACAAACTGTTCGCGAGCTCGTCTTCTCTCGCATGCTTAAGAGCTCACTCCGCGTCGTATGTCCTCGTGCATTTCCGTGTGCGGGGAACCGACTGTCGAGCCTGGCATTGTGAGAACGTGCCCAACCGAGCACACAAAAACCGTCCAGCTGCTCATTCTGCAGCACGTCCGTATCGCAGCATCAGGGCTTCCACCGTCATCCTCACTCATTCTCGCCCGTGCGTTTGGTCCATCTCTTCGTTGCTCGAGGTAGCGTTCCTCGTCCATTGGCGTCGCTCATGCATTTTTCGCGCCGGAGGGGCGTGTGCGGACTCTACTCGTCTTGACGTCTCGACCTTGCGATCGCGCCCTCGTTCGACCTCCTTTCTCTCCGCCCTGCATTCCTCTTCTGTATTGCGGCCTCGACGTTTTCGCTCGCGTCCGTCTCCAGTGTCTCGTCCGAGCCTTGTCTAGTGCTGATCCCCGCATCGACAACGAGTCGAACATATGAAGGTTTAAATGTGTTTGATACCGTCCTATCGCCTCCCCGATGCGCCGCCGCTATACTCGCTGCCGGGCACGTCATGGTAAACTTGCTCCCCCCGACCAACGAGTGAATGATGATGGCGTGCGTGAGCATGCGGGTGCGGAACATGGTGCATCTGCATTGCCGCATACGGCGCGCGCAGTGAGATCTGCGGGGACGTCATCTGTGGCGATGTCGTCTGCGAGGGCGAGTCCTGCATCTGCTGAACCGACGACACCTGCTGAAGGTGAGATCCGAGGTGACGCGAGTGCTCGTGCGCACGATGTCCATCTTGGGGAACCGGCGAGACTGGCGCAGGCGAAAGCGGATGGTGGTAGCCAACGTTGGCGTTGACGTTCATGAGGTTCGTTGGGCTGGTGCCGTGCAACATCCCCATGTGCTGGTGTTGGTGCGGATGCTCGTATGTGGGTGAGCGCATCGGCTGCGATTGTTGTTGCTGTTGCGGCTGAAGCTGCGCTTGCGAGTGCACGAGGGGGGAATGCTGTGGTAACTGCTGCTGCTGCTGCTGGAGAGTCAGAGACGGCCGGCGAATCGTCTGCTGGGTCTGTGAATGCGCCGACGCTGGTGGTTGCATTTGTGTCTGAGGCTGCATCTGAATACGGGTCTGCGAGTGCTGCCGAATCATCTGCGGAGCCTGAGGCTGTATTGGGTGCTGCACGCGCATCTGCGCATGCGCTTGTAATTGGTGTTGCGCCTGCATCTGTGACTGCGCTTGAAGCTGTTGCTGCGCCTGCATCTGGGCCTGCGGCTGTATGTAAGACGGGGACGGCTGGCGCGGACGTTGCGGACGCGGCTGTATAGATGGTTGAATAGATGGCTGCGAGGCTGGCGGAGGGCGCGGCTTCTCGCTATGATCCTGCTCCTCGAGTGCCTGCAGCTTCGGCTGGACGCGCTGCTCCTCGAGCTGCTGGATTTGGAACGTCGGCGGCTTAGGGGGCTCGATGGGGCTGTCGACGGACATGTCGACGTCCCTGTCAATGTCGCGGTCGACGTCGATGGCGTCCTCATCGTCGGCGTCCGGGGATGTGGAGTTGGAAGGCCCCGCATCGGCTTGCAGGTTCTTTTGTGCGGCTATCTCCTCTGCGGTGAGGAAGCGGCCGCCGGGGCCGCGGGGACGGCGCATGGCATGCTTATGGCGCGACTCGTGGAGGTACGGCTGGCGTAGATGAGTTGAGGGCGCGAAAAATAATGAGGAGAGGAAGAGGGGTACCTTGCGCTGCTTGGAGAGCCTGTGCAGCTCCTCGATGCGGGCGCGGGCGACGCGCCGTTTGAGAATGCGATAATACTGCTTCGCGTTGACATAGAGGGGCTCCTCGTCGATGGGGGGGTCGTCGTGTATCTGGTCGACGGGCTGGTCTGGGTCGCGCTGGTGGGAGTCCTGGGGTGGCTGCTGGTGGAAGAGGGGGACTGGCGCTGGAGAGTGCGGGGGCGAGGGACGGTGGGGGTAGAAGTTGTAGACGGGCTGGTGGGCTGGGCGGGGGTCAGCGTGCGGGGATATGTTTGTTTTCTGCGGAAAAGACTGACGGTAGGACGGATAAGCTGGGCCGGGGTGGAAGAGGTGATCGACGGGGTCCATTGATTGGCCTGGGATGAGACGCAATTCGGTGGGCGACGAGCGTTGCTATTGGCTTGCGGCACGACCAACTCAACGCCGCCTCTCCCTCCCCATTGGTCGGGAGCACGTGACCCGCTTCCCCGGTGGCTGCAAAGTCTCTCGATGTCTGCCGTGGATCGGACGGCTCGGAGGAAACATCCAGCATAAATTCGAGAGATAGGCTGTCTTTTCGTGCATAGGGCACTCTGGTGGGTGAGTCTTTCGTGCATAGAGCCGTCCGAGCTCTGCTGAGTCTCTCGCGCGCGCTCGATCTCGCGCCGTCTGACATGTGTTCTGTCTACGCTAGCTCCACGTCTCCCTCTCATCCTCAGCCTGTTCCTCCAGTCCTGCGTCCCTCGCCTCTCGCGCCCGGTCCTTCCTTCCCACCGGTCAGCTCCCCTTTGCCGCGCTAAGCCGCCGCCCGTACGCTCTGTTTCGACAACTCTCGCGCGCAGAGGATGGCTTCTCGTGCACTCGACCGAGGCGTGCCGTTCCAAGGAGATGAGCTCGCGAGGACGGCGCGAAGTTCTGCGAAAAAAACTCCGTCAGTGATCCCCTCGTAACGCGACGCACCACACCGCACCATCCCTTCTGCGGGAGATCGCGCGAGACCGCGCCCATCGTACTTTGCAGCTCGCGTGCTTGACAGTCGATCTCCGGTGAGTCTTCCTAATTCGAGGTTGACGTGCGTTGCGTTTGCTGACACTTGCGTTCCGCCTCACGCGTCCAGAAAGCCTGCCCATTGCGAATGCGGAGGACGCAGAATGCGGCCGATGAGGAGCCCGGGGCCCGCAACAGCACAGGCAAGCCTCAACAAGGCCTCCACCACACACGCCCCACGTTTCGTTCTCTGCAGCGCACTCAGAGGCGACGACACGGCCTGGAAACGCGTGCGAACGATTAGCAGCAGCAAGAACAGTGTGCAGAACACGCACGTACCACATCGCCGTCCAACGACACCGCGCGCGCGCATTCTGGCGTCGACCGCGAGAGTGCTCGTGTGACGAGCACACAAACGCGTTCCGTGCCTCGCGAGGTGCCCATCGCACCGACTTCAAACGCGCTCGGCCGCGTTGTACGCTTTCACCGCGTGGATCTCGGCGACGATCGACGCCTGGTCAGCCGAACACCATCAGCATCGGACGCACCACAAGGGACGAAACGACACCCACCGGTATCGCGCAACCCGCGACAGACAGCAGAACGACGAACCTGGTGCAGCCTTGCACAGCGGAGGGGGGGCGCAGTCGACCTCTGCGTCCCATCGACGAGACGCCGGGGGGAGGCCAACATCCACTCACGCAGCAGAAGGCTCCAGTGTTGACCGCAAGCCTTCGGGGGTACGTAGCGACGATCCGCGAAGGACGCCGGCCCAGCACCGGACGCACGGATATTCAAGCCTAAAAACGCCGAAATTCAAAGGTGAGTGCATTGCAAACACTGAACAAAGCAAAACCGCACTCACGTAGAAATCATGCAGGCACGGTGCATCGACAACCGCCGCACACGGGAGACGAACGCGCACGCGCGACGTCCCAATCCACGGCGTAATCGTGGAAGATCGAGGCCTGGTCAGGACTCAGCGGGACAGCTCTAAGGGTGAAGCAGCAAGACTCACGGTCTATGCGAGCCACGACGGCACGACGCGCACCTCGAACGTTCCACCAACGAGTGGGAGCGCGCCAGCACGAGAAGAACGTCGTCCTCAATGCCGCAGGCGACTCGGACGGGAAACCGCGGGGCGCTGCGCGCCCCTCTTCTCTGGACCTCAACGTTGGAAACACGCGGTGAGCGGCGTGGACGCGTTCAGTCTCGTACGGCACTGAGACAGAGGCCTTGCGACGCTGCCCTCAGCCCGCGATCGAAGACTGCCAACCCACAGACCGACTGGCAAGTGGTGGAGTGGGAGGAGAGCACGATCGGGACTGGCGGCGCTGCGCGCCGCCGCCCTCGCTACGCAACCGCTTCGCTCGAAGGCGTCGAATGGCGGGGACGTCGGTGCAATATCTTCTGCACCGCGTGACGCTCGCCGCTGGGCTTGGGCCTCGAGAATTCGGCGCTCCAAATCCCCTAATTTCACGGAGGGAAAGTGAGCTCCACGGGGCCCGCGACATCTAATGCGAAAGCCCACGTACCCGCTGCGTGCCCCCTCTCGACATCCTGCCGGACGCGCTCTCTTCGGCGAGTGAGAGGGGGACTCGCGGCGCTGCGCGCCGCTCCCCGGACCGCAGCCGTCTCCTTATCGTACAAGGGTCCGCGAGGAGAATGACACTTTCTCTTGAAGAGTGGATGACGCTCGCCGCTGGGCTTGAACCTCAGAAAATCGACGCAAGATATGACCTATTTTTGAGACGAAAAGGTGAGCTCGAGGCGGCCTGGGACATCTAACGCGGAGGTTCACGTACCTATATCGCTGACGGATGACGTCAAAGACGCTCTGCGACGTGCTCTCCCCGGTGTTCCAGGCTAGCGAGGAGGGACTGGCGGCGCTGCGCGCCGCTCCCCGCACCGCAGCCGTCTCGTTGTCGTACAGACGACGGCGAGGAGGACGATTCACTCGGTTGAGGAGTGGACGACGCTCGCCGCTGGGCTTGAACTTCGGAAAATCGACACGAAATATTACCTGTTTTTGAGGTAGAGAGGTCAGCTCGAGCGGCCTGGGACATCTAACGCGGACGCCTACGTACCCGCATCACCGATGGATGACGTCGAGGACATTCTGCCCGACGTGCTCTCCTTAGCGTTCGAGCGAGAAGGCACTGCCGGCGCTGCGCGCCGCCCCCCGGACCGCAGCCGTCCCACCGCCATACAGAAGACAGCGGGGAGGACGATACTTTCTCTTCAGGAGCGGAGGACGCTCGCCGCTGGGCTTGAGCCTCAGAATATTGAGACAAAACATTACCTATTTTTGAGACAGAAAGGTGAGCTCGAGGCGGCCTGGGACATCTAATCTAAAGGCCTACATACCCGTTGCGAGTCCGTCTCGCTCACAGCGTCGTCGTCGACCACGCTCTACCCGACATGCTCTCCTCGGCATTCCAGGCGAGCGAGATGGGCGGCTGCGGCGCTCCGCCCCGCTGCCCGGACCGTGGCCACCGAGCCGTCTTGCAGAGAATCGCAGGCACAGCGATGCACTCTCTTGAGGAATGCGGCACGCTCGCCGCTGGGCTTGAGCCTCGGCAAATTGACGCATCAATTTGCCTATTTTCGAGGTACGAACGTGAGCTCGACACCGCCTCAGATATCTAATGCAAATATCGACGTACTCGATACTAAATCACACTGAGAACCTATTGTTCTCGATGCGGTAGGCTCGCAGGACTCGAGAACATCCTCTGCATTGCATGCGAGGCTCGCAGCTACGCTGAGGTCCGAGATTCGAGCGAGGATGCCTGGAAAACAACATATGTAAGTCAGGGACTCTGGCACTAACATTAAGACATGCCTTTTTGAGATATATTGGTCGGATGCTGCTCTCGTGCTACATTCTCGACAACTCGGTATGATCGCGACTTGCAGCATGCTCATTGCAGTGCATGAATCTCGGGAATCCAAGTATGAAGACCTACATAAAAAGGATCCGTCAGATGAAATCGGATTCTACAATAATGCTAAAACATACTAGTCCGTTTGATGTGTGGTAGGAATGATGCCTTGTCGCAAGCTGCACCTCTTGTCGATGGCCACATACAGTTTCTATTCTCGCAGGGTTTCGTCAGCATGATGTGAGCTCTAATCAGTGTGAGAGAGCTCAGTACAAACCTCCGCGCATCCTTCCACACCGAGTTTCGCTGCGGCTTGCTGACCTTGAAACCACACATTGTTGGAGTGCTGCATTCTGGACTTGATGCGAGCAGCGAGAGATGTCAAGAGTGGGCGTCAGGTTAGTGAAACCTGTTCTGGAGGGAGAGAGGGAGGAAGGTGAGTGGGTGAAAGAAAAATGTGGGATGAAAGATATATTCAGGTCGGCCTGACACTGATGGCCGCTGATCGTAGCCGAAATTTGATGGGTCGTTGACATCTGGTGAGTAAACAGAGTTAGGCGGGGATCAGAAATCAGAAATTAGTAGTCATGACTACCCGAGGCGCGATCCAGAGATGTGATTGCTGATTGCTCGGTTGCTCCTTATGATGTCAGACTCACCCTTCCATTCCGAAATGTGATTGGCATGAACAAAGCAATCTGACGACATACCTGCTGGGGAACTGCATGGGAGGATAGGACAGGGCTTCAAGATCATGCTCGGGATACCTAGAAACAGCAAATAACATGGTAAGTGGGATCAAAGTATCTTGCAGAAGTGCCCCAAACGTCCTTGTGCTTCTTGGTCAAAGACGTGCAAAGATGTTTGGGGCATCTCTGCAAGATACCTGGATCTAATGATGCATCGGAGGTCCGTGTACATCTCCGGAAAGACTGACCTTCATATTCCGATGAATTACAGACTTTCTGAGACACAACTCCTACGTGGAAATGCCATCCGATCATGCACTGTTGACATGTCTGAGGACCGAGACTCGGATGGCAGCTTGACAATCGGACTGCAAGTGGTACAATTCAATTTCTACAAAAATACTATTACCAGACAGTGAGGCAACCACTTTGCAAGTAACAGGTCTTAGACTACAGTACACGAGATGGAGTTATCGACGCGAGAGACAAAGTGATGTGGATATCAACCCGACTCTGAGTCTTGAGCCAAGAGCACCATTTGACAGATTTGGTAAGTGTCGTTGGAAGCTCATCGGACGATTCACGGGTGCACGTCAGACTCAACTCTTTCTTTATCCACGCTGTCAACCACTTCACTGAGAACCGAGTGGCCTCCTCTGTGCTCTACATACCTGCTTTCGCACTGGAATGGTATGCTCCATGGTCTGCTTTCATTGCATGTGCAAATCCAAGTTCGGATGTTGTGCATGCCAGTGAGCGCGACTAGAATCTCCCTCCAGCAGTGTGATCAAGACCGCGGGAAGCATTGCACAAACATGCATGTGTACGAGGATGTTCCCTGGACAGGATGATCAGAACGATTGTAGCATGGAAGGTTTCGCGCAACAGGTCGGACCGAAAATGCGAACGTAGAACTCCAGTGGAGTACTCACCTCTGAGCTCATCAATGTTAACGTTCATCTTCCAAGCTAAATGCTTTCGCAGTTCTGTATACAACAAATGAATGTACTTGTACTGAATTTCCTACATGTACCATATGCACTGACATCGTTTGCGGATGTGCTGCACTCCCGTGGATTCACCAGGTGAGAGGTGCGGGATCTGTGTCTACATTCACAGTTGCGGCCCGAGCACACTCCTCTTGCAGTGAGATGAATGGAGCACTTCGGCTCCGCTCGGAAGCTAGATGGTTATGTGCTGACGACGGCATTTGATCACCGGACGGGCATGCATGCCATGCATTGCAAATGCTTCAGTCATCAGAAGACTCTTCCGGGTCGGACATCGACACTCGGTGTAAGTTGCAGAGGCTAACATTCCAAAATCACTGACACTTCCCTTGCCTGTAGTACCGCCAGTCTACCAATACCCAGATGCTGCGTGCTCTGGTAAGTTGAGAAACTATCTACCTATCTATCTAATATGTACATGGAGAATGCGGGCAGTAATTCATGCACAAACAAATGAGCAAAGAGTGGATGGATTGTTGTCCTGGAACTGTTCCGTTCGCACTCATTCGCGTAGATTGCAAGGAACTCAAGATCGGCCACCCGGAATCTTGGATACAGCGGGATTGCATCAACGGCGTCCGCGGCAGATCTCTGAAGATGTCCAGCCTGGACCCGGTAAACATTAGAGGACGGACACGAGGCTATGAGCCTTCGTTGGGGCGCTTCTGCCTTGGGTTTGGAGTGAGTTCGAACATCTCTTATGCTTTCTTCACCCTGGTGAGCTCTCCCTGGTCCTCGTCCGTCCACACACTCATTGTCGACCTCTGCATGCTCAGAGGGCACTGCAAATTGAAGAAATTGGCGGTATAACCAGCCGGTATGCGAGATTGAGCGGTGAGCAAGAATTCAATTTGAAACCAGGTCGGCAAACTTCGCCGCTCAAGCTGCACGCGGGCGCGGAACTGTTACGACATCACGGGGCTCTCGGCTATGGCAACAAGTGCAGCAAATTTATTTGAAGCATACGTTCAGAAGATTCGGGGACTGTTGCGAAGGGGCTGGACAGGGTTGGCGGCGAGTCGGTGGAATTTGAGGTGAAGCGGGTGAGTCATGCGATCAGGGCCGGTTACTCACGCACGTCGTGTATCCAGGTGACTTGATCCGACGATTTTTTTCACTCAGACGACATGGAAACTCGGGGATACGTGCGCACGGACCACTGGCTGCGACTTAAATACTGGAATTTCCTCTATGTTCGACATCATCCAGCGATCCTCCCCTTTCTCCCTACTTCCTCACACCCAGCCAACTGATTCTCGACAACGTCTGTCGCGCTCATCATCTCCTGGCCGCCATGCTTCGCCCCGATGCTGCAAATGCACATGCCGCACTGAGGAGTACGTTAGTCTCCCCTCCTTTGCTCTCTGCTGATGAATGATAAACTGCCTCTGATCGCCACTCTATGGCATTCGAGCCTGGTCTCTACCCGAGAGGCTTGTTCATCGTTCGCTGTCGCTCTCAGGGTATTTTTCCCGAGTCCATCTGTCCACTGACAGCACTCAGATGCTTCAGATTTCCAAGGACCGAGAACGCGAGGAGGCGGAGAAGTGTTCCACCGCTTGCGTGCACCTCGCACCGTCTGTCTTACATACTAGACGATCGGGGGATTGTGATTGACAGCCAGCACCGATGAGTCGTCCGACGTTGTAAATATATGCAATTTGTGAGTTGTCTCGTCCCTTGCATTTGTTCGGGTGATTCTAACATGTCCATATGCAGGATGAAATAGATTTATTTTCTTCGGGTTGCATCTCCGCTCGGCGGAAGACTGACACCATCTGAGTTTCTCTGGATCTGTGGCACAACCTGACACAGTCTATAGGCAATCTTGGTGAGCACCCCACATTGTCCAAAAGTCTTGAAGGGCTGCTGACTTGTCTGTGTTGCACAGGAAACAAAATATATTTGTTGTCTATGGTCCCTGTACATACTTGAGTGCAACCGTGCTCTCATTGCGTGCTAGCACGACGCTGCGAAGCACTTGAGAATGCATTGCGGCGAGCTTACGATTCGATCGACGAGATAGCCGATCGAGTGCGTCTTCCCCGCACTGGTGAGTCCGATCTGTGCCCCACTGACTGTCCTGCACATCAGCACGGATGCCTTCTGAGTTCTGGTACTCGCGACACAGGTAAGCCTGCGTGCAGGCCGCTTGTTGCTTCTTTGCTTACCTTGAATTCGGGCGACACAGCTCGACTCGATTTCATGCCATCACAAGCTGGACGAGACGAAGTGCATCGGACGAGCCCTCAGTATGACAAGATCGACGTGAGATGAACCCGCGAGTTCGAAACAAAGAAATATATTTTGCTCCTACATAGTTTACTCTACTGTACCGCCCGCGTCATGCAGAGACGCAGCGGCACCGAGTGTGCTTGGGCATCGAGCGCAGACGCTACAGTGGGAACGAATCCCTGCGAGCTCGCGGACTGTGATCTGCTCGCCTGGCGGCGTCGCCCTCTCTCATCCGCCGAGTGCAAGATGGAAAGAATAACACGGCGTACCTGGGCGGCGTTCCGATGCTGCAATGCGAGCGCGGCTGCGAGCCCTGCAGCAGGGAGGACTGCATGGGCGGAGCAAGACGACACGCTGGAAGTGTTCACGCAAGACGAAGGCATTGTGCGTCAGAGAATTCTCCGCGGGAATGTCACTTCAATGCCTGCACAACCTGTAGTGCGAAACACTCGGCGTTGAGACGCCAGGGCACGACGAGGAAGGGCGCCAGGTCATGACCCATCGTCCTCGGTCGTTCAGTCCATTTCTACTGGACGAGGGCCGCGTGTGCATGACCGACAAACTGTTCGCGAGCTCGTCTTCTCTCACATGCTTCAGAGCTCGCTCCGCGTCGTATGTCCTCGTGCAATTCCGTGTGCGGGGAACCGAATGTCGAGCCTGGCATTGTGAGAACGCGCCCAACCGAGCGGACAAAAACCGTCCAGCCGCTCGTTCTACAGCACGTCCGTATGGAGCCATCAGGGCGTACACCATCGTCTTCAGTCGTTCTCGCACGCGCGCGCCTTTGCTCCATCTCTTCCTTGCTCGAGGTAGCGTTCCTCATCCATTTGTGTCATTTGTTCACTTTCGGCGCCGGAGGGGCGTGCACAGACTCTGCTCGTCTTGACCTTGCGATCGCGCTCGCGCCTGCGCCCGCGTTCTACTTCTTTTCTCTCCGCCCTGCATTCCTCTTCTGTATCGCGGCCTCGACATTCTCGCTCGCATCCGTCTCCAGTGTCTCGTCCGAGCCTTGTCTAGTGCTGGTCCCCGCATCGACGACGAGTCGAATATATCAGAATTTAAATGTGTTTGATATCGTCCTATCGCCTCCCTGATGTGCCGCCGCCGTACTCGCTGCCGGGCACCACGTCGTGGTAGAGCTGCTCCCCCCGACCGATCAGTGAATGGTGGTGGCGTGCATGCGCGTGCGGGTGTGGGACATGGTGCATCTGCATTGCCGCATACGGCGCACGCAGCGAAATCTGCGGGGACGATGTCTGCGAGGACGAGTCCTGCATCTGCTGCTGCACCGGCGAAACCTGCGTGTGCTGTGACCCGAGCTGGCGGGAGTGATCGCGCATCTGGTGATCCTGGGGTAGAGGTGAAACCGGCGCCGAGTGTTGGTATCCGACGTTGACGTTAAGTAGCCCGATCGGGCTCGCGCCGTGCGACATCGCCAACTGATGCGGATGCTGGTGCTGATGTTGGCGCTGGTGCTCGTACGTCTGCTGCTGTTGTGACTGCAGCGGCGACCGCACTTGCCCCTGCGGTGAGCGAAGCTGTGCCTGTGAAACCTGTTGCTGCTGCTGCGTCTGGATGTGAGTCTGAGATGGTCGGCGCATCATTTGTGGGGGTGGAGGATGCGCCGGAACCTGCTGCGCCTGCGTCTGCGTCTGAGGCTGCATTTGGAGGTGCGCCTGCGAATGTTGGCGAGCCATTTGCGGCGGCTGCAACTGGCGCTGAGCCTGTGGCTGTTGCTGGGCTTGCAGCTGTTGGTGCATCCGCATCTGCACCTGCGCCTGTACTTGCGCCTGCGCCTGCACTTGCGCCTGCGCCTGCGTTGGAGGCTGGGTTTGGGGTAGCTGGCGAAGCACTTGCGAGGGTTGCGGACGCGGTTGTATCGACGGCTGGATTGACGGCTGGGAGATGGGACCTGCGCGTGGGCGGTCCTTCTCGTCCACCGGCTGCTGAGGCTGGATATGCTGGAAGGAAGGGGGCTTGAGCGGCTCGCGACGATCCTGATCAAAGACCGGTGGTTTAGGGGGCTCGATGGGGCTGTCGACGGACATGTCGACGTCCCTGTCAATGTCGCGGTCGACGTCGATGGCGTCCTCATCGTCGGCGTCCGGGGATGTGGAGTTGGAAGGCCCCGCATCGGCTTGCAGGTTCTTTTGTGCGGCTATCTCCTCTGCGGTGAGGAAGCGACCGCCGGGACCGCGGGGACGGCGCATGGCATGCTTATGGCGCGACTCGTGGAGGTACGGCTGGCGTAGATGAGTTGAGGGCGCGAAAAATAATGAGGAGAGGAAGAGGGGTACCTTGCGCTGCTTGGAGAGCCTGTGCAACTCCTCGATGCGGGCGCGGGCGACGCGCCGTTTGAGGATGCGATAATACTGCTTCGCGTTGACATAGAGGGGCTCCTCGTCGATGGGGGGGTCGTCGTGTATCTGGTCGACGGGCTGGTCTGGGTCGCGCTGGTGGGAGTCCTGGGGTGGCTGCTGGTGGAAGAGGGGGACTGGCGCTGGAGAGTGCGGGGGCGAGGGACGGTGGGGGTAGAAGTTGTAGACGGGCTGGTGGGCTGGGCGGGGGTCAGCGTGCGGGGATATGTTTGTTTTCTGCGGAAAAGACTGACGGTAGGACGGATAAGCTGGGCCGGGGTGGAAGAGGTGATCGACGGGGTCCATTGATTGGCCTGGGATGAGACGCAATTCGGTGGGCGACGAGCGTTGCTATTGGCTTGCGGCACGACCAACTCAACGCCGCCTCTCCCTCCCCATTGGTCGGGAGCACGTGACCCGCTTCCCCGGTGGCTGCAAAGTCTCTGGTGATCTCTGGCCTGCATCGGATGGCTCGGAGGAAACATCCAGCATAAATTCGAGAGATAGGCTGTCTTTTCGTGCATAGGGCACTCTGGTGGGTGAGTCTTTCGTGCATAGAGCCGTCCGAGCTCTGCTGAGTCTCTCGCGCGCGCTCGATCTCGCGCCGTCTGACATGTGTTCTGTCTACGCTAGCTCCACGTCTCCCTCTCATCCTCAGCCTGTTCCTCCAGTCCTGCGTCCCTCGCCTCTCGCGCCCGGTCCTTCCTTCCCACCGGTCAGCTCCCCTTTGCCGCGCTAAGCCGCCGCCCGTACGCTCTGTTTCGACAACTCTCGCGCGCAGAGGATGGCTTCTCGTGCACTCGACCGAGGCGTGCCGTTCCAAGGAGATGAGCTCGCGAGGACGGCGCGAAGTTCTGCGAAAAAAACTCCGTCAGTGATCCCCTCGTAACGCGACGCACCACACCGCACCATCCCTTCTGCGGGAGATCGCGCGAGACCGCGCCCATCGTACTTTGCAGCTCGCGTGCTTGACAGTCGATCTCCGGTGAGTCTTCCTAATTCGAGGTTGACGTGCGTTGCGTTTGCTGACACTTGCGTTCCGCCTCACGCGTCCAGAAAGCCTGCCCATTGCGAATGCGGAGGACGCAGAATGCGGCCGATGAGGAGCCCGGGGCCCGCAACAGCACAGGCAAGCCTCAACAAGGCCTCCACCACACACGCCCCACGTTTCGTTCTCTGCAGCGCACTCAGAGGCGACGACACGGCCTGGAAACGCGTGCGAACGATTAGCAGCAGCAAGAACAGTGTGCAGAACACGCACGTACCACATCGCCGTCCAACGACACCGCGCGCGCGCATTCTGGCGTCGACCGCGAGAGTGCTCGTGTGACGAGCACACAAACGCGTTCCGTGCCTCGCGAGGTGCCCATCGCACCGACTTCAAACGCGCTCGGCCGCGTTGTACGCTTTCACCGCGTGGATCTCGGCGACGATCGACGCCTGGTCAGCCGAACACCATCAGCATCGGACGCACCACAAGGGACGAAACGACACCCACCGGTATCGCGCAACCCGCGACAGACAGCAGAACGACGAACCTGGTGCAGGCTTGCACAGCGGAGGGGGGGCGCAGTCGACCTCTGCGTCCCATCGACGAGACGCCGGGGGGAGGCCAACATCCACTCACGCAGCAGAAGGCTCCAGTGTTGACCGCAAGCCTTCGGGGGTACGTAGCGACGATCCGCGAAGGACGCCGGCCCAGCACCGGACGCACGGATATTCAAGCCTAAAAACGCCGAAATTCAAAGGTGAGTGCATTGCAAACACTGAACAAAGCAAAACCGCACTCACGTAGAAATCATGCAGGCACGGTGCATCGACAACCGCCGCACACGGGAGACGAACGCGCACGCGCGACGTCCCAATCCACGGCGTAATCGTGGAAGATCGAGGCCTGGTCAGGACTCAGCGGGACAGCTCTAAGGGTGAAGCAGCAAGACTCACGGTCTATGCGAGCCACGACGGCACGACGCGCACCTCGAACGTTCCACCAACGAGTGGGAGCGCGCCAGCACGAGAAGAACGTCGTCCTCAATGCCGCAGGCGACTCGGACGGGAAACCGCGGGGCGCTGCGCGCCCCTCTTCTCTGGACCTCAACGTTGGAAACACGCGGTGAGCGGCGTGGACGCGTTCAGTCTCGTACGGCACTGAGACAGAGGCCTTGCGACGCTGCCCTCAGCCCGCGATCGAAGACTGCCAACCCACAGACCGACTGGCAAGTGGTGGAGTGGGAGGAGAGCACGATCGGGACTGGCGGCGCTGCGCGCCGCCGCCCTCGCTACGCAACCGCTTCGCTCGAAGGCGTCGAATGGCGGGGACGTCGGTGCAATATCTTCTGCACCGCGTGACGCTCGCCGCTGGGCTTGGGCCTCGAGAATTCGGCGCTCCAAATCCCCTAATTTCACGGAGGGAAAGTGAGCTCCACGGGGCCCGCGACATCTAATGCGAAAGCCCACGTACCCGCTGCGTGCCCCCTCTCGACATCCTGCCGGACGCGCTCTCTTCGGCGAGTGAGAGGGGGACTCGCGGCGCTGCGCGCCGCTCCCCGGACCGCAGCCGTCTCCTTATCGTACAAGGGTCCGCGAGGAGAATGACACTTTCTCTTGAAGAGTGGATGACGCTCGCCGCTGGGCTTGAACCTCAGAAAATCGACGCAAGATATGACCTATTTTTGAGACGAAAAGGTGAGCTCGAGGCGGCCTGGGACATCTAACGCGGAGGTTCACGTACCTATATCGCTGACGGATGACGTCAAAGACGCTCTGCGACGTGCTCTCCCCGGTGTTCCAGGCTAGCGAGGAGGGACTGGCGGCGCTGCGCGCCGCTCCCCGCACCGCAGCCGTCTCGTTGTCGTACAGACGACGGCGAGGAGGACGATTCACTCGGTTGAGGAGTGGACGACGCTCGCCGCTGGGCTTGAACTTCGGAAAATCGACACGAAATATTACCTGTTTTTGAGGTAGAGAGGTCAGCTCGAGCGGCCTGGGACATCTAACGCGGACGCCTACGTACCCGCATCACCGATGGATGACGTCGAGGACATTCTGCCCGACGTGCTCTCCTTAGCGTTCGAGCGAGAAGGCACTGCCGGCGCTGCGCGCCGCCCCCCGGACCGCAGCCGTCCCACCGCCATACAGAAGACAGCGGGGAGGACGATACTTTCTCTTCAGGAGCGGAGGACGCTCGCCGCTGGGCTTGAGCCTCAGAATATTGAGACAAAACATTACCTATTTTTGAGACAGAAAGGTGAGCTCGAGGCGGCCTGGGACATCTAATCTAAAGGCCTACATACCCGTTGCGAGTCCGTCTCGCTCACAGCGTCGTCGTCGACCACGCTCTACCCGACATGCTCTCCTCGGCATTCCAGGCGAGCGAGATGGGCGGCTGCGGCGCTCCGCCCCGCTGCCCGGACCGTGGCCACCGAGCCGTCTTGCAGAGAATCGCAGGCACAGCGATGCACTCTCTTGAGGAATGCGGCACGCTCGCCGCTGGGCTTGAGCCTCGGCAAATTGACGCATCAATTTGCCTATTTTCGAGGTACGAACGTGAGCTCGACACCGCCTCAGATATCTAATGCAAATATCGACGTACTCGATACTAAATCACACTGAGAACCTATTGTTCTCGATGCGGTAGGCTCGCAGGACTCGAGAACATCCTCTGCATTGCATGCGAGGCTCGCAGCTACGCTGAGGTCCGAGATTCGAGCGAGGATGCCTGGAAAACAACATATGTAAGTCAGGGACTCTGGCACTAACATTAAGACATGCCTTTTTGAGATATATTGGTCGGATGCTGCTCTCGTGCTACATTCTCGACAACTCGGTATGATCGCGACTTGCAGCATGCTCATTGCAGTGCATGAATCTCGGGAATCCAAGTATGAAGACCTACATAAAAAGGATCCGTCAGATGAAATCGGATTCTACAATAATGCTAAAACATACTAGTCCGTTTGATGTGTGGTAGGAATGATGCCTTGTCGCAAGCTGCACCTCTTGTCGATGGCCACATACAGTTTCTATTCTCGCAGGGTTTCGTCAGCATGATGTGAGCTCTAATCAGTGTGAGAGAGCTCAGTACAAACCTCCGCGCATCCTTCCACACCGAGTTTCGCTGCGGCTTGCTGACCTTGAAACCACACATTGTTGGAGTGCTGCATTCTGGACTTGATGCGAGCAGCGAGAGATGTCAAGAGTGGGCGTCAGGTTAGTGAAACCTGTTCTGGAGGGAGAGAGGGAGGAAGGTGAGTGGGTGAAAGAAAAATGTGGGATGAAAGATATATTCAGGTCGGCCTGACACTGATGGCCGCTGATCGTAGCCGAAATTTGATGGGTCGTTGACATCTGGTGAGTAAACAGAGTTAGGCGGGGATCAGAAATCAGAAATTAGTAGTCATGACTACCCGAGGCGCGATCCAGAGATGTGATTGCTGATTGCTCGGTTGCTCCTTATGATGTCAGACTCACCCTTCCATTCCGAAATGTGATTGGCATGAACAAAGCAATCTGACGACATACCTGCTGGGGAACTGCATGGGAGGATAGGACAGGGCTTCAAGATCATGCTCGGGATACCTAGAAACAGCAAATAACATGGTAAGTGGGATCAAAGTATCTTGCAGAAGTGCCCCAAACGTCCTTGTGCTTCTTGGTCAAAGACGTGCAAAGATGTTTGGGGCATCTCTGCAAGATACCTGGATCTAATGATGCATCGGAGGTCCGTGTACATCTCCGGAAAGACTGACCTTCATATTCCGATGAATTACAGACTTTCTGAGACACAACTCCTACGTGGAAATGCCATCCGATCATGCACTGTTGACATGTCTGAGGACCGAGACTCGGATGGCAGCTTGACAATCGGACTGCAAGTGGTACAATTCAATTTCTACAAAAATACTATTACCAGACAGTGAGGCAACCACTTTGCAAGTAACAGGTCTTAGACTACAGTACACGAGATGGAGTTATCGACGCGAGAGACAAAGTGATGTGGATATCAACCCGACTCTGAGTCTTGAGCCAAGAGCACCATTTGACAGATTTGGTAAGTGTCGTTGGAAGCTCATCGGACGATTCACGGGTGCACGTCAGACTCAACTCTTTCTTTATCCACGCTGTCAACCACTTCACTGAGAACCGAGTGGCCTCCTCTGTGCTCTACATACCTGCTTTCGCACTGGAATGGTATGCTCCATGGTCTGCTTTCATTGCATGTGCAAATCCAAGTTCGGATGTTGTGCATGCCAGTGAGCGCGACTAGAATCTCCCTCCAGCAGTGTGATCAAGACCGCGGGAAGCATTGCACAAACATGCATGTGTACGAGGATGTTCCCTGGACAGGATGATCAGAACGATTGTAGCATGGAAGGTTTCGCGCAACAGGTCGGACCGAAAATGCGAACGTAGAACTCCAGTGGAGTACTCACCTCTGAGCTCATCAATGTTAACGTTCATCTTCCAAGCTAAATGCTTTCGCAGTTCTGTATACAACAAATGAATGTACTTGTACTGAATTTCCTACATGTACCATATGCACTGACATCGTTTGCGGATGTGCTGCACTCCCGTGGATTCACCAGGTGAGAGGTGCGGGATCTGTGTCTACATTCACAGTTGCGGCCCGAGCACACTCCTCTTGCAGTGAGATGAATGGAGCACTTCGGCTCCGCTCGGAAGCTAGATGGTTATGTGCTGACGACGGCATTTGATCACCGGACGGGCATGCATGCCATGCATTGCAAATGCTTCAGTCATCAGAAGACTCTTCCGGGTCGGACATCGACACTCGGTGTAAGTTGCAGAGGCTAACATTCCAAAATCACTGACACTTCCCTTGCCTGTAGTACCGCCAGTCTACCAATACCCAGATGCTGCGTGCTCTGGTAAGTTGAGAAACTATCTACCTATCTATCTAATATGTACATGGAGAATGCGGGCAGTAATTCATGCACAAACAAATGAGCAAAGAGTGGATGGATTGTTGTCCTGGAACTGTTCCGTTCGCACTCATTCGCGTAGATTGCAAGGAACTCAAGATCGGCCACCCGGAATCTTGGATACAGCGGGATTGCATCAACGGCGTCCGCGGCAGATCTCTGAAGATGTCCAGCCTGGACCCGGTAAACATTAGAGGACGGACACGAGGCTATGAGCCTTCGTTGGGGCGCTTCTGCCTTGGGTTTGGAGTGAGTTCGAACATCTCTTATGCTTTCTTCACCCTGGTGAGCTCTCCCTGGTCCTCGTCCGTCCACACACTCATTGTCGACCTCTGCATGCTCAGAGGGCACTGCAAATTGAAGAAATTGGCGGTATAACCAGCCGGTATGCGAGATTGAGCGGTGAGCAAGAATTCAATTTGAAACCAGGTCGGCAAACTTCGCCGCTCAAGCTGCACGCGGGCGCGGAACTGTTACGACATCACGGGGCTCTCGGCTATGGCAACAAGTGCAGCAAATTTATTTGAAGCATACGTTCAGAAGATTCGGGGACTGTTGCGAAGGGGCTGGACAGGGTTGGCGGCGAGTCGGTGGAATTTGAGGTGAAGCGGGTGAGTCATGCGATCAGGGCCGGTTACTCACGCACGTCGTGTATCCAGGTGACTTGATCCGACGATTTTTTTCACTCAGACGACATGGAAACTCGGGGATACGTGCGCACGGACCACTGGCTGCGACTTAAATACTGGAATTTCCTCTATGTTCGACATCATCCAGCGATCCTCCCCTTTCTCCCTACTTCCTCACACCCAGCCAACTGATTCTCGACAACGTCTGTCGCGCTCATCATCTCCTGGCCGCCATGCTTCGCCCCGATGCTGCAAATGCACATGCCGCACTGAGGAGTACGTTAGTCTCCCCTCCTTTGCTCTCTGCTGATGAATGATAAACTGCCTCTGATCGCCACTCTATGGCATTCGAGCCTGGTCTCTACCCGAGAGGCTTGTTCATCGTTCGCTGTCGCTCTCAGGGTATTTTTCCCGAGTCCATCTGTCCACTGACAGCACTCAGATGCTTCAGATTTCCAAGGACCGAGAACGCGAGGAGGCGGAGAAGTGTTCCACCGCTTGCGTGCACCTCGCACCGTCTGTCTTACATACTAGACGATCGGGGGATTGTGATTGACAGCCAGCACCGATGAGTCGTCCGACGTTGTAAATATATGCAATTTGTGAGTTGTCTCGTCCCTTGCATTTGTTCGGGTGATTCTAACATGTCCATATGCAGGATGAAATAGATTTATTTTCTTCGGGTTGCATCTCCGCTCGGCGGAAGACTGACACCATCTGAGTTTCTCTGGATCTGTGGCACAACCTGACACAGTCTATAGGCAATCTTGGTGAGCACCCCACATTGTCCAAAAGTCTTGAAGGGCTGCTGACTTGTCTGTGTTGCACAGGAAACAAAATATATTTGTTGTCTATGGTCCCTGTACATACTTGAGTGCAACCGTGCTCTCATTGCGTGCTAGCACGACGCTGCGAAGCACTTGAGAATGCATTGCGGCGAGCTTACGATTCGATCGACGAGATAGCCGATCGAGTGCGTCTTCCCCGCACTGGTGAGTCCGATCTGTGCCCCACTGACTGTCCTGCACATCAGCACGGATGCCTTCTGAGTTCTGGTACTCGCGACACAGGTAAGCCTGCGTGCAGGCCGCTTGTTGCTTCTTTGCTTACCTTGAATTCGGGCGACACAGCTCGACTCGATTTCATGCCATCACAAGCTGGACGAGACGAAGTGCATCGGACGAGCCCTCAGTATGACAAGATCGACGTGAGATGAACCCGCGAGTTCGAAACAAAGAAATATATTTTGCTCCTACATAGTTTACTCTACTGTACCGCCCGCGTCATGCAGAGACGCAGCGGCACCGAGTGTGCTTGGGCATCGAGCGCAGACGCTACAGTGGGAACGAATCCCTGCGAGCTCGCGGACTGTGATCTGCTCGCCTGGCGGCGTCGCCCTCTCTCATCCGCCGAGTGCAAGATGGAAAGAATAACACGGCGTACCTGGGCGGCGTTCCGATGCTGCAATGCGAGCGCGGCTGCGAGCCCTGCAGCAGGGAGGACTGCATGGGCGGAGCAAGACGACACGCTGGAAGTGTTCACGCAAGACGAAGGCATTGTGCGTCAGAGAATTCTCCGCGGGAATGTCACTTCAATGCCTGCACAACCTGTAGTGCGAAACACTCGGCGTTGAGACGCCAGGGCACGACGAGGAAGGGCGCCAGGTCATGACCCATCGTCCTCGGTCGTTCAGTCCATTTCTACTGGACGAGGGCCGCGTGTGCATGACCGACAAACTGTTCGCGAGCTCGTCTTCTCTCACATGCTTCAGAGCTCGCTCCGCGTCGTATGTCCTCGTGCAATTCCGTGTGCGGGGAACCGAATGTCGAGCCTGGCATTGTGAGAACGCGCCCAACCGAGCGGACAAAAACCGTCCAGCCGCTCGTTCTACAGCACGTCCGTATGGAGCCATCAGGGCGTACACCATCGTCTTCAGTCGTTCTCGCACGCGCGCGCCTTTGCTCCATCTCTTCCTTGCTCGAGGTAGCGTTCCTCATCCATTTGTGTCATTTGTTCACTTTCGGCGCCGGAGGGGCGTGCACAGACTCTGCTCGTCTTGACCTTGCGATCGCGCTCGCGCCTGCGCCCGCGTTCTACTTCTTTTCTCTCCGCCCTGCATTCCTCTTCTGTATCGCGGCCTCGACATTCTCGCTCGCATCCGTCTCCAGTGTCTCGTCCGAGCCTTGTCTAGTGCTGGTCCCCGCATCGACGACGAGTCGAATATATCAGAATTTAAATGTGTTTGATATCGTCCTATCGCCTCCCTGATGTGCCGCCGCCGTACTCGCTGCCGGGCACCACGTCGTGGTAGAGCTGCTCCCCCCGACCGATCAGTGAATGGTGGTGGCGTGCATGCGCGTGCGGGTGTGGGACATGGTGCATCTGCATTGCCGCATACGGCGCACGCAGCGAAATCTGCGGGGACGATGTCTGCGAGGACGAGTCCTGCATCTGCTGCTGCACCGGCGAAACCTGCGTGTGCTGTGACCCGAGCTGGCGGGAGTGATCGCGCATCTGGTGATCCTGGGGTAGAGGTGAAACCGGCGCCGAGTGTTGGTATCCGACGTTGACGTTAAGTAGCCCGATCGGGCTCGCGCCGTGCGACATCGCCAACTGATGCGGATGCTGGTGCTGATGTTGGCGCTGGTGCTCGTACGTCTGCTGCTGTTGTGACTGCAGCGGCGACCGCACTTGCCCCTGCGGTGAGCGAAGCTGTGCCTGTGAAACCTGTTGCTGCTGCTGCGTCTGGATGTGAGTCTGAGATGGTCGGCGCATCATTTGTGGGGGTGGAGGATGCGCCGGAACCTGCTGCGCCTGCGTCTGCGTCTGAGGCTGCATTTGGAGGTGCGCCTGCGAATGTTGGCGAGCCATTTGCGGCGGCTGCAACTGGCGCTGAGCCTGTGGCTGTTGCTGGGCTTGCAGCTGTTGGTGCATCCGCATCTGCACCTGCGCCTGTACTTGCGCCTGCGCCTGCACTTGCGCCTGCGCCTGCGTTGGAGGCTGGGTTTGGGGTAGCTGGCGAAGCACTTGCGAGGGTTGCGGACGCGGTTGTATCGACGGCTGGATTGACGGCTGGGAGATGGGACCTGCGCGTGGGCGGTCCTTCTCGTCCACCGGCTGCTGAGGCTGGATATGCTGGAAGGAAGGGGGCTTGAGCGGCTCGCGACGATCCTGATCAAAGACCGGTGGTTTAGGGGGCTCGATGGGGCTGTCGACGGACATGTCGACGTCCCTGTCAATGTCGCGGTCGACGTCGATGGCGTCCTCATCGTCGGCGTCCGGGGATGTGGAGTTGGAAGGCCCCGCATCGGCTTGCAGGTTCTTTTGTGCGGCTATCTCCTCTGCGGTGAGGAAGCGACCGCCGGGACCGCGGGGACGGCGCATGGCATGCTTATGGCGCGACTCGTGGAGGTACGGCTGGCGTAGATGAGTTGAGGGCGCGAAAAATAATGAGGAGAGGAAGAGGGGTACCTTGCGCTGCTTGGAGAGCCTGTGCAACTCCTCGATGCGGGCGCGGGCGACGCGCCGTTTGAGGATGCGATAATACTGCTTCGCGTTGACATAGAGGGGCTCCTCGTCGATGGGGGGGTCGTCGTGTATCTGGTCGACGGGCTGGTCTGGGTCGCGCTGGTGGGAGTCCTGGGGTGGCTGCTGGTGGAAGAGGGGGACTGGCGCTGGAGAGTGCGGGGGCGAGGGACGGTGGGGGTAGAAGTTGTAGACGGGCTGGTGGGCTGGGCGGGGGTCAGCGTGCGGGGATATGTTTGTTTTCTGCGGAAAAGACTGACGGTAGGACGGATAAGCTGGGCCGGGGTGGAAGAGGTGATCGACGGGGTCCATTGATTGGCCTGGGATGAGACGCAATTCGGTGGGCGACGAGCGTTGCTATTGGCTTGCGGCACGACCAACTCAACGCCGCCTCTCCCTCCCCATTGGTCGGGAGCACGTGACCCGCTTCCCCGGTGGCTGCAACTGTGGCTACTCCTGCGTTCTTGTCTACCACCATCACCCACCATGGAGTCTAAGTTGTACGTTCCACTCATATCTTAGTGATGTGTTCCTCACTCCACCGCAGGAAAGCTCTCAAGGTCGTCGACCTCAAAGACATCATCGCAAAAGCCAACCTCTCCATCCAGGGCAAAGCCAACAAGCAGGACCTCATCAACAAAATTATTGCCTCAGAAGCCGCCATCGATGTGTACAATGCAAATTATTCCGCAAAAAAGAGCCCCTCGCCACCCAAGGCCGCGCCTGTGCACAAGAAAACGGACGCGTCGCCGCAGAGCGACGAACAGGTGCGTCCCACGCGCACGCGTCAATTCTTCTATACTGATTCTTCTCTCGCTAGTTGAATCTCCTAGAGTACGTACCTTCACGCGTCTTTTAGGCCATATTAACCTCTCTCACAGAGTGGTCGACAACGTCCTCCCGGCCGAACAAGCGAACGAGCCTCCTTCGCACGCAGGTGTCCAGTCTGATGCCAGCGTCACTCTTTCCACAGCGCCCACGCCCCCGTCCAAAACTGTACGACCCTTCTCTTACAACTTTTTTTTGATCCTGACACCCTGCAGACCGAGATCCCCGCCGCCTCCGCCGACACGCCCCAGCCAGAGCCGGCGGCAGCAACGTCGCCCGAAGATGAGGAGGCGGCAAAACGCAAAGCACGAGCGGAGCGATTTGGTATCCCGGTCGTACAGCTTGACGCTAAGCCTGTCTCTCCGAAGGGGAACACGAGGGGGAGAGGTGCTGGCAAAGCTAACGCTAAGGTGGAGCAGCCCCTTCCTGATGTGCGCAACTCCTCCTCTTTCTATCTGATTCACAACCTCTAAAATTGCCGATGTTGTGTGTAGGACCCAGAGAAATTGAGCCAACGGACTGCACGGTTTGGGCCTGTGGAGCCTGCCCCTGCCGCCACCTCTACCGCTACTAGGGCGACACCAAAGACAGGTGCGACCAAAGGCGCCCAGACGAACGGCAGGAAGCGTAGTGCGCCTGCCACAGAGACTGTCGATGCGGAGGAACTCGAGAGGCGGAAGAAGAGGGCTGAGCGATTTGGAATACCCGTTGTCGTGCGTGACTGCAGCTCGCCATTGGCCGATTCACTGACTCCCACACTGCAGGGCGCTAAGGCGTAGACATTAGCCCTTCTTGTTTCCGCAGAGATGTTGTCCGTCATCTTGTGATACTGTATCCGTGTCTCTTAATATGCTCAGGTCGAATTACTGTTGTCCCCTTGGGCGTCGATATTTTTTGGAAACCTGGTCATGGAGCGTGACGTCGCGTGCCCCCTGATCTGTTCTACCATATCCTCTCATCGTTATCTCTTTTCAGCTAGAAGAAGATTGTGGACAAGGAAGTGGAAATGCAGCCTGAAGTCGGCGCCCAACTAAATGATCCGGTCATCTGGGTCTTCTGCACCTGCCCTCCACCGTGTTGTTGGATCTCATGAAACGTTGGGCAGACCAGAAAGACGGAGGTCGATTTCGGCCCATGGACGTGTTTGGGATTCTGCGGTTCCTTTCGCGCCTTGTGCTCTTCACTGTCGTTCTGACGGAGGACACTTGGACCCCTAACCGTGATTTCAGCGCGACAGGAACCAAGTTGACCTTGCACAGTCATGTGCACCCTTTTCTCTGTACAGTCTTTTTGGATATTCGAGAAATTTCGTCCTGTTCGCGGCCCTCGGCACCGGGTGTTTCACAACTCTGCGGTTCCTTTCACACCTTTGTGCTCTTCACTGTCGTTCTGACGGCGGAACATTGGCCCTCTATCTGTGATTTCAGCACGACAAGAACCAGGTTGGTTTTGCACAGCTTTGGGTCATCTGCACGTTTTCTCTGCACATTTGTTTTTGGGATGTCGAGATATTTCGTCCAGGTCGGCTTCGGCCCATGAACATGTTTGGGCCCTCGGCATCGGGCTCTGCTACGATCCTTCATAACTATGTGGTTCCTTTCGCACCTTTGTGTTCTTCGCTGTCATTCCGACTGAAAATTGGCCCTCTAACCGTGATTCCAGCGCGACAAGAACCAAGTTGGCCTTGCTTGGGGTCATCTGCACATTTCCTCTGTACATTTGTTTTTGGGATTTCAAGAAATTTCGTCCAGTTCGCGGTCCTCGGTATCGGGCTGTGCTACGGTGCTTCATCATTCTGCGGTTCCTTTCACACCTTTGTGCTCTTCGCTGTCGTTCCGACTGAAAATTGGCCCTCTAACCGTGATTCCAGCGACACAAGAACCAAGTTGGCCTTGCTTGGGGTCATCTGCACATTTCCTCTGTACATTTGTCTTTGGGATTTCGAGATATTTCGCCCAGGTCGGCTTCGGCCCATGAACATGTTTGGGCCCTCGGCATCGGGGCTGTGCTACGGTGCTTCATCATGATGATTCTGCGCTTCCTTTCACACCTTTGTGCCCCTCCGGTAGTTCTGACGATCGCTTCTTAATCATGCGCTTACTTCCTCATGGACACGCGCAGTGGGTCCGGGATGAGCACGGATTAACAAAGCGAAGCACTAAAAATACAACAGTGGATATCAACGGACAGGAAATCGAAGAAATGGGTGGGAAAGCACGAGTAGAATAGCAATAATGATGAGCACGACAGAACCAATATACGACGAGCAGGGCAGTAACCAGTACACGGTAAAAGCGGGAGTAACGATCGGACGCCGCCAGCTGGCGCGTGGCAGCGATAATGTAAACAACAGACCTAGAGTCCTGGAAACCACATGTTGGGAAGGGTATCCTTATAGAAAGGAACGAGGAGATGCTATGGGATAATGTAAACAACAGACCTGGAGTCCTGGAAACCACTTGTTGGGAAGGGTATCCTTATAGAAAGGAACGAGGAGATGCTGTGGGATGGCGTGGGGAGCAAAGAAGGCCATGCGTGTTGCATGTTGTTGAATTTTATCTGCATCTAATTTCCTTGTCAGGCGCATGGCACAGCAACGAGGAGGAAAACAAGACATACCCAAATTCTTCTGGCAGGCGACTTTACAAGCATTCGCCGGTGATGACGCAGTCACTCCTGGCTTCGAGGTCGGGATCTGCTGGAGGTGCGAGAGCCTCGCGGGCCTCACGCTCAGATACGGCAGTATCGTCGCGTTCTTCTGCAGTGCAGGCAGTGTCATCGCCTGGCATCCAGCAGCCGCTCCGTGGTTCGACCTCGGCAGGTACGGCGGTGACCTCAGGAGTCGCGGACTGAGACTCGGGTTCCTCCTGTATGAATAATTAGTCCGTGGGTCTTTTACTGGTCCTGAAGCACTTACTGCGTCTTCTCTGATGCATGCATCGTATTCTCCGGGCATCCAGCATCCGGACCTCTCTTCCAGCTCGGCTAGTTCGCGAACGGAGACTGTCTGCGGCTCGGTCTTGGCCTCTTCGTCCTGTAACAGCCATCAGCAAGGGCACTAGGTGATAAGTGGCGCTTGACATACCGCGTCTTCAGTTCGCTTGGAGAGGTTGACCGGTTCCACTGTCAACGCATCTACCTCGGGTGCTGACGGCTCCTCCTGGGACAATAGTGAGCCAACGGCAATTTCAGTACTGAAAAATAGTGGGACATACGGAGTCCCCTCTGAGGCATGCGTCGAAGCCTCCAGCCATCCAGCATCCGGATCGTGTGTCGAGATCACGGACACCGACGGCGTTTCTGGCACTCTGGTATGTACCGAGGGGGGCTGCCCAAGTAAGCGGGAATGCTGTGGAGACAGAGAGTATTGTCAGTCGACGTGAATGCATATTCAGGCACGCAAGGACATGGTGCTCACCACCGACGAACAAGGCAGAGAGTACAAAGGTACGAGTGAGGACGAATGCAGCGACCATATTGTCCAAATAAATCGATACAGAAAAGGGTAGAGTACAAAGTTATAAGGAGAGTCTGTCCTGAGTTGTGGACGGGATGCTCTTCAAGGACCAGCGGACGAGGGACGTATCGACACTCGTGCGAGCATATGTACTTTCCATCCACGATCTTCGGAAGGTGTGCAATTCATTTCCGGAGTTTTCCCCGTCGTCACCAACTCGACGAACGAAGCGAAGGTAACGTCTAAAACAGGCCATTAGATTGTGTGTCCATCTTGGAACGGAGCAGTACAAGGGCAGCCATCTTCGTCCGCGCGAAAATTAGACTTTGTGGGAACCGCCATCACAAGACTTTCCTTTTACGGACCCAGGGTCGAAGTGGGGATCTCTTCCCGATTTGGCCGTTTCTTTGTTCCTCGTAGTTCGCAATTCAGTCGACTAGCTCGAGACCTCGGGAATATTCACACTTAATGATCAGATGGTCGTGATTTCTTCGCTCATGGACACACGGTCTTTTACAACGAGCTGCCGTAACTATAGGCGTCGCTATCAGACATGGCATGGCTTACTTCGAAAATATCTGCATCCTCAGCACGCAATTCAGTGCTCCGGTGGGTGGCCAGCAAAGAGGGTTCGATGCTAGAAGTTCTTCGCGCAAGCATGATCTGTCGCAATCCTTGTGATGCGATGCTAACTAAGTTAGTTTCCCGCCTGTGCGTGATTAATGATTTCTGATACGATGATAGGTGGGTCGGTGGAGGACCGGCCTTGGTCCCATTCAGGAACGCCGGAATGGAGGCAGATGATATGGCGTTGCATGCATGGCGTATGCCCGGGTCCTTCGTTTCGAACATTTATAGCTCGTGCCTGGACTAGATATCGAACGGCCGTAGGCGTCCCTTCCATGCAATTCGAGGCGGGTCCTAACGGGTCTAAATGTCCTCCACGCCTTGGCTCTGAGCCTACTCAGATCTGCAGCGGTAGCATCCGCAGCCGGGAGCTACACCTTTTTGAATCTGGTATCCTTTCTGGTATGTAGCACACGCTCGTGACGCAAACGCGCATGCTCAAGTGAGAATGAACTACGGTCGGGGCTCAGCCGTCCGGCGGGGAGACGGCTACTGTGGTGCAACAATATCCGGCACGACTCTGCTGGTATATTGCTAACACGAGATTCGTCCTCTGCTATCATGAAACAAGGGAACCATAAATTCCTGTCATTGGACGGCCACATCTATGCGGTTGGTGCGTCATCTTCCTCAAGCCTTCAAACGAGATGATTCTGCATTCATGCACCTGCATATGTGACCATTGACCATGACCGTAAGTAGTGGCCGAAGCTGTTCCTTGGGACCATGGGATATTTTAAAGGTCTCTTACTTCACAATTCAAGTGTGAAGTAAATTCCCGCAAGTAATCTCCTGTTGCGCCTGGGGAATGAGGTATAGCTAGTATATATCATCCGTTGGAGGAGCTGTCAGATATGGTCGGTTCCAGCTCAATGTTCACTTGTGGAACATCTCGAGTGAGTCCTGCATGTTTTGTGCGCTGCTTGCAGAACATGTCATAATAACTCCTCCTTAATTGACTCATTTTTCACATATAATATGCTTCCCCTCTCCCTAATATATTTCTTGTCGCTTTGCCGCGGAATTAAATAATTCTGAGTTCCTTCATCTAAGAGATCTAAACTGATCAAGAGCGCTTGAGTCGCTGGCCGATCGCTCTGATTACGTCAGATTCCTCCAGGTTGCTCAGGCTGTCGGTGCCGTGACTCCCACTCTCAGTTCCTATCCTCCTTCCAACGTATATCGGAATTTCGCTATGTCGTCTACCGAGCTAGAAGCCAATACGACTCTGTTTACTTGTCTTTCATGCACGATTGCTTTCCATTCCGCTGAGGAGCAGAGTAAGTGACCTTTAGGACGCCCATTCTTCTTTTCTGAAGGTAGAACGTTAGGGGAACACTACAGGTCTGATCACCATCGCTACAACATGAAGCGGCGTGTGGCGGGCCTGCCACCTGTCTCCTCTGCCATCTTCAACCAGAAAGTCCTCGAGAGGAGGGCAGAGACGGCAGTAATGGTATCCCCGAAAGGATCGACTTGTGAGGTCTGTGGGTGAGTGCTCGACCGTTTTCCTTTGAAGATTTCCCGTTAATCTACTATTCATCAGGAAGTCGTACACGACCGAGAACGCATACAAGTCTCATTTGAGTTCTAGGAAGCACAAGGAGAACGAGCTAAAGGCGATATCTTCACCCCCACCTAAATCTGAGCCCGTGCACGAGGAGACCCTGGTTGTTGCACCCGCGCCAGTACCAGAAGCCGACGCACAGGCAGCATCGTCTAAGACTGAGTCGGCTGCTCCGCGAAGCATAGGCCTCTCAGTTGAAGAGGAGGCTACCGAGGAGCAGATTAACCAGACGATCGATCAAAAGATCGCCGCGGCGCGAGCACGCCTCGGGCCTACACAGTGCCTTTTCTGTTCCGAATCCTCTATGTCGCTCGACGCGAACCTTACGCATATGTCCATTGCGCACTCGTTCTTCATCCCCGACGCGGAATATCTCGTCGACATCCTGGGTCTCATCACGTACCTCGGTGAGAAGATTGCTGTCGGGAACGTGTGCATATTTTGCAATGGGCGCGGGCGCGAGTTCCGTACGCTGGACGCAGTCCGCAAGCATATGGTCGACAAGGGTCACTGTAAAATTGCGTATGACTCTGGGGAAGACCGACTAGAGGTATCCGATTTCTACGACTTCACCAGCTCATATCCCGATGCTACCCAGAAGACTAAGAAGAAGAGCGCAGATGGGACAGAGAACGAATGGGAGGACGTGGACGAGAGCGACGAAGACGCGGATGGAGAAGTTGACGAGGTCGTGGAGGAAGGCGTGAGTGACGGGTCTGACGACGATTCGGATGAGGTCCCCGACAACCAGATCACGTATGGCGATTCGCACTTCGAACTGGTTCTCCCATCAGGTGCACGGATAGGGCACCGCAGTATGCGTCGATACTACGCGCAGTCATTCCCCCGGGCTTACCGCGGAGGTAAACCTGAGGACCCGAATTCTGGCGCTGCGCTGGTGCGCCGTCTCCTTGCGGACAAAAATTCCGCTCTCGTACCGCGCAAGGGTGGTTTTGGTGCATTTGGCGCAGGTACCGATGTCGTGAAGGCACGGAATCGCGGTGAGGCAAGGGAAGCTGGGCGTCATGTCCGAGAATTCAGAGACCAGGCCCGGAGAGAGGCGTTCAAGACCAAAATTGGCTTCATTAACAACCACCAGAAGCATTTCCGTGATCCGTTACTCCAGGTCAGGCTGTGAAACTCTAGAAACCGTGTTCGTACTAATGCCTGCATCACAGTGAACAATTATGTCTCGAACATCCGTAGAGTGTGCATCGTGGGACGTTATGCGTAATGTATGACAACGTTCTGAACTGTGAAGGGACGTGGTACATGAGGGACAATTAAAGTATCCTTCGTAAGAAAGAATCCAGAAGTCAAGAAGCCAATCTACTGACGAGGGGTATATAGAGATAATGACAAATGCGACGAGAGCAGTCTGATAGTCTTCACATGCAAACCGAGATCAAGAGGAAAGTTCACTCAATACACATACGCTGCGGGTACAACACCTTCACGCCCTGAACGCACGTCCCGTGCGTACCACCACCTGTGAACAAACCAAGACTCAGTTACAGTCAAAGGATAGAACTAAGGTAGATAGAAACTTACGCCGCATCGCCATCATCCAAGATCTCCAACTCTTGCCCAGCAGTGAGAGGAAGTTCTCCTTCACCCTCGCCGTCAAAAGAGTATCGGGCGTGAGCCGATCGACTCGTCTCTTCCCCGCCCATTCCAATAATCGCATCAGAAGGCGTTTCGGCGCGGACATAGTTGCTGGCATCCGGCTCGAAGGGATCGTGATCAGAGGATGTAGCCGCACCACCTGCATCCTCTCCTTCCTTCTCTGTATTCATGGGGCCGAAGGGACTTGTAGCACCCAGAATCGTCGTCCTGGTCGCAGCGTTGATATGCGCAAGTAAAGAAGAAGGACGGTGTGTCGAGTCATCGTCCTGGTCGATGTCTGCAGTGTCGAACTTGCTCAATTTGTCGCCTCGTCGAGAGAAGAGTGTCCAAAGGATGCCAATCAACACCAACAAGAACACAATCCCAGCGGCGATGGCGATCGAGATGAGGATAACCACTCCAGTGGCAAGGAAATCTGACAGAAAATAAGTTCATTGAATGGGGACAAAATATTATAAGGTCGCTTACGATGCTGAGTGAAGCTGAAAGTCGATAAGGAGTAAATAAGAGAGGAGATCGCACCAGGCGTCCCTGAAGATGATGCTGTTACAATATACGGTACAAAGGTTTGGCCATCGAACAGAGCTGCCGATGCGTTTCCGAAGGACGAGTCGGATAAAGAGCCTGACACAAGTAGCATTCGATCGGATTCGATCACAGAATTGGCGTTGTGTGTGTTTTGCAATGGGACCATCGTCAGTTGGGCGACATCTGTGGCTGCTTGCAAGGTGTTCCCTACGAAGACAAGGATCGGTATCGCTTACGCTAGTACTTCGGGTACATGCACTCACCGACCGGACTCCACGATTGGCCATCCCAGAAATATAGGAAGGATGCGGTGCCATCTGAAGTTCTGAGCAAGGCGGTGAGCGACAGTTCCCCAAGAGTGGCGCAACACAATCATACCTGCCAGCAGTGAAGACGCTGTTAAAGTTTCCATCATTGACTGCCACGGCTGTCACTGGTCCAGGCAATTCAGCGCCATCCCCGACGGATGCCCAAGACGAGTTCGAGAAGATAAACGAGGCTACATTTGCCTGAGTGCCGTTGGCTAGAGCGATACTTCCAGCGGCGACCAACGTATCCTGCAACAGCGTTTCAATGTAAGTCCAGACAGACAATATTGCAAACGCACCCCTGCATATGCGATCGAAGAGATATCCCCCTGTATGCCATCGCCAAGAGCGGTCCATTTCCTCGAATTGTACTCCAGTGAGCAAACAGACCGACAAGGCATAGACCCCGCTTGCGCAAACGAACCGGCAACAATGACAGTACCAGACGAAGAAGGCGACGCAGTGATCGAACGGACAACGACGGACGAACCCGAGCTGGCCTGCAAAGGCTGCAACCCGGAGACATCCCACTGCTGCGTGGCAAGGTTATACATAGCGAAACCATTGATATTCGTGCCCGCCAACGTGATCTCTCCACCAATGAACAGTTCATCCCCCTGAACCAGGAGCGCGCGGACAGTGCCATTGATTTGGTTCCCCTCCAACGGATGGATGGAACCTGTCTCATTATCGTAGATCGCGACGTTCTGAGAAACCGAGCCAGAGGTGGAGAAAGTGAAATTACCCCCAATGATGATCACCTCCTTCGACGACGAAGTGTTGGTCCAGAACGCGCCAGCGAGAACAGCAGGCGCAGGTGCGGGATTGGGCGAAGGTAGCGGAGACAGATTGCTTGTCGCAGACTGTCTCTTGAACACGTGAGAAAAGTTGATCTTGGGGAACCAAGTACTGGATGAGCCGTGCACGTGAGAGTGCATATGTCGACGCTGCAAGTTGCTTGAAGATCCCTGCACGGTAGCGCTGTTCAGCTGCACGGTGAGTGCGTTGACTTCTGGGACGCCGTTTGGACCGTTCTGCAATAGTACGAAGCCCGTAGCACCATACGAGAAGGAGGTGACAATATTGCCAGCAACAAACTGGCTCCCAGAAGAGGTACCGTTCCCAATGAACGTCATCTTCCCATTGACGAAACCTCCGTTGTTGACCCAAGCACCACTAGTAACATCCCACGTAACGAACCCTGCAGCACTCTGGTCAGACGAGCTGCCCGACGTACTGACGATGTTCGTGAAATTTCCGGCAATCAACACCTGACCATTGGACACGTCCAGGCTATTCACAGCGCCGTTAAGCCCAGCTTCAAGTGCAGACCACTGGTTTTGCTGCACGTTGTACATCGCAACGCCGCTCAACTTACCCTGTGTGGAAGCCGACGCAGTATCGTCAAAGGCACCACCAACATACAACTGGTTGCCGTAGAGAGCGAGTGACGTCACTGGACCATTCAGCCCGTTGCTCGGCAAGGATACCAGCGCACCGTTCTGGAAGGAGACGATATTCGACGACCCCGACGCAGAGCCCGAAGTGAGGTTGAACTCTCCTCCCACAAAGATCGTACCCGATGGATGCTGGACGACAGCCAAAATGGATGGCAACGAAGAGGACGTGAGTGCGGCAGCTCCGCCAAGCGCACTGTAGAGATCGAAACCGAGCGTGTCTAGGCTCGTTTCAGTGCTGTTCGGCAACGCCGAGGTGGCATTAACGGAAGACATGGAACTCAAGGGCCATTCTAAGAAACCAAATGCCGTTTGTGACCCCGATGTGCCGCTCGTACCGTGTGCAGTGCCGTTAGATGTAACATTGGCACTCGTCAACACCAACTGCACGCTGTCGGCCACGAGTTCGTACTGCCCATTCTGGCCCTCTCCCGCTGGATCATGAGCCAACGTCATGGAGATCGTGGTGACAAATTGCGGAGAAGACGGAATGATAGGACCGCTATAGATGAGCGTCGATGCATCGTTGGTGTTCTGCTGCGACACCGTCGTGATCCACGGCTGCAGTCCCGCTCCAGGAAAGACAGTGACGTCTACACTTGTGCGCAGCGCACAATCCTGGAAGTCCGTGCACCCCGGAACAGACATGTAGATATCATACTGGCCCGAACCCGAAACATACGGCATCCACGTGAAGCTGGGGGCTTGCGAGGCAGGGGTGCCTACAGCGACCGTCGACACCAATACCGTCTGGATCGTGCCCGGTATGTCCGTGGTCGCGTTCTTCTCTGTCCACGTGCCAGTCGACGTGACATTGGAGGGAGCGGGCGCGAAACACGAGACACCGTTCTCGCTAGCGATCGAGTACGCGAACGCACCCGACGAGAGCAGCTGAAGAATATGAAGACCGGGACCAGTGCCCTGCCATTCAGAGAGTGTGATCTGCAGGCCGGTGATCTGTAGACTGTCACTGAACAAGAAATCTTGATACAGAATCGATGAGTCGGTCGAGAGCGGGCAGGTATTCGTGCACGTTTGGTTCGCCCCGGACTGTGGATCGACGTAAGTCAGAGTTCTGACCGTGTTGTCCGGGATTGTTGTTACGCTATTAAAAATTGAAAACCTATTCTCAGAGCGATAGCACAGCCGCATACCTGAAACCAGTGGTACCTCGACCCTGCAAGAATGTGTTTCCCAGCCGGATTCCCCTTACGCCGAGGACGGAAAACGCGAGGACGGTAATGACGGCCTCATTTCCATCCTGTGCAAACCATGTGTGCCCAGGCCCGTCAGGACCAGAAGGGCACAGGATGGTGTCAACATTGCCATAATCCGCGTCAGTGGACGACGGCGCCGCGTTGACAGCGGAATTCTGCAGCGCGACTGGGACGAGAGAAGAGGAAAAGGGGGATGCACCGGGGGAATACGGAACGTTGGGGTTGTTGGTATCATTCAGAGTGGTGGAGCCAAACGAGGCGATGAATGAACCCGACAAAAAGATACTAGACTGAGAGGAATTCGCGGTGATAGACGACACCTGAGCTGCCGCGCCGGACAGGCCGCCAAACGGTGGAGGCGACCATGACGAGGACTTGGCGTTCCAAACGGCGACTGAAGACGCGGGAGAGGTGAACTGCCCGCCTACCCATACTGCATTATGTATCGAATCGCAGTATAGAGCACGCACGTCTCCGTTAGGTCCATTCGAACCCAAGGCGGCGAAAGCTCCGGAAGATGGGGAGTAGGATGCAATGTTGCTGGCAGTCGCGTTACCGATGGAGGTGAAGCTACCACCAAAGTAGTAGACGTCACCGAGGGCGCACCCCGCGACAATACTACCGCCAGAGTTGGTGGAGGCGAGCGAGGATAGAGAACCACCGGAGGAACGCGAAAGTAGTGTAGCAGTCGACGGATCGAACGTGACCGAAGTCGTGGAATTGCTGTCAAAAACATCGAGACCTGCAAACGCTCCAGTTAAACCTACGGTGCCCATGCGATCGAAATCGACGAGCGGGAAGCTGGCGGACGCGACATTGGCGAATAAAAGCAGGAGAAGGGTCGATAAACCGCCGAGCCAGAAGCGACAACGCGTCGCTTTTGATGACATGGAGCACACGACCGCAGTCACCTCGACGACCGTCGAGCTGGGTATAGAGAAAGAAGGATTGGCGGGTGGGAAAGGGAGTGTGTATCCGCGACACGCGCGGTGCAGGCGTTGCACACTTGCTGCAGGCGCCCAAAACATATCAACCTGCTGACGTAATATTTTATTCTGCAGACTGTCCTTTTGTGGACATTTATGTTCGCGGAGTTCGGATTGTTGCGGAATTACACCGCTAGCCTTTTTAGAACGGACAAGAACACCAACTGGTTCTGCGCTGAAAAATACCGTCGGTCACAAGATGTCTTCGTCAATCGAAGCGTCCAGGTACATTTATAAATACTGCCAACAAGCTCCAAGTGGCATTAGTGAGCATTCTTCGACCCCCAAACACACGCACAAAGAGACACACGCGAAGTACTAGACCGAGGGTTTATCGTATCCCGCCTTGCAAGGACGTTGACGCGTTTCCGTATAGCACGCCGCCATGGCGTCTAGACAGCAGATGACGAACCCTCTCTTGGTTGGCACGGCCATTCGTGCGCAGCTGAAGGACGAGATCCCACAGGACCTTCCTCTTGAGAAGGAATTTCGCGAAAAAACGGACTACACTATCACCGACCAGTATGTGCTGGGTTGACATTCCACTCGAGTGTTCGGTTCAAACGCTATGTCACAGCGTCGTTGAGCTCCACAAGACGCTGTGCAAGGATCCTAGGACATTGGAGTTGATCAATGGACTGGTCACCCATCTTCATGCGTTCTGCAGAGAAAAGCAGGTCAATCACGACGAGTGGACCGAGGTGGTCAAGTTCCTCACCCGCGCTGGCAAAGAGAGCACGGACTTCAAGAACGAGTTTGTACTGCTTAGTGACTGCTTTGGTATCAGCGCCCTCGTGGATGAGTTGAATCACCCTAAGCCTCCCGTTTGTGTCATGCGAACGCTTTTTCATATCAATTTTTGCTCACTTTTTTAATTCTTTCCATCCAGGGCTGCACTGATAGCTGTGAAGCGGGTCCTTTCTACACTGAGGATGCTCCTGAAGTGCTGTCGGGCGTATCCCTTGCGAAGAGCGGCACCACTGGCGAGGCTATGTTCTTCTCGGGCTTCATTAAGAACACGATAGGTCAAAGAATCAAAGGCGCGAAAGTTGATGTCGTCAGTGTAAACCCGTCATCGTGTGATATGTGACTTATACTGGGTTGCTACAGTGGCAAGCTGATGGGGACGGTGTCTATGACGTACAGTATCCTAACCGTACGGAACCCAATGACCGCGGAAAAATCATAGCAGAACCCGACGGTACTTTCTGCTACCGCGGAATTTTGCCTACCGCGTATCCGATAGTTCGCGACGTCTCTTCTTCTCGGTATCCGCATTCTGATTGACAAAAATGTGGTTCAGCCTAATGATGGACCTGCTGGAGATTTCCTCCGGTTAATGGGTGAGTCTTGCGTGCATGACTCGGAATAGTCGTCGCTGAGCCACTTGTCTTTGATCAGGCCGCCATCCGCATCGCGCTGCCCATATCCACTTCGCACTGCACGCCCCAGGCTACGACGAGTGTGTTTTTCTCCATCCCCCGGCAATGTACTCGTTAATCTGAGCTGCTCTCACTTCCATTCAGTCTTACAACAGCTCTGTATCCTTCTCACTCTCCATTCCTCGGGACCGATCCGGTCTTTGCAACGAAGAAGTCGCTCATCTGCCAGCTCGTCGAGGAACACAATCCTGCAGAGTGGGCGAAGATGGGCTTCAAGGACGGTGAGGTGAAGAACGGACGCGTTTGGGTCTGGAAGTATCAATTCGTGTTGCCTACGGTGCAGGAAGTGCACCAGATGAAACAACCTCGGAGGGCTGTGCTGTAGTACTTGGATCACCGAATATCTCTCCGTGTGGAGCTTTCTATCAGAATTGGGCCCTTTTTGACCTTCATTGTTTCAATTCATGCTTTGGAGTATTGCAGCACCGTGGTATACCCTGGCCCTTAATGATCGCCATTGAAATTGAGGTGTTTGACCTCAGATGAACAAATAGCAAGGGACGCGTTCTCTAACTGTACTCCTTGTCCCCCTTAACTACAACATTGCTGAGGTCAACGTCTTGCCCCACAGGCTGAAGATGTGTCGAAGCCTGCTCGAACCGCCTGAGAAACCACCCTTAAGTTAGCGACGTGCTTGTGGAGCAGAAGCATCACAAGAGCCAGTCGGAACTTGAGAATTAGAGTGATGGACTCACTGGGGATACCTGTAGCGATGCACCGGAGGTGGTTTCGCATCTGCCATCAGCAGCGCCTCGTCCGACCCTTGCACCGAGAGTAGTAAGTGCTTCCAGTTGAATCTGTGCCAGACCTCGGACGGCGTCGCGTAGTGCGCGATCAAGCGGGTGATGTAGACGTTTTCGCTGGGCTCGGGGGCGAACTTGTAGAAGCCTACGACACCAAGACCGCACAGAACGAAGTACCGCCATGCCGGAGACGAGAAATCTGGATGAAAGTACAAGATACATTATGGGCGATGCCACTTTCTGTGAGCACCAACGCGCACCTTCTTTGGGGTAGGCAGTAGCATCCTCATGATGCTCCTCGTGGTGATGATCATGGCTGTGTGACGATGCATATCTGGGCCGGAGTAGAGTGATGGTACTGGCCTGCTTATGATTGAGCAGGATACCAGTAGCCCTGGCTATAGACATGTTGTCGGTGGACGATAAACGACGGGGCGCACTTACAGGGTTACTAAGTATTACATCAGGAAAAGTCAAATCTGCTTAACCTCCTTATTGCCTTATTTAAGGAAAAATAAGGCAATCTCCCACCTTATTATTGCTTATTTCTCCTTATTTGTTCTTTTTCCTCTTTATAAGGAAAATAAGGAAGAATAAGAAGGAATAAGAAGAAGGATTGTCTTATTTCTCCTTATTAAGGCAGATAAGGAGGCTAAGCAGATTTGACTTTTCCTGATGTAGGTTATCAAAATCCCAAACATTATTTATTTCATCCAAGTCAAGATAACACTTCAAAACCTCCGGAAATCTCTGCTTTCACCACGATGAACTCATAAAGTCCTCTAAGTGTACCAGACTTTTCGATATCTTTGGACACGAATATTCTGTCTGCGCGCCCAGATATCGCCAAGCCGTCAACGTTGCTCGCATTCTTCTGAAATTGTCAGCCGCTAGCCGGTCTTCTGCACTTGTGCTCACCACTGGCAAGGTTCGCTCGTACCGTCCGATCCAAGTCAGACCCTTCTCCAGTCCAGGAGACTTGGTATTACACTAGCTGGCCTATTGTCATCATTGCTAACCATGTCTCCGTCCCGTCATTCTTGCCATGGTGTTCTACACATTCCTCTGTATATCCCTCAGTCACCTCTTCTCTCTGGCGTCTCGGCCGACACATTCGCTTCTGGCACATTCCTTGGCGGGTCTTCAACGCTACGCAGTCCCTCATACCCCCCGCTGTCCAGACGGCCAAAGTACGCGTGTGCATACGGATACCGTTACGGCTACGACAAGCCCCTGCCGTCCACGCCATCGCCCACGATACCACCCAAGGACATCATCCGCCTGCTCGACGTGTTGGAACAGATGGACAACGACATCGCCGGGGAAGTTCAACGCGTCAAGGACCACATCCGCGAAGCACGTGCCCTCGTCGGGGAGTTCAAGGCTGAGCGGCGCGCACGGAGCGAGCGGGTCCAGGAGAGGCGCGACAAGCAGAGGCAGGAGACCAAGGGTGTCGACGACGACTTCTGGCTGGGTGTCTGAACGTCCAGTGCAGAGGACATGGTCCGGTGTGCTGTGCGCCCGAGGTCGAGTCGAGTAGAAGGGGTTCGGTCACGCGTACTCTAGACTTGTCAGAAAGAGGAAACAAGGACTCGACAGGACCCCCGACAATTGGGGAAGGTCCCTGAGCCAGTTACGGACAAATTTTGAACTTTCGAGAGCCTCATGCCTGGTACATCAGCAAAAGTCAACTTTTGCTTACCGGTGTTATTCCGTTGATTAAGGAAAAATAAGGAGATCCCTTCTCTTATTCCTCCATTATTCACCCTTATTGGCTTTAATTGCCCAAATAAGAACAGAGACCTCCTTAATTAAGGAGATAAGGGAGCTAAATGGAGGTAACCAAAAGTTGACTTTTGCTGATGTATTCACGGACAAATCAGGGGGGTTGACCGCCGGATAGCCTGAGCCATTTCGCGGACATCGGGGAGGCAGCGGCCTGATTCGAGGCCGGACAAACGCTTGTGGAAGGCCGGCGAGGGAGAGCGGGCAGGGCCGAGGAGGAGGCGGCATAGCCGCCGGCTCAGAAGCGCCCAAAATTACCTTTTTAGGGTTAAAACCTGAAGAGAAACGTGGACCGCGGAGGCAAAAAATGTGGTGAGGCCTAATTTTTCACGGACATTTTGGGCCCGAAACGGCCTTTTCCCAACGGACATTTTTGCCCTCTCCAGATCAGGCCTATTCACCAATTGTCGGGGGTCCTGACTCGACGCCTCGACCCAGTGTGCTCTCCTCATAAGTGTACCGCCTGCTTGAGCTGTTCCTTCAACTTGCGCTACAGTTCGTTCCATACCCACCAGTATCGTCTCAGATAATAGCACATCGAGCTCAGTCATGTGTACGTCGACCTTGTTTGACTGCGATATTGACCACTGGATTCATCGAGCGCTTCCTTAGCTACGAACGAATCCACTCAGCCACCCCGTCCTCAGCGCAAACCCTCCATCGATCCACAGACGGCCGACAGGCTCGAGAGGTACTTGAACCAAAGGCCCGACAAACACGATCTGATAGATCGCAACATCCTTAAGGGCATGTTCTCCTAATTCTTCGCTGGACCCGTTTTGATGTTATGTATTATTAGAGGACAACGTGGCACCCTCTCTCCAAGCTGCTAAGGAGAAGCTCCAGCGATCTCAGCTCGAGGTAAGCAACTACTTGCAAGGTCGAGTTACTTCTTAAGTCCTCACCCTCCTTTCCAGGATAAACTCGAGCATGCGCTCCAGCAACGCCCGAAGCCCGAGGAGTTAGTCAAGGGTGGCATCCTTCTTGGTGAGCACAACTAGCCATTCTTTGCTCGAACGACAATTCACCAAATGGACGTGTCACCCCAGACAACGAGGCCCCTCCCTCTTGACGCGTCCGCATGAATTACCCGGACTTTCCCGATGCCGTTTGTAGTCTATATCACTGTATGAGTAGGGAGGTCGGAACTGTTTGTAATTTATCACCATCAGCAATGGTCACCACGCCTCGCAGCAAAGAATATATCTTACGTTCGTGAAGCGCTTGCATGCTGTCAACACACTTGTAATAAATAACGTCGCCCGAACAACTCACTTCAGTCTCGCTCTCTCCCGCTCCTGATTTTCTCCCTCATCTCTCTCGCAGCGCGCTTGGCACCTGCACCTCCCGCCCAACCTCTTTGCCTCAGCCAACCCACCAATCTGGGTGTCAGTGCCGCGGTGAGTCCTACTCGCACGGGTAGGAACAACGTTTTGTGAATCGTGTACGCCAACACGATCATTGCGTACAGCCCCTCATGCCCGACCGTATTAGCGTTCGCCATGACACTGTCCGTCTCCTCCCTGCCTGGTTCTGGATGTTTTGAGGGCAGGAAACCGCCGAAGTAGTCTTTTACGGACGCAGCGACGCGCGAGACCTGTTCTGCTCCGACAATGTTGATAACGGCGAATGCGACGCCGAAGTCTGCAACGGAGAAGATGATGTAGACACCGAGCGCGTACCACCCGTACGTCTTGATGAGGTGCTTCAGCCGTTGAGAGACGGTCGCATTCGGAGGTAGACCACTTGAATTCGGGTCATCTGGAGCTGAAGAGGAGGGAGAGTGTGGTGGAGTGGAGGTGAGGCGTGCGGGGAAATGTTGGAAGAGACGGACTTGCGGAAGGCCTATACCTCGCGTGACTTGGCTTGCGGCAAGCCGAGTAGTCAGCGGAAGAAGGGGTTGAGACACACGAGGGATCAACGCTCGAATTACAGGAAGGCGACGAAGGTAGTGGACCATGAGCAGGAACGTTGCAGTGAGTGTGGGCGAGAAGAGGGAGAGGTGCAGGACTGAGTATATGACAAAAAATGATGCCTATGCGCGCGAGTGTGCGCTTGTGCCAACGCGTCACGACGCGGCAAGGTCCCGGCAGTTTCCGACGCGCCATCGATCAGGTTTGGTCACATGACCACTCTCATATTTTTCATCGAGTGCTTCAGCCACAGCCACATCGCCTGGGACTTGCCCAAGTAACTCTTCCTCCTTCAAAACTTTACATGCATCCCCGCACGGCCTCGTACTTCGTCCACAACCACCACCTTCGATAGCATCCCTACTGAGTTCCTCCAAACTCATTAGCCAGATGGCAAGCGATGTCGATCCACCTGCAACGGGACCCTTTGAGGGGCCCGAGAAATTACTCGAAATTTGGTTCCAACCATCCCCCGCAGACGTGCCAGGAGCCTCCACTAGCATCGATGGCAAGTTTGGTCTCAGAAAGGTCTCCAGGGATGTATGGGCGGACATGCTAGATATCGTCCAATGCAAGATCCTCTCGGTCGTCGAAGGTACGGAAATGGATGCCTATCTCCTCAGGTGAGTATGTTGCCAGCAATCACGGATCTCCGGGACCGTGCATCATGGCGCCGCAACTGTTCTGTGTCATTGTCTCCCAACGTCCGGGCACGATGCACCATTGGAGTCAATGAACACAGAGTCGACCGTACCCTGTGCCAACTCAAATACGTCTCGCTCCGGCAGACAGAGTCCGTGGCACCTGAATTAAAATATCGCTCAGTGCTGAAAATATGGCGTATATCGCACGCTACTTCTAAAACGTGTCGCACAGAAGGTGTCTTCGGTTGCAACGCCTTTGGTACCGTGTTTGGGAGGATAGTAGCTGATTCGCGGTTATCAACACAGTGAATCTTCTTTCTTCGTCTCCCCACATCGCATCATACTTAAGACTTGTGGAACAACTCTTAATCTCTTGGGCGTTCCGCGCATCCTGGAGATCGCACGCGACCACGCTTCCCTCCCTTCCGTGCACCAGTGCTTCTACTCCCGGAAGACTTTCATGTTCCCTGAGCGCCAACTTGGTCCTCACAGGGACTGGCTGGCGGAGATAGAGTTTCTCGACTCCATATTTCCGAATGGAGCGGCCTACACTATTGGCAAAGTGAACGGCGACCATTGGTTACTCTACATTACCACTCCAGGCGATGATGGTTTGAAGACAACCTCAGGGTCACCCATCGAGAACCTGAAGACTCTTCCTGACGTCGAAAGCTGCGAACCAGTCCTCAAGCTGCCAGAGTCCGGGTCAGCGGATGCCGTCGAGCAGGATTATACCATCGAGATACTCATGACGCATCTGGCACCCGCAGCATGCCGTCCCTTTATTTACGACCATTCTGATGCATCCGAGATCAGACCTTCGGAGCACGCCAGCGCACTGTCATCCGAGCTGGGTGTATCCGAGCTATTCCCTCCCGACGTTACCACCCTCGATGGATATTCCTTCACACCTTGCGGCTACTCGTGCAACGCCCTTATCAAATGGCGCGAGAACGCAGGCGTGGATCCTGCGCACAGCGGTGAGGGCTACTACACCATCCATGTTACACCCGAGGAGGGCTGGTCGTACGCCAGTTTCGAATGCAACGTCCCGCTGCCCACTTCCCCCACCGAGAAGTGCAGTGGCATCCCCGATCTTAAGACACTCATCGGGCGCGTCGTCAGCATCTTCCAGCCTGGCAGGTTGACGTTAACGCTCTTCATCTCGAGCGAGGATAATGACACCGCAGAGGAGGAGCACGGGGAGAGCGCCGTGGAGGCGGCGCAGAGGGCATTCAAGGCCGCTCTCACGCTCCCCAGCTCTAAGGTTGTTGATGCGGACAGCGAAGAGGCAGGAGCGGCTGGTGGATTCAGAGGTATCTACCGGCGCACGGACAAGATCAACTATGAATTCGGTGGCTATGACCTTGCCTTCGCGACTTTCGAACTCCGTCGATGATTTATTCATATTGCCATTGGAAACACTCCCGGAGTCGCTTCGTCGGTGAATCTCCACTTCCCCTCCTTCACCCGTCTATCCACAGGAGACATCGACAGCGCCCACCATTCCAGGTCCATCGAGAATAAAAGTAGTAAAATTTATATGCTTGAAGGACGTTTCTCTGTTGTTGTCGTTGCTATCAATTATATAAACATTATTGTGCGGTAGGAAAGATGACATGCAGCAGTTTGTGGGCCCAAATTTGTTTTAGCGCCGCGTATTTCGATCGAGTGCATGCCCGATAAGGGAAGCGTCGGCGCGAAGGATATCTCGAGCGTAGCGACCTTCTAACCATGGGCATCCATGGGCTCACCACCTACCTCCGCGAGAACAGGGGAAAGCTCGCCGACACCCTGGAATTTCGCAGCGGTGGTGATAATCACCGTATCCGAACACCCATAGTGGTAGATGGCTGGTCGTGAGTAGAACGATATCCCTGAGTGATTTCTTGTGCATGCTGACTCGCCTCGGCTTGACCATTTGTCGGCATTTTACTGCGCTAATTCTCTGATGATCCTCCGCTGATGCAAGTTTCATCTACGAGGTGATGAACTGCGCAGACTTGCCATGGGTGTACGGTGGTGAATACGAGGCGTTCTCAAACATAATTTCGCGAATCGTGGAGGGATGGCTTAATGTAGGATTACGCCTATATTTTGTCTTTGACGGTGCGTGTATTATCCCTTTTATTGTTAATAAATTCGACGAGCCCTTCAAACGGCATATATACGCAATTGCTCTCTGAGAGAAGAGGAGGGGGTGCGTCTCCCCGCGCCAGGCTCCCTGCACCGTGTCATCGAGTTACCGCTGAACGCCGCTTTCATTTTACACCCTTGGTGTACGATACCAATACTGAATTAGATTGTCCAGGGCCTTATCCGTCGGTGAAGTTTCCGACCATAGTGTCTCGCATGGCACAGACGAACCAGGGCGGCCTACTATTTTTCCGCACCTCTGCATCGGCACGATCATCTCGCCGTTTCCTCCGTGAGACCTTTACACTCCCCCCTCTTTCATACTCTGTCTGCGTTCGCACTCTATTGGGCATCGCGGCTGCCAAAAACTGTGAAAGTGCACGAGTGATCGAAGTGCATTTTGCAGATGAAGAGGGCGATCCTTATGCTGTTGCGCTTGCAGGGCGTCTGAACGCGTATGTCACAGGCCACGACTCGGATTACGTGGTGCTCAACACCGACGGATATAAGGGATACATTCCTATGGACGAAGTCATCTGGAGCTCAATATCATTGTCCCCCTCTGTGTCCCGCGCCGACAGTGTTTATTCTTCTGCGGACGGAGACGTTGATATCATGGATGACGGTGGATTTCGACCGGTGCGAAGCACGAAAAAGGCAAGCAAGCGCGCTGCTGCCAACCATCGCGAAGGAAATGGCATCGTTCCTCCATATGATCCCCTCGAAGTTGTATCAGAAGTCGTTTTGACAGTTACAGTTTACCCCCCTGCTTCTTTGGCCGAGCATTTGCAACTGCCAGTCTCGTTACTTCCTCTTCTTGGTGCACTGGTGGGGAATGATTTCACGGGGATGGATGTCGACTGGTCCCCTCAGCGCACCAGTAGCAGAATGAATAACCTGCAGCATCTATTCTTTGAACGACAATTAACCCTCGTCCAGCGCATCATGCGAGTCGCAAACACGTTGCGTTCAATTCTCTCTGCAGCCCTTTCCTCTACCGCTCCAAAAAAGACAAGGAAGCAGGTAGGGAGTGTAATAGAACTCATCGATGCCGCTGTGACTGCGCTGCTCCTCCGTCCCACAGATAGCATGGCTATGGGTGAGCGAGAGGCCATCGTGGAGCGCATTGTAGAAGCGACGCTCCAGTACGCGATTCCTCGATCTGAGCTGCAAAATGAGGTCCAGGATGGGGAAGAAGATGGCGTGCATGGACAGGAACTTGGCGACAGTGCGACAATCTGGGCATCCAATGTATGCGTAGTGCATACTCGCGAAGAATGTCCACTCTTTGCATCTCTCTCGCGCCTTGTCAGTGCTCAGAACAGCCTCGCCCCATCAGCAAGTGGGTCGGTTCACGAGGAAGATCACAGCGGCGAAATTTATGCAGACAACTTCCGTGCTCGCCTTTCTGAGCTGTACATCAGTGCATATCGTCGCGGTGCAGTAAGCCCACGGGTGCTAGATATTCTGAATACAGGGACTAGCTGGCCCCGACAGTTCCTCGAGGATCCTGACAAGGAAACCGTGTGGCGCAGCGTCGGGCGTTCCATCAGAGAATTGGGCTATGCGATCCTGGATGAAGGCCTAGGATTGCCAGTGAGGCCAGACGATGAAGAAGAGGACGAGGAAGTTGACAATGATGACGACGAGCTTGTGGATGTGGTGGAAGAAGAAGATGACGACCTACTCGCACCGTTGCGGGGCGCATTGGAGCAGCTTGACGTCTCAGGTGACGAGTACGCGGGTGATGGCATGACAGAAGCCCGGCCTCTTGTGGTATCTTTGCCAAGTTCGAAAACAGGGCGCCAAAAGATCGTGGTGGAGTACTCGCGACGGGGGACTCGACTGGCACCGGAAGACGTCTCTGTTCCTTCGCTATTGGACGTGCTCGGGCAGTACTCGATGACCGACGAGGGCGGTTTCGTAGTGCCCTTGCAGCTGTGGCCCGAAGATGCGCGGCTGACCTTGTTCCTCCGAATGCTGCAGTCGGACGTGACCCGTGTCAATACACTGAGGGGTGAGGTCCTTATGGCCGTGCTCGCTGTTCGCTGGGTTGTCAGATGCATGCATACGCGCGCGCAAGAGAGTGGAGGTAATAGGGAGAAGGACAAGGAGAGATGGACCAGACATGAGGCGAAGGCATTCCTGGGGGCGTTCTCGTGGACCGCATCCGGAACTCAAGCCCATCCCGAATCCCCTCAATCTGCTATTCCAATTCTTGAGAGGAATGTTCAGCTCGTGGCACAAGTGTCCGCGGCGCTTGAATCTATTCAGCATCTTGCTCAGATTCTGCTCCTGCACGATCGAGTTCCTAGCCCGGCACATCTCTTCTCCGGGCAGCGATTCCATGAGCTACTAACGGCGATCGGAAAAGAAGCTGCCTTAACCGTCGATCAGGAGATGTGGGAAGCCTCAATCGAGGCACAACAAACCGCGTTCGCGGAGCCGCGAAGCAAAAAAGCTAGGAAGGAGACGAAAGGCAAAGACCTCGCAACGGCACCGTTGCCGAGTGGGATATCTAAGCGAGGCAAAGATTTCAGTGCTATGGGAGGGATGTTCGGTTTACTTGCGGACGCTGATGTCTGATTTATCCTGGACTATTCTCTGTAATATGTCGCAACGGCTTGCCACCCTGTTTAGTCACAGAGTTGTTCTAGTATGCTGCAGTCTGGAGATTTTGTACGTCGATCAGGATAGAGTGTATGAGCGTATGATTGCGAGTCAATTATAGTTTTCACCGTGTTATAAAACGTTATGAGCTAGGAGACGATTCAGTGAACACTCAGACGAACAGACTTGCACCGAGTAACACAGGAGGACTTCACGATACAATTCCTATGTCTGCTGGTCAAAATTGTCCACGTATTGTCCGGGAAACAGTTGTGTTAATGCCGAGACCAGCTGATCCACCCTCTGGAGATACCATCGCACTGAATCGATAAGGACCGACTCGTCCGGGGGTGGGAACATCGCGCTGAAAGAACCGAGCGGTACCCTGGATCCAACGACATCAGCAATGTACCAAAACATGGGGTTGTTGTGGCGGATGAGTCAATTCCCGTGAAGCACTCACCCTAACTCTGCACAGAATTTCTTGGGGTCTCGCATGAAGCGAGTGGCATCATTGACAAGCTTGGCACAATGCATGCCGGTCATTCGCGTCACTTGGTGATCTTCAGAAGCGAGATCATGTTGATGGAGGTGTTGAATCGCCGCATCGTCGGGTGGCGTCCTGCTTGCGAACTGAGGAAATTGGCCAGGGAAGTACAAGTTCAAACGAGACTTAGTCTGACTGGCATCGCCAGAGAGAAGTAAATAGTAGATATCCTACAAGCACCGAGCTCAGTGTGGTTATGCAACGACAAGGAACGAATCACTTACGTGTCGAAAACAGGCATTCATGATTTTGCCGTAGATTCTACCCACCTCCTCATGTTCGACGATGAGGGAATGCAGAAGGTCGCAATCGTTAAGTGACAAAGTACGAACTTCCGATGTTACAGTGTGTGTGTAGACTCTGTTCCACTGGAGAACAATTTGAGCTTTGTCGACGGCAAATGTTCGAATAACGTTAACGTGGGCCAGAAGGTTGATGAGATCCATGGTCTGAGACTCTACGAAAGAGGGTTCCATGATATTCCGAATTGCGTAGATCAAAACACGCAGTGGGGGACAAGCATCGCGTGGCGCTTTAGGCACTATATCATATGTGATCGAGTCTATTGGTGACCTATGTCAAAGAGCGGATCGACGGTAAGTGAGAAACGAGCCACACCATACACGTCCCGGCGGACGTCGAGGTCCGCGTAGTCAAGATCGGGGTCCTCTAGAAGTTTCTTGACAGTGGCAATGCGGGAATCAGTAGTCATGTTGGGCATACACGTCTCCCAAACAAGGATGCAAACTTCAACGTTGAGGTCAAGGATCCAATGTAACTCGGCGTGACAATGGCCAGGAGACCGCTGAATTTCGACTGTTCGGAGTTAAAAAAGTATTTGATATAATTAAAACTCCGAAAGTAGGCCAACCTAATGTTACAACGCGTCGGTGGCTGCACGAACAATCCATTCTTCCGCGTCTCATGCGAAATGAAATTCCCATATGAGAGCCAGTATCAAGCTCGTTCACTGCTTCACGGGAGTAATAATCCAGTAGCCTCTTAGTAGACGTCGAAGTAGAAAACCTACTAATTATAAGGGACCACCAACGATTTTCCGGACAGGATAGGACGTGAATAACTTCACTGAGGGTGAGGGTGTCGACTTGACATTGTGCTGCTGCGAGTTCGTCATTACTACGGAATTTGTCTTACCACTGCTAGTAGGGAGTAGAAGGAAAGCACATATTATTGAAGCAATAAGTAGTTCGTGCAGGATAATAGGTCGACCAAACTGCTTGAATGCCTCTTTTCAGTCAGACGACTTAGCTATGCAATGATTTGCTCACCTCCATCAAGCATCCTCGGTGTCGTCGGGATCCTCTTCCTCCTCTGCCCCCATCAGCTCATATACGAACGCCTCCAGAACGACCTTGGGTTTCAATAAAATCGTCGAGTGAATATCGTCGCCAACGTCCGCCTCTGCCTTCTCGTGTCGCCGAAGGCCAAGATGCGACGTGCAGAAGACAGGTGGCAAGCCATCATCGTCCAGGATCTCTCCGCCATAGACGTCCTCCATGTTCTCCGGATCGAAGAATTCTTCGCCTGGGACAAGGAGAATCTCGAGGTCGCAACTTGTGATGTCCTCCCCAATGATCCGCTGAATGTCGAGCGCCAGGTGCACGATATTTTGGAAGTTTTCGCTAGCAAGTTGGAGCGTTTGTTCGGTGTCAATACGAGCACCTGCAAGTACCATAATGTTACACAAGAGATCGGCGAGTTGATGGATGAAACCTGGGGACAAATCACGGCCATTGTATAACCTCAGTTTGGAATATTGCCGTGTCAATGCGCGCCAGCGCCCTGCAATATTCTGCGTTTCTACAGCAAAGCGTCAGCAGCGTTGTAGCCACCACAACTTCTTGTCACGCACCCGACTTCAACATTTGCTTGTAAATGCCGGCAAAAATGGAATTGCTCTGATGCTGGAAGTCCCATGCAGAGATTATCCCAGCGGAAAAGCTAGCGATACTGGCTTGAAGAGCAAAATGCACAAGAATTGGATCTTCCTGCTGTCTTGAAGATTCCAGTAGTTCTGCAATCACCGGACCAACTGACTCCTTCGTGCGCTCAAACGCCCGCGTAATACCCTCACCATCTCGCCGATCTTCGGCACGGAATGACTCTGTCAGAAAAGTGGCCGTCCGAGAGATCTCGAGGTTCAGACTCCGGAGCATCTGGACAACCTCTGAGTCGGAGACGGTGTTTACGGGGCTGAGATAGCTGTGCGCGTTCAGGAGCTCAGTACGTTGCCTATCTAGCAACGCCTCCCTGATCGCTCGCTCCTGCATATGCAGTTGCTCGTGAGTAAGGGATGTCACGTTGAGTAACCGCGCCTCGAGGACCCGCAGCTCGTCGCAATGCACGGCAAGTAAGACCTGCTGCTGCTGCAACTTCTCATCCCTTGTCTGGATTCCGACCCTGGCCAACCCCTCCATCCGTCTCCAGAAATCTATCTCTTGGCCAAGCCGCTCGACTTCATGTTTCGCCCTCTCCTTCTCGTGCTGGAGCCGGTCCAATAGATCCTTGATAGACCGCTTGGAGTCCTCGATCTCCGCCTTGAGCTGCACATTTTGTTCCTGGAGGATAACGTGTCGTGAGACGGTCGGTGGAAATGAACGAATACGTAGAATGGTGCCAGCACGTCCTAAGTGACTCGCGATGTAGAACCCGCACTTGAAGGCAGCCAGTGCCAGCCCGAGTTTCCAAGCGATCTTGAAAAGCGGTGCAAAGGAAATCGACATGGTTGAAGCGTAGTGCACTCGCCTTGAGTACGAGACATCATATTGCACCAGACACGCGTCCACCTCCAGCTCACGGCGATGCGGTGCAGGACTTGCCACCAGGCCGCTGTCGCCAGGCGAATCCAACTTTGATGAGGGGCACGCTTTTCGTCATGCAGGGCCCCGAGTTTGTCGCATGGAGATGCGTTCCGTGGTGAGCATGCAGCGCACACGGCCATGAGGAAGGAGACTGACGTGAGACAAATGTGATCTACTACTCTACTGTACCAGGACATCGAATGTGGATGTTAACGCTCACCTAGCGCACGCCGGTCCGACTCTACCTCGCCGAAGTTGAGCGGAACAACACGAGGAAGGAGCATGGATTGCACATGGCCATTTCATCTAGCCATACTCAACAACTTCAACTTCGTTCTACTATCGTTACCCCAGTAATGCAATTGCGATTGCATCTCTGTCACCGTTCCTTCAAATCGGGCCCGTTTTCCTTCGAACCTCTTTGGACCAAATATACAACATATAAGCTACCTTCTGTGTGACTGCCAATTTTTCCTGATGTTGTGCGACTCCAAGACCGAACGCAGTGAAGAGACTCATTTGCACGCAAGAGCGCCGAATCGGTCACAGATCGTCACGCTTGCCGACGTGCCGTTCCCTTGTTCTCCCTCTAGTCGGAGTTTTAAATGGCACACTTCACTGTCACGCCTGAGTCCTCCAAACTTGCAATTCAGAGACTTCGCACTCTTCTCCTTTGAGTTTGACTCCCAAGTTGCACAGCCAAGGTATTTGGGACTGTGCACATCTATTACATATTTCTTTGTGATTTTTAGTGCAGCAAAATGCGGCAAAACGGCGAAATTGCATAACTAGACCAGATTGCAATACTGGGGTGACGATAGTACTGCCGCAATGCAGCCTGAGCGAGATAAGACAGCTCAAGACTAGTGATTGTCTGCGTTCACTATTAAATAACACGGATTATGCAATGGTGGTATTTCTAGCCGACATGAGCTACGGACAAGGCAAACACGAAGGAAGACAACACAGATGTACTCACTGCATTTCGCAATGAGATACAGGCATGAAGACAAAAACCAGGAAGCCCACAGCCAGATACTCTCCGCGTCAATTGCATAGCATCCCTGGAGAACCGAGTCAGCTTGTAAGAAAAAATGATTGTGAAGCATTCAGGAGTGTCAAAATTCTGGAGCCTAGCCCGAAGGTAATGTATACACCTTGAAGAGATCCACATGAAGGCACATCACGAGGAAAAGTGTGAGATAGGAAGAATACTCACTGCAAACATAACGGCAGAAATTACAAGGTGAACCACGAAGTGTTCAGGGTAGGAAAAAATAATGGTCAACAATCGCGCCGAATGAGAGTGAGCCCCATTCTGTTGACGTTCCTCGAAAGGTCCGCAATCGCATAACTTTGTCTATGAGCAACAAATCGTACAACGACCCACCGGATATCCAAGCAATCCATGGTGCTCATGTCTTCGCACCTCGGGGCAATAAAGGATACCCAGCAAATCAATTGAACGGCAGAGTGGTCGAGAAGGAGCTAGGATTCTAGCAGTAAAGAACCAAGCATTGACATTCTCACCGTCCTCGTCCTCGTTCCGCCGTGCTTAGAAGCGGCCGCTTTCCGTAATGGACGAGGACATGCTCTGCATCTCCGGGGACTTTCCCCACAGCCAGAATAAGAGAGGCGACTCCCTGTGCGTGAGCTGCGATGGCGATTCTTCAGACGGCGCGAAGTGAAGAAACCGCAAAGTAAAAGAATTGTGACTATATCCCGAGATTCCAACTCCGCTTGGATTGAAGCAGCCGGGGTGGCGTAAGCGTCTACACTTACTCACTCAGCTTGCTGGACTCGGACTGCACCGTTGTCCCTCATGTCTCCATCGTCTCCGTCTTCAGGTTCCAGTTCGTCTCCGATAGACACCAATTCGCCGCCGCCGCAACCACTCAGAATCTGGTGGACTGCCTTTCCCAGTATCAAGATTATACGACCCCCGAAAGGTGTGTACGAAGGGTTCATCTCGATGTAGGCTAGTGTACTGACTGTACACAGGGAGATTCTCGCCGCAGGTGGACGAGCGGTGTTTCACTTACTGTTCGCAATCAATCCGTGGACGACTGGATAAAAGCGAACCCTGGTGTCGGACGATATGCGTTCGTCGTGTCTTCTCCCATGAAGTCCAGCGGATTATCTCCGTGCACGAAGGACAAGAACAAATTGCCCAAATGAAGTATCCTCTACCTCCGGAAGGTCAGAGGACGCCGAGCTTGACTGGAATGCTCTCTGGACAACCAAACGAGGAGAACGAACCGAGACAGACCGAGGTGCGGCATTGGAACGAGGGGTGGTATCTGTGGTCTAGCAAGAGTCGCTGGGCGGCGCAGGAGAGGATGGATTTGATGATGTGCGATATAGAACGTCAGGCGGAGTGGCAGCGGTATAAGGAGGAAATGAACGAGAAGTGGACGCATCATGGGGGAGAACAAGCGATCCATCAATCTGCTGGGCATGAGGAATTGGAGTCTCTCCCGGACGTACCCCCGGAGCTCAACAATGTTGAACACATTCCGCAGAAGCCGTTCCCAGATCTCGCGTAAGCACCTTCATATTCTTCGTATCTTTACTGCTAACTCATCTGTGTGTACAGCGACCAATCCATTCTTATTCCGATACCATTTCCCTCCTCAGTACCGCCATTCCAACATCAGATCGAGAACCTTCTTACACCCACACACAAGGTGCTCGGCCTCCTGTACCAGACGGTAGATTCAGGTGAGCAGTGGGGATTTGCGAAGCGTATATGGGAGAAGGCGTGGACTCCCGAGCCATTCGTTCTTGCACGCAATGTATGTACGAAAATGTGGGAAAAGTGGAAGGACGGGCCTCCGGACGACTCGAGCGACACCAAGGTCTGAACGTAGCATGTACAGTAAACCATAGATTAAGGATATTATTATAATTACCGCATGGTTGCAGGTGCTCGACTCGACTCGACCTATCCGGTGTCTGAGGTTGGAGACGGACTGCAAGAATATGTCATAATACACCACTTCACCGGTTGCTTTGATACAAATAGTAAGGCGTGAATGAGTTTAGATAGGCCATAATGCAAAGATCGTGAAACGGCACCCGAGACTCTATGGTGCATGTTCACGATGGGATGATACAGACTCCCTTTCCACACCCTCCCTGTCCTCGGGTTGAAATTTGCGGTCAAATTGCAGTGGCGGTAACGGATCAAACGGAGGGAGGCGCGACGGGAGGCTATTTTCCGTCTTCACGCTGTTAGATCTGCTGCGCGTTGAGGGAGCACGAGGCGGACTGTTGGGCGGCGAGGCGATGAATGCGGAAGGTGGCAATGGGCGCAGCGCCAAACTGTCTCTCCGTTTGACCAACGCAGGCTGCTGGGGCTGGGGCTGGGGCTGGGGCTGGGGCTGGGGAAGCTGCTGCTTCCAAACCACACTGGGCGGTTGCGACCGCCTACCGGTGGTGGAGTACGGTATATGAGGGGGTGGAATAGCGGAGTTCAAGGGAGAGGGAGAGAAGGGCGCAAGGGATGACAGCGATGCGCCTCGTGTGTGTGCACTAAACCGTGATGATCCGGCCTCGGAAGAGCGGACAAATGCGCGCGATGAGTGCATGGATCCAGGGGAAATACTCCGTTCAGGAGGATGGCGATGTCGTATGTCGGTCGTACTCAACCGTCGGAACTCGTCGACGGGCCTTGGTACTTCTGGAGCGGTCTGCTGTGTAACCTCCATCGATACTGAACTGGGACGCGATCGAGGCGGGGGATATGGAGAGGTGGAGGTCGAAGCATAACGATGAGTGTCGGACCGCTGCGATGCGGACGATCGAACGCTTGTTTTGAACGCCGATGTCAGAGGTAACGAAGGACCAGTCCCAGAGCGAGGACGGAATGGCAGGGTCGTAGGCGTTGACGATGTACTCGTAAGGCTAGCACGCCGTCCACTCTTCCACTTGGGTTGTGTTTGGTCAGGTGAGGTAGGGGGTGAGGGTAACCGGCGCGATGGGGTAGACACATCGCCACTGTCTTCAATAACGGGATCCATGCCCGGTTTCTGAGCAGCCCATCTAGAACGGCTAGAACTCCTCACAGGAGTCGTAGATGCAGGCGAAACTGGGGACAACGGGAGCATTGGCGGGATCGCGCCACCGGCGTCGGTAGATAAGGGACAGACGGAAGAGGGTGAGCGCCTGCCTGCAGCTGTGTTGGCGTCAATCTTGGACGGGAGTCCCGGTGGTGTCGGACTGCGGACGGCAGGTGTCACTGTGTGGCTCGGACACGCACGGTCCTCAGTGTGTTCCGCCATCTCATCCTCCACCGACGACGAACGTCGCCCCCGGCTCTTGTGCGAAGTGGGGGCCTTGTCGGTGGGGAAGGAGTAAGTAGCCGCCTGATCCATCGAGTCTGTCCTCAAGTTCTTTGTGTGGAGATCTGACCAGGTGAAAGTCGAGACTGGATCAATGAGGGGCAGAAAAGCGTCCGGTCCGGACGGCATCTTTTGATTGCGGAAGGAAGATCGCCGGGAAGTGAGAAAACTGGTCTCAACATCCTCCCGTGTGCTCACGCCCGTTCTTCTCCTGCGGCATCTGGCAAGTGGGACGGCGATGAGAACGAACAGCATTACCAAAGCCATTCCACCCAATACGCCCATCACCACCCCGAAATTCATGGTGCGATCATAGTCTCTGCCTTCCGAGGAAGATGGGGACTGCCCAGAATGTGATTAGCGCTCGTTCCTACTTCTCTGACGTGACAAGGGCGTGCATAACTCACATCCGTCGCACAGTTTGGACAATTGGCAGGCTCCATTGAAGAGTAGTGATCTGTCGGTGGTCGGACGAGTGCTGCAATGTTGCATGCAGGTCTGATAACCTACCATGTCCGTCCGCATCTAAGGGGCATGGCCAACGTGCTCTCCATGCTCTCGTGTGTCTCCACCACATAGACATGACGCTCAGCGCACGGTATGGGCGTTGACGCGGTGCATATGCTCGGAACTTTTATCACAGCGTTCAACAGGAGCTGAGGAGTGAGAGTGCAAGACGAAATAGCAGGCGTGAGAAATTTCCCATAAATGGTAATCCCGGTCAAGATGGGCCGACAGCCATCCCAGTCGACCAGATTCCCTTGAGCATGTTGAGCACTCTGGTGAGTCTAACCATCCTGGTGAAACCGCTGCTCAGGTGCGCAAAGATAGCCGAACCAGTTGAGCCAAGAGAGAAACCTGTGTGACGTTGATCAGCAGATGGGGAATCAAGAACGCATCAGGGATGGGCGCATGCATGATGCCAGTGCTTCCACAGTGAGGACGGCCAAGTATGAATCGACAACTACACCCCTTACGAATGAATTTCCCCCGAAAGGATCACCGGTAGAAGATGATAAAAATGAAGAATCAAAGCACCCAGTAGTCGCCCAGTGCCCGCGAGCTTGATGATATCCAACAGCGCCATAACCGCAGTTTCAACAACGATTCGTCTCCGAGAGCATTACCGCATGAGCACATGCACAGGGGTATTGGGCACGGGCGCGGTGGGATCACTTCGTGACACAGTGACTCCATCAGAAGTATGATGGATATACTTCTTCAATCGCATCTCACCAGGATGACATCGTGCACAACCTAGAGCATACAATAGTAGATCAACAACAGATAGAAGGCAGTATGAAGATATCCAAATGTCTTTGGCCGCATGGTATGATCCCCGTGTTCTCATATTCCTGTTATTTCCCGCAGGTACTCTGAGGATGCTGTTATAAACGACCTTGCTGGCATAAGGGCACGCTTACCTCTGGTCAACTCAAACGCAGCAAAGGTGCTCGCAGCCGCAGGTATACTGAAGGAAACGGAAATATCAGTTATGACGGCGGTAATAGAGATTTGATTAATTCCACAAACCTACGCAAGACTGGAGTGCATTCAATAGAAAAGTAAGCTCATGCAATCCGATAATCAAGAGAAGATGATGTACACGTACGTGAAGGAGTCAAGCCTCGGAATAAACCAGCGCTACAGCAAACAAATTTTCATCAGAATCGAAGTCGAATGGATGGATAAGTGAACGGTGGACAGCCTTCGGAAATAGGCTTACGTTCCCGATTCCACCACAATAGTTTTGAATTCGTGCGCTATGTATTGCACAGGTGTGCCGCTGGGAGGCGTTGTCCGCAGCTGAACGCGCGATTTGATGACATCTGCAGCAAACCCGTGGCCGCCGGTAATTCCGTCCACCAAGTTATCTCCGAAGACGACAGCGATACTCACCGAGTGGATAGCAAGCTAGCCAGTAGGCGATCTGGGGCCAAATCAGTAATACAGCGGTAGGTTATGCTCGATAACTGACCCCTCCAGTTGCTCCACTGGTAAGAAGTGCCCACACTGGAAGCTGTGTGCCATAGGTCTTGGCAAATTGACGCTTAGAGAACTCAAACGCTGACGCGGTGAAAGTATGATCATTGAGGTTGCATTCGTTAGATAGACGAACTCCGCGAACCTGTATAGAAGCTAATCGGAGCATACACGTTAGGACGCGATCGCGCTGTTACGATGAAATGCGCACCCAGCATATGCAGGAATTTCTCGAGCGACTGTCACCTATAATTTGCAGGAGAATAATTTAGCAATCAGATCATGGCTCGGGTTTGCTTGGCGTACCCAGTAGCCGCGCATGATTCCTCGCCTGAAGCCATATTGCGACCACATCTCGCTCACAACGGCCCTCAACCGCTTGTCGGACGCGGCACCATACTGGCCTTGCATACGAACTTTGAACATCTCCACTGCAACAGACCTTAGGTGAACACCATCAAGTTGCTGGGGCAGCACCCACGCGCATACCCGGACTAGCAAGTACAGCGTTTATTGCTCCGGCCATGGCGCCCGCTGCTGCGATCTCTTTGAGAGACAACTGTGGAAACGGAGAGATGAGGCGTCGCGAAACCCCATACGCCGCGAAGAGCAGAGAGTTGACTCCCGCTATGCCGATGAGTGGACTAGCCATTCCTAACCCGTTGTTTGACGTTAGGTACTACACAGTGTCCAGCATGCTTCATACCTTTGTAAAGCGCAAAGAAGCCCTCTTTCCGAACGGTCTGAATGAGAATGTCCATGGGACCTTTCTGCCAAGGCATGCAGCGCAGCGCACTCAGCATATGATGCCTCCGATCATGAGAAGCAGCAACATACTCACAAACATCTCTTCTAGCCACGCAATAGCCTCATGAGATTACCATTCGTCGCACACTGAAAGGAACGGAGCACTGAACTGGGAGCGACCTGTGCACGCGTTTTGATCGTGTCGAAGGGCTGGCCGACCAGCACTTGCGCGGCACCGCCGACGCTGCCTGCCAGCAGTTCGTTCAACGTGGAGGTGTTCATATTTCAGAACTGGAAGGTGACCGGCTGAAGCGAAAGTCGGGGACTCCCCTGGAGATTGCGTGCTCGGTGCTGCTGCCGAACATTCACAATTGCCTGATTTGGAGATGCCGCCGGCATAGTGATAGTCAGATCTGATCGGCGAAATAAATGCGTCCAAGTCTGCGCAAGGCGCACACTGTTCACGATTACATCCATGAAAGCAGTTGAACAGGGACCTTCGTCTAACTGGCTCGCCCTGCAGAAGGTTGGTATGATACATCGGCACTTTGTTGGTCAGCTCATGGATTACTTGCGTTAGAAGTTACCAGTGTCTGGCAAGAAGAACGACGGCGTGTCTGCCGCAAGTGCGAGGAAACGGCGGAAGATCGGGCACACGAGCAATGCCGATGGTGAAACTGTGGAGGAGATTCGTTACGCAGCGGCGGGAACATCATTTGCGCGCGGTCGTACCCAAGAACAACTACTGGAGCTGCCGGACTCCGTAGTCAACGGAGAGTCTCTGTCCGCACTACGCAAGATGATCTCAGGCGAGCTCGAGTATTCTTCTGCCCACCAACAGTGAGTCAACCTCCTCTTTGCCTTAGCCGCGATCAATAAGCCTAACGAACGCGCCAGACCTGGGAAATACCTCGCACTTGATTGCGAGATGGTGGGCGTCGGGATCGAGGGGAAGGAGTCTTCACTTGCGCGCGTTAGTCTTGTGAACTACCATGGAGCGGTACAGCTAGACGTCTTTGTGCGCCAGCGGGAGCATGTTGTGGATTATCGGACGGAGTTTAGTGGCGTGCGTGCGAGTGATATGGTCAACGGTCCGTCATTTATGCTTGACCTTCGTGTGTGCCGCTGATATGTGTCTGGATACTTCACAGCAAAGCTGTTCCCAGAGGTGCAAAAACAAGTTGCAGAGTTGCTGAAAGACCGTATACTAATAGGACATGCGGTTCATAATGATTTGAAGGTTAGTCCTATGTCCTCCCACTTCGATTCTAAAGCAGTAACTCATATTCGGTTCGCAGGCTCTTCTACTACCACATCCGCGTTCCCTCACGCGCGACACCCAGGTATATGCGGCAAAATACAAGGTCACTCGCAGTCGGCGGATAGCGCTCCGACATCTGGTCCAGCAGGAGCTCGGTGTGATCATCCAAGGAGGCGAGCACTCCAGTGTGAGAACCCTCCCTCGCTGTATTTGTGCATGATGAATAGCGCTGGATGTGACCTATATCTCGAACAGGTCACAGACGCGAGGGCAACTATGGCAGTATTCCGTCTTCATCGAAAAGAATGGGAGAAGGGACAGAGACCAGACGCTCTCCCTTCCACCACGACTCGCTCGACGGCTAAACGGAAACGAGCGCCCACCGAGGGGGAAGATTCTGGGTCAACTGCGTCGCCCACTCCTTCAAAGCGGAAGGTGGATTCCCCGGGAGGCGGGAGGAAGGGCGTAAGTTCCGGACTGTCGACGATCGTCAAGAAGCGCGATAAAGGACGCGAGGTCATGACGAAAACACGAAATACGAACATCAAACGCGACGTGGGCTCTAATACGAAGGGTAAATGGTGGAAGGAGCTTGGTGTTACCTCGTCAAAGGGCTCGATATCGCTCAAGGTTGGGAGGTAGCCTTGATTTACACAAAGGCTGGTGCGCACAGATGTATTCGCAGATGTCTTAGTAGGACGCATGGTGTTCTAATTCGTGTCGCGGCGGGTCCGTATCTGTTAGATGAGTTCGTCTATCATGGACGGATACAGCACTTGTCACCTAGTCTCCCAAAGGCAGACTACAGTCCTATGAGAGGGACGGACTGATATAGGTCTGCTTTCAAACGCGCCCCTTTAGCCGTCGCTCGCCATTTCACCCTGATTTGAAAGCAGACTACCCTCATTCATGTACGCCTTCGTGAAATATGTACCCGTATCACAGTCCTGTCGGTAATGAGCCCTCTACACTAGGCTATGCGTCCACACGGGCACTCCTCCGGTCCCATACTGCGAGCAAACAGTTGCAGTCCGCCTAACATCCATCACCTCAGACACCCCAAACTTGGAGTAAACCATGTAGAGATCTATGAATAATAGTAGAGTGATTAATTAGAGTGAAATTATACGACAAGGAACAAGGACCGACAAGGAGGATGCCGCCTCTCGCTGAAGGCAACGCGTCGCGCTCTACAAGATCGACGCGACGCGTCTCGGAGATCAACCTGCTTATGTAACTCCGAAATGGCGAGCGACGGTGTTTACCCCTCAAATGAAAGCAGTCTACTTGTCACCTCCTTTCCGTGTGAAGTCGGGACGGGAGCCTACCCTCCACTCTCATTACTTCAACTCCATCCACGCTGACAATGGCCGTAGCGGAAAGTCAAGTGGTCATGAGAGCGTGGAGTACATTGAAGGCAGAGTCGGAAGCCAGAGGAGAAAACAGTATGCTCAGAATTCAAATAATTGTTAGATCCGTACGTCCATCGCTGTCTCCGCCGAGGCTCAGCTCCCTCCATCCTCCACGACTTGGGCACCGTACCACCAAACCCCCGGTGTTCGTAAACGTGGTCATCCATCAAGAGGTTGCGGGTGGCGATCACTCGCTCTCCTGGATGAGAGCGAGGATCATGCTGGAAGTGAGCGGACAAACCACACGTTATGTCAGCACGGCGTGCGCGGGATAGCAAGACTGGAGACGCACCGATACAAGTAGTAGAAAAAGCTGAGCAGGTAGAACCCAAGTTTCGCAAAGCTCTCCTTCTTGTGCCCAGGAAGCGTGCGGAATATCTCCGTCGCGTCGTACATGTGGTTCGAATTTCGTATCCTAGACCGCGACGCTATCAGCATCCAGAAACGGTTCAAGTGCCAGTACCACGTACTTGTTGATGTTATACGCCAGTAGTGGTGCATTTAGTAGGAACGCTACCCATTGGCCGGACAAGAGGAAGAGCAGCGCCAGGAAGGCGTGTGCTATATTTTCGGGCAGGACGAACTAGAGCGTGAAGCGCCGTTTAGCCTGATAGGCTCGCGGGAGAGGCTCAGCACAAGCGCACCTGGTTGAGCTTGTTGCATAGGTCTATTGGGTTGATATAATCGCATTCCAGGTCGGAGAACATGATAATCTGCGAATTTAGTCGGAGGAGGCGTTTGAATACCGCGCAGGAATGGCTACGCACAAAAAAGACCATCGTAAACAGCAGCCCAGCAGCCATGAGCACTGAGAAAAGGAAGAGCCATCCTACTCGTCATGATATCCACGGACGAGCAAAGTTTGAAGGATTTATTTCGGCGTGGCAGTTGACGGCAAACGGTCAGCCCCTCCGCACGGCGATAGAGGTTCAGCCGTGCGTACCTGCACCACCCATCGTAAATACTGACGCTTTGCGTGAATCAAAAAGACGATAGAAAACAGGAAGGAGATGCTATGGTAGACAGAGACCCGCGAAGAGAGTGGAGATCCTGCAGGAGACGTGTGCAGACGACAAGCACGCGTTACGCCGCGTAATCGCTGTGACGTGTCTCCTCACCGTCGGCTGACTGGCGCCCATCCATCTCACTGTTCTCCTCGGTCTCGGCCTTCAAGCAATCCGTACAGCGGGCAACGATGGGCGATGGACACTTGTCGACCTGGAGGCTCAGAGAGTTCTATTCGCTGTGATCTCCCGAGTGTTTACAATTTCTCGTATCTTCAATGCATCTCGACTTGATGCCGTGGCATATGCTGTCGAAACATACCGGCTGGACACCCAAACCGATGCACCACTCTGAACGTCTGAAGCAAATCTGTCCTTCCGTGTTGCTCGAATCGCGGCTTGAACGATTCCTCGAGCTCGTGACCATCCGGGAAGGTATTTTTATGACTCTCACACAACGGACATTGCAGTATAATTAAGAGGTTTTTTTTACCCAAGTGGAGAGCGGTGGGACCTACGGTAAACTACCAAAACATTGGGAGCGGGGAGAGTACAACGACGGAAGCCGATAGCAGGCAGACCAGAGCGTAGTAAAAGAAGGAACAAATACATGGGAATATATATCATATCGCTGCCTCATCCTTGGCAGACCTAACGGAGTAAAACTAACAGCCAATATTCTCAAAAAGTAGAATGACACACGGGTGCGGTACTGCTAGGCACTTCAGACATCCACTTCCATTCTCGTACCGCCTCCACCACGCCTGCCACCTCGTCCGCGGCCTCGCCCTCGGCCACCGCGATTGGGTCGCTGAGTGTACTCTGTTGGATCCATGCCAGGTGGCGCGACGAGGACATGCGCTCGGGTATCCTTGGCAAGGATATCGTCCGAGCGCAGTTTTCTATGATGACGAAACATTAGCTCGTGGCCGAGATATCGCTGCAGCTGAGAGCGACTGACGATCCACTTGAATTGGCGTCATCGCCCATAAGCACGTCCACACTGTCGTCCTGCACGGCAATTCCCATGCGACCACTCAGCGTTGCGTTCACTCCACCGACAATTTTCACTTCAAGCAACCGACCGTCGGCCGGCTGCCCGTGGAACTTGGTCACAGCGGCCTGTGCATCTTTCTCGTGCTTGAAAGTGAGACGCACAGTCGGTGAGTCGCGGTTGCTGCTGAGGACCGCGTTGGTGATGGGTCCGCAGCGCTTGAAGATAGCCTGCACAATCACAGCATAAACTTTTCCGTCGTTAACACCGAGCAACCGGAGAACGACGTACCTCGACGTCCGCAGCGGACGTTCCCTTCGCCAGTCCACCGACCTGCACGACGTTCCCTCTCGAGCTGGCGCCCTTGATGGAAAGCCCTTTCTCCCCCAGCGCCTCGCGCAGCGCACGGTCTGCGCCAGAAAAGTTCATTTTTGGCGCACCCGCGGGTGCGGCAGAGAGGCGTGCACTGAGTGAGCGAGAGTCGGACTGGGAGCCAGGTCCATGATAGAGGTCGTGTTCCCAGGTGCCATTGACGTCGCCTTTCGGGGGCCTCTGGTTCCGATTCTGCGGTTTCAATCACGACACGGGGAAGATGAGTGTGTGGCGAAGTAGAGAAGAGGTATGGCGAGGTGAAAGAGATATGATAATGTGAGCGACTCTGTCCAGTAGGATGGTGGAAGTGAGCTGCGCACGTATGGGCTTGTTCCCCCTGCGCGGTTGCCCCTGCTGCGCACAGGTCCTACGGACCCATTGTTTCCGGGAAGACTGATACGGTCGAGAAGGGATGTCATGACAGCTCAAAGAAAACTGGCGATGAGAGGGAGAAAAGGAGGTGGAAGTAAGCGGTCGTGTACAAGCAAGCGTAAGGACAACCTTTTCAGCGGCACCGCTATTATGTAAGCACGATTGTGTCCACATATGGGCGAGAAGACTCGAGCGACGTTCAACGCGTTCCGCACGTTTTGTTACGCGTGGCAAGACATCTATTAGCTATCTTTGCCTGAGACGTTTCCCTATCGCCCGTATGGGCTTTGCACCTCACGTTCTAACCTCTTGGAAGATGCAAGCGCGATGCAAGCGGAACTGCAAAAAACCGTCGCGTCCTATTGCTTTGACTACTGACTTTGCCGTGCAATGACCGCGTCCATGGATTGGAAGTCATACAATGTGAGCTGGGACATACACGCTCTGGAGGGTCCTCTTCTTGCTCAAACGCTTCTCTCTATTTCCCGTGTTGAAGTTCCTCTGTCTCTAACATGATTTCCTATGTTACTCATCTTACTGCTGGTCGGTTTTCGAGTACGACCCTCTCGCGATATTTTGCATGTGGGGACTTCGTTCAAGATGCACGAGGATCTTGGTACTGAGGCACATGCCACGCGTCTCACTGTCATGCCTGTGCTTATGGAGTCTACTGTATGCAGTACATCGTATCCATAATAGTCAGGATGCACACGAAAACTTATGCGGGTACAAAAGGTGCGGTAGGCTTCCTCTTTTGTGAGGTTTCAGACCTGCAGTACGCATCCGTGTCCTTGCGGTAACCATATCTGACGTGCATGTTAGATGTATGCAGAATTGGCAACTGTATGATTGACGGCATTACTACCATACCGCAAATTCATGGCATATATGAATTTTCTAGCTACTGCAGGAAATGCCGCAAGAAGAATGTACAGAACCCCCGACCCGTCGTCCCACCCGTTAAAAACTTGGCAAGCAGAAACGACAACAGGTACTAAGACGTCCGCTGTTTGTTCTAGACACAGCCTGACACTCGAACAGCCGCTTGGGATGAGCAGCCATGAGCAACATGGGGAAGAGTTGGCCGTGTCGCCGCACGAAGAGAAAAAACGAATGCTCACAGCAAAGATTTGTAGCGTCGATGGCGTGGGAAAGTTAGGGCAGGGTCTCGGAAACGGGCTGCTAGCGAACTTGGTGTGCGGGCAGGAAGGGCCAGGAGTCAAACTTACAATGTGAGTTCTTGTACTCATGTCGTTCATATAAGCTTACTGAGTGTCACACTAATAGTCACCCACATGCATGAGTCAAGGTTGTTTCCATCCTCTTCAAGGAATCAGCACTAGTTATACATGAGGATGCATGGTTTGTCTAAAATATTAGTCTTTTGCGCCATACGCAGATGTTCTACTTCGTCCTGGAATGCCTGTCTAGAAATGTCTATCTCAGCTCTGGAACAACATCCTTTGCCGACCCAGTTACTACCATATCCCTCAAATTAGTGAGTGCCCTTATTTCCATCTTCTCCAGCGTTTCACGCGTAAGACAACCCATATGAGGGAGCAGCGCTGCATTTGGCAGTTCGAGAAGGCGTGTGTCCACGTCCGGCTCGTTTGTGAAGACATCCAGCCCAACGCCTGCCAACTGATGGTCCGAGTGGTAAGCTTTAGTTGTTGTGTCTGTAAAGCCGGTTGGACTCACATGGCCGTCTTCAAGTGCTCTAATCATAGCCTCTTCATCGATCACTTTTCCTCGGGCAGTATTCACGATCACCGCTCCCTTCTTCAGCCTCCGAATCATCGCCTCGTTGACGAATCCCACCGTGTCGTCCTTCAGAGGAACATGCACGCTCAGCACGTCCGTAATCGCGAGCATCTCATCCAGGCGGTCGATTCCGAAGTATTCGCACCACTCCGGCGCATCTTCCACTTTCCGCCGGTTGTGGTATACAATTCGCATGGGGAACGCGCGGGCCAATTCAGCCAGCCGCATCCCAATCCCACCCATGCCGAGAATCGCCAGTGTGCGACCCGTCAGGTCGTGCGCGGACCCGGCAGAGTGCTCGAAATTCCACCTGCCAGCACGAATATCCTGCTCTGCTTTGGCAAACTGACGCACAACAGAGATCATGAGGTAGAGCGCAGCAGTCGCTGTGCCTTCATCTACCACTCCGGGCGTGTTCGTGAGCAGGATCCCTGTTAACATGATCCGCGTGCATTGGTCGGTTGCTCACAACGGAAGGGCGAACGGCGGTACAACTGACCGTTATCTCTGCAAGCGTCAGTGTCGATTTGGTCATATCCTGCGCCTATGTTGGCTATGTACTTGACACTTCTTGAAATGGCGCCGATAAGCTCCCTGTCGAAGGGACCTAGAAAGTAGGACCCTCCGTCTTTGTACAATGCAACGACATCTTCGTATCTCCCCCCTGGCTGGAAGCTAGAGATGAAATCTGTGCGATTTCTGCTGTCGTATTGCTGTCATAAATAGCGTCGGACAAGGGTTCGCGGCGAAATGAATCACACGTAGGACTCACGATGACTTCCGCGACATCTTCGAAGAGGTCCGCGCATTCTTGCTGAGTCCAGCCCAATGTTCCTGGGACACGGGCGTAGAACGGTGAAGGAACAGCGGCACCTGCGAAGTCTTAGAAGACGGGCTCACCACAGATCAGAACACGAGGTCTTGCCATAGTGGAAGTGTGAGCTACTTTCGCGGGTACTCAGTGCCACCTCGATCTCAGAGCTCAGGCCTCAGGTGTCGATGGCGACTTCGTCGATCTTGATCTCTTATAGGACGAGGGATGTCATCGGACCGAGGGCCTGTGAGATATCGGTGGAGCTATTGGTCCTCGCTATCGGTTACTACAAACCAGCAGGCACTCAGAATATGCATGAATAATCGGGTAGCTATCTTTGTACAGCGACATACGCGGAGGAGTCAACGAGTATTCGTTCCACGGCATTCCGCCCTGTCACCTATATCGGCATATCTATCTATTTACTCTACCTATCAACCACCTATCGTGCGTGCCCAGTGCTCATGTGGCCGAACCTGCGGTGGTCTAGTACAGGTATCGGAAGCCCCTCCTGCGCTCTAAAGCTTCCTCGAAGGTCAGGCCCTCCAACCGTGCAGCCTCTTCAATCCGTCCTCGCTCCGCTCCCTTGATTTCCTGGTGTTCTTCTCGCTCCAACTGCTTGTTCTGTTGAATGAGCATGTAACGAATGACTACCAGAAAATTAACAGTCAGCGACCGGTGGCGAAAGAGTAGGATTGAACAAGCGCAGCTAGCCCCCACCTAAAGCCAGAACAGTGCTGAACGAGAGCATGGAGATCCCGATGTACATGGACTGATGGTAGTCGGGGCTCCACTGTGTTCGCCACGAGTATGAGCTGATCCTACGATAGAGGTAGCGATGTGCGAAACACAGGGTGGTCAACGAACTGCAGTGCCCTCGAGAGATTATCACGAGGGACCCACAGATTGCCAAGGTTTCCGACACCGTTTATGATACCCATGGCTGCAGAACGCTTGGCCGGGGGACGCGGTATGGCACTCGACACCCACACAAGGGTAAAAGCAAAGCCTGTCAAGCACAATGATGCAATATTCAGACGACTTTTTACAAGAGCACCACCGCCAAGACTTACCTGCATATCCACTCGCCATGAGGAACATGGCAACATACCTGCCGCCCGTTGACATAGTGGAGACGGCGATGATGTACCCGACAAGCACGCCGAACCATGGTGTAACTTGGTGGAAGAAACGTTCACCAGTCTTGTCTGTACACCGTATTCCAAGTTGCACAAGCGTTGCTGAAGCGCTGAATATCCGTGACACTATTGCTATGGCGGCGAAACATACCTGCATGCCAGGAGTTCGCGCAGCACATGATGGTGGAGAAAATCCAGGGAGGTCTGGAATGGCGGTCAGAAATGTGATATACAGCACCAGGACAAGTACGTACGCAGTAAGCAACAGAGTTACTGTCGTTGAGAACCCAAGAGTTTTCGCAATCCTGCGACGTATGTCATCAGCGGTAAAGTTAGTGCCAAAGCACAAGCGGCCATTCACGTTGGGAAGAAGTTGATGAAGCCGAGTCCCAACAGCTGAGCGCAATTCATGATGGCAAATATATGCACTTTCGGATCCTTGAGGGCGAGCTTCAATCCGACCATAGCTCTGAACGATGGACAAAATCCTATGAGACGTTACACGCTTAGCAGACAGATGAGAACGTACGATTCTTGCGCAGAATCTTCGTCCGCCTCTCCTACATCTTCCGCCAATCGAACGCGGGCTAGCCTCAACTGCGATGCGGTTAGCCAACGTGTATTGTGCGGCTACGCAACAGTTAACTGCAATCAGACAAGAGAGCCCGAAGAAAGTAGATGTTCACGAACGTAGTCTGGCAAGATAAATCTTTCGTAACATCAGTATGCTGATAGCAAGCTCGCTGGAGAAGTCTCCACTCACATCGCAACGATGCCGATAGAAATGGAGATAGCACCCTACAAAAAACGATTCACTGCAGTCGAGCAGTTGTAGATTGAGAACGCACCTCAATGTAGTAAAGCCTAGATTTACAAGAATTAGTGAACTAGCAAAGGGAAAACCGCATGACGTGCCATCTCCAAGCCGCGATACCCAATTTTCCTTGCATGCCCGATAGAATGCCAGCTGCCAAGAGCTGAAATTCGTCATGAGAGAATGTTCCATAGAAGAAGCCGAGAAAAACACTGACACCTCCGAAAGCGTTGGAGATCAGGAGACCACCGTATATGATAGCTCCTCGGAAAGCAAGTTCCTGTATCGAAATATTGAAATCGGAAACGATGCCGTGCATCAAGGTTTGAATCTAGTACCTTGCGCGTGTACCACCGGGAGAGTAGGTACATGGCTCCGGGATAGAATGTTGCCTATGGAACTTGAGAAGTGGACCGCGGTCGGGACAAGAACGGTAGGTACCTCAGGGAAGCCGATGACAATGCGACACATCAAGATCCCGGCGTAATTCTTCGTGACCTGAGATACAGTCAAGATCTGACTAGTAATTGATGGTGGAAATCTGACGTACCCCGGTCAAGATGCTCACGAGTCCCCATATAATGACGCACGCCGGGATGAAATAAGATGGCCTGCATATGTCGACCGTGAGAGGAATCAGCATTCTGCAGCAAACGAGCTACCTCGAGATACGATTCAGGATCTACCAGTAGCATTCCGCATCAGAATAAATGAATGAACCGCACTCGTGAAACTTACCATGTTAGATGGGATTTGGGCTGGACAGTATGAGGCACAGAACACTGCTAGGACGGTTGAGTATTGAATATCTTGGTGATGTGTGATGAGAAATATAGTGTCGACACAGTTGTGGAGACTTACCGGATAAATGCAGATCTTGCGTTAGTCCTTGCAATCTTGCAGACGTAAGATTGCTCCGCTGTATCAATTTCAGTTAGCGCTGAACCCATAGGTAAGAACGGGGAGCTCACGTCGATGTAATTCATAATAAATATCACGATAATGGTAGGCATTAAACTTGTGTCCAGCTTGCGAAGTAATTGCCTTTCAGCGCGCTCCCGAACGCCCAGTGCAAGAAGATCGTCGTCCTTCTCCTGCACTACTTCGACAGCAACAGCGGAAGAACAGTCTCCGATGCGAACGGCAGTGTCCTTCTCAGACGTGCGACTGCCCTTTGACGAACCGAGGGTCGACATTGCAGAACGAGACTTCAAGGGCAACCTGTCGGCGAAAAATGTGATGCGTACATATCCTCTGCGCGGGCATCCGACGGCAACCGTGGTATTCTGCTAACACCAGTGCCAAAGACGGCTCGTGACTTAGGATCTCCACTGCGAATCCGCAATAATAAAATGATGGAAAGTCTTGTGACACGATAATTTTCCGAATCAGCTTCGGGAAGCAGCTGTGAATGACAAGTGCCGGAATTGAAGACAAACAAAAAAATACATGGCGTTGACTGGTCTTCAGCTATAGGCATGAGGGAGGCAGATATGATTGCAGCAACAACCCACCCTCCGAATTTCTGAGCTACTGTGAACCGGTACAATGTAGAAGACAATACCTAGTTCAGTCGTTGACCTTGCTTGGAGGTCCCGTCGCGGCATGTTGGAGGCCGACATACTTGTCCCTGTCATCTTTCAGACTTTGCTACTCCATTCCTCGGCGGCAAACCAGTAGTGACCGCGAGTTGCCTAGTGGACTTTGCCAGAGCCTAATAGTTCACATCGCACAGAATTATTTCCTGCTCACGCGTATACGCTCAAACCAGTGTGGCGACATTCTATAGACGAGGAAGAGAGAGAGCAAGAGTTGTACAATTTTAGCAGACGGCTTCCTTGGACGAACGGGCTGTGTGGAGATCGGCCCGGGCGCCACGAGGTGCGACAACGGTAGTTGTCGCTCAATTTGGCAGTTAACAGACTAAAATAGGAAACTGTAGCTGTTCACATTTTACTTGTGGGCTGCATTCGCACGCCATGTCCGATTCCCTAGTCCCCCCACGTATATTCACAGCATCGATTTCTGCGAGAGCGACATGTGATAAGGCGGTAGTCATAGTAATAGTATACAAGAAAATCACGTAGTCAAGCCATGTAAATTTACGGTGGCAATCACTGCAAGCGAATAGTGGGGAAGAAAATAAACGTAGGTAGCGCAGATTACAAGCAGTAGCACAGGCTCATATAAGATAGAGGCTATTTAGATGAATGATGAAACTTCCGCGCGTGGGACAACAGCTCTAATCTCCTGGGGCCCATCATACAGATGCGCTATAGTGACGAGTTCGAAACCTGTCCGCCACTTGGTCCAGCCCTTCTCATATGAAGCCTTACCTTTAGCATTGACCCTCCAACGAGTGACGTTACATTCGACCAGGACGAGATCATTTTTGTGGATGTCCGTGGCATGCATCTGTCTCATAGTGTTCCTGGGGCCGAACTTGGTGTCGGCATCAAATACGTCTTGGAAGGCTTCCACCTTAAAGCAATGAATAACAAATATTTGTTGAAAAGAAGAAATTCAACATACAGAAGCATACTCTCCACTCCCGGTGCTCTGGAAGCGTGATGCTTTCAAAACATCTGAAGTGTTTGAACCGATCTTGATGCTCACAACGGCCAAGGGTTCACCGCGAAGTTTGAACCAAGATGAGTCGACTTCTCCGACGAGCCACACAGTAGCTGGTTTATTGTCTACGATGAGGAGAGGATATAAATCCAAAGCTGCAAGTGTCGACATCAGCAAGGGAGAGAAGGAGGGAGGAAGTATCAGGCACACTCACATCTATGCAGCATACAGAATCTACGTGAAGAGTGAATGCAGCTGCGAGAAGATAGAGGATGGGTGCAGAGATGCAGACAATCACCCCTAGCCATCGGTCCTCCTCCAGTCTTTCATCGGAAATAAACTTTCAAGGAATGCCGGCCGACTTTGTGTTGCGAAAATCTTGAACAGGAAGCGGGAAACCCGAAGTGAATCGGGTGGCCTAAAGACGGAAAGTAAAAAAAGCGGATAACCATTCTAAGAGAAAATTACTATATGCGGCGCGGGTACAACTTTATGTCAGCAACCACCATACGTGCACAGACTGATAACCGATTCTTTAGGGAATCGGAAAGATATCGCTCACCTCGATCTTGCTTGCAAATTTGCTTCTCCTTCATTTGTTTGAAACTTTACTCGGTATATATACAATGCCATCAAAAAGAATTGAAGTGTTGACGGACTATTGTCCCGTGTATACCTTGGCAGAGGAAACTGAGCGAATCGAGGTGTAGAAGCAGCTCGCACCGTGTGCTGACCTTTCACGCAGCATGCATGCACTTAGGCAGGCCCATAAAGTCGGATTATGGTTTCCCGGTCTTTAATGAAGCACATCCGAGTAAATCAATTGTCCGCAGTACTAATACGAATGTATGAGCTGGAAAGCCAGTAGGTGCATTGAGGTTGCAAGGAGCAGAGAGCGGCCGTCGAGTGGCGGGAGGTCCGCAGGGTTCCCAAGCGTCCATCGGCAATCGAATGCCTTGTAATTGCAAGCAGGTTACTGTACATATCGATTTCAACTGCTGGTATACCTACTCCATAGAACATCTCGAGCGCCGCCTTCAACCTCTCGAATAACAGAGAAGACTGCAGGTGTCGAAGCAAGTGGATGGTAGATCGGCAGAGCCTCTCTCTTCATCTGCATGATCAGGGCCTCTGCCTTCACTGACCTTGGCTTGATAACGCAGGGATATGGTTTAGGGTGACTATATAGGAATGCGACGTAGAATGGTGATTTTAGAGATGAACAGGGCATGGATGGCGATCGTGAACGCACCTTGTTATAGACGGTGCGGATATAGCTTCCGCAATGATTTCCCGCCCATCTTCACGAAGCTCCCTGGTGATGCTCAAGGTTGCGAGGATTGAGGCTATGGCAATCCGTACACTAGCATCCGCAAGATAACGGCCAGGGCAGATCCTGGACATAGTATGTGCACGTCCAGTACCGATGCTGTGACGCACCCGATCGGGGTAATATGTCCATGCGTCCTTGTAAACGCTTTCGTCGCGGCTCATCGCTCTGTATAATTGAATGAATGACGCAGTCATGTAACTTAGATCGGCAACTGACAAAGGATCGGCGAAGACGATGGACCCCTTCAGAATGAGCATGCCATTGTACACGTCATCTTCCAGACTCCGATGAGGGACACCTAGCAGCAGTATTAGATATTCAACAGCGATGGTCTCCGAATCATCTCTGCACACCTATCGGGAAGGCACCGTGCCATCTAGTAGTTGGATATCATCACCGGAGTTAGGGACTTGTCTGAAAATCCCAGTATTCGGAGAACTTACCTCATTGTCTCTTGCAGTACACACTCCACGTACGGCAGAGCGTCACGGTCAGTAAATTGAGGCAGACGGTCGCCGCCTACTGCTATGTCGATTTCTTCCTGTGCTTTCCTTTCTACCTCAGGAAACAGCGCCATCGCCAAGATGAAGGTGAGGAGGCTAGATGTCGTCTGGAGAAAGTAAAGCTGTGCGAATGGTGCGGAGAAGAAGCTGCGCTTCCTGCGCTTGCGTGTCGTGTACCCGATGCACTTATGTGCCGTCTAATATTCTTGGTACATCTTCCGGTGCTTTCTCCATGTAGGATCACATGGAAGCACCGCACTGCTGCGTTTCCACCCCATGCTGTACGTGTGATTCGTTAAACAAACTTTGACGAGGCGTTGTAAGGTAAACTTACAGGTCGTACGAAACACATTTCGCGCGGTCACTAAAGTTGGCGCTCCTCTTGTCAAGAAGGTCTGCAGCAGCCTGGTACTTGTTCAAAACAACGATGGACTGTCCTAAGACGTTTAGGTAAAAGATATCGCCTGGACAACATACAAGGTCATCGACATCTTTAACTCGTCCTTCATCAGGATGCACGCACCATATTTAGCAGCCCATTCTTGGAAGACATCGACTTGATCCACCGGAGGAAGCACACGAAGGTGACCGATGACGGACTCGGCGGGAGGGCCAGGTGGGAAGGGAAGGGAACGCCTACGCGTCCGAACATAGACCACAACAGCAAGCAATAAGGATGCATACAGCAGATAGCCCACCGGCGCCATCATGCCTGGAGGCCCGGGTGATGACCAGTATCTGACGAAACTGCCGGTATGTCAGATTTATATGCTTCTTGCCCTTGCCTTATCGTTCCTCTGTCAGGATGCCTTATGAGTTGTTCGCTGTTCAGATGCTCCTGCGATAACAGTGACATCATGGCCTGCATGCGTAGACATCTATCGCCTCACGAAGCTGCCTCTTAGATCTGGCCATATCACCGCCAGTGATTTGAACTAGCTGCGAAGGAGCTATTTAACAGCCCAGTAAGGCGCAAAGTGTAATCACAAGAGAACAACGAATGGGACGAACCATCTCGCTTCGAAGAATGCACGCACAGGTGCTCCATCGTGGGAATCATCAGCCCATCCGTTATGCGACAAACACCGATGGTGGCCTAATAATAATATCGGTACACCTACCCTAGTGTCGGGCTCAAATCTTCCGAGTCCCCGAAACCACTCGCCGACGTCGACGTCGCTGGAACAAGATGCATACCCATAAACGTCCACTACAAATACAGCGTCCTTCGCGGTAAGCGCTTAATACAAATACCTGAATCCCTTCCGGCGCCGCAGCGCCTCCTCGAAAGTCAGACCTTCTAGCCTTGCAGCCTCCTCGATACGCTCGCGCTTTCCGGCCTGGAGATTCTCAAGTTCGTCGCGGTCAAGTTGTTTGTTTTGCGCAATGAGCATGCAGCGAACAACTACAAGAGTGCACATTTGAGCAGGTACGAATCGGGAGAGAATGGTGGCACACGAACCAACCGCCAGGGCCGAGCTCAGAACGAGCGCCGAAAGTCCGATGTACATCGACTGATGGTAGTTTGGGCTCCATTGTGCCTCCCATGTATATGATGCGATCCTTCGTATTCCAGACAATTAATCGAACGTCCTCGGATACAGGTGATCTGAGATCCCTTACAGGTTCCCCAAGTTCCCAAAGCCGTTGACAATACCGATCGCGGCGGAACGCTTTGCTGGAGGCCGAGGAACGGCATTGGATACCCAGACAATTGTCAAGGCGAATCCTGGGCAAGACTGTTGAGTAACTGTCACCACTCAGTGAACCCACTAGGATACCCACCTGCATATCCGCATGCCATCAGGAACATTGCAACATAGCGGCCACCAGTTGACATCGTTGAGACCCCAATGATGTATCCGATGATCACGCCCCACCACGGCCAACTTTGGTGGAAGAAGCGCTCCCCGCTTTTGTCTGGCAAAACGACCGAAACTCACTGAATGCATGCTCAAGAGTAACATCATCAGAGAACGCGTACCTGCGTGCCACGAGTTGACGCAGCATACGATCGTTGCAAGGATCCACGGAGGCCTGAATGGAGTAGTAAGGTTCGTAGTAGTAGCACGTATTATGCATGCACAAGAGCTTACGCAGTGAGCAACAAGGTGATGGTGGTGGAGAACCCCAGAGTGGCTGCGATGCTGCGATTAAGAGCCGATTTCAGTTGCTTGCTGCGGGTACAGAATGGACGACATTTACGTTGGGAAGAAATTGATAAACCCGAGTCCAAGTAGCTGGGAGCAATTCATGAATGCCATGAGGGGGACCTTTGGGTCTTTCAATGCCAGCATCAACCCAGAGAACGCTCTGTATGTGGCTGTTTGAAACTGACGAAAGTGATATATGCCCAGAGATTACGCACGAGTCGGTGGAAGCGTCTTCATCTGCCTCCCCAGCGTCCTCTGCGAGACGCACACGGGCCAATCTTAATTGCGCAGGCGACAACCAACGAGTGTTGTGAGGCTACAGTCATATTATCAGAAGCAGAGAGACGTCGGAACAACAATGCACACACATAGTCTGGTAGAAGGAATCTACGTGCGAGGACGACTGTCAGTTTCACATCATTGTCACAAAATGAAAGGTACTCACATCGCAATGATACCAACGCAAATAGATATGGCGCCCTTCAAAGGAACAAGCTCGCATCAGTCACTCTGAGGTATATAAGGCAACACACCTCGATATAAAACAGCCTATTTACAGTTCGTGTCAACGTTCTTGCGGTCCATGAAGAGAAATAGACATACCATCTCCAAGCTGCGATACCGCGTTTGCCTTGCATGCCCGATAGAATACCCGCTGCCATAAGCTAAACACACCACTAAGATCCGCGCACCGCGAAGTGTTGGGCTACTACTTACACTTCCGAAGGCATTCGAAATCAACAACCCACCGTAGATGATGGCACCCCGGAGAGACAGTTCCTAATAGATGGAGCATTGTGAGAGATGTCCAGCTGTACTCAGAGAGGTGGCTCCTTCACCTTCCGAGTATACCAGCGGGAGAGGAGATACATGGCTCCAGGATAGAATGCCGCCTGATGAGTGGACTGTCAATATTGTCCGACAAGGTACGAGAATTCCACATACTTCCGGGAGGCCGATGAAGACTCGGCAAACTAACAGTTGGGCATAATTATGCGTTACCTTTCATCGCCGTCAGAATTCGTGGCGCACACGCAGGAACAATACACGCACCCCAGACAACATGCTCACGAGGCCCCAGAGCATCACACAGCCTGGAATATAGTATGATGGCCTACACGATTCAGGACATGTCAATGTTCAAAAGTGAAGGTCTGTACCTGGAAATTCGGTTGAGGATCTGTGAAGGATGTATCAACACGGCTCGCAACGTTGTGCGGCATAACCTACCATGTTGGAAGGGATTTGCGCCGGGCAGTAGGACACATATAGAATAGCAATAACAGTCGAATATTGGATGCCTGCATGAGTGGTACATATAACGATGAATGGTCACTGGGAGCATGGGCTACATACTTGTCAAGTGCAAGTCCTGTGTCAGACCTTGCAATTTGGCAGAAGTAATGGCGACGCGCTGACATACGCCACAGTAAGTCAAAATGTTGAGCGTGCTGAGGTGAGTCACTCACGTCGATGTAATTCATTATGAAAATGACGATGATGGTGGGCATCAGCCTTGAGTCCAAGGTGCGCACAAGCTTTCGCTCGGCGGCCACTCTGACATTGTCTGCGAGCAGCTCGTCATCTTGGTCTACCACGGAGCCAGACGGCGAGCGATGTTCGACGAGACCAGGATCCTTCTCAAGGACGGCGATGATCTCAGAGTCCTTGCTGGCCATGGCGAGGGGATGAAGGTCAAGACTGAGACTTGAGCATGTATATATATATTAACGGTCTTGTTGCTCGTTGCCTACGCGGACATCCGACGGCAGGTACAACCACCTCTGGAGTACATGCCGTAGACAATGACTCGTGACCGCGGTTCTCCGACACGAACTTTCACATCATCTTGCGGGGCTGCCAAGAAGCATACAAGACACCTGTGACTGGAAGTGTGTACACCACGGGGCACACCTCACGGTACCATTCGGCGGGGCCTAAAACCGTCGAGAACGCCCAGTAATCGACGAGAAAGTTTCACTGATCAGCGAACGAATGAATGAGATATGGAACAAAGAAGAATGAGTTTCAACCCTGATCGAACTGCAACCGCTCAATAGAGGCAAAGGATTGCAGGGAATCGCTAAATGCAGACCACCAATTGGCTTTCCTCGAGAAGGTTTGTCAGAATTTGAAAATTGTGCTGCAAGGGCCAACGCTGACTGATATATACTGTATCTTGCTCATTCGCGGAGGAAATACCAATTGTGTCCGAGTGCGCCCTGCGGATTGGGGAGAAGGTCACAGCGTAGATAGAGTGCACTAGTGTGGTTTCTGAGATCAGGTGAACTTGGGTATCTTCTCGTATGCGTCGCCTATTCGACATACTGGGGACGAGGCGTGGTGCCAGCGCCTTACCTTGCCGTTACAGTGTGCTTGGGGCCACGGGACCTGTCATTATCCAGGGATACGCCGTGGAGGTGTCGCGCCGTGCCACCCGCATGCCAAGATCCTGCGAGATCATGTACCTGGCTATTCAGATCTTAGGTGCGGATGGAGAGTCAAGGGACGTGAAGAGTTTGAAGCGGGCTTTCAAGACGTGTTCTGAATAAAAATGTCATTATGCGGTTGCATGACATTTCAAAAGACACAACTGGAATATATCTGCATAGTGCAAAAGTAAAGCCATAAGATATGAATATTATTTCCTGAAGTACCCACCGTACAGATCAACTTGACTGCGAACTTGAAGACGCCGGGCCGCCGCGTTGAGTAGAATATCTCAGTCGGGAGCAAAACTTAAAATAGAGATTAGACTCCCTCCCAGTCTTCATTTCCTGTCACAGCTAGGACGGAGTCTGCGGGACTGCGGCTCCCAATTTAGATGACCAATGTCCTCTCTTCCATACTACATCCTACATCCTACATTCATCCATGCGTAGCCGCAAGACTTCTGGTATTCAGAAACTCCGTATCCGCCGCTCAAGCACCCCAACAACACCCAGCGGGAATCTCGAGATAAAGCGGCAATATCTGAAGAAGCAGCGCATCAAGCAGCATCGACAGCGCAAGCAAGAAGCTCAGCAGCAGTCGCAGCGGAAGCATTCGTACAGGCGCATTGCGATGCTTGTATTGGCCGCCGTGAAGGCCAAGCGGGAGCAATGGGCGACGATAGCGAGAGAAACTCAGGAGATTGTGCTCGGAGATGGCAAGTACGTTGAAGAGCGCCACCTTCCTGTTGTTTTTCCCGCTGTAGCTCAATTGAACGGACAAGGTTTAGGCCTTCCAAGCACAGACATGGACACGACGTTGCGTGTCACCCACGATATTTCTGCCCAAATCCAGCTCAGCCGGCAAGGCACCACCTTCTACCCGCACTATTCCGATCTCCTAGCGACCTGGGCTAGCAAACGACCGACCACAGCTATTGCGAACACGGCAATCGAGTTCACCCGTACTTCCACCCTTACTGCAGCCCATGTTATATCCAACACCCATCCCCATCTCTACACGCACAGTCCATCTAGCCTCTCCTTGACCACGCTCGGAGTCTTGTCTTTCGCTTCTCCCAAGAAACCGGGTGGTGGCTGCCTACATGGCGGGGATGAGCAGGAGGAAACCATCGCACGACTGAGTTCTTTGGTAGCGAGCCTGAGCGTCCCTGCTGCGCGCGAGTTTTACAAAGAGCACAAGGCTTTCAAAGTCGAAGATGGCAGTGGGCTCCACGACCACTCCATGGTGTACTCTCCAGGGGTGGTTGTGTTTCGGAGCGATTGGGACGATACGCTCATTGCCTCTGATGAGTCCCCAAGGAATGCGATCATGTCGAACATGACTGATCTCGCGGACGATTCTGTTGGCGGTGACTTCATTCCTCCATACACCATCAACGTTGTATCTTCCGTTCCCGTCAATGCTGCCGCGGTTCGTGCCAAGCACCTCATACTGCCATCTGAAGCACAGTTATTCGAGGACGGAATCAGGAGCGCAATGAAGGAACGCATGGGTCGTGTTCTGCGGATTTTCGAGGAGCGGGGCGACAGGGTGATAGTACTTGGTGCATTTGGTTGTGGATCAAGCCAAAACAAGGTGGAGACGATTGCGAGTTTGTGGGCGGAACTTCTGGTGTGTGGCGATTCTCAGAGGAAGACCGAAGGCGGGAGCGAGGGACAGCAGCATGAGGCGCGCTTCAAAAATTCGTTCGAGAAGGTCGTCTTTGCGGTACCGGGCAAGCTGTTTGATCCATTCAAGACAGCTTTCGATATGCGCATTTTCGAGGAGGAAGTGGCGATGGCTGCTGCCGGTACCGGATGAAGACATGTACACTTAAGGATGTGTGATCTTTGTATTTTTATCGCTCATCGTTGTAGTATGTTGTACCTTCTCTTCTTGAGTGTATCGTACATAGTATTATATCTCCGATACCCAGGCTCTCGCGCGTTTTTCAGCATATACATATCGTATACTCTCTGTAATAGCATGTGTTCGCCGTCGCCCTTCCGTCCTAAAACCCCGTGGCATTCATATGTTTTATTCGCGGTCCCCCGGACCGCAACGTCTTTACTGAAGGTCATGAGTATCCTCCTTGCTATATCTATCTAGATCTGACACAAGAGGTGAGTCGTTCACGGCGAAACATTCTGCTGTTGTTGAAGTCCGCAATGCTCGATGGACAGATACTGTCGTGAGTCTTATCTGGCCTGTCATCGGGACTCCGGAGACGGTCCGAATATACTCTCCTCTTTATAAGATCCCCTCGACAGCTCACGCGATGTTTGCGCTCGTCGTACTTCTCGCAACCTCCATCTCTTTGGTTTCGTCGCCCGTTCGTGAGTAAGATGCCGCTGCCCCGCGTAATGCTCTGCGGTGAGCCAGCCCAGCGGTGAGATGGGGGAGCGTAAGCCAACTCAATAGGTTTTCATCCTCGCAATGTATTACAGGTGACCTCGTGTGGGCCCACAAGGAATGCGAGGTCATGTTCAAGGGGGTTGCGGAGGTGGTCGTGAGTGCCATGCGTTCCTGCCAGCCATAGTATCTCATCGCCTCGGTAGCGCATGGACTCTCCCAATCGTGCAGACTTCTTCGACGGTCTGAAGTCCGGCGGAAAGTACTACGGAACCGTCGCCATGATGAGGCAGAACTCGTCTGCTGACAACATAGGCGTGTTCGATAAGGAGCTCGTTGAGGCTATTTCACCAACTGTGAAGTGGATAGCTCACAATGGGGCCGGCTACGATCAAATCAATGTCGATGCTTGCAAGAAGAAAGGTCGATTCCTCTTGCAATCATAATTCTCCATGCGTACATCGCTGATTTTCCACGTCCAGGTATAATTGTATCTAATACACCCGGAGCAGTGGACGACGCGACAGCGACCACTGCGTTATACCTTCTTATCTCTGCATTGCGCCGATTTTCCCAAGCTGAGCGGGACGTCCGCTATGGGAAATGGAAGTCTGGGCACAAGGCGGGCGATGCGCATGATCTGACGGGACGTACGCTCGCTATCCTTGGATTGGGCGGCATCGGTCTGCGCATGGCAGAGATGGCCCACGCTTTCCCAATGCGCATTGTATACCACAATCGAGGAAAGGTAGAAAAGGCGCCCGAATGGTGCGAATACTATCCACCGGAGCGCTTGGATGAGATGCTCGCAATCGCTGATGTTTTGAGTGTCCACATTCCCTTGAGAGAGGACACGGTGCACTTCGTGGACGAGACGATGATCAGGAAGCTCAAGAAAGGTGCAGTCATTGTGAACACCGCGAGAGGAAAGGTCATCGATGAAGCGGCCATGATCAAGGCACTGGAGGACGGTCATGTGCGTATTCCCATCCGCAGAGTCCCAAAGACACGCTGACTGGGTAACCACAGCTCGGCGGTATTGGCTTGGATGTGTACCCCAACGAACCACAAGTTAACCCACGGTTGTTCGACTTTCCTAATGCCACCCTTCTCCCTCACATGGGCACGGAAACGTGTGACTCGCAGAAGAAGATGGAGATTAGAGCGCTCAGCAATCTCAGAGATTATGTGCTGAGGGGTAGGGGGAAGGATGTGATTCCGGAACACAAGCTTTGACCGTGGCGCGTGTCGTTCGGAAAAGTGCTGTCGAATGTATCCTATATCCCAAACGTCTGAGTACTGTAGATAGAAAAAATATACCACTTAGCTAGAGCTTCACATCTGACGGAACGTCGGTCCGGCGAGCCGTTAAGGGGCTGGGGAGTGAGCGTCTTCAAGTTATTACCGTGACTGCGTCCTCCGTGAATATGTCTCAGCTCGAAGTGCTACCAACGGAACTTGTCCTGAATATTCTATCCTATCTTCCGTTGCAATCATTGTTCTCTTTGCAATTGACTTCACATTTCTGGCTCAGCTTTATTCAAGCAAACGAATCGACTGTCTATCGCCAAGCTGCTCTAGTGCACAACTACTCAGCTTCTGCTGATGCATCTCTCCCTGACGCGAAAGCTACGCACTTGGGTGATTTCGTTGTTGACGTTCATACCTGGAAGCTCTACTGTAAGCCTCAGTTGTTTCTGTACGTTTGAACTGTAGCCGGTAGCTCAATTATTCTATCAGGTCAGAGATGTCTTCAAACGGACAGAGATTGGGCTGGTGAAGGCTCAGCGACAGTGACCACTTATTGTCGCGCATCGTGCGACATACATCGACTGAAGGTTGATGAGACTGAGGGCTTCCTCATCACCACCCATCAAAATGGCGGGCTTCAGGTGACAGACCTCAGAACTCGCGAAGTTCTCTGGGCATTGTCGTCGGTCTGTCTCAGGCGAACATCTTGCCGTCGTGTTTAGTGCTCATATGTCGACTCAGACATACGTCCGCCCCTATGCTCACTGTGAATATGATAATGGCTTCATCATATTTGATCGGTTCGGAGCTTTCAAAGAGGTGTGGAGATTAGTCTCTTCGTTCGACCCGACGGACGCACCGACTAGGTCACTGCCTGATGAAGACCAACTTAATACTTCTGCGGAGGCAGACACTCTTTATTATTCACGGACCAAACGGGGACATTTCAAACCTTGGGCCCTATTGGAAACTCCTGAGCAGGGCAGGGCATTCCGGTTTGCCTACCCGACACTTGCGGTGGTTTCTTATGACGCCATCTACCTTTGGGATATTACGTCCGCGACCCTCGTGGAATCAATCGGTGATATTCAAAGCCTGCATGGAGGATCATCTGCGTTGGGCGATATCAACTATGTCGACGTGAGCCCTCGATATGTCTTTGTGTGTGGGGCTCTCGAGCTTCGCGTTTTCTGTCGAGGAGGTGGTGCTTTAGTTCTGCGCTTACAGTCATCGTCAACCAATTATGCAGAGACTCAAGCTGTCCTTGACCCACCCGATCCGAGACTCCTCGAATCAGGTTCACTCCCCACAGTATTACCCATCGCAGTCCATGTCAGTGCGCGGCATTCCACGTCGCAGCATGATTTTACTGCTGGCAAGTTTTGGTGTTCGTACGAAAGAAGCAGGCTTTGCTGAATTTCTCCCCACTAGTGCATGTCTCTTCTTCTGGACGTGACATCGCAGTACTTTGTAGTGATAACAGGCTCATCCTAATACGCGACTTCGAGCGTGTGACAAAAGGCCCTGTCTCTATTGCAGAAGTTGCTCTCGAGCTCCATCTCAGGCCTTCAGAGGCGCGAGAAGACATAGGTCTACATGGTAGTTCCTATTACTCGATATATTTTGCCTATTGGGAAGGCCGCATCGGCATTGTAACGGTAAGCCCAATGTTTTCAAACTCTCCAACAGGCTCATGTCCACATCTGCAGACTTCCGGCGTATACATTTTAACGCTGGACGCCACGCTACACCTCCTTCCTTCCAGTGAGGCCCTGCCTGATGTTGCTCGAACAAGTCTGGGCATTATACAGGAGCATTCGTCCCTCGGTTCAAATATTTCCTTCCGTCACCTCTCAGCATCCTATATCCCTTACTTTGGCAACGGTGGGCTGTTGAGTCAAGTGTCTTGTCTACAGATGACGGAGACGAAGCTTTATTTCACGTGGAATTCAGAAGACATACCCCCGGAAGGCAGTGATCACGGCAAACGCATGCAACCCTCAGAAAACGTTGAAGCACTCTGGGACACCGCAGCCATCGAGGATGAAGCAGGTCCTTCAGATTTGTCTGCCCAGACGGCTGCATGGATGGAAACGAATCAGCACGACACAGCGATGGATGATGAATTCATGTCTGGTGGCCGCGGCCTGAATTCTTTTATGGTGGATGGAGAGTGGTATAATGAGGATGAAGACGATTATGAAGACGGAGATGACTACGGCGAGTACGACTACGACGACTACGACGAACACCATACAGATGATTGGGATGAGATTCATGCAAGTGAGATCTTACCTTTTGTCACCCTTCGGTGTTCTAATGACCGTGTATTCCCCAGGCAGTGGGCCAGTTGTATGCTGTGTGGATTTCAGTCCATTGCACGATTAACTTTGAGGATGACAGATCGTTAACTGTAATAGTGGTTATGGTACAAAGGAGGCTTTCGTTCGCTATGCGTGACTAAGTGGTTGAAGGAACGATACAATCAACTAAGTACGCTGCTCTCCTCAGAAGTTACAAGCCGGCATCTATATTGTCAGCGGATCGGAATCAAGCGTCATCTGAGCAGTCTGAGCAGGAATGCCTATACAAAACGTGAGTGGGCGTATCATCTTCTGAAGTAGGTTCACTGACCAATGTGGCATAGGAACTGTTTGATATTTTGGTCCTGTGATTGTAATTCCGGGAGGCCATGGTCTTTGAGAAGCGCGCTCATCATGTACGCTGCGAATGAAGGTTAAATAGGTATAAAGCTGCTCGTCCGATGACTTACTATCATACGCGCGCAGGGATCGCAAGTCAGCGGGATAAAGGTCACTCCTGGTCCCATCTGGTTTCATGACAACAGCCAATGGATCATCCTCGTAACGTAAGTCGACCATGGAATTCTTTCTTCTTGCCTCTCTAATATCTGCATCAGTCAGTCTCAATTAGTGACGAAACACTCCATACGAGTTCACGAGGGCATGGCGAAGATTAATGATCTCCAGCCTGCCCTCGTTCGTTTGCTGCCTCAATGGTATAGGCAGGTGCTCCTGAATCTGGGCGTCCATTTGCTCCTTGACTTGCAGAGCGATTTCCTTCCCGATTTGCTCTTGAATATGTGAGCTGAGGAGGATGGCGAAGAGTTCTCAGTCAAAGGAGTGCGCGGATAGTAATTACAAACACGACACTACACACCGCATCTCATCTACCACTTGGTCCTTTAGGAGGTTCTTGATCGTATCTTTGACCTCCTTGGCACGCAGAGTTTGTTTCTTATCTTGGGCACGTAGCTGGCGACGCAGCTTTTGTATCTCTACTATTGAATCACTCTACGTTATTCACTTGTCAGTGTTCAATTTAACTTCTCATGATTCTCATGGAACTGCCCTGACCATCGTAGGTCCCGCGCTTGCGACCCTCAGAGACTGCTCATTGAGCAATTCGAACGATTGTCCGCTAATTAAGACACACTACCAATGTCATTTGAGCCGGGCATCTGGGATGCGATACCAACGCACAGTGCAAGCCAGCTTCCGTTCATGGTCGTCAATAATTCATGCAGAGCTGTCGTGCCAGCAGCGACTGGAGTAGCGATAGGTGCGACCGTCTCGGACTGTGTCTCAACATGGTTATTTGTCGACATGTGCGCGATCGCGACGCAGACGGCTGAGCAGAACGGGAGTAGGGCCGCGACGTGTAAGATGGCAAGACTTAGGCAAGACTGACGAGTACGAGGGCAAGGCCAGCTATAACAGTGCTGCCGACAGATCGCACGCAGCCACGTGTTATGTACGCGTTCTGCAGGCTATCAGCCAGTCGAAATCTGCAAGTACTGTTGTTGGACTGTACATGTACATACTGGCCGAATACCAGGCTAGATCAGTGGACATCGGCAGGAATTTCCTGAAGGGTGGGAACTGTAGTCATTGATTTGTAGCTGACACTGCATCCATTTAGCACAAGCAGTGATCATACACCAGTGTTTAGTACGTGAACGTCCGTCACCACATTGCCCAGTCATTCGCTGGAGGCGGGGGCTGCGGGGCTGGTCCACCACCCGGCTGCTGCTGTTGTTGTTGCAGCTGCTGCTGTGGTTGTTGCTGCTGCTGCTGTGGTTGTTGTTGCAGCTGCTGTGGTTGTTGATGCGGCTGCTGTTGTGGTTGTTGCGGCTGCTGCTGCTCACGGCGCGTGCGATCCATCCACCGTCCACGGATGTAGAGCAGGATAGAGACGATAAGACACAGGACAACCAGAAGCATCGTCTCGGTGAATTCATCAACGGCTTCGTCCTCACGATTCCGCCCTCGCGTGGCAGCGTCGAAATAATCTTCAGGACCGAAATCGCCCTCCCGGTCGCTGTCAGCTATCCTTCTGTCTCTTGCCCACTGTGGCAAAACACCGTTAGCTTCAACCCTGAAGACTCGTGGGACTCGATGTACCTGGACAGGATCATCTGCTTCTGAATTTAGACGACCCGCTTCCTGGCCTCGTCTGCGCCGGTAGTCATCTCGCGCTTTCCCGTAATACCATGGGCCATCCTCGTATTCTTCTCTGTCTTCTGCCCTTTCTCCCGAAGACAATTCAGACTTCTTGCCGCTCTCAATTTCCCTACTCTCAGGCTGCGCATAATAAGAGCCTGTTGACGTCAAACATGAGCAATTACCACCTTTCAAAGGTTGCTCTTTCAAGACTTACCGCTCTCGTCTCCATCACCCCAAAGACTTAATCCATTGGCACCGCCCATCAAGGTGTGCCACAGACTGCGGGCATGCAACTTGATTAACGAAAGCACGACAGGCATGTATGCCTCGCTGTTGGTGTCCAATGCAAGGTCATAGTGACGCTTGGCCAAGTGGAAGTCCTGAGATCGGCCACGGTCAGAAAGCTGTATAAGCGAGACTAGAACTTCAACACAAGCCTGAGGGACGCCAACACCGTTCTCATACATCCAGCCTAGATTCCACATGGCAAGAGCACTCATCTGGGTATCTGCTGCAGACTGGTAGTAACCTGCTGCCTTCTCCCACCGGATGTCCTCCTGCTCATCGGGAACGCCCAATCCATGGTAATAATAGTCGCCGACTTTCACCAAGGCATCTACATTACGTTGTGCAGCCGAGCGCATCCACTGGGTCAGTGCCAGTCTGGCAGTGTCGTTCGAAGGGGAGTTGGGAGCGAATCTGGTGAACCGCAAGATACTCTTGTCTGTGACAGCAGTGATCAGGGAAGGAGGAGCGCAAAGACGAAGGGTCAATCTCCAGCCCACCTTGATCCAAGACAAACGCGAGGTTGTTCTGTGCGCTCTCAAATCCCCGCTCCGCAGCTATCCACCACCTAAGCATAGCCATCTCACCGCCTCTCTCAGTAGCAGTGTTCCATGCAAGCTCGGCCTCGTTGAGGAGGTCGTCCTCCCACGAGCCCCGTTCCGCCACAAGCTTGTAGAACGATACGGCGATTGCACACGAACTGCCAGCAATATTGGCGGGTGTTGCAGAGCTTCTTGCCTGGGAGCTTTGCAACTCAGCCAGATAGTAATATGCTTCAAACGGAGAGCCCTGCCGGACAGCCGTCTCGAAGTAGGTTGTCGCGAGCTTAAGATCGCCGCGCTCTAGAGACAACGTTGACATGAAACCACAGTCAATCAGGAAGAACACATACCGTAGTGATGCTTTCCGAGTTGGACCTGGGCCTCAGCTAATTCTTGAGTTGCAGCAGCTATGAAGTGTGCGATCGCCTTCTTGCTATCCGTGCGTCCATCCACCAATCCGTCCCGCCAGATGATGCCCAAGCCATGGTGACACTCCTTCTCGCCGTATTCCGCTCCCCGTTCGAACCATAGCTTCGCCATCATCGGATCAGCCTTCACACCCTCACCACGCAGATACATGCGGCCGAGATATCCCGCAGCTAAAGCTGCATAACCCGCCTGCGCAGGGTTGTCGTCTTTCGCCTGCGACTGAGACTGGTGAGGCGACGGGTCCCGCGGCCACACCTGGCGTGCAATGAGGTGGAAATAGTATCGTGCGCGCTGAAGGTCACGCGGAACACGGCTTGCCCCGTCGCCGCCTGACGCTACTCCACCTGGAGCGGCGTAAATGCTGCCCTGATAGAATATCTTGCCCAGTCTGTATGCAAAATCTGTCTCGCCCCGGTCGGCATTGAACTAATACGGTAGGGAATATTAGTGAGACGGACCCTCTGAAAGATTCGATAGTGCATACAAGATAATACTCGAGCAAATCGTCCCATGTCTCTCCTGCAGCACGCGCATTCGCTGTCTTAATGACAGGTCGAGCCGCATTCAGACCAGTAGATGCGACACTTGCGCCCGGTCCGTAGATGCCGCCATCGAGGTCTGAAAGTCGCGGTGCCATCAACGGCAGTGTCTTACCGCCAGGAGGCCCTGCTCGGAACTTCGCCATGGCTGAGGCCAAGCTCAGTTCGCAACTCGAATGGTATCTCTTGTTGAATGGCATACCTTGATCAGCAGCTTCTTCGTACCAATCTAGAGCATTTAAGCAGTCCTCTGTGACACCTATACCCGACCAATAACGATATCCCATAGCCATTTGTGCACCCTTGTCACCCCCATGGCCGGCGAAGGTGAGGTAGAGCTGTACTTTTGCCTGGTCAACGGGGACGATGCCGTGGTATCCCGTTGCATAGAAGAATCCAATATATGCTTGCGAGGTGGCGTTGCCCGTAAGTGACGCGTGTGTAACAAACGCGCTAAATCCCAACGCCGGATCCGAAAGAAAGTAGCCATTGGGAGGAAACTACGCGTTGGCGTCAGCAATAGGAATTGAAATGCGGCATTGCACTTACGAGAGATATCTTTCCAAGCGTGTAGAGCGCGTCTGTGTTGCCCAGCTCAGCCGCATGTTGCAACAAGTCAATCACCTTGACCGCCTTGCCCTGCATCTCATCATTCTTCTTCTTGACTGTTGCTGTCTCCCTCCCTAGATAGGATGTGACAGAATACGGGAGCCATGAATGCTGGAACAGCTTGGCAGTTATCCTCATGGCGCTCGCGATGGGGCCATGACCTTGCATACTGGGCAAGAACGCAGAAAGAAGAGACGCGCTTTTATGACTAGATTGATGGAGCGACGCGTCCTCGTACTGAGGGGCCGGAAGTGCAGTGAGAGCGGCTAGCGTGGATAGGGCCTGTCTGTACGCCCTAGAAGCTGTTGCATGAGCATTAGACTGCCGTACGATTCGGCAGCTAGTGTAACGCCTACCCTCAGCAGCTGGATCTACAATCTCAATGTCATTTTCTGCTCGAGAAAGAGTCCGCGTCCCTGCATCTTCCTGTGATGACCATGAGAAGTTGAGTGTTGGATATGAATCTGCTGGCCCACTTACTTGGAATTCAGAAGACTGTGCGAATGCGGAGAATGCAATGATTCCGAAGGCAATAAAGCTTGCTTTCCTCGCGCGAAACTTCTTGCAAGTCATCTTGCAGGAGAATGATGTTTCAGTAGAAAGAAGACCAGTCTGCGCGTTGTGTGTCCGAGAGATGCCACGTACGACGAGTTATCTTATCAGATGCCTGTCCGATGGCTCGGCACTCCCCGAGCTGCTTTCGCCACTTTCACGTATTGGTGGCTTCCCCACTTGACAAGTCAAGAAAAGACTTTCTTACGTACTCTCTCTCCTCCGTCCACAGCACCCTAACGACATGAGCTTTGAGGTCAATTCTCTCGAGCATACCATTCGGGAGATCTTGTCTGCCCCGGGTACCAACCTCGAGACGATCAGCGCAAAACGCGTTCGGAAGCAGCTCTTGGAATTGGTCCCCTCGCTCACACCGGAGTTGGTGAAGGAGAACAAGGACGAGATCGATGTTCTTATTGGTGCTGTGTTCCGGCAGGTGAAGGACGATGGAGAGGAGCCGGAAGAAGATAGTCGTGCTCGGGGAGGAAAAAGGAGTATGGACGGGGAGGACAGCACGAACGGAGACGTGTATGAGGGCGAGGAGGAGGAAGTAACCCCACCTCCGAAGGCGAAAAAGGCGCGTAAGGGCGGTCTGACTGACGCAGAATTAGCGCGGCAGCTCTCTCACGAGATCAACGGTCGCCCTGCCAGAGCTTCCGCAGCGAGAGGCAGAGGCGGAGGTGCCAAGAGAGGCGGGAAGCGGGGTGCCAAGAGTGCTGCAACAGTGGACACCGATGGTGAAGGTGACGAGGGCGGTGACAAGAAACCGAAGAAGAAGCGCGGCGGAGGATTCCAGAAGGAATACAAACTGGAGTATGTCTACCATGTTTTGGTGCTCGTTCTGTGACATTCTGACTCCTTGTTTGATTCATGGTTTCAGTGAGCCCTTGTCCGCTCTCCTCAATGTGGAGAAGCTATCGCGTCCTCAAGTCGTCAAGCAACTCTGGGACTATATCAAGGCTCACAATCTGCAGAACCCGGAGAACAAGAAGGAAATCATATGTGATGACAACTTCAAGGCGATATTCAATGTCGACAAGATCGACATGTTCAAAATGAATAAGGTGCTTGGACAGTAAGTCTTATCGTGATTTTCTCGACACCACAATTCCTGAGATTTTCTCCTATGATTCTCTAGACATCTCGACGAACCATAGCGTTGATCCGACAATGCTATGTTAAGTATGAAGTGTTGTTGACATACTTATAACTACCTCCATACATACGTATTGGTCGTTGCACCAGCTTTGGACCGCGAGGAATGGGAGAGGAGGGGTGCGTGTAATCATTGCCAAAAGTGTTGTAAATGCTGTCTATTCTGTACGTTACCCGCATTGCGGCTGCGCTTCGCAGTTAGGCATTATTATCAGTCTGGTTCATCTCTAACGTACCACACACTCATCTCACCGTCTCTGACGTGCCATACATCTGCCTACGGAAAAGCTCCTGGAGATTCAACAGTCTCCCAATTTCGCAATCATGAATATCCGAAAGAACTATGCTCTTCACGGACGTATCGCCAATGTGCACCAAACTGCCATTCTGAGGGAGATCTGAGCAGGAAGACATCGCAATGACATAAAAGAAGCACATACTGTACGTGCATACCAGGCGAGGAATCGACAGGCATGTGTGTGCACAACTCGTGGGTCTGCCGCCGACAGTGAACGGAGAGATGGATTGGTTACTGCACGGCCTGGCTCCTGCGCGAGAAATTCGTGTGCAAAGGTAAGGACACACTGGTCTGTCCTCGATGCGCAGTCGAGAGACTTGAGACTAATAGTGAGTGATCTACGAAGGTACAGCCAGAGTGACTCGTGGTCAGGATATGCCTCGACCAGCAATCTCGCGTGCGCAATGATTGCATGGTCATCCCGGAGCAGGGCGGGGCGTCCTGGGCACGCAGCAATGCTAGGTGTCAAGTATGAGGCTGGAGTGCGGTTGGGGAGATGTGTGTGAATATTGCAGAGATACTGTACCGCCGTATAATCGGAGACATGGCGCTCGACCCACTGCCGCATGGAGGTATACTCGTCGGCCAGCACCGCTGCATACTCACTATGCTGAGGGGACGACGAAGAGAGGAGCGCGACCAATGCGTCAAAGCAAATATATCGATGGGCCCAGGCATGGTAATTTCGTGGATAGACCTCGCATGCCTGCGAGATGGTTTTGAATTCATGCTGCAATGTTCCAGGAAGTATTGCGACATTTTCCAAGGAACCATCACTCTGAAACGAAGGAGTAGAGACGTCTCCAGGATCTGCGCTTTCTTGGGTAAGACACAAACGCCGAAACAACCATCTGCGATGATGCCACAAGATGGATTGCTTGGCACCCTCACGGACTGTCAGAAGCGCTGCAACGAATCGCATCTCGTGTGCAGGATCTATGACTTGACAGAGAACGAGCCTCTTTCGCACATTCAACGCAGTTTGATGGGCAGGGTTGGCCAGTAGAAGGACGGCTGAGGAGTGTACCAACGATTCTAAGACTTTCCGATCTCCGTCCAGGATGCGTGCCTCCCGCCTGTACTTCGCGAATGACCTAACGGCGAACATGTACGCCTTGTGAAGAACCTTTTGTGGTACTCCAAGGTTGTCCTCTAAGAACATAAACGGTTTGTGCCTGCTTGTGGTATCGTCCGTTCCGTCGGTATCCTGAACGACCTCATATCCATCTCCGGGGAAAATCTCGACTGAGATTCTGCAACAAGTTCTGTCAAGTACTGCTGGTGGCTAAACGAATCAGGCTACGCACGGTGGTGTGTTCAGCAGTCGACCCAAGTGTTCCAAGATGTCGGGGATCGTCGATTCTTCCATGGGAAGTGAGGTACTAGGGAGGCTCAACAAGGGACGATCGACAATCAATAATCGAACATAATCTATTATGGGCCACTAGAGTTACTGTTGTAGGGAGAAAATCACGAGAGACAACTGATACATTTGATACACGGGTAATTGTGGTCAGAACCGGCGAACGCCAAGCAGTGAGTGTTCAAAATAGCATGGACAGGTCTAAGGATACACGAGAATGAATGCAATCACGATGCACGAGATGACCAAACGATGTCCGAGTCTAGTTCAGATTTTGGGACTTCGACCACTCCACGTCGTTCGCGTTAAAGTCCACCCCTTTTCGTTTCCACCACTCCCTTGCTGCCTCACCGCCTCCAATAGCATCCTCCAACGCCTCCTCGATGTCACACATCCGATACTGAATCGGCAATCCGCTCTTGTCCCACCACTCCAGGACTTCTGGCCGGTTATGCCTGGTTGCGCCAGTAAGTGCATCCGGGTCAAAGATCAACTGAAGCCCACTCCCGAGCCACCACTCTAAGACCTCCACCTTACCATGACAGCTCGCATGGTACAGCGCTTGTCGGTCGTACTTGAACTCCAGTTGCGAACGCGCCCACCACTCGAGAACGTCTACGTGCCCTGCCGTGCTCGCCATATCCATGACCCGGCCAATCTTGAGTTGCAGGCCGTGCACGACGCTCTGCTGTTTCCACCACGCCAACACGGATAGTTGATCCTTGGCGCTGGCCATCTCGAGTGCTGCTTCGGTGTACTCCAGTGGGATTCCCGAGTGTAACCACCAGTCGAGCGAGGCTACCTGGCCATTGCGCGAGGCACCATCAATCGCGTCTGCGACGGAGCTCGGTTTGGGTAGAGGTAACGCGTCTGAATACTGCTCTCGCGCGTGTTTCCACCAAAAAAGCACTGCCGTGCGCCCATGGTGGGAGGCCGTGATGGGAAGGAGATCGTCCTTGAATTTGGACAAGAATATCGGTCGATGCTGCGTGAGGAGATACTCCAGCACGTGCACATAGCCAAACCGGACGGCTAGTTTTGCACCAATGTTGGTGGGTGGGTACGAGGCAGGGTCTGCGGCGCGGATCAGGGGGAGATAACCTGTGAGGATCGCGTGGTCGCAAGGACTGGCTCTGGTCCATGCTAATGGTTGAGGTAGAGACGTAGGCACACCAACTGCTTTAGCAAGCTCCCAGTCTCCTATGTGATCCATTATCTCCGCGAGAAGCTCCACCGGGAGTTCGGGGGCCATGGCCTGTCGGGGCCGTTGCTTCGACTGAACATCAATTGACGAAAGTAGAGGGGCGGTCCCAGCACCATTTACGGCGGACGGGAAGTGATATGTATGAATGTCATAGTGTGCCAGACGCGATGCCAATTCGACGTCCGTCCCCGTAGTTGACAAAGATCGAACTTTGAGGAATAAAACGAGTTGATCACGACTGAGACGTCGATATGCATCGTGAACTAGGTCTATAGAGGGATCATAATACTGATATATCATAAGTAGAAATGATAGGTGATAGGTGAATCAAACTTACCGGCATACCTCACAGACAGAAGGGAACACTTCGCAGAGAGCTTGAAGGCGTTAGCAGGTAATGATGGAGAATTTGTCGGTGTTTGGCAAGAGCTTTGGATTCTAATAAGGACAAACAACGCCGTGGCGCCATGTGTGCAGAGCCGAAAGCTCAGAAACACGCAGGTCCAATCTTGCCTTCAACAGCGAGCTAGCAAAGTTCGAGCCCACGCCGATATCAGACATGGTGGATTGTCACATTGTTCAATCAGTCCGGTTCGAAATAAGGTTTGAAGTCGACGCCGGCCAATGATCACCGCCGTTTTGTCGCAACATTCAATTAGAATGGCGTACATGGTTTATTAAACAACGTATGCATTTTCAACATGACGAAAGGATACAAGCGCGGAGAGACATACGCCGTGATACGGTTCGAAGTCAGATGTAGGGCATACACTTGGGGGTGCGTCATCTTTTGGATCAAGAGCAACGCGCGATAGGCGATAGGATGGGGTGATCTATATGCAGGCAATCGAAGAATTTTCAACATTGTATGGATGAACCTGACGTACCAAACACGAGCAAGCCTCACACAAGGGCTATGAGACTTGGAGAATGCTGCCCAAGTCAGTTGACGCAATGAATACAGAGGCTTCACAGTCACGGAAAAATATCGTTTAATCTACAGGCCACGGCTGCTAGGGGACTGCGCCGCATTGGGAGGTACGAACAGGTTTTGGCGATACCATTGCAACTCTAAGATATGACAGTTAAGTACACAGTGCTAATGATGCAAAACCAAATATTACCTCGGATAGATCCGCGGATGTCGTCCAAGGCACTGGAAGATCATTAGCTATTGCAGATAGGTAGTAAATACTGCAATTACCGGTGATTGCTCTCTTTGTAGATATCTCGTGAAACTTTCAAAGAAGGATACCACCTACGACAAAGTTCCTAGAGAAACATTACTCATGAGATCGGAGAAGCCCGACAGCGTCAACACACCTTGATTGAAGAGACATCTAATACGTATATGTCACAGCTCAGAATGTCCTTGAGCACACATATTAGCTTACTCACCAACAATACTAGTCGACACGTCCAAGTTAGCGAGCCCTTTCATACTATCAGGAGAGTGCAAACATACCGATAATGCAGCCAATCCACAATCTGAGGCATCTCTTCTGCGAGGAATGCCCGGTCAGCGTGCACCGAGTTCCCGGCCAATACTCCAGTCCGTTCTTTGGGTATCCATTTCTTGATGTATTTCAACACCTCACCAGAGACATACTCTCTTGAGTGCTGAGACGTTAGGCATGCGTGGGTCAACCCGGACTGGAGCGAGAGCAAGTGTTCAGTTCAGAAGGGTGAGAATGTGAGGAATATTTGAGAACACATTTCCGTGCTGCCTTGTACACCATTCACCCATGCTTGTGGGATTAAAGTTGGGTTAAATCATTGCACTGGACTCCACCACTAGGACAACTACTTACCGGTCTAGCACTGCTTGGTCTGTATGAATGACGAACTCAATTCCTTCGTCTACAAGCTCGAGATTACCGTTGGTTATGAGGACCTGCCCCAATAGAATTGACCCTGCATTAAAGCTTCTGCCGATGTAGACACTTACTGCAATCTCGAGTATCTTGTCGGCGCGTGGGTCGAGCCCAGTCATTTCGCAGTCAATCCATACAAGTGGCCCGGCAGCAAAATCCAATGGTTGCGTTGGAGTCATGTTCTGATGTAACTGTCGAATACGCGGTGAGACAGAAGATCTTCTTGGAAGAGTCACCCTATGTAGTCGTAGTCTACAGCCGAGCATGGTGACAGGTGTTGTCGTGACCGCGGGAAGTGACTGTAGCGCGAAGCGTGTGACCGCGTGCATGTGACACAATTGTGGCCATCTCGTACCGTGGCGTTGTCGTCCCGACCTTGTTTACACCTTCACCTCTGCCACACACCATGTCCACCCCCTTTGCGACACCCGGAATGTCTGGTATCAGAGAATCACGTCACGAATCCTCATCTCGTAGTATCTTGCGCAAGCTCGGCAGAGCCCCCATCTACAATCCGTACGACAAATTCACGCAGCCGGAGTTCGACGCGTGGATTGGTGACATTACTAGCGCGTTACGGAGTGCTCTCGGGAAAGAGGAACCTCAGAGTGGCCCCACGAAACAGCGCGAACACGCTGATCGCGAGTCGTCGTCCCAGGACGAGCGAGAATACGTTGTGGAAGATTCCTTTGCGGAGCTCAGAGCGCGTCGCGAAGCTAAAGGCAAGGAGAGGGCTCAGGATGTTGGGAGCGAGGAAGAACCAATCGTTTTGTCGGACTCGGAAGAGGAGCAGGGTAATGCTGACCAGTTGGACGAAAATTGGGGGCCCGTCTTCAATGCAGAGGGTTACCAGGCAGAGTATGACGAAGGGGAGGAACCGGATTCCGACGCCGAGAACGAACATCGGAGCATATCTGCAGAAATTATTGAGCTGTCGTCCGACGAGGAGGAAATCGCGAAAGACGCCGGCTCTGAGGAGGAAGATTCGGGGTCCGAAAAGGAAATGGCGGAAGTCGAGGACGACGTAGGCTCCGAGGAGGAAGACGCGGGTTCCGAAGAAGAAGCCGAGCGTGGAGATTTTGCGGAGGATGATGCGGTCGATGAGCGAGCTTACAGTTCCCTCCTTGGAGTGCATCATGATGGTGAGCCGGTTGCCTTTTGCCTTGGCATCTCAAGGCAGAGCGTAAGACATCACATTGACCTCACAGAAGAAGAAGTTGAAGACGAGGTCCCCTTGATTGACGACGAAAGTGAAGATGAGCAAGTAGGGGAGGAGGATGAACGTGGGTATTTTGTTGTCTGCCCATCTACTTGTGACAATTGAGAGTGGCGCCTCTTTCTCAGTGTTCCCACCTGAGGAAAATTCTCATCAACCGGCCGACCTGTCTGACCCGTGGGTCGGTCCCAGCACCTATGCAGAAGACTTCTACTCTGGCGGGGATGTGCCGTCGATTGCACTTGAACACGGTGATCCGCATAACCTCCCGACGGAGGAGAACATTGAGTTACTGGAGGAAGATGTCGGCAGTGATGGTTCGGAGGAAGAAGGCAGTGATACGAACTCAGAGGACGAAAGGTCCAAGTCGGTGGAGGTGATTGATGTGGATGAACCAGACGAATTGGACAAAGAGATTGAACACAGTAAGCGGTGCTCCCTCTACTTCAACGCTTTACTCTGACACATCTCTAGATGCCCCTCAACACCCTGTTGACTTGCCTGACCCGTGGAGTGGTCCGAGGACATTTGCGGAAGACTTCTATTCAGGAGGAGAGCTGCGAGAGAGCAATCTTCGCGCTCGGCGGCTGTCCCCGTCACACTTGACGCCAATGCTCAGCCGCAAAGGCAGTCCTGCAGCGGTCGGGGCTCCTCAAGCATCTCCGTCCACAATTCAAGAGTCTTACGAAGATGCCCATAAACAGCGTCGGACTTCGCCACTCTTTGCAGATACAGAGGCCTATCCTGCTTTAGAGGACGTGCATGACACCGTACCTGATGCGGTAGGTCCTTTCAACGTCGATGAAATGTTCGACGATCTATACGCAGACCTCGAAAAGGCCGTTCAGGGACCAGATACGCACTGGGACGAATCAGTTGTGTCAGGTGGGTGGAGTCTCTTCAGCGATCTAGCTTGACTTGACATCTGACTTGAATTTTAGCTGGGACATCTCTTGGCCAGGGCACCCACGAACATGATGCGGTAGTGGATTGGAACGCGCCAATCGCACCAGAAAGTGCTGATACGAAGAGTGCCCTTGACCATGCTTTCCGGAAACATGAAGTCCTCGAAGTCGATGACGATGAGGCAGACCACACAGCACCGCTTCAGAAGAGCCAATATGTGACTAATGCTACCAACGTCGAACAGCACAATCGAGAACACCAAGTTCCTACTGAGAATTTAGTAGAATTCACTGCTACACCAGCCCAAGAATCAGAATCTTTCCCTCGAATCATATCTACAACCCCAGGTGCGTAATCATGAAAGCGGTATATTACCACATTGTGACATTTCCTATATTATTAGCCGTCGTCCGACCAGAGCCGGTGAAGGATGAAGAAGAGCCGGTGGAGATGTCTTTGCATGACTCAGTAGCCCCCTCAGTTGATACGTGGAACATTCCGGCTGGCACTGGCTCTGCAGTGCACCCACCACCAGATCTCGCTGCAGGTGCGGATGACCATGACAAGGTCTCCGCTGCAGAAATTCAGCCTGCAGAAGGATCCTTCCCGAAACAAAGCTCTCCTGAGCTTGTCCCTGAGGCGGAAGAAGGATCCGAGTTCACTTCAGGTTCCAGATTTGGGAAGGACTCTGTCCCTGGCTATTCGGATACTTCAGTTGAACACGCAGCGGCGCCACTCTCAGAGGAGTTTGCAGGTATTTATGAGGACGACGAACCGATCATCGCCGTTGTGACGGAAGCGGAGTCGGATGACGACCAGCATTCTGAGCTTGAAGAATTCGACGCAGAGACTGTCATCGTCGTTGACGAAAGTGGTGCGGCTGAGGTGGAGTATACCGTCGAGGAGCCTATCACCGATGGCAGGCGAACTGAGGTGAGCTTGACCTTCAGGCGTAATTGGTTATCTGATTATTTTCAGGAACCGGAGGACGTCGAGTTGGGCAGTGTTGACGTCATTGTAGAGGACGCTCGTGCCTACGAGACCGAAGAAACTCCTCCGCTGCACACTCCCTTACACGAGCAGGATATTGCAGCTTCAGTGGACCCTGGGCCTCAAGAAGGCTCTGTTACGGGCCTCACAGGCAAAGATAAGGTTGTTCCTGAAGTTGTTGCACAATCATTAGACTCCGGAGAAAATTTTGACTTCGCTCAGCTCCAGTATCCGATCCAGGATACTGATGAGCCTGATACATTGGATGCTTTACAGGCACAGCACGACCGGTCTTCTGAACAGCACCTGGATTTTGGCGTGCCCATGCCTATATACGCGGACCCAAGCGTACCGGACCCTGCCAGTCCGCGTGCCGACAGCGACGCATTGTCAGGGAACGGGAGTCAAAGTGGTGGTACCCCTGCGGAAAGAGCACTTTCAATCGGTCTTCCCGTAGGATCTGGTCTCACGTCTCGCGGCGATACTCCAGCCGGCCTCTTCACTCCCTTGATTGCCGATGATTCTCTCCCTGCATCTCCTCGTACTCGAAACGTCGAACTTCGAGATCCCGAAAGAGCCTTCGGGCGCGCGACCGCTGGTTTCGAAGTGTCGACGAAGTCTGCTACGCTTCAAGCGGTACGCACTACATTGTTCGGACCACCATCTCTATCTGGTCAACCCATACCCGCGGATGTAGGCACGAGCACCAAGGTGAGCGCTCATGAGCGGCGCAACACTACTGAAGACCACGATATTGTGGAAGGGAATGTCATCGCCTACGACAGAATTTCTGCAGTAGATGCTACTGCAAGTGTATCTGCTGTTCCCGAAGGTCCTGATGGCTTTGATAAGGCCGCCTCTCCTCCCTCGGCTGACGACCAGAATGTAGAGGATGTTCCTTCCCTAGCATCTATGATTGATTCTAAAAACCTCGGAGCTCCTGCTGGTGTGGAATTGGCGCCTACCCCAGAGGTCCTAAGGCATTCAAGCCCTCAGGAAGGCACGCACGATACAGACGCAGAGGGTGAAGTAGATCCGGACTACGAGGGCAGACATGAAGACACTCTTCCAGGTCCCTCTTCACCACACGTGATCCACTACATCCCAGCGGCCGCCAAAGATGCAGATCCATTTGTACTTGCAAGTAGCAGTAGTCCAAGTGCTCCTGCCATGAATGGCGATAGTTCTGCTGGTGTGGATGTGAAATGTCAAGAGGCATCGCATGATTTGACTACCCAAAGACAGTGAGTTATTTGTTCGTCCTATTTTAAACATGTCCTAACTGCATTCCTGTATCAAAATAGGTCATATACGGACCGTGCCAATGGTGCCCGCGCAAAGACGACACCTGCAGAAGGTACAGAGTCACCAACTGCACAGTCTAATGACTTGTCGCAGAAAGATGAGACTGCAAACGCTTCATCCACGGCCAATCCGCGACAATTGAGGCTTCTGAAGCGGAAACGCAAGTCACCGGTTGAAGCGTCAACACGCACGACTCGTTCAATGGCGAGGAATATTTCCGATGGCGAGCCACCACCTGCACAGCCCTCAGAGGGTAAGGGAAAGCAGAAGGCGGTGGAAAACGACCACGAGGATGGCTCAAGTCCCACGTGCGAGAGCGTATCTGGAGAGTCCAAAACCAACGATGATTCGAAAGCACTCGCTGCTTCAAGTCACACGAACTCTCGTGCTTCCTCCATTGCATCGACTGTGCCCAGCAATGACTGGACAAATCCACCGACCTCACCAGCTACCGTACGGAACGCCAACCCCGCCGGATTTCATCAGCAATACTCCCTACCCTTCATTCATGCACATGGTGTAATGCGTCACCACCACGGGCGACCGGCCTTGCATGTACAGCTTCCACTGCCGCCTCAAGCAGTCCAACCTTCAAACTCCATTTCCCTTTCTATTTCTCCTGTGGACCAAGGACCGACAACTGAGACAAATTTCGTTGAACAACTGAGTCCTTCTCAACGAGTTGCGCCCCGACCCGAAACCGGTTCCCCAGTTACGCGTTCCAACTGTCGTTTTCACAAGATCAGTCTTCCGCGCGAGGAGAATGGCCCACGTATATACTTCGCTGTCCCGGGATGTTCTTTGGGAGATCGAGATCTTATGGAGCAAGAACACATTGAAGATCACGGACCGGCCACACACGATGCCAATACTCGGTTAGTAGCAGATATCGAATCTGTAGACTTCAGCCCATATCTTCTTGGGATTCTGCGGCAGCTCGTTGGCGTGGATCTTCTGCGGGAACAGGAAGTTTTCTACCTGCCACAGCAAGGAGAGCGCTACAAGTTCAAACATAAGCGCAAATCCAGAGTTGCGAAAATGCGACTTTCGCAAGGTGGTCCACTTGAGCATGCTGTTTCCCAGTCTCCGCGCCTATCAATGACTCCTCGTCTCTCTGCCATGAGGCCACCACCTTCTCGAGCCGGCTCCATATCCACCTCAGGAGGTTCAGCTCGTCGTGGTAGCCGCCCCACGACCTCTTCAATTTCGGAGAGCGGGTTGAGTGACGCGGATGACGGCGACTTGCCTGCAACCAAGCGCCAGAGAGGGTCTTCTAACAGTGTGGAAGTTGAAGTGGAGACGGCCGACTCTACCGCAAAAGCGTCAATCGTTGTCAGTCGTCGCCTTGTGCCTCGGCGGGGCAAGAAACTCGGTGCAGACGCTGCTGCTTATAAACCAGAAGAAGATCATCCAGAGAGCTCTGAAGTGGAGGCGGAAAATCGTCGAACCAAAAGACGGAAAGGTGGAAAGAAGGGTGTGAAGCGCACTCGAGCAGAAGATCCCCCAGATGAGCAGGCGACCATTCAGCCGAAGAAACGGAAGGTCCGGGCAAGCTCGTCTGAGAAGACAGAAGATCAACGGTAGCATGTACAAACTCGGGCCCAAGGTATCTAGCAAACATAGTGTGTACATAATCGTTTGCACATGCTGCAAAATGCATAATAATCTGCTTGTTCTGACGAATCTATGTGGGTGTGGGTGTGCCAGGGAGGAGTCTACGGTATCCCTTGGTAGGATTCGCGCTTATGACCTGCTATAGCAAGTTAGACACAAGGTGCACAAGTACACATTAATGAGATCTTTTCGCGCACCTGTTACGACGGTCTCAAATTCGGAGAGAAGAGTCTCTATGAGACCACGCCTGGTTCTGGCTACTCTCAAGACCAAATCCTCGACGACGCTTTGACTCATTCCGCAACTATTCATCATGATAGCCACACGGCGATACGCCTTAGGAATGTCTAGGACGGTGGTCCCCAAGCGTGAGATTTCGCCCTCAAAACCCGGGATGAAAGCGTCCTGGACCGGACAAAGTTCTTGCACGGAGTTCAGCCCAAATAGCGAAGCGACCAATGTAGCGTCTGCTTCATCGCCAGCCTGAGACGACACCGCAACCGAGACGAGGCTAGCCACGAATAAATGCCGATCTTTCGCTGCTAGCGACCCGAATACGTCCTCTGCCGACGTGAGTACCTTCGACAGCACAAAACCTTTTGCTGCATCATCGCACATTTGTTGGAGGTCATCTGGATCTCGAGTGCGCAGCTCATTGTCGACGTTGCCAACTGAAACAATGCCATATATCTCGGCCCTCGGATGTGATGACTCGAATGAATCTTGCGGTTCGTGATCATTAGCCCGTTTCAGCACAGCCTTTCAGCAAGTCAACACGGAAGTCGCAGTGAAGTGGAAAGCGCCACTTACCATCATCAAATAGCGAACTTTGAGAGATATCGAGCCTTGTCGCAGCAATCGTTCGATTCTTTCTACGATCTCGAGAGAGTCGATAATCTCGGGTGCATGCACCAGTCGTGACAAAGATCTGTAAAGGATCACGGCGTAGTCCTCATTACCGTTTTCTGTCTCAGTGAAGAACATGTCGAAGAGGTCGCCAGCTTTCTCTACGTCCAAAACGTCGTGCATCAGGAGCTCGGTAATGAAATGGGTCAGAGCAGCCAGATCCTGGATATCCCCCTCCTCCAGGATTCGCTCGGATTCGCTCTGGACAGCAGCCTGCATGGCGGACCTAAATGGATCGTCCAGGAGATACGGATCGGCCTTCCCGCAGCGGACCCGTTCACTTTGCACTTCGTCCATTATCCTCTGGCACAATTCCCCATATACCTTCGCGCGCATCCTGTCTGAGACGCCCCGCGTTAGCATAACGGATGCAAAGCGAGTGATGCTCGGCATGTCCTCCGTCCGCTCCATTGTGAGTGCCCAATCGACAACCGCGTCGGAGATACGATCGAAATTGGACTTTGTGACTTTGTTGAGGAGGCCACAGAGCTTCCGCTCTGTGTGGAGTGGATCAAGGGGAACACTCCAGGGTCTCCAGGGCTGGCCGGAAAGGTTTCGGGATGGAATGTGATGTGGCGATGAGATTGGGGTAGGTAACATAGTGAAAGGATGGAGGCAAATAGGAGGGCAGAAAAGAAGAGGCCGTTAACTGACAAGCGGTAGGCATGCATAGCTGCATTATAAAGCGAGAAAATATGAACGGCCATTGTTTCCAGGTTTCTGAATCTTGAGTCGGACGCCACATGCTCACGAAAATTAATTCGGTCCAACAGCCGCTGTCCCAATGCTAAAGCATATTGATGGAAAAGCGGGAGGCAGCGTGGAGACGCTCGCAGTGGCGTTCCCTAGCCACTGCACAATTGAGTACAGTCAGCGCCGGAGATGAAATAGGCCGGCGCTATTGGCGGTTTCATTAAAGTCACGGCTCCCCGTAGTACCAGCTGTGTCTACTTCCGTTGTAGGAATACAGCGTATGAATTCTAGAGAGTAACTGCCTGTCAGATGGCGCGGAAGTGAACTAAGTAAAACCCCACCTCATCAGGATGCTAGACCCTGAAAATTATTTGTTCTGTCGGTATGAAGGAAACTGGAATACTAAGTCAACTGGTCATGATGATAGCCAAACAAACTTCATCGATGGCGTGACATGTTTAAAGAGACGGAACAAGAAGACCGTCTCGTTTGGCAACCAGTCACTGGCACGTTTACAAAAGCAGGAAATCCAGGACGAAGCAAAGCGTGAGTAAAATCTCACTTTCGGACAGCAGTTAGACGAAATGACGACCGCTTCATTCCGAAAGAAAGAGAACAATGAGGAACTACTGTAAATGGGAATACCGCACCTTTCGGGTGCCATACAAGTTCCGTAGCAAGCGATAGAGCAGTCTTCACTTTCTACCAGTAATCAGTCTCTTTTTGGGTCTTTCTTCCACTTCGTTGTCATCATCATCGTCGCTATCCTTGGATCTCTTTGCGACAGGCTTCTTCTTTGCCGGTACCTTCTTCACAGCAACCTGTGCTTTCCGCGATGCTTCTGCCTCGACCTCTTCGTCGACGTCTGAAACGAAAGCGTCCTCAGACTTCTTCTTTGGTTGGGGTTTGGCCTTGCTAGGCCCTGCAGAGGCGGGCTTCGCTTCTTTTGCACTGTTCCTCTCACTAGTCTTCGCTTTGTCTGTATCATTATCGTCCGATGCAAAGGGATCGTCATCGACAACCTTCTTCTTCAAGGCAGGTTTCGCCTTCACGGGAGCAGGTGTCGTGACCTTATCAGTAGCTGCATCCTTGGGAGTATTGAGCTCTGCAAAGTACTTGTCCTTGAGATCCTAAAATCTAGCTGTCAGATAAGACACCCACGGGAAGGATGCACATATCCGACATGCCTTTATTTCCGAATCTTTGAGAAGAGCGGCGTTCTTCCAAACCTGGAAATGCACGTCATGATTTACAATTAAATGCTTTCCGAAAAATGCTCGCACTGACCGTCGACGGCACCCCGCTTGGGTGCTTGCTATCAAGGCCTGGACACACCAACATCCATGTCAACATCGGGAATGACATTTGAGTGGTAATAATATACCAATAAGAGTGTATAAGTCGGACTTGACGCCCGTCAGCGTCATGCCGTGCTTGCCCAGCAACACCTTCATAACCTGTATAATGGCGTTGTTGAGCGCGTCTTTGGAATCACGAGAACAAAATGGACCTCACCTCGGTAACGATGCTCTTGTCATATACATTAGGCATGTACAGACACAACACGTGCGTATGATTTGCAGTCTCATTCTGTGAACACGTAGCCACTTTGGCCGTATCTGCACACGTATCTGACAGAGGCCCCAAAATGAGGGAATCTAAAGAGTGGTTGTACAGCGAATGTATATAAAGGTGTGAAGCGACTCACTGGCGATCGTCAACCAGATGGCGTCTACCCTCTCCGGAGGGGCAAAGATAAGCCTGCAATGGGCGTGAGAACACAGGCCACCGCGTTTACCAGAATAAAAGACCATTTGCCAACCACATAGCTGTGACGTAATGATATTTCTTTCAGTTTCTCAGTTGCTTGGGCTTGAATCTATCGGAAGTAAGTTGAAGTTAGGAGACAACAGTCCTGGATTGATGTGCGCATACTTCCTCTCGGACTTCCTTCTTGCTCTTTAATCCCTTCTTTTTATTTGAACGTATTGGAACACTGGGATCGTTCTGTGTGACCATAATCAGCCTTAACAACGATTGAGAGTTTTGATGTAAAACGCGACCCGCCTTGACCACTTCAACCTTCTCTGTCACCTCCTTCACTGTGAAGAAAATTCAATCAATACGCAACATACGTGGTACCAATAGCCTACAGTATTCAGCAGCTTCTTCGATCGCAGCTTCTGCGTTGTCGTTCTCCCTGCCTTGCACTGGTTTCCTCACCCACAGCCACTGCAGGGACGTCAGCGATCACACTTATTTGCGCGACTGATGTATTCACTGGCTTCGTACCGTCATCTTGCACCATTGACGGTTTGTACTGTCGCGAATTGATCACAATCAATCAAATACAATGTTCGGGCGTACCCATACCTTTGTCAGAAAGTCTGACAAGGGAATGTCAGAGTTAGGCGTCCATGCATAGGAGTATGCAGGAGGAATGATATCGTCTCCTGCAGTCATCGTGTGGTGTATACGTTCCAGTGAGAAACGAAAGGGTGGTTACAACTCGTAAGTGTTGGATGAAGTTGAGATGTGTATGTATCTGCCAATGAAACGCGCGACGCGTTATGTGGTTCTGTTTGCGTTGTGGCAGTGCGGATTCAAGCAAAATCGCCCATAGGAAATGCAAGTATCAGTGGAGACATTACGTCATCTAAATCGACAGAGACATACAACAGTATAACTACAGGAGTGGATAGAATATGCAAGCAGTCAATATAAGTAACCTCAGATAGGAGCACCCTGGTCGGGCAGCCTCTCTATCGCATATCGTCTTCTGACGATATACATGAGAGGCACTCCCGGGATTTTGCGAATGCGCCGACGAAGCTCTCGGTCGCAGGTAGCGACAATGTAACATTTGTGCGAAGTGACACGTTGGATAAGACAGTCGTCGGCATAAGTTCCTGTATGTGAACAAGTAAGCCTCTCAAAGCGTGGATCACGAGCCACTCTGCTCTCTCAGATTAGCATGTGCATTGTGGATTAGCAGAACGTCGACATACCTCAGAGCTACACGGTACCGGTGGCCCAGCTTCTCCAGTTCGGCCATCACACAATCAGTGACGCAAGGTATACCTGAAAATTCTTTGTTTATTCCTGAGGGTAATCGAGGAGTGAGCGTGCTCACATTTGGCATACAAACAATCCATCATGCCGCTAATCAACTCCAGCTTGTTTTGCAGACTGAAGTTGACGAAATTCGTATCAATGAGCACACGATATGGCGGCACAAGCGCCTCGTTGTGTTGCAGGAACAGAGAAGAAGCCATTTGAGGACTGTCACACTCAAAAGTGAAGGCGAAGAACATGCAATGATAGGCAGGACATACACTCGACGGACTGCCTTCTCCTTCTCACTTTCTTCCTTCTTCTTCTGTTTCAACTGGTTCTCCTTTCTGTAGCATTTCCGACAAGTATGAGATATCCTGCCAATCGTTGCGACATGGACACCACCCACAGCCGGATATCGTTTGGGTTCAACATACGTTTAACCGCAGCAAACTTACGTGTTTTCTTTGCTCTGCCCTGGTACAAAATCCGTATAAACGAGGAAACTAATCCAGACGAAGCAGACATAACACACCATGATGAGAATGCAGATCAAAGGTACAAAATTGTAATATTTACGAGACTCCAAGAAGGACGTGGGAAATATGGTTACCTAAGGTTAGGATTGAGACTCTACCTACTATTGCTCAGACGATCTCTCAATCGCGAGGTACAGCTCGGTCAGTTTATTGTAAGTGGAATGTTTCGATGTATCCTGCGAGACATCTCAACTTTCAACACTTAGTACTTCCGATTCCGAGGGCCCGATCAATGACTCGGATGAATCTTCAAAGAGTGTGGCAGAGTCGCAGTTTCGGAGGGCACACACAACACACAGTGGAAATTGAAATAGGTATACGTAGCTGAGATCAGTAAATTTTAAACGAGCTTAATTCTTTTCAGCCAAAGGAATGACACCCTTGACTGGTGGCTGTAACAGCCATCCTACAAAGAAAACCCTCAGATTGTCCTCTGAGTGTCAAGTCAGTCAATGCACCACTGGCAGCAGGGAAAAACAAAATGATTGTCAATCAAGAGTACCTTCACCTTAGACCATGCTGTTTGAGGTGCGGGACGCGTTCTCGCAAGGCCTGCTTGCACAGAATGCATGAGAATTCGTTCTCAAGGGGCCTGAGTGCAGCCTGAAGCGACGCCACCGATAAATCTGGTATTACAGAGTTGTATCAGTTGATCAGCTACCATGGTGCAAAAATTGGAGTTTGTGTACGTACCAGGTCAGACCTCCCAGAGCAGATGGGCCGCCTCCAGTGCCCACGCGAGAGCAAGCGTTCGCTGCCGCATGAGACCGCACACATTGTTCGGGGTATGCAGGCGTGGCGGTTCTAAAAGAAGGCGCTTGAGCTCGTTCATACGGTTCTGATGCATGAAGAAAAGACGCTTGAGGTAGAGCGGTCCGATTCATGCGGCAAGCTTGTCCGACACCGTGGAAAGCGAAAACGACAGAAGAGTGGCCGATGATTCTGTGAGTTTCTAACAACCGACCAACTCGAAATGTCTCGAACTTGAAGATTAAGATGTTCATAGGCCGCCTTTGCCACGTGGCTATCAATCTTACACCCGTCAGTACTGGTCGTATTTCAAGTCGCTGAGCGACAAGCCTGCGGTCTGCAGGCTTCAATGTGCAGAGGAGGGAGATCGCACACCAATCGCACGCTCACGCTTCAGATGAAGCCAAGCACAGGATTGAAACAGCTCAGTCGGAGCCTCTCAGCGCCACGTACTAGCACTCAGTATGCGAGGAAGTTCAGGATAACTATCGCACTAACCAAGCTACTAGCAGAAGCCCGACGAGAAGAGTGATGACATGAGCATTATGAGAGCCATGTTTGAATGGTTTGGCAAAAGAAACGAGGGAGCTCGATGAAGAACCACAGCGAAGCTCCAGAGAAGCACCGAAATGGAGCGTTCCGAACTGAAAAAGTTGAGTACGAGTCATTAGAAGCTCAGACACAGTTGGAACAGAAACTGCATGAGGGAGATCCAGCAATTTACGCACAAGTGAATACTGCAGCATGAACCAGAGTACGTCAGATCGATCTCTGGGTGTTGAATCGGTGTCGTGACCTGGACGACAATTAGCAGAGGAAGAGCGATACGGAGTACCTTTATGGCCGCCCATTCTGAGAGGAGATGACCCACTCGCCCTCGCAGCGATTGTTTACACAGGTCGCACGAGAGCTCGTTCTCCAAAGGGCCGAGAGCCACTTCAAGTAAGGCTGTCGATAAATCTAAGGTGGAGAATGGATACATGCTGAGACTACACTTCCGCAGTCATGGCAAGACGCACTAACTAGGTCTGGCATCCCAAACGATTTGCGCAGAGGCCAGCGCCCAGAGACGCGTGAGTGTCTTCTGCTCCGGAACATCACACACCGATGTGGGAGCGTGTGGAATAGGCGGATGAAGGAGGAGACGCTTCAGTGAGCTCATACGGTCGTAATGGAGGAAGAAAAGACGTTTCGGATACAGTGGACCGATCCGTGCGGCAAGCTCATCTGTCGAGGTCGGGAGAGAGAACGAGAGTAGGTAAGGGGAGATGGCAATAGCGGCCTCTTCGAGACCATGACGGGCAGCGAGCGCATACGTTTGTATGGGGAGCGTAGGTGCATGCGCGAGTAGTAGGGCAAAAAGCGGGGATGATCCGGAAGAGTGATATACGGGAGAGACACCATAATTGACCAAGGCAGACAGGGCGGCGGAGAGCGTGTCAAATGAAGGGGCGTATCGGGTGCAGGAGATGCTGTAGACGTACGACGTTTAAAACATCTGCAGATTCGGTGAGGGTAGTCATCGGGACAAACCCTTCCTCATTCTCCTCGGAACTCGTGCTGAGTGGGAGCGAACCACCAAAGCCGTTGTGTGACGCCCTAAACAAACGGTAAGCGTGAAAGAAGACGTTATTGGTCGATATCAGGATGAGATCAGACGAATGTACGTCAATGTCTGCTGTTGGGTAGAACGTCGTAGAAACAGAAACGGTGAGCGAGCTTGCTGTGTCTAGGTGTTCTGCGGGAGTTCCAACCTAGAGCAGGCTTGAATATTGATTGGAACGTGAGATTAATATCACTGACTGGGGTAATCGCTAATTGCGTATCCAACGCAGGTGTAAACTGGGTAGGAGGCACTCCTCCGTCTCCCGTTTGGATGTCTGGCAGACGAAGGAAGTCAAAATAGTCCATGGACTGTGCAGTGGTCCACGGTGCAGCTGCGTTTTATCTTATACTCGCCTATCGCTTCATTATGCACAGAATGCGGCTGCGGGATAAAGTATCTCCATGGTAGCATCACTCCTGAGAGAAGCTTTCAGACCTCTGTAACCTGCGGCCGACACCGGTAAGTCACGGTTGTACAGACACGGATACTGTAGGTTTACGACTAATCCGGATGGTCACAGGTCACACGGATTTTCAACCACCCCGCCAATAATTTTTTCTCAATTTATGAGATTTTATGAGATTTTTCGAACCAAAAAAGGCAAAGCCTGTCCGGATTGAAAACCTACAGTATGCGAGGTACGAGGTTGAAGCAGAGTTGTCTACCATCTGCCTTCGGGAGACTAGTAAGTTGGCGCATTGGTCAGATCTATGTCAACCAATGACCTTGCGAATAAAATAATCGTCACCGAATGGCTGCCATAGTGCTACAACAGGCCAACAAGTTACAACTTGGGTCCCGCCGCCGCGGGCTGATATGAACATTAGTCCCAATTTGAACTGAAGAAAGGAGACATGGACATCATGCACGATGCGACGGATGACACACAGACTTTCTTTAGCATTTACTTACATTTTCAGCAAGCACTGTGGCCTGTAGTCCCTGGCCGGTCGGAAATGGGTGCCAGTGGAAGGCCGCAGCATTGATAGTGCTCCAAGCGTCCAGCAGTTGCAGTGACTTGGATCCGGAGCACAACTCGTGCCATCAGCTTGATCTGAGTCGAACCAATGAATATATTCTCGAGTTCTTCAGAAGACTCGTGGAGCTCGTAGTCATCGTGGTCATTTTTATTCAGCGCGGCTCTGCAAGGAACTTCACCTTTTTAACACATCAGTACGCTCCCGCCCCAGATGCTCAGAGTGCTGTTGTGAATAGACGGATACATTGCTATAATACTTATAGGCCGCACAAAGATCATGTGGAGCTCAGAGGGTTTACTATTAGTACCATTCGACTGGTTCGAATCACCCAGACAGTAGATATTCACGTCCGAACACTTCACAGCCTACTCTGTGGTCGTTCGAAATAACATGGTAACATGTACCACAATACTCACCATTATCGATATTCCGCCCCGCAGTCTCCAATTGTTGTAATCAATCGTCTACCATTCGAGCGTTCTAGCACCACTTCGATCGCTGCCTTATCTGCGTTGGTGAGCTGCAAGGCGAACACTTTCTGATTGTCATCGGTGTGTTCAGACAAGCCCATCCGCGCGCCTGTTGATTCAAAATGGATAAGTAACGAAACTGCGCCTATCAATGAGACGCCCTGGAAGAGTGTGAAACATGCCTATGATAACAGCGCCAACGCAAGGATGGTCGAGCACCCAGCGTGTCGCCACATTCGCTATGCTAACACCACCATGTCTGTCGCCAATGTCGCGTAGCACAGATAGCAGGGACTGGAATAAGGACCAGTCTCCCCACGCTTTCAGAATCATGTCGAGATACTGAGATGGAGTTGAGAACGGAGTGAAGCCCTTGGAGACACTGAAGAATTGTACCTTGCGTTGGGACGGGGTAAGGTTCCCGGAATAGAGATCTGGCTCAGCCTTGTGAAACCATTTGTCTGCGAGGAAACCGCCGCACTAGGTTCCCCGATCAAGACAAACGCTTAAACGTATGTGACGACTACCACTCACCAGTGTACCATATGTAAGCAGTTTAATACCGTGCTTCCCACAGACGTCCGCCATCCCGTGGAGCGGACGCGTGTCGATCAGCGAGAACTACAACAATCTCCCGTTTATCCTGAGACCATCGTGGAAGAGAAGAGACCTCAGCTGACCTGAATCTGATTTGATACAATGGATCCCGGCCCCAACTCCGTGCAGATTTCATCGGTGCGAATTGTATCAAAATTGCACAATCCAATCGTCGCGATTTTACCCTCAGCCTGCAGATCTTGCAAGTATCGTAGGGCGGTCAAGTAGCCCTTGTCGCTGTAATCCTGCCAATGAAACTGGAGAAGAATTATGTTAAGATATTTACCGCCATGAAGGAAAAGTTAAAATTGACCTGCAACAGATCGACGCGCTGTGCTTGCATGCGATCGAGACGCTCTTGTACCGCAGCCTCTACTACGGCGCGCGTTGGATTCGTGGGGCGGAAAACACACCACTTCGTGGCGCCAACTACACTCTCAGGATGGGGCAAATTTTGCCGAAATTGTCCCTACGGTGATGTCCTCTTAGTATCAGCAATCTAGGAAGAGAAGATCAAGAGAATGCGTACAAAGATAATCTCAGAGCTACCATAATGATCAGCTGCGTAAGTGAAGATTTTGCATGAGGTGCACCGCATCGTGGAACAGAGACAGTGTGCACACCCTGAAGAGAAGGGGGAGTCCGACTGTAATTAATAAAAGTCACTATGCGGGTACGCTCAGGCTCACCATGTCTATGTAAAGGCGGACTGGGTGTCAGAGATGAACAAGGCAGCCGACTGTCCTACTCACCAAATGCGGTGTAACCGAGCTCTGCGTACAGAGCCATTTGGCGGCGAACCTTGGGCGTCGGAGCGCTTCCCCAGGCATTGCTGGAGAGCTGCCAGAGACCCGTCCAGATGCGGGGGACGACAAAGGGACCAAGGCGGAATGTCCCCTGGCGAGCAGACATCAAAGGGGTGTCCACAGACATGTCAGCGTCGATCACGATAATCGAGAGGACTGAAAGTTCAATCAAACTCTGCCAGTGCTACACGAGCTCATATATTGTCGAATCGGCTCGCATTTCAACACCGGGTCAACAGGAGTGTTTACAGATCGGTTACACTGGATCACGTATGGTCGCCGGATGGCAGATGGCAGTTGGGCGATAGGGATGATGTGCTGACCGTCTCGATTGTTGGCCTAACACCAACGCACGGGCGGGCAACATTAGGACCCCCGACAATTGGTGAATAGGCCTGATCCGGAGAGGGGAAAAATGTCCGTTGGGAGAAAAATTTTGGCCCAAAATGTCCGTGAAAAATGAGGCATTTTTTGCTTCCGCGGTCTAACCTTAAAAAGGTAATTTGGGCGCTTCTGAGGGGGCGGCTAGATGCTGCGGCGTAGACGCCGCCTCCTCCGACGAGGCCCTGTCCGCCTTCCCCCGCCAGGCTGCGTTTGTCCGGCCCCGGATCAGGCCAACCCCCTGATTTGTCCGTGAAATACCGGCATGAGGCGCTCGAAAGGTCAAAATTTGTCCGTAACTGGCTCAGGGACCTTCCCCAATTGTCGGGGGTCCTGCAACATTCGCAGTTACATCTCCCCGGCGATCAGAGTGATCGCCGAACTGCACTCACAGCAGAACTCTCTGCAATCCCGGGCAACCTTAGGCGGCGTGAATGTTTTCGAGAAAAAATTAGTATTCCACGATGACTCAGAATGAGGTGTTTTACTGGCTCAATGGCTAAGACGTAGTATCGATGAGTATTGAATATTGAGTGCCGGAGCGCACAAGAGTCCCGCTCGCTCCGAGCGCGGACCAAGATGGTGCAATTTTAACGTATTTGTATGCGGTAGGCCACCAGGTGGCGGTGCCAATCCTGGGCATCGTCTGGCAGAAAATTGAAACAACGTATGGCGGCAGGTATTTGCAACCCATGAAAATTTCGTCCCTCTTACATACTGTGTAAGGTATTATCTGTTCCGATCAAATAGCTCGTTGCAAGTTGCTACGTACCTGCAGTCTTTTGTCCAAACAGAGCGTAGATGACGGTGAATAAAGCGGCCGTGTTCGCGCTCCGCATCTTCCTGCGGGTCAACTCCATATCGGACATGTACAGGTGGTATTGCTGCAACGAGGATTTGTGCGAATGGAATGCGTGGCCCACCCTGCTATCCTCGTCATATCAGGGAAGGACAGATAGGTATCTCGGTAGGTACACATGACCAATGTATACGTACACAGTATCGCACGCTGAAGCTACATAGGACAGGCCCTTGCCAGCTCTGCGGACACCGTGAGTTCATCGATGAAATTTCCCTTCCTGGCTTCTTTGAAGGGAGTACCACTGCTGCATGCTCATGACCACCAAATGCTAGTCAAGGTACCGAAGATACCCTCGGGTGCGAGTAATGTGTCCGGCGACCTGATCGACAAGTTCTTGTGGAGGTCAATGGCCGCAGGTCGTACACATTTTCGGGCCCGTCAGGTGGTATTCAGATTCACGGTTATGGCAACCTACAGCAGCGCCGAAAAGTTGGGTACCTTGGCCGTATGAAGTCACCCGACTTCACTAACTTCGCGATAGTTTGGAAAGAATGGCGGCTAGACCCACATGCTCTTACACCACGATCAAGTTTTCGGTTGACGGGTCATCGATGATAAGTAGGCGCGTGGAAGGCGCTGCCGGCGTCGCATTCGGAGTGAATGACGCCAAAGATGCAAGCATGATTCACAGGCATACAGCCAAATCGCCGCGATGCAAAAGCTGCACGCTGGCGGGCCCGTTTCTGAGCGACAGGTGGGTGCTTCGTCCTTATCTTCGGCCAGGGCTCCATCGTCCTCTCTTCCTGAGGCGGTGCAGATCACGCGAGCTGGCACGTAGGTGCACGAAGCTGCCTGTGCGGCAGCACACAAGCAGCTTCGATCCATATCTGTCGATTATCACTCAGTGCGAAGAGCGCCGCTGACCCTGAAATTTCAATCGGTACTCAAATCGCCAACCTAACAGTTGATGATATGCTCCGGCTATTTTTCCACCGCAAGCGCTGTACCCTGAACCGATTGCTGACAGATATAGGGAGGCCTGACTTCACAAGTGCATATAACGCTGGAAACGGTCGATAGACCGGATGATTCTACAAGGCCGGGCGCGCCATAAGAGTCTGAGCTATGTCTGCGTACAGACAACATCTCCACTATGCCTGCCCCGGAAACCCGTCACGAAGCCCGACCAATCCTCGGACATGTGTGCGTCCCCTCTTTCTGCGCTCGGTGGGACTAACCTGAGCTCAGATGGTTCCAGCAACTTGATGCTGGATAGCTTCATTGCCAATGCGACGGCCGATGAGCACGTTACCCCGCATTTTACATGCTTGACGCAAGCCTGACGTTGAGTGAACAGTCTACGCGCGGTTGTCCGGACTATGCTGGCGACCTCTCCCCCTGCGGTCACCTCCGCATTTACCACTGCCGCGCGTCGTCACTTGGAAAAGGTGAACGCTCGAACCCCTCCTACGCGCGTGAAGCTCTTCGTGAGGCTCAATGACGGGACGTCGCGCCCCTCGGCCGAGCTACCGCATGCCCTTCGGAGAGCACGCGTCTTGTACGGTGCTGGAATGGGCTTTACCAGTCTCGGCGTGCTGACCGGTTTCGTCCGAGCGACGATTGGGCTGCGTTGGGAGGAGGACAGCGAAATCGCAGATGTCCTCGCTGCGATTGATGCAGATATAACGCAGGCGATTCAAAGTTCCAAGGAGGAGATGGCGGCCGGGAGTGTTACGGACATCGCCGCAGCGCGGACAGCAGTCGGTGAGCTGCATGCGGCGCTGATCGACAGCAGCAGGGATGTGGAGAGTTGGAATGGCGAGTTTCCGTTCGAGCGCGCGGTGGCTAGCATACAGTACTGGAAGCTGTGATTTCTGATGCGTAACAGGATATCAGCGTGTCCCAAATCCACACCTACGTACATTAATTTATTTCTATACCTGTCACTGTTGTTCCTATGAACTCAATCTCGAACGCACTCCTATAAATTTTCCAGACATTAAGAAGTGCCAAGAAGTGCTCAATATAATTGTGTTTCTCACTAGCATAGTATTTGGAATACCCCATGGCCCATACGGAAGAGCTCTTTTACGGAATTGCGTGGGATGTCGACGATGGTTATCAGCATAAGTTAAGAGCAGCGGAAGGCAGCACCCGAACTTAACCTAATTCATTACCGCAACTGTGCATATCTCCTCACATGCACGGTGACCTTTCCGACTCTGCCAGAGGTCTTCAGAACCAAACTGACCGTTAGACGATCGCGACAGCTGATATATATGATAGTCAATGTAGGAGTTTCCGATTTCCGCTTGCCAGGAGCCCGTCACGATCAGAATGGGCCCCGGCTTCGATCGTTGCCAAATATTCGTGAGTACTTGCGCGTAGTAGTCAGAACCGAGTTGCCTGTTAGCTCACTGGACATTTTCTTTGAGATGCGTCCGGGGAGAACTTCACCGCCGTGGAGTTATAGAATACCGAGAATAACGTGACCTGCATGCACTGGACAACACGATCCAGCCGAGGACAGGATGCAACCGGCCGCAGTCTGGAGTCAAATGTCTCGGCGCACAGTGTGGCTGCCTGACATCTCTCGGCCAAGTTCGTAACAAAGGGGGAATAAAAGACTTGCATCCGTCGTCCGCCTATTTCCATCATCTTGCTCCCTACCTTAATTACCTCTCCTATAACGGTTATTGATTCACGCAGCAGCGCTGCTCTTTGCTCCACGACCCCGCGTTCCACTTTATTCCTGTCTTCACCCTTTGCCATTTCGATATGTTGTCGGTCAGGCAAATCTCCCTCGGGGCGGTCTTGGCTGCTGTGGCAGGCGCACAGCTCGTGGCAGCGCAGTCGTAAGTTTTGTAATCCAACTTTTGTTGGGTATGGAGCTTACGAAGGAACTTTGGTAGTCTCTCATCGCAGTGTCAGTCGACCCTGGCAAGCCTTGTGACCTCCAGCGATGCAAATTGTCTGGACCTGTCGTCGTTGGCTGGTCTCATCGTTACCAACTCTAACACCTCGGTCATCGGCCCGGTGAACAACTGGTTGACAGGTCTCTGCGCTCAGCCAGCCTGCAACAACGCCACGTTGACCGCGTTGGTCGGCAATGTCACTTCGGGCTGCTCTAGCGATCTACAGTCCCTTGGCTTGTCGTCTTCGCAGATCGCCCAGCTGCCGTCGGTGGTACAGGAGTTCTATCCGACAGTGCGAAAGATTTTGTGTCTATCCGAGTGAGTTCCTAGATATTTCTTCCTTTTGATCCGACTGGCCGATCACGTCTACTCGTGCACTCTTCCTCACACTCCTACGCAGTACCTCGAACAACAACACTCTTTGCGCCACGGAGACCCTCACTAATATCCAGCCATACACTGGCACGCTTACGCCGTCCAACATCAAGTCGTTGATCTCGCAGATCGCTCAAGGAAGCATTCCCAATGTGCCGAGTAATGTAACCTGCACGGACTGCACACAGGCGGCATTCGATGTCTTCAACGAAGCGTTCCCCAACTTGGTTACCTCTGGCGTTAACGGAACTATTTCGAACGAATGCGGTGCAAGCTTCTTGAGTGCGCTACATCTCCATATCTTCATGAGTATTCTGTTGTTTGATGCGTGCCATTCCTAGGTTCCCCACAGCCCGCGACAGTCAGCCAGACGGCCAGCAACGAAGTCTCCAGTAGTACTTCAAACAGCGCGTTTACCACTGTCGTTCCTGTTGGTTCATTGTTCGCTGTTGCTTCTTTCTCTATTGCTGTGACTACTGTGATCGCGCTCCTCGTCTAAATGGTTCATTCGATGATTGTCGCGTACGGACTTGTTATGGACAATCGCTCTATCTCGTTTATTTATCAGAGGCGCTGTATCCGTACTCTGTACGCAATCACTGCGGACTTTTCTACTATTGAACTTTGCTCCGTGGTCTCGGGGAAAACTTCAACACCTCTCCGACGTCAAACTTTGTATGAAAGCTATGAGAGGGGATGATGAATCAATTAATCATGTGGTGCAAGGAAGGCACATTGACTGAGTCATTGATTGGCTACAAGTTTACATTGAAGCCATTACCGCCAGCAAAATTAGCACTTGCCATGTAAAGGTGCAATCACTGTAATGGTGGTGAGGCAGCGTGACTGTTCTGCCGCATGTCGACTAGCATAGCACCACGGACCACGAACGTCTCCGTTTATCCGATACGATGGCATTGAATTGCTCGCCATCGTTGATGTGAGAGCCACGAGTAGCGAACCGTACGGATGGCATCAGTCACGAAATCGAAGAGAAGGCTCACTTTCAGCATTTACTCTGAGACAATTCCCATGTACTCGTCTAGGTCACTAGCATTCCGTTCGGGGATGGAAGGGAAACTTGAGATGCCCCGACAAATTGTATATACCATAACCAGGTTCCTGGTTGTCGGAGTAGATATGCGCGAACCAGCCTATCCCTCTACCCTCGACATCCTTGAGGTATTCGCACTTCGAATCGAGCAATTCGAAATACGCCTATAATTGGTACAGGTCGAACGAAATAATATTTACGTTGAGTGGGAGAACACACCTGCTCGTTTGGAATGTCGGCAACAGCATATGGACTATTGGGTTGCACGCTTGGCGATGTTACTGAGGGCCAGCCATTCTGCACAGTATTAACCAGATTGTCAGCCTGAGTCCCGTGCGTCAAGAACCAGTGATTGGGTGAAGACGTACCTCATCAAAGTACATCTTCTTCCCCCCTCCATTGTCAACGAAGAATTCGAGGTTTTCGAGTACGATGGGCCAAGAGTTATTTGCTGTAGTGCCCGCGTAAACGCAGATGAACATGTCTGCATGAGCTGATACGTTGAATACGTACCAGTGGAAGCGTTCTGATCAAAGAACGGCAGCATGTGGATATTGATAAAGTCGATAGCGTCTAGCACATCCTGCGCGCCTCCGCGTTCCTGGTACCCGTACGCGAGCTCGCTCACTGTGACAGGGATATTCAGGTCGGAGAGGTTTGCTTTGGCAAGGAGCACCTGCTGGGCAAGTTCTTGATGCGGGAGCACGTTATCGTACAGCGGTTCCGACCCGAACTGCACACCCCGCGTAACAAATTTCGCTTTGGGGTTAGCATGCAGCGTTGCTAGGAGCGTGTCGCGTCTGGTCATCCAGATATCGCCTCCGGTGAAACCAAACTATGATAGGCAAAACGGTATGAGCCCGCCCGGCGACTTGAATGAAAAGTTAACTCTCACCCAGATCAGAGCATGGACGCCCAGTCCATTATCCCAAGCTGCATCAACGATATCATCACTGTGAAACGGCGTTAGCGTTTGTGGCAAAGAGATTGAAAGATGCGAGCCGGCTTACTAGAATCCATCTCGATCGCATGCGCCGTAGAGGCGGACATAGCGAGAGTTGAAATGATTCCGAATGTCGGCAAACTCTTTGTTGAGTTGCGTAGAACTTTGACCTAATTTCAACGGTCATGGAACGCGGCGTCACAATAAGTGTCAATGCGGACGGTATGATCAAGTCGGTGCAGCTAATAGACGTACAAGCGGTTACTTCGTAACTGAAACCAACAAATGCATATTCCGTACTAGGATCGCACCACCAGTGTGTGTTATCACGCGGTAAAACCGGAGGCATCGGAAACCCCAAGGCCGGGAAACAGAATGGCGCTGGAAGGGCCGTTTCGTTCAACGCGCGAGTTTGCACCACCGGGTGAGCACGACCAGCATGAGCGGCAAAAAGTAAGAGGGCACAGAGCAACGCTCGAATCGCCATCAAGACCTGCCCGTGATACGAGCTCGAGCCACCAGCAGCTATGTCTTTAAGTAGTCAGTGTGGAAGAACTAGCTCAACCACGGAGAGGATGCCGGCAGAAAGACTCATGTGTTGAGACAGGCAGCTGACAGTGAGCTTGAACAAGACGACTCGGGCTTCAAACCATAGAGGCTGACATCGCAGGAAGGGCGGGGTTACGCAAGGACTACTAGAACAACGCTCAGTCGGAATTAGAACAGCGTTCTTCCAAACCTGGTGGGCCCGAGACCCAAACAAGAAGTACTAGACTTGTCTTATACACCCAAGAAGCTGCTCACCATCAGACATTGGATACGGAATGTCCACGAAGGACACGGGAAAATTGAAGGAGTCCGCATGGAACAGGATCGGCCAGAAGTCACGTGTTCCATCACGCGTTAAGTATGCCTGCGTGAGGGGAACTCAATGATAGTCTAACCGACGTCGACATCTCAGCTGCATTTGGCGTCTATGTACTGTGATTCCAGAAGACGAATTATCCAATGAGATACATAGTACATACAGCAGAGTTTTCAGACGACTAGCTCATATTGGATGAGTGTACACCGAGCGGGAGCATTGCAGGATCTTGAACAGCAGTCCTTTCCCACACAGTTCGCGCAAGCTGCGACATCAGATGTCAGAGAGTACTGGATAGGGATGACACAGCACTGACGTGTTCTTCTGCTTCCTTCGCAGTGATAATATTCATGTGATCAGGTATAATGCCACAGTTCTAAATAGTTTTTCAACTAGATAAATTGACAAGGTCAGTAGTCATTAGAGTATATCTCACCAGCTCCATTTCATCAAGGTCGCGAAAATTCAGACGGAGATCTGTTGGTATCTGGGTAGGCAAAATTATGACATGTACAGTTGGCGCAAACGGTCTCGAGGAGGCTATTTTGGTAGACATCGCCTAAATCATGTCTTAGAGAATGTTTTTGAGGCATTCAATGGCCAACACATACCTGTGCGGTTGACAACGCCAATCGAATGTCCTGGCGCTTCCCGCGGGCTTCGCTACCTACTAGGACGTATAACTCCCATACACAGTCAACGATGAACACAGAGTCATGCACTACAACCTCATAGCAAAACGACGATATCGCGCAAATCTTCCGGAGGCGTTAGTTGATCAAAGATGATAACAGAGCAATGAAACCAAGACTTACGGCTCCACTCCCGTTGCCTGCATCCACGGCCCATAAGCGTGGATATATCGCAGGCGCCGAAGGTCTCCATTTCCAATAATCTGCCTTGGCGTACTCCCCTTCGCCGAGGATCATCCAAAACATTTCATCATTATCAGATTCGCCTTCTGTCAGCTCCATCAAATTGGAAGATTGCGACGCAAGACTTTGCGCATACTCGAGAGCTGCGCGGCGCTCGCTCTCTACGGAGCCGAAGCCGTACCAAACGTAGAACGTGTCCAGTAATGATAGACAATAACTGAAACCTGAGCAGAGATTCCGGATGCCCTAGATGCCATCACTGTTGAGCCAAACTTGGTACTCATCGTACAAATGCACGTACAAATTCGAGTTCGTCAATATAGATCGCCTCGCCAATGGAGCGAACCACATGCATTGCAGTGTTCTCTGCGGTCCAGTGCGTTCGGGCTCCCTGTGGGAACAGTCAAGGGAAGCCGTTGCGAGAACTACCAAGAACATACTTGACGCGTGACAAACTTGCCACCTAGCACAGATACGAAATCCATAGGTTCGCAGTATTGGTGCACAGTGATCTGAAGCAACGAAACGTCAACGAACTGATATTCGGTTTACAGAAATATTCATGTCAGGAGAGGTAACGAACCGGAGATGTTCCATACCGCCTTGCCAGTTCTTGCAGTTTTCTTTCTTCCCTCTCGCCCACCACACAGTGCTTGCCACGCCATGCCCATACTTTCGTTGACACGAGGCCAGAAGATCGAACCTTTGCACGGTAGACCACTGTCAATAAGTCGTTGTCATAGAATATATACGTGTCGCGTGCGATGGGAGTGGCAGTGTTCCCGATGACAGACATAACGTCGACGGAAATCGGTTGCAAGTCCCCGTCTTCCGTCGACGGCATTCGCCAGTTGTTCAGAAGAGCATCAAGATCGACCGACGGAATGGCATCTTGTGCATGTTCTAGAAGAAAAACAAATTGACATGCGCATCCATGGCATGTCATAATCTTTACATACCTATATGGATGAACTTGTTCTCAGTGGCGAATGGCTTCATCTCATACGAAAGGCCAGGAACTGGGGGTCCGACCGGAGAAACAGACACTATGCCAGTTTCGTTCTGCGAGGACTGTTCATCTGGTTTCTCCTGGTTTCGTTCAGGCGCAGGCTGGACAGCACTTCGCGACATTGTGTTAGCGGGTGAGGGAACTGGCGTCTTCTCTTCCTCCACAGGCGGCATCGTGATTGCAGAATATCTGTCATAGCTTGACTTGCGCTTCTCCGCATGGATGGCAGGACGTGCGCAGCCATTCCGTTGTCCCAAACTGGCAGCGAGAGATTTAAGTTCTTCGTCGTTCTCAGGCGAGCGGCTCTGGTTATGTTCTTGGACTGAAGCTTGTGGTATTACCGATACCGATGTTTCAGTCATTGCAGACTCGTGATGAACAAGTTCATGGAAAGCTTGGGCGACGTCCATAACCGTAGCTCGATTTCCAGTGCTTGGAATACGAGTATGGCGTGGTGAGGGTGGTGATTTTTCTCTTACTTCGGTAGGCACACCAGAGTGGCTTGTAGGTGAGGCGGAAGGCCTTGTCGATACCTGAGAATCGGAAATAGTATCAAGCGACGATGCTAAAGGTTCTAACACTGGCGGGGGCTTCCTTCCTATCGCAGGTTTTAGTAGTAGTGCAGGTTTGTCCTTAAGCGGCGAAGGAGGTACAAGGGCGCTGAATATCGGCTCAGAAACATCGGGGACCTGTGTATGAACAGCCAAGTCTGCCCTTCGGTTAGTCTGTACTGCTGGCGGTAGCTCCTGGGCACTCTGTGAGAGAAGTGCGTCATTCGCCCTCGTCGAGATAACTGCCGCAGTATGTGGTTTATCTCCAGCTAATGCTGCGTTCACCTTCCGCGGCTTCTTAGCTCGATCTTTCGTGAGCTATATCACAGCATTTGACGACAGTTCAAGCCGCACCGGAAGAAACAGACGCATCAATCTCTGCACGTATATGTTTGGATTACCAAGATGAACCTACATGGCTTAAAGGCTTCCCCGACGATGGAGGAAGTCCACCGGACTGCCTCCCGACTTCCTCCCGCACACGCCCATTACTCTTCCCCACACGCATACCCAGCTCATCCACCCCCGGTGACGCATCATTGCGATTGACAGACGGAGGGGACGTTGTCACGGCGGGCTGATTGCTGGTCTTCGTAGGTTTGACATATGCAATCATGGTACTCGAGGATCCAAGTCCGCGGGGACGTGAACTGCCATTCACTCCGACATCACTAGCGGCCTTGGCCGAGGATCGCCTCTCTGTCTCCTGTGTGGACATGGAGGGCAGCGACGCCATTGACTTCACAGACTTGCCCGTATAATCGGACTTTGTGGTCATTGGTGGTGGAGGAGAGGTATGAAGAGGCATCGAAGACGGATCAACGGTGCACGCTTTATGCAGAGGTGGGGGTTTGGGAGAGATGTTGGGTAGAGATGATGAGACACTCCCACTGGCAGTAAACTGCCAGCGATCAAGTACGGGCGTCGATTTCTTCCCCCCTGAGTCCTTCCGTTCGGTCATCGGCGTGGAAGGAGTGCATGGGGAACTCTTCTCAAGTTCAGTGCTCGCCTTCACCATGCTCTGCACAAACCCGCGGCCCTGTAGTTTACTGATACTCGGTGTGGGTTCCTTAGGTGGAGGTGTGCGCAAAAATGCCGGGGAGGGATTAGCTGATGCAGGAATCTGTGGACCTAAGGAAAGTCTTGGTGTGGGCTGAATGGGGCGAGCAAGTGAGGGGACGGTGATAGGCGGCTTCGGAGAGGACGAAGGTGATACCATTGCGGGAGGAGAGCTCTGTACGGAGGAGGACGAACGCATAGTAGCAGATGTAGATCCAGGTGGTGGAGTATGTGTGATGGATCTGCGCTGCTCGTGAGGTGTTGTAGAACGGGGGGCAGGTGAGCGAGATGTTGGGTGGGCGAACTTGTGAACATCGGCGAGCCGAGTTGGTGGAGTGTTAACAACGGGAGACCCTGTCGGCGTACTGATCGTGCGCTGCCGCGGGGGCTGCGAAACAATAGTCCCCTGCGAAACCATTGCTTGACCTGGCGCTCTTTCCGCATAAGCCTTGACTATAGATGGCGTGCTAATCCTACGATCTCGGTTGGAGGTTTGATTCGACACGGCAGACAGTTTATCTCGGTCGCTTTCCTCTGTAGTACCAACAGGGGACGCAGACATCTTCCCTCTGCCTACCATGCCTGGCACGGCGACGCCACCCCGACCAAACACGGGGTGAGGCGCAGTGATGTGTCTGTGCTGCTCAAACTGTGTCGGATTGCTCCCGTCCTGCTGAGGTGCATGACGGGTGAGCCGAGGGCCGGTCGCACGTCCGCCGATAAATGCAGCCAGCGATATCGGCGCACTCGTTGTCGGAGGCAACGAGACGGAAAATCGCGGCTTTGCATCGCGACTCTCTCCCATCAACTTGCGCAACGCATCGTCCTGGTTTCCCTGCCTGCTGGGTGTCCATACCGCAGCGTCCGCGGACTGCTGTGGCGTACTATCGTCTGCATTCAGCGCATGGGCATACTCACTACGAGCTTCGAGATTGCATCAAACACGGTCAGCGCTCTAAATGTGAGAAGAACAAACGCTTACTGGACAAGTCGAGAGTGCTCGCCTGGCCGTACCCGGTGCTCCTTCGCAAACGCGCAAGGCGAGAGGCAGCGATTTCCTCCTCAAGCCGCTTGTGTTCCGCCTCCTCATCCGCGTCCACCTGGCGCTGCATTGCCTTGATCTTGCTTGTCCATTCCGCTAGACCTGCTTCCGGTTTGGCTGGAAGATCGAGGATTCGTCGATTTGCTGTATTCACGGGGTGCTCCATAGTAATCGTAGTTGATTAATGATTCACAGCACCATGAACTGAAAGTGTGTATGCAAGTGCTCTCTCAAGCAGGATGTGAAGCGAGATGGTGCAGCTCTCCGTTCGAGAGTCTAGATACTGTCTAGATCCATTGAGATCAATTTATTTATTTATTTGTTTTGGAGGAGCAAAGGTTTGGGGCAACGTGGACAAGGTCAGCCCCCCAAACGGCACTCAGGCCATAGATGTAGTGGTCTTCTGGAAATTAATTAAATTAAATTAAATTAATTCAAAGAGAGAGGAAAATTTGCCAAACAGTGCATGCTATTATGAACTTAGGCTGTCCAGTGATACTGTAGAGTGTCTATCAGTATGTCTGCACTACAACATCAGAGAACATCACATAGGAATTGAGTCATAAAATTAATTATTCACAGCTGGATATGCAAATTCTCCATATGTCAAAACTGTTATTCAACTCAGTCTCTGATGATGCCCTGTGCATGACCCTTCCTACACTAAACATTATAGTGGTGATGTGCATGAAAATTTTCTTCCTTGCCTTGTGGGCAAGACAATCATTGTATGCCCACAAGAAATGCAGAGATTGAAGTCCATGTATGGGAATCAATTCTGCAGGTAAATCCGTCAGACAAAAATCTGCGTACTGTACACCACACTTCCACATATTATATTAAGCAAGTTACATGTAGTCCAAAGGTCCAATGAGTGGTATATAGGCAAGGAGTTGAATAGATTCATGGAAATTTTGCAAACTGGTTGCTGCACAAATTTGGGAGTGAATTACAGGAAGACAAATAAGAAGACAGTATCTTCACTAAGCCCGTACACTGAAATTGCCTACCAGGTAGTATACAGGCATGGAGAAAGAGCACAAGAGCCGCAATTTGAGCCGCAATATGCTCAAGCCGGTTCCTCAACTTACAGCTTTGTTTGGTTGTGTTACACTGCCGCCATATCAAGTAAATCCTTCGTCTAAATGCAGTATATCAATTCAAACTCAGTTATGTCCGTGTACACTACATCTATCGTAGGTGCGCCTCTATGTCTCTTAATTTTGGCTTGGGTATCTGATAACTGGCGGTAATGTGGAATATATACTATATTTCAATGCTACCGACAGTGCATAAAACGGACATGAGGAAGAGGGTGTGCAGCCCAACAGGAAGCCTGTCAGATGTAAGCAAAAGACATCAACGGGCAGAACACTGCCAGCTGTCTCGCCACTCAGCGACATCACCATGCCGGGATTCTGTCGTCAGCGCGCCCACTTCTTGATGGCCACCCGATACCGTACATCCCGCTTGATGTGTGTGCGATGTCGCCAATGCACCCGCAGATCGCGCCGACCTTTCTGAGCTTCGAGCGGTCGAAATGCGGAAGGGTCTGGGTGAGTGCAGAGCTTGCGAGCTCCATGAAGGATCACCGCCGTCGAAGATCAACATGCTAGTATTGATATCCACAGGTATTAGTTTATTTAACTGAGCTACACTCGCGCACCTTAAATGTTGTAAAAACCAACACCGCCGAACCCCCAAAATCCGCCTGTTGACAAGGCCCTGCTGAGAAAGTGGAAGTCAGTATCGGACGGGCTCTTGATCTGAGTACAGATCAAGGTACTGGTATACATGCACCAGGCGACATATTTGTCACAAAGGAAACTTTGAATGAATCAGAAAGCCCAACATGATGGGCGCACAAGTCCTCAATGGACTGCAGAGGGGAACATTGAACATGGGGATGAAGGTTGAATGTTGAAGTTCGTTCGCAACTGATACACAAAATCAACGAGTTCGTGTATCACGTGGCCACGAGTTCGTGCTTCGGGAGACTCGGAAGTGCAGGAGACATGAGCCTGAGGCTGACCCTGGTGCAGGTTCACCCAGGGTGGAACCACGGGCCAAGCCAGATTCAAGCGTACTATTTTGCGTTCAAGCTGTCCTCAGGTCCAACCTAGCACATCCGTGCACTCCACCACAACTTCACAGCAGCTGGGCTAACCGGAGTGCATCTGAACATCTGGCTGTGTAGGTAGGTAGGTACACCGCCATTTCTGCTGGAGATCTGCCGGAGTCTTCGCTGCTGAGATTAGATGACAGCCAGGGTAGATAACCCTGGGGATCACAGGCTGATTATCAGCGTGAGATCTATCAGCAGAGACCTCCATAAGAACTGTCAAATATCCCCGTGAGATCCTCAGTGGAATATCAGCAGAGTCTTCAATGGACTCTCTGAGGCTCTGAATGCAGACACCCTCCAGAGCATCTGCATCTGCATCTGCAGTCCACTCCTCCTATACGATTCCGACATACTCCGCCGTTGCATCTGTCGACTGGCGCGCCACGTTCATCCTGCCGGTATTGGCACCACGTTAACTACTGAGCAGCAAAAGTATCATGACTTTGCGGCTGGAGATTCAAACTTGGCACGTGCACGTGAAGTGTGGACTTCAGACCGCTTCAGACGGTTCATTTCCTCGGCTGTCACCTTTTTCTCTCAACGTTCTTGACCGCTGCTAGTCCTTCCCTTTTTTGTCTTCTTCAACATCCAACATCCTTTTTCGAAACAGGTCTTTTACATTTTTTATGTTAACCTCTCAGTCCTGACCTGCTTTCCGATAACCCTTCGCCAAACCAGAGTCTGTCACCAAGTCCAACATCTGAACCGTTGGAGCGCGTGAAGTGCCAGTAGCGCAAGCGGCCTCACGACACAAATGATTCTATTGCTAGGTCCATAGGCAATGATGGCATGCTTGAGGGCGTAGCATCCGCGGAGTCCATTGCATGGAATGCTCAGGAGGGTCCTGTTCCAGGTATGTCATCATCCGGTATCCTGTCTTCTGTTACTCATCTCATTCTGACCCCTCAAAGTTCAGAATGAAGAAGCATCACAACAACCTCTTTGCTTGAGCAACCGGTCGACAACCCCCGGCTGCACATGGACATCGAGCTTGTGCACATCGGAGAACGATGAGGAAAATGTCGAAGTATGTCCTCCCTCCTCGACTGTAGCACTACTCTTAGTCACCTTTGCACAGATTCTGGACAAGGATCAACTCGTGGTGCATGGTCATCACCTCTAATACTTACTCCGGCTTGCGTGACTCAAGTCTCAAGCCACTGCAAGCCTGCGCCGCGATGGGCTGACCGTTTACCTAGTTCTTGAGGGAGGAATGACATCATCTAACTGACCTAGCGTTGTTTCAAAATCCTGTAGTTGTCCTTTTCCTTTTTATATTCTCATGTATTTGCACTCTCATGCAGCTCATGTTTTATACAAACCCTGAATATGCATGCATCCATTGGGTCTTTTGAATGCTCTGAGGCCCTGATCCGAGTGCAATGTCGCAACCACTGCCGGCACCGACATTTGAGGATTTGATAGATCACATCGCAAGGTCATTCATGCTCTGAGTGAGAGAACAATGGGCTATCCTGCGGAGCTCAGGCTCTGGATATCCGCCTGATCTCAGCAGGAGAGCTCTGATAGATATCACGCTCCTGCAAGGGTTCTCGGATTTGACGATTGATCTCCCAAAGAGCTCCCAGCTATATCTTGAAACAGCCGGTGTGATTTCTCCGGACATCCTGGCTTAGATCTCACACTGTACTCTGGCACAAATGGTGGTGTAGGTAGGTAGGTTACCGGCATTGGTCCCATTCAGGAACGCCGGGTTGTTGCACCAAGATCGCAGTTATGTACCCGTGCGCAGTACACTACTGTAATGTAGGATACAACACATCCAGGACAGAGATCGCTCCGATCAATGCATACTCATCAATACAGCTCAAAATCCGCTAATTAGAGCTGCTTTGACAAGGGCACTGTCCCACGAAATCCATGAAGGATGCATGAGGCTATGTAGGCTCTCTTGTATGTGGAAGGAGTATGTTTCCTCTGCACCATAGGCTCACACAAAAAGCAAATTGGACATAACCCCATGTAGTACACACTAGGTGCAACACCTCCACAGATATGTTTTGGAAGAAGTTCTTCCATAATAGGGTGATCAGACCGTAGGTAAAAGGCAGATTCTTGGAAGCTCTTTCGTACTTTGTCCACTCTGTACGATGACAGAAAATACATTCGTGGACAAGAGCCACAAGGTTGTCTGACCAAAGGGTAGCAAAGAGCAAGAGAGCTGCACATCGGTATTTCAAGAGGGATAAATGCAGATTGTGTGAACAATGTAAGTACTGTCCCCGTGCAGTGCGTGTGCTCAATCACCTTCATCGCGGTACATGACATGTACGAGGAGCATGATGTAGAAGTGCAGTGTGCATGTCAGACAGTCAGCTGGATGTTGTACAGGTAGCGCGGTGGTGAGGCTCGCCACAGAGGAGCTATGCACAGTTCCGGTACCACGGTTGCCACCTGTTCACCAACACCGTAGTCTGAAAGAGGCGAGGCGTGAAAGTGCCCCGAGCATCGAGCAGTGCTTAGAGTCGTACTCGACCTTACTCGCGAAAAAGGCTACGGGGCACACGGAGTACACTCAGCGAGCAGTGTGCAAATAGGGGTAGTACGAGATAGTGGTGGTGATGAACAGTGGCAGTAGGTCAACTATATGTGCGTCGGAAGGAGACAGAGTCAACAATTGACATCCGCAATGGCACGCAGGCATCGATCGTGGATGGGTATGTGTAGACATCCACGGCCATTGGTGAGCACCAATGAGCATACGTGCTCAAAGGCGGGAAGTAGTGAGCACTCAACGATGTCGCCGAAGATATGCTTGCAACTCATGAGCAGTCTGCAAGGTTATATGTTACGATAGTCGTCGATGTGAGATGATGGTGTTCGCGAATAGGGGTAGTGAGAGATCGCGGTGAGCGGCCAGGCAGGTAATCCTGCACCATCGGTTGGCATCCACCTTAGCAGGTGGGAGTAGCGAGCATCGTGCATCGATGCTGGACATATAGCTGCCATCTGTAAACACTGTCCCGCAGCATAAGGGCATCCACCGTCGTTGCTGGGCATCCACCGCCATCAGTGGGCATCCGTGCGAAAAGGCGGGCAGCAGCGGACACTGTGCATCGACGCTGGACATGGAGTCATCTTCTGCAAACATATTGTATATGTTACGATAGTCATCAGTGTCCTTTTAGTAGTAGAGAGCAATATTCGTGAATATCGGGAATAGGGGTAAGCCGAGATGATGGCGGTCAAAGGTTGCCGCCTGTATTCGAGTCTGTGTAGGGGTGGTGCGGCGGTGAAGTATGTGAACATGATACGCAGGCATCCACAGTAAATTGTGGGCATCCACAAGCATTGGTGGGCATCACTGCCATTGGTGGGTATCCACCAGAGCAGCGAGTACTGTGTATGGATGACGACGGGCAGTGCGTGCACTGTGTCTTGATGCTGACCATAACATCGTGTTCTGTAAACACACTTCTCATGTCACGATAGTCCACGGTGTCATTAGAGTAGCAGAGGACGATATTCGTGAGGTGTTCATTGCGTAGTGTACCGCTCCAGGTTCGGAGGACGCACGAGCGTGGGAGCGCTTTGTGTTCAAATTTACGGTTGGTCATGGCTTGGTCAAGTTTGAGGTGTTTATTGATTATTTTGATCCATCGTCGGGAGATTTCAGCGTCGGAGTGCCAAGTGTCGGCATCGTTTCCTCAGTCAATAACACGCTCACAGCGGATGCACCACGCGAGGTATGCGGACTCAGAAATAAGTATACGGAAGAGGCGGTTTGCTCCTGGTTGTCTTTTCCCATTGGTGGAGCAGAAATTGGCGAGGCTACAGCCTAGGATGGTGCCAAGGGAGATGTTTGGCCAGGATGGATGCTTTTTTAGCCACAGTTTTTTGGCCAGGGACCAGATGATTTCCTGTCCAGGTGCTGAACAGTCATTGAGAATGTGTTCCATTGATTCCGGGACATCACAGGTAGAACATGTGGATCGGTGGGTGTAATTGGGTATGTTATCCCACCAGGTTCCGCAACGGTGGGCTTTGTGGATAGATTTCCATAGGAAATCTCGGATTTTGCGGGTTATGTCTTTCGAGCGTATGGAGTGCCAAATTGTGGCGTCCGTCGGTCATTTTCCGGTGTAAGCTTGTACTGCATGTCACGTGATGTCAAGATTAATGACAGTCAATGTGCGAGTTAGGAGTGGGATGCATTCGCGGAGGCCGCGGTAGGCTAGGCATTGCGTTAAGGTTGATACTTGAGCACCGGTGAGGTTGAATTTAGAAAGGATGGAGGTATCGAGGGCATCAGAGAGTGGTTTGCATGCACCTTCTCTGGCGAGTTTGTCAGCAGCTTCATTTCCTGGTTCATGATTGTGGCCTTTAACCCAACGAAAGGTGGTGATGGCTCCTCTTTCACGGAGACGGGCGGCGGTGGCTTGGAAGAGACGTTTATTGCTTACGCCTATCCATCTGCGGGCTTCCCATTTGGCAAGATGTTTAGTTAAGCCATCAATGGCATATCACGAGTCGCTTACAATATGTAGTGGGGCAAAGCCGCCCACCATTTGGGAAGCTCTGAGAATGGCGGAGATTTCGCCAGCTTGATTGGATTGGGTATCGGTAGGGAGTTGTATAGATGAGTTGCGTTGGTCGTTTAGGCCAAACCATAGGCCGCTACCGGCCTGTGTGCGGTCTTCACTGTTGTATAGGGCGGAGCCATCCGTAAAGACAGTGGTTGCCTTGTCGGAGAGTATGAAGGCTGCCTGTCATCTGAAGGCAGGATCGTTGCACTATGCATCAGGATCTGCGAAGATGCGGAAATTTGGAGCGAGATCATCAGAGCGGTTACTGAGGGGTTGAAGATAATCTCACCATTGTGTTCTCGGGCGAGAATATTTTGTTGACGGCAGTGTGGGGTGAGGGACAGACCGTCAGGTAGAGGGTTTCAGTTGGGGTGGTATTTGGGGTGCAGTTCATTGAGGAGTTTCTGGGCTGTTATGCAGCATTGGTGAGGGTTGTCGCAGTTTTGCCTGCGGTCGGCCTTGCAAGGAGTACATGCACAGTTCTTTCGAAGACTGCCCAGAAAATGCACAAATGCAAGACTGCCCAAAGACGCACTAACTGGATGGGATGGGAATGTGAATGAGGCTTTTGCAAGCGTACCTTCCGGGACGGTCGGTTCTATCCCGACCTCTTCCCCTGCCATCATACTTAACTGGTCCTGACCTTTCCTGCCCTCCTGATACTGCCAGCCTTTGCTTAACAATTGCTCCGCTGAATCACTGCCCATCACGCCATATCTTGCAATCCCGTCCGCTCACACTCCTACTCATTCCGAGGGATCCGCCATCACCGAACCCACCCGAGCGCCTAATAAGGACCCGCCTGTCTTGGAGGCATCTCCCATCCATGGATGCCAGCGTCATCCTTCACAAATACACCCTCACGGAAGCTCTTCTTCACATTGAGATCTTTACCGAGCTCTTCAATCCGATCCTGTGGAAAGCATGGGCGGTCCAGATGCACGTCCTGCTGGTAAAGCCCCCACGAGCATATGATCCTTCACCGTCTGACCCTCACACGTCCCTCAGGTCTTTATGGTCCAAGCCCAGTCTGAAGTGGCCAGCATGGGGATCATCCTACCCCTTCCGCGCGATATCCCTGTCCTCGCCCAAGTGGAAATACACCTGGCAACAGCTCGCACTATAGAAGGTGGTCGTCGGATGATACCTCGAATTGCGGATCACCTTCCTGCAGTCATTCCTCGTGGTTTGACTGCCCGCGTTCTGTATGATGACCCCACTGTCCGCGAGGACTTTGGTTTAGGCCACCCGCCAGATGGTCTCCCTGACATTGGTGCGCGGTCGTCCTGTCCCTATTTTCCTGGAATCATTGCGCAATGTGGCCCACGAACTGTATGTCATGCGTGGAATCACTGGTAGATGCAAGCTGGCGGATGGTACTTTGAGACAGTTGCAGATCATAGTCGAGGAATTGGAAGTAGCGTTCGGGCTCGTAGCGTGCCCTCCTCCGATAACCAGCTTTCAACTGTTATCAGACTAGGGTCGGTCGTGTAGCACCCTGTAGTATCTCCAAAATGTGAGACCGCTTCACGGATGTGATTCCCACCTCAGCGCGCTCTGCATCCCTTCATCTCCTCAACACTTCAAATACTGACCGTCCACGGTCAGGGTACCTGGGCCCATACACAAGAACGAGCTGTGGATACTATGCGACACCAGATTGGGTGCGTGACATTGTCTAAGTCCGCCGCTATACGAGATCCTCTCGGTTGGCGCTCCGCCACTTGATCCAGCACTCCGCGAGACTTTTTGGTCGGGCGCTCCGCGACACTGGCACTTCATCAGGCATTCCACAGGACTGACTCTGGCACCCGGTCTTCTGGTGCAAGTAGATGTTTGCGCATAGCACCCACGATCTCACGCGTGGGTTCCGCGCATGCTCGGGTCGGTTGCCTTTAGTATAGTCCCCCTTTTGATGATTTCCCGCTGAAATGGCCGAAGTATCCACTGCTTGTATTATCACAGAGTACGACCTCCGCGATGCCGTGGTGCAAGTGCAAGGTCATCTTGCTAGGGGAGATAGGTCCGCGCAAAATGAGGTGCAGCAGGTGTGGATTTATGCACTGTCCGATTTGGTGGTCCGTATTCCATCTTCTTCGCTGTCCACCTTTGACCCCTCTTTCCCATCAGGGTGTCCTGGAGGCTCACTTCAAGACCCTCACCAATTTCAGGGAGTCGGATTTTGATCCGCGGGAGGTTGACACAATTCGCACAGCGTTCGTGGACGTGATCGTTCACGCCTGCACACAGTCATTTCCCAATGCCCTCCTTCCGGAGCCTTCGCAAGATGAGATCGATGCTGCCATGGAGCGGCTGGCACTGGGCCATGATTATTTCACCGAGGTTGAGTGTCGCACTGCACCGCCTCCATCGATCCATGTTCCTGCTTGTGATGCCTGTCAGATCCCCAAGGTGGATTGCGAGTTTGGCACCTCCACGTGAGGATCTTGTGCCAGATGTCAGGTGTGGAGGTGCAGGTGCACCTATGTGAAACAGAGGGCAAAATCCCAAAGTGCATCCATGTCGATATCTCCTTGATCACGCTCTCACTAATTCCTCCCCCACTAGCAATGTCCACCCACACTGCGGGATCACCAGGACCGCAGATGAAGCGATCCCGTGGCAAGACAGCTACTGCCTTGGAAGCCCGTCATGTGGCAGAATCGTCATCTATGGCGGATGCAGGTCCTGTCAGAGGCCGCATCCCATATGTCAACGTGCCACCCATGCCTCACCCTCACCACGATGCGCTCATTCGTGAGTCACAGAAGGGCCTAATGCAAGACCTCGAGGCTCGCATTACGAGTTTGGAGGAAGAACAAGAGTGCCTGAAGTGGGACAAAAACAAGGCGACCGCCCTTCTGAACAAACTTCGTGGTGCTCCCACCCCTGCTGCTGATCCTGACAACCTCGCCACCTGCCTCAATGGCTTTGACACGGCATTGTATTATATTCACCAGAAGCAGGATCGGATGGCTCCCGACTTCGCGACTATGGCGAACGCGCTCTGCAGAGCTGGAGTGACCATCCTCACTTTGCATGCAGAACAGCCTGACTCAGATGCAGACAACGAGGTTCCGGCTGGGTTGGAAGAGAACGACGATGATGAAGAGGTGTAGATACTGCGTTCCGCATAACGTCACCGCTTGTATTAGTATTATTCCTGGCCTTTGAGCTGCCAAGATATTGTCCCCGCCCCGCACTCAATAAATTGCGAATATTTCTGGGAGGCATGCGATAAGTGCGAGGGGGCGCTTCTGCCTGCGTTTTCATGCCTATACAGATTCCGGGCCTCCTGGGAATGTTGGCCGCATGTGTTCATTTTCAGCCCTTCAACCTTATCTCCCAAACTCCTCCACCCACACCATGTCGGAATTCGCTGGTCTGCAAATGAAGAACTACGCAGTGTTCATCATGGAGCTCGTCGCAGCGATGAAGGTCCCATGCACGCGGGATCGTGGATGGGCTGAGGGTCTGAGGGATCACATTGTATGTCGCCATCCCTCTCCAGTATTCAATGGTTAAGCTATGGTGGATTGCAGATATGCAGGAGCGCGCGCGAGCCATGCACGCACATTTAACCGTGGAGGGGTTCAAAGTCCCCCTTACACTCAAAAGCCACACCGAAATCGAGGACGCATTGGCTGCGTACAAGTCCCTCATGGCGTCCCTGCCTGCATCATCCATATCCAAGAAAGAGGGGAAGAAGGTAATCCGCCCACGACCTGTCGCTCTGCCTGCTCCAAAGATCGCAACTTCGGGTACCCACAGCATGAAAAGTACCAAGCCCACGATCACATCGCCCATCCCACGGCCTGCGTTGACCGGGTCCGCTTCCCAACTGATGCATCTCTCTTTGAACTGCGAGATGGGGAGCGCAGGTTCGATCGATCGTGGATCTGTCGCTCTGTCTGCCCTGACCATCGGTATGACTCCTGTTGCACCATCCGCGCAGAGTCGCCACCCGTCTCCACTGCTGATTGGATCGATCGCGGGTGAGGAGCGTCCAGTGAAGTGTCGCACCACCTCTCCGCCAACTGATCCGATGATGATCGACAACCCGGCGCCGATCTGCACAGCATCGGCCATGCCTCCCCCTCAACTTCAGATGAGTGCGCCCTCGCGCTCGCAATCCATCGCAGCCGACACAATGGATGACACGTACTCCCGTCCTGCGCTACATGTTACTGCCACGCTTCCCAGACACCCGTCTGACCGCTCCATCAGTCGCCAGACCTCTGCGCGGTCCTTGCACATCGCACCATCTCCCATCGAGCACACCAGATCGCAGGGAAGTCACAGTAATCCAAGCATCCCTGCCATATCTCTTGACGACCCACTGCACCATGCGACTTTCCATTCGTATTTTGCAGATGTTCTCCCGGCAAACTTCCGGTCACTTCAACTGAGCGAGCAGATCACGACACTTGAGTCCGCGCTTAGGTGTAACTGGCAACGCACACGTGCACTTGAGGATAGCCAACATACGATGTGCTCGCAGCTCGATGCCATCATGGGTGCACTCGGCGGTGACCCCGCTCTCTTCGCCACTCGCTTTGGTGTCCTCGCCACTCGCATCGACATGGTTCCTGCCCATCACCGCGAGGTGACGCAGGGTTTGCTTGAGTTGGAGAAACATGTCAGGGATTTGGAGGGGTCGGATGACGAGTTTCCCTCTGAGGAGGAAGATGAGGTCGTCCACAGCATATCGATGGGCACGGAAGGGGATGAACAGATTGATTTCGACGGGGAAGATTAGGAGATGTGAAGCGAAGGATGGGAGATGCGAAGCGAAGGGGATCGTTAGTCCGGGTGTATGCGGTAGTGTACGATAGCATTGTGGGGTCCCACGAAACTCTGTTCTGTTATTATGACTTGTACAATATTCATGGTGTCGGAATGCAGTGTTCTCAATAGGAATGTCATGATCAATTAAACAAAGATTAAAATTTCTGATGAAACAGCTGGAACGGATACATGCTGACATCAAGCCTCATCATCCGATCCAGCAGCGCTGTCCGTCTCATCTGCGTCGGACAATGGGGTGAAGTGGAGATCGGCACGAGATCGGTACTTGTAAGGAACGACGCGGAAAGCTGCAAAACGTAGCTGAGATACCGCACCGTCCGGTTCTGCAAGGATGTATGATCCGCCCTCGGTTCGTTGAACGACTACCATGGGTCCCAAGTAACGCGGCTTCATCTTACAGTTGAGCTCCATATTAATTCGGGAATTTCGAACCAGGACTATATCGCCTGGCTTGAAGTTGTAAGACTTAATCGTTGCATGAAACTCTTGTGCAAATTGCTCCATCGACTTGTACCTTGCTCGGATGACACACTTGCGTACTTCCTCCAAGTCCTCTTCCCGCTTTTGTAACCGATGGCTGAGCCCGGTGTGCCAAAAGTTCAATACGGGTCATCTGCACACCGTCGTATGGAACCAGGTACGTCGCTTCTGCGATGTTGAAGGGGAACAATGGTTTGGTTCCATGTGCCATGTAATATGGGGAGTATCCTGTAGATCGCTGAATTGTGACGCGCTCTGCCCAGAAGACTGCGGGCATAACTATCGGCCACTTCCGCTCATCTCCCAGACACGTTTTCATTGCGGCCTCTCGCACATCCAGATGTCGGCGTTCCACAAGCCCATTTGCCTGGGAATTGTACGGTGATATTCGGATATGATGAATCTTGTATTGCTGAGCCAAATAGTCTAATGCCTGAACAAAAGCGGAGTCGTTATCGGTGACAATTTCCGCGACTGCCCCCCAGCGACAAAGGATTTCTTCAAAGATGAATGCACCAAGGGTCCGCCCATTTTCCTGTCGGAGCATTCGCTATTTGGGATATGATGTAAGCGAGCAGCGTGCTTGTACAATATATCGGTACCCCCCTGCCCGCGGCATAAGCATCGTGTCCATGTGTGCCTTGTGAAAGAGTGCAGAAGGCAGCACGACTGTTGGTGGAATGTGCACCTTCATCATCTGGCAGACCTGGCATTCGTGGCATGTGCCCACGTACCATCGCACATCCTGGTCTAAGAGTGGCCACCAGAAGCGTTCCAGCAAGCGAGTCCGTACTGTGAAAATTCCCTTGTGGCCGAGGTCATTATGCGCCTGTTGGATAAGCGTGTAGCATCTTCCCTCATCGACAAATAGTTTGTGCCTGCCACTCGGGTCCTTTCACCAGAGATTTCCATCCCTGAGAAAGAAATCCGATGCATATCTGAGGAATTGATGGCGGTCCTTTATTGGCATGCTCATAGCAACCTCGGGATCACGTAGGAAGTCGCGGACTTTGAGAACGCGTCCATTCCTAGCTATGGCCTTTCCTGTTCGCGATATCTCGACATCTTCTGCGGCCGAGGTGTAGACCGCGACATCTGGTGTCCTAGCACTCAAGGCAGTGAAGACGGTCCCTGGAGTACAGGTGCGCCACCCTTCACACATAATCCCGGAATTTGCGGTATCAATAGTGAAAGTGTTAGCTTTGTCCAACCACTGCTCAAAGTCATTGTCCTCCTCGGGGTCTTCATTCGCACGGGGCTGACGTGACAAACCATTGGCCCCCGTGTGGCGTGAACCTGGTACGTGTACAAGGCGAAGTCGAATAGTAGGATACCAGCGATCCAATGGTTGATAGTAGCATTGGGTTGGATGTCGGGATTATTTAGCATTCCTTTGATGTATTTCGCGTCGACTTCTATAACCAAGTTTGCGACCCCAATGATGTAGATCTGAACTGCGTGGAGAGCGCGAAAGAGACCATACAATTCGACCTTCGCTTGTGTGTACTGCGACTCGCGCTCATTCCAAGTGATGGATCTGAAACGGTTTGGGTGACACTTCCCATCTTCGCCAAGTTGGAAAAGGACAAAACCGACAGCAATTCCGCGGACCTCTGTGACAGTCGTACATGCCGGCCAATCAACGATCTTCTGTATGCGAGATGGCAAAGGCCACTGACCTTCATAGTTGTACAACCCGCCAAGGTATTCAAGTTCCGGTTCACAGATGTTGCATTTCTTTCCTGAGAGCATCGCACCGGCCATCTCCAGATGATGAATCACGCGGTTGACATTCTCTGCATGCTCTCAGATGAAGCGACATATTCCGGAGTTCTGGGGGATGACTTCGTATCCTCCATCAGACATCTCGTATTGCGTTGTCCCATTCTTTACAGGGATGTCGTTGATGTAGGGAATCATGACATGTGGTATCTCATCTTGTAAGATGAAGGTCACATCGCCATGCATGATCTGGACTGGGTTGGTATATCCCATCGGAATGGTGGTCAGGTGGAGTGCTTCGAGCGGGCTCTGGAAGGTTGTCAGGTCACGGGAGTCCGGGTGAAGAGTTCTTTGGTCGAACGCGACGAACAGGTCGAAGCTCGCATAGCAAGAGCATCCGCTGAACGCCTCCGCTATATCCTCAATCTGTGGCGGTGCTGCCGAATCTCAAATCACAATGGCATTTAGTGGCTGGAGATCATGTACCAAATGTAGCGACTTCCCATCCTTCTTCAGGACACAGAACCAGCGTGATTGGTAGGATGAGTTCGATGGCTCGTATACACCTGATGCGATCTTATCGCGAATGACTTGAATAACTTGCTCGTGGATTCCCGGCAGAATAGGAATGTTGCGCAATGCCCAAGGGACATGCTGCTGATAGGGAATTCGGATCGGCTCGAAATATTCATCGCTAAATTTCCCTTTTTCGGACTCATCCCAGACGAACACTTGCTCATGGAGATAGAGGATGTGATCGAACAGCTTCACCTCCTCCTCCCAGAGAAACCCGTCGCTGTTGATGTTAAGGTCCCACCATCATTCCTCTGTATAATGTGATCCACCGATGAAGTCTGGTGGGTGAAAGGGGAGTGATGGGAGGTTCTGCATGGGGTCACGGGGAACACGCCACATGATCCAGAACTCGTCAGCCAGTATTCCTGGAACAGACTTGACATGCTTGTCAACCTTTTTATATCCATAACTGTGGACTACGGCCTCGTGCTCTATCTGGAATGCACCAGGGGCCACTGCAGGTGTGGTCACACTGCTGACTGCTCCGATACTGCAAAAAGATGAGGAAAGGGTATAAAGAATGCAGGGCTCTTCGATTTGCAATGAAATGATCCAAGGAAATAAGTCTTCAGAGGGAGGAAACCGGAGCCGCAGAGGATGAGAGAGAGGAAAACGAATCCATAGAGGAAGAGAGAGAGGATACCGCAGCCATAGAGGAAGAGAGAGAGGAAACTGAAGACACTGATTCTGGAACATGGGGAACTCTACCATCCACAAGGGACCGCTCCCCGATGTGTCCTGTCATTTTAAGGGTATCACTAGCACGCTGGTGCCTGTTCATTGTGGACCCTCCTCGGATCAAGCCTGACTCCTCGAGTCTTGAAAACCCATTCCTGGAGGTGGCATCGGCCGTGGCCTTGGGCGACGCTCGTGAGTGGGAAGCATGACTACCTGACGCGTGTTAGGGTTGCACAGAGTAATGTGTTGCTCGCCATTGGTAAAGTCGAGTGTTTTGCATGCCGTCAAGGTAAAGAACGGTTAGCCCAAGAGTACCTTGAATGGGGCATCATTTAGAACGTGGGCCTGAAGATACAGATCCATCTCGCCGAACCCAAATCAAATGTTAGCAAGGCGTCCGAGCGTCTGGTTGATACCCATGTTAGCTGATTCCATGTTGAGTGTTTTCTCGGACTGCAGCGTGGACCCGATGCATTCCCAGATGTCCCGTCGCATTGTGATGATCTGTGAGCCTTGGTCAAGGATACGTTCTGCTGATTCCTTGCCTTCAACCAGGGCATCAATTGCTCGCAATGGAAGAGAATCGTCGGCCACCACAAGTGGTCCGCCGCCATTGCTCACGTCCACTAAGAGAGCCTCCGCAACCTCCTCGCCATCCGCAGCCTTGAAGCTTCCTGTTGTTGCTACTCGCTTTGCAGTAATCTCCTCCTTCTCAAGCTTGCGGATCTCCGGGCACAATGCCATCAGTTCCTGATGTGTAAGCGAGATGCGGACTTCATTTTGGACGTGCTCAAATATATCCCACACATTCACCTTGTCTTCCACCGGCATCTTATAGCTGTATTGCATAGTCTGGTTTCCCGGAGATGCCAAAGATGCCTTCGCACCTCCTTTCACCGCCACAGATGGATCCGACACTGGCTTGAGAATTGACGTGGGGACCTGGGAGGCCGGTATACCGGGAGGACGCTTCGCCGACTTCCCTGCGGCGTTGTCATTGAACCGAACAGTCTTTTTCTTCAGAGCCACACCGGCTTCTAGTACTGATGTCGCGGAGTCGTCAAGACATTCCTCAATGTATGCTGATGACAGTTCCTTGGAGTTAAGTGCCTCCTTCGCGATCTCCCACAGGCTGACCATATGCGGAGGCTGGTCACGCCCATCCCTCGAAACATTGGGTGGAGGCGCTGCGGACGGCCCCAGACCATCACTGAAAAGGTTCCCAGGATACATATCATGCCATGCATCAACACGCTCCGCCATGCTACGTCTAGGAAGGTCATGAGGAATGAACCATCCATTTGGGAGGATAATCCTACTGAGTGCATCACAATTAATCTTTCATGCCCTGATGTAATCCTCGATGCATGGACAGTTTTGCATGAAATGGTCGATGGCTAGACAGAAGTTACAGGCACGGAGTGCTTGTGGAAGAGGATTTTGCGCGACCGCTGCCTGAATGTTGGCCTGCATTACCGGTGCCTGTCCCCCCCCCCCCAGATGTTCACATGGCTTGCTGCAACACATTTGCTAGAAACCGCATTGCGTCCATCTCGTTCCCTTCCAACTTCACCGTCCCTGCGCTCAGCTTCGATACTGCCACTGCACTCAATGCACTCCCGCTCCCACTAAGGATGTGCTGCACTGCAGAATGGACTTCCGATATTGCATACAGATCATCCGGATTCTGATCGGGAACCTTAATCGCCAGTCAATTTTTGATAGCATGTAAGGGGGACACTTCGAACCCTTCAAGGTACAGCCGGTCCCACTCATAGGCTGATAGTTGACCCCTAGACAACAAGAACAATGTGACGCGAGTAAAATCCCGATAGTACTGTCCCTCCTCCACGCGACTGGATACTCCTCTCATCCGTGCTGCCCGTACAATCTGGGTCAAGTCAGACTGTGTGTATCGACGGTCATCCTCTGCTCCTGGGTACAGTGTGATGACTGCAGTCTTGAACTGCTCATACAGCTCTCACTCCGTGACACCCATCCAAAGATCCGCCTCATCCAACGACACGTACTTGCAAGCCGCTCAGATTTTTGCATCATCGTCCAGCTGTACTCGCATCGCCAAATCTTCAAGATCAGCGAAATACCACATCAAGGCTCATGAAGATCCATCAAAGGTGGGCGCCATCGAGTGACCATATGCTGGCATCGAGACTGGTCTGGGGGCTGGTTCCTGGTCCGCCATGGCTGCGGCTTCTAGGCATTGTGGTGATAGAGCTGAGGACGGGGGACGAGATGGAATGAGTGAGACATCCTCCAGAAGTGGTGACAGGGGCGATGATTTGCAAGATCTCAAGAGCGAGGAAATCGAAAGGCGGGTGTCAACAAATGGGTTCTCCGGATCATCGAAGTCGATAGGTGGTCGGTATGCGAAATTGTCAGAAAGTGAACCCATGAACACTGGGGAACCTGGAGTCGGCGGCTGGGAAGCTGCCAAGGTAAGCTCCTCTTGGAGCGATCTGGAAGCAAGGTGACTGCTCCGCCATATCGCATGAAGACCCCTCGTGGTGGGCTCCAGTTGACAAGATTGTATTTTCATCACAAGTCAGAAAGGTGGAGTACAAGCGGAATCAAGTCCGCGTGAGGTCTGAGATGCAATGGAGGAGAAAAGTCTATTCCAGAAGTATGAGATGGGTAGCCTGATAGCGTAGCTAGAAAATCTCTGTAGTCGCTATAGTCGCTGGAAAATGTGTCACAGGTAAAATTGCACTGTTCTAAGGAGAACGCTAAAATGCAGAAACACAAGACTGCCCAGAAATGCACAAATGCAAGACTGCCCAAAGATGCACAAACTGAATGGAATGGGAATGTGAATGAGGCTTTTTGCAAGGGTACCTTCCGGGACGGTGGGTTCTACCTGGCCTCTTCCCCTGCCATCATACTTAAACTGGTCCTGACCTTTTCCTGCCCTCCCGATACTGCCCGCATCTGCTTAACAATCATTCTGCTGCATCACTGCCCATCATGCCATATCTCACAATCCCGTCCACTCACGCTCCTACTCAATCCGAGGGATCCTCCATCATCGGGCCCGCCCAAGCACCTAATAAGCACCCACCTGCCTCGGAGGCATATCTCCCATCCTGAACTCAATCTCCCATTCATGGATGCCAGCATCATCCTTCGCAAATACATCCTCACGGAAGCTCTTCTTCACATTGAGATCTTTACCGAGCCCTTCGATCCGATCCTGTGGAAAGCATGGGCAGTCCGGATGCACGTCCTGCTGGTGAGGCTCCCACAAGCATATGATCCTTCACCGTCTGACCCTCACACGTCCCTCAGGTCTTTATGGTCCAAGCCCAGTCTGAAGCAGCCAGCGTGGGGATCATCCTACCCCTTCTGCACGATATTCCTGTCCTCGCCCAAGTGGAAATACACCTTGCAACAGCTCACACTATGGAAGGCAGTCGTCGGATGATCCCTCGGATTGCCGACCACCTTCCTGCGGTCATTCCTCATGGTTTGACTGCCCGCATTCTGTACGATGACCCCACTGTCCGCGAGGACTTTGGTTTGGGCCACCCACCAGATGGTCTCCCTGACATTGGTGCACCGTCGTCCTATCCATATTTTCCTAGAATCGTGTTTCTTAGCTTTTATTGCCATCAGGAACCTTGCACCTTCAGGTTGAGACATTGCACGATGCAGCCTGCGGACTGTACTATGTCATGCTCAGAATCATCGGTAGATGCGAGTTGGCAGATGGTACTTTGAGAGGGTTGCAGATAGGGATGGACACGGGTCACACCAGTGACACCACACTCGCCACCCGCAACACCGACCCTTGTGCGGGTAAGGGTTTAGACCCACGGGCATACACCGGCGGGTTGTCCAAGTCACCGCGGGTTTCATTACCGCGGGCTGCACCACGGGTCCAACACTAGAAAATTGTTATATACAGGGAATTCAAATATATGTCATGGCATAATGCAAGATGGAGACATCAGCGGGTCACTTGTGATCATAGATGACAAGAGAATTGGCCACTCAACGACGTTGGTCGAGAAAGCCACAGCTGTGAGACTGCTGGACTTGCACTGCCGCTGCACAGGAAGTAGATCATCTTCCGGCCTGGTGCAGAATGCACGATCCAGTAACCAGGAATACACAGACTTGACGAATCCTGCGCGTGAGGGATAAGCTCTTCTGAGAAAAGTGCGGGTGCAGGATCAACATCAGGAATGGCATGGAGTGTCGGCCAAGCGTGAATGCTGCGCACACTGCACGAATCGTCATAAGTCATGAAGACAAAGATGAATAGAGTGCATGCAGAATGTGAGGGCCTTCGGTCGTCGCCACTCTTCCGGCTGCAGACTCTCACCGCCTTCAGGAGTAACAGGGAGCGAAAGAGCGGGGAATCTGGCGAGCATGATATGGACCGCGCGTACGAGTCGCGCTTCGCGTATGACTCCGAATATGCCCAAGACGACTTGTCTGTCACTGACTGTGTCGCGAACACCATGTCTGACTCCGAATCATTGCTCCACGTCGATGTGATACCCTCGTCCTGCGCCTCTGGCAGCTCCTTCAGTTCTGGCTCCGGCTCTGGCTCCTCCTCCTCCAATGACTCGCTGTCCGTCTCGACCTGGATGCCCGCCTGACATGGACAGCGCGTCATGCTATCGTCGAACAGGACGTCGGGCGAATAAAAGTTATCGATAACCACGATCGACAGACGCATCTCTCGCAGCACGATCTGGTGTTGCCAATCGACTTCGAGCATCCGAGAGAGCAGGAGGTTCACCTCCTAGAGCGCAACATCAGCGAAGAATGCGACGAGCACAATGAGAAATGCGAGGAACACGAGGACGTACATCAGGAAGGTGATGGTGGGATGTGTGAAAAATGACAAGAGCAGCACGAGAAGGGACACACCCGTCGCTGGGCTAAGGTAAGCAGTACGTGGGTGCAAGGGCTCAGTGAGCGGACTGCTCACCAATGGGGTGCGTAATGAGCCCACACATCCAGGAGGATCCAACGGTCACCTCGCTAGCCCCGCCATTGGTGCAAAGCGTCGTAGTGTATCTGTCTGCTGGGAAGTGTTAAAAGGTTCTGCGCAGGAGTGGGAGGCGATATTCCAACGTACCTGCGGACGAGCATACACGGTGTCCTGGACACCATCTCATACCAGCAGTTAGCCCTGCAGGTTCTCAGTGCCCCGACCTTCCGTGATATTTCCCCATACACCACAACCCGAACTGTAATGACCTAAATGGTGAGCGCGTAAATGGACTGCACCTCGATGAAGCACACACACGAATTTCGGAGATGGCAGTCCCATTCGCTGTAGTCGTGACGATGCCATTGTAGATGTACACACGCACATAGTCGAGCGGGTCAATGAACGGGAGGGAGACAGAAATGAGGAATAGTAACACGAACGAGCAGAAGAGGACGAAGATGCCGGGAAGGTGGAACGCTCGCTCCATACCAAGTTTGCAGCACAAGTCTCATTGTCAACATCACAAACAATGACAATTTAGCCTTAATCCTTGTTGATGAGCCTCAGAGGATGATTACAGAAAGCCTTGGCAGAGCCCTACATGTTGCGGGCGCGCCTTCAGCTGGCGATTGGGCCGGACCCTTGACACGATGCACCTGTCTCCCTCGGCAACGTGCTTTTGGTCTGAATGTTCTAACATCCCAGAGATGGGGAGCATGGTGGGGAGTGCATCAGATCCTAGAGGTATGCCTGAGCGAATCAGGGGTGTCGATGGCGAAGGCGATGAAGATGACACGGGATTTTGAATAAGACATTGGCCGTAGCCGCTCATACTTTTCCTGGCCACTGCGAACAATAAGCCGGTGGAGCAGGTGGAAAGAAAAAGATGGGGACGCATGTAGTGTCCCATGGCGCAAGCTGCATGGGCTTGCCGTCGAGGCAGATTTCGGCGACGTTGTTTTCAAAGATGGCTGTGGGGGCATGAGGGTAGCTCACAGCAAGGACAGAGCGGGGGAAGGGGCTATGTGATAGAGATTGCGTAGTGGATGACAGGTGGCCAGACGATGGAGTGCGCGCAAATGGAGGACTCATACATACGAACTTGAAGGCTGTACGACGTAACGAGATAACCATAATACTTCCAATTCCAAATGTATTGGCTGCAGCAATATACTATTCTTCGTCTACAATAAAATATAACAATCTGCATCTGTGAGCTACTACGCCTGCTCATCCACCTCCTCTTCTACAACAGCCCACTTGCACTTCTTCGTGTTCACTGCAGCTATAAGATCAGCGATATGCAGTAGCTCTGATCTACCCCAAGAGCCAAGGCAAAGTGCAGCGCGAATGGATTTTGGAGAAAGTCTGTTCCGAGTGAAATGTAGCAATTGCCGTCCTTGCGAGAATGCGCGTTCAACTGCGGTGGAGGTAGCTATACATTGGAATGAGTATCATCTCTATGATATTAAGACAGAGAAAGACTCACCAGGCACAGAGAGATAATTGAGAGCCATGCGATGAAGGTGCGGGTAAGCCTTCCGAGAATCCCACCACCACCGCAGCGGATCCCTGACCTTCTCGAGGGGAGCTGCAAGGTATTCTTCTAGTTCGTTCCTCGCAGAGGGCTCCATGGTGACTGAGATGTTAGCGAAATCACCAAATTCGTCGTCAGAAGGCTGGATGAAATACGTTGAGCTCGCGGATTAATTGTTGAGCTTGCGGATTAATGCGAAAGAAATACAGGCTTACCACAGCTTCATTGTGAGCATCGCCTTGTGTGCCATCAGTGTTCTTCTCATAATGCTTATGGTATTCTTCATGTGTCAGCCGTTTTGCTTCCTCGATCCAATCGGCCTCCCATGCATGCTGACAGAAGTATTCTAACTTAAGGCCTGGGTGGAGCACTATCACGAATATGTTAGCTGGCATAGGTCGAGTCATGGATGAGAAGCGTACCCATGGTGATCCTGTAAACATTCGAAAGGTCGGTCTTCGAATAATACCTGTTCATGGTCGCCTTTCCGAGCTTCATAGCGGCCTGAATCGCAGAATGGTATGTTCATGAACCTATCCCGGGTTTAAGCATTTCGTCAATGGTATCCATACTTGGTATAACATTGGCGATGGTTACGACGGCATCTTGTGAGTAAAACAATGTCGCTTTTTTGAATTTCTACAATACTACTTAGTACATGTGAAATGCCAAGATTACGAAGCATCAGCACACCTCTAAAATGTGAACGAGGTCTTCCAGGATCCTCCAGTCATCGTTGTGAAGCTCATACTTGCATAGCTTGAGTGCCTTGTTGCCCATGATATCATCGATAGGATGACGGTATTTGAGTGCAAATGCGATCATAGTGTGGGTGGAGTTCCATCGCGTAACAACGTCGCGAGGGATGAGGCAGCTCGGGACTCCGTGAGCCTTGCACGCTCTGTACCACGCAGGTAGTGCGACGATCGTAGAGTGTACGATTGCATAAGCGAGACCCCGGAGCTGTCCACCACAGGGTAAACACACAATCTTATACATCGAAGACAGGCACTTACCTTTACTAATGTTGATCGCACTGCAGCAGTGTCTGCAAGAAGTATACTCTTCTCCTCAACATCGAGCTCCTCCAGTTCATCCACTTCTTCAGGATCGTCCAAGTTGCTGAGGTCCCATGACTCCCCTTCATCGTCGCCACCATCGTCGCTGTCGTCCGAGTCTGACAAGAGATCTGGCAGTTCGTCATCATCGTTTTCATCGCTCAGCTCACTAGAAGCCCCCTGGTCCTTCGTCTTGTGATTGAACGGCTTCAAAATCGATTTGACCACAAGATTGAGGGTATGATTGAAGCACCGTACCCGATTAGCTTCCTCAAAGGAATTTGGCAGCTCATCGAGCTTAGTGGACTGAGTGTCGTTTGATGTCGCATTGTCCCCGGTAAAAGCAAGTATCTGGAGTGTGATGAGTTCCCGAGAAGCTGAGGCACATTCATAACAGAGAGACTCACTCTCTCTTCAATGCCCAGGTCAACCAGCATATTATGAAAAGCTTTTCCGAGAGCATCCCCCGTGTGAGACTACAGTGCCCAGAGTCAGTACAACAATATGTGAATACAGCCGAGGAACGTACTTCAGGAACTTCGATGATATCTAACACAAACGACAGCAGGCAGCCTTCATATTCCAGATGGACTGTCCAGGCAATGAACGCACGATGATTCGGCGAAGTCCAGGCGTCGGTTGCGAAATTAAGTCTACCCGGATGCTCCTGCAAGTACACATCAGTGCACAAAGAGCAAAATAATTCATATCAAATGCACCTTTAGCAGTTTTTTGATCCGTTCCTGACATCGATCAAATGATGCATGTATATCACGTGACACAGTCCTGCAAGAGGGAATATCAAGATTTGGATGACCTGCCATCATAAGTTCAACGAACTCGCGATCCTCCACAATAGTGCTTGGACGATTGCTCTCCGTGAGCCACTTGACAAGGTGAGCCCTGCAGCATTGTGAGTGCAAATAAAAGGGCATATTAGTGTGACGCACCGGACTTCGGCATTGCTGTGGTTGCGATGTGAGACTGTAACGGGACACTGACCTTAACGCGCAAAGGCGGCAAAGATTGACCCATCCTTGCCTGTATCGGACTTCCCTTGAATAGCGGCCGCCACTGCTGCCGTGCCAAAGCACTTCATAGCATGAGTCTTCAAGTTTGATGTTGAAGACTTGTCCTTGGAATCCTGGTAGCGACGCACGCCTTTGTACTTGTTCTTGCACTGCCGAGCGGCACACGGGAAGAAGTGGTACTTCCTGCCTTCATCATCGTAGTCAATTGAAACCTCTGCAAGTTTGAAGAAGGAGTAGACCGGGGAGCGCCATGAAGCTTGCAGACGAGCTTCGAATAGGTGAGCATGGCTTGGAAGATAATAAGAAAGCCAGAGCATACCAAGTTCCGCTTCAGGTGATTCTTCATCATTAGCCACCTGGGATGATGCCGCTTCAGTGACATCATCTAGGTCAATGTCGATAACGGACACAGGCTTGCTCGAGGTCTCGTTGATCAACATTGCACTAGATGAGGAGTGAGATCGAAGGCTCACTCTGCTCTTCGAAAGAGCAGAGCGAGCCTTTTTGAGAGGCCGCATGAGTGCTTTTGCGCCAGCCTTGACTGACTTCGTGACCTTGGACACCTTTCGCGATACCGAAGAGGCCGCTGAGGTGACCGATGCTCGGCTTGCTGATGCACGAGGCTTTTTCTTAGAGCCCATGGTTGAGATGGAAGTGGAATTTGTGTTCAGATAGAGAGTAGGTTATGTATGTGAGAGTTGGAGGAACAGGATGATTGGGATTGAAGACGGGGTAGCATGGGGCTTTATATACCTCAGGGTGGCAGGCTCAATGGCACGGGGAAGAAGAAATCAAAGCACATACCAGAGAATGAAAGCACTGGTAAGCATCAAAGCAATAGGTGAAAGAGGCAGTAACTATGATGCAATGGCAACCGTAACCATAAGTTACCAAAACCGAGGTGGCAAAGCGTGCAGTGGACACAAGAAAGGTGCTTGTACATGGTAATTGCCAAAAGCGTGACGTAGCAAAGTGTGCTTGTAGAAGATGCAAACATGACATGCATACCTGAGAAGTTAACCCGCCGCAAACCCACCAAACCGTATGAACCCGCCCAACCACGGCTCGGGTCAGTGGTATGACAGAGGGTTGACATCATGTAACCTGTACCCGTCACCACCAGACCCGTTAAGCAAAAACCGTGGGCTAACCCTAACCCCTGTCCTTCCCTAGTTGCAGATCGTAGTTGAGGAGTTGGAAGTAGCATTCAGGCTTGTAGTGTTCCCTCCTCCAATAACCAGCTTCCAATTGGTGTCGGACTAGGGTCTGTTGTGTAGCACCCTGGTATCTCCGAAATGTGAGACCACTTCGCAGATGTGATTCCCACCTCAGCGCGCTATGCGTCCCTTCAACGGCCATAGTTTGAGGGTGGCCAAGAACAAACAAGCAACAGCAATGCAATTGCAACCCAATTGGCCATTTTCATGCATTTCTTGTCTTCTGAATGCCATACTCATGAGTTTTGGACCGGAAAAGTTGGTAGGATGAGTAGCTTTGCAATCGGCTCTGAATCAGCCTCTGATGTGTACTAAATCTACTGATTCACCTCTTGTCTCATTCATGCTGCCTGTGGTCATTATCAAAATTCACAACTCTGTCCCACAAGTATATTAGTATCAACAGTGATGTATTCACATTTCCAGTTTGTGCCCCACATGAGTTACAGCATATACTCTGAGTTGACAGCATAAAGCAGCCTCCGTAACATCTCAACCTCTGCCATTGCACTGCATGATATTCAATCATGCTGGTTGTCAGTATATATGCCAGAAAACCAATTCAAGTGGAATGATCAACATCTTTCATCTGGTAACGACTAAGTGTGTGGCCGATCTCAGTAAGCGCCCCTGGGTTGCCGTATCGAGAATCCATGATCGAGATCTGAAGCTCCCACCCACGGCGAGCGCGGTTAGGCATGCATGCTGAATACGAGGAGTACACGACATATGTCTGTCATGCGCGTGCGGACACGGGATGGTACGGACATGGGAAGGATGGGCAGAACGAGGGAGAATGGGCATAAACTTACGGATGCAGGGCCGATCGGAACATGCACGCGCGCTCGTGTGTGGCTGGCCGACAGATGCACGGGCGACAAACGAGATATCGGAGCCACACAGCGACCGAAAGTTCCCGGCATGTGTGAAACACCTTAGAGCGAGAAACACGATTGGAATAGGGCGGTGAATGCGGTGGAGAGTGAAAGCGAGCTTCTGCAGAGCACCTCAGCGAATTGCGGTGGATGCCCTGAAATAATGGGTTTGGTTCGTTCGCCGACGTTAAATGATGGTCTTAGGGAGAGTCACCGGACGAAGCGGGTGCCCTGATGGCGGGCGGTAGGGTTCTGTCAGCAACATGTGAGGTCGAAGATCCTCAAGAAGAGGTGTGTAGGACATATATTGGGCGTGGCTGAAATGGAACTGTCGTCGGACGAGAGAGAATGTTTCTCGGCAGGGAATGGAGGCGTGGGCTAAGTCAGCATGAGAATGGACATATGGAAGAGTGATGCGCACAGTGCCTGCCATTCCGGGAAGTTGGTGAGTGTAGATGCCATCGATGCATGTTTTCGTAGCTTCCGAGAGGAAATAAAAGAGAAAGAAAGCAGGAGAACGAGCAAGGATAAAAGAAAGAGAAAGGAATAAAGAAATGCGGGAGCCACCTCGACGAGTCGACGAGGACCCGAGGTAACGGATGTTCAAGCGCTCAGGCGCTGTGGCCTTCCGCCGACTTCACGCCATCGTTGCACTCCGTACGTACCGCCTTGGCCACTCTTTCTTTCCTACCACCACCATCTCCTCCGCCACGCCGTGCTATGCATCGTGCCACCCCTTCCTCATCCTCTTCCGCGTCCTCGTCCTCTTCAACGATGTCTTCCAAGGAACGGTGAGCCGCATCGCCTCGTGGTCGTCCACCTTTCCCAGTCGCTCATTCTCCTTCCAGTAAACTCACTCGAGAACAGCTCTTGCAAAGTCTGGAGGTTTGCCATACTATTCGTCAACATGATCTGTTCTGACGCTCGGTTTCTAGATCCTTGGTCCGCTCACCGTCCCACTATCCCCATACCTTCCGCCATCGCCTCCCGTTTCTCGCGACAACTCACCCAATCCACTCAAGCGCCGCCTCGATACTGACTCTGACGAGAGTCAAAGAAAGAAACCTCGCGTCAACTCGTCAGCCAAGCCATCTAACTCCGACCCGTCTGCCTCGCACCCGACACCTTCTACGTCTCGCTCTTCCCGTCAGCACGAGCCTTCAGAAGATGGCGAAGTCCGTGAAGAGACTTCCAATCCGATCACGGCCATCCCACATTATGTTCCTGTGCGTCGCCCTCGTCGGGGTAATAGACTTCCGTACGACGACATCTACGTGAAGTACCATTCCCTTGGGCGTACGTTGAAGTACTCCGGCGAGACTCGTCTTTGGTCCACATACCCTCCGACCTACCCGGATTATCAACCTTTGGTTACTCCGATTCCCGTCACTTCTCCGTACCACAAGTACGGATCCTTGCTTGCGCGTATCGAGCTGGTTGATGCTCTCATCAACTTCGTTTACGCGATATGGGCAAAGGATTACAGCCGCCCCGGGTACATCCGGGCATGGAGTACGGTCGATGGATATCTTAACTTCACGAAGGATAAGTGGATCAAGGAGGACTGTGATGAGCGGGAGAAGGTTTTCCTGGGACTGATGTATGTCCGTCGTGTGTTGTCCTTACAAGCTCACCTCATGCGCCCCGCAGTTACATGATTGAAGGTTTTATTCGCGGGCGCGAGTCGACCCACGGATCAAAGCAGATCGACGAAGGGAATGAATGGATCATGAAGCGACTTAAGATACAAGCCGCTGCTGAGGTCGCCCGTGAGGCTGCGGCTGCTGAGGCGGCCCGTGCAGCTGTTACCGCGTCGCAGCTGACTCCCCCCATGCTCCCTTCTCCTGTGAGTGTCACTTCTGGCAGCAGTAGCAATTCCACGCCCACCACGAAGCAAGAGCCTACGTCAGCACCTTCGTCTGCTACCAGCGCAAAATCCCAGGGGAAGCCTACTCGCCAGGAAGATCCTCTTCCGCCAAAGCATATCACGGTACCGGTGCATTCACATTTCATACAGGACCGCAAGACGCAAAGCAACGGCGTACATGGTGCAGTCGTTGCGTTCGACCACGCGCAGCGCTTCTTGACACTCCCGATCCTCGCTAAGCATTATCCACGCACTTTCGCGCGCACGGTCTACACCAGCTTGACCGCCACGGATGAGCACGAGCCCGACTTCGATGATGATGAATGCGAACTGTTCTGGCCGGGTCAGGCCCTGGCCGGTCGGGGCCTCGGGTGGGTGTGCTTGATGGGCAAGTCATTGATCAACGAGTTCAGCAAGCCCTATGGGTACCGCGGGATCGACGGTGTAATTCTCAAATTGGACGGGGACAGCGGCGTGGGTGACGGGACGATACCCGCATCTACTCCGCCATCGCAGCGTAAACGCATGGCCGCTGCCGCCGATCCGTCTGCACCGCGGTAGTTACCCTAGGTGCTTGAAGTCCCGCCACCTCGCGTTCTGCAGTATCCTCGCCCCGGTGATTGGTCGCTATCGCCTCATCGTGGGGTGCATCTACCCGCGATAATATTACAGTGAAACCGTGCATGGATATTCCTGTGCATGCACTGTTATTTCAATATGATTATTCACTGTCTATCGAACCTCGCTCGCCCTCCTCTGACACGACAGCCGCTGTTTCTTCGCATCGACCGCAACCCTGTATTACACGCTTCCTCGTCGGCACTGTACCCCCTGGATCTCGCTTGCCCATTCGACTCAATGTTCATCGTCACATTTGTAATCTACCGACTCTGTATCAACACCATCCTAACTCCGGGATTCGTCACTCACATACATTGCAACGTATCAAAAGCATATCCTTGCCTCCGCTTCCTCACGCCACGCCCGGTCTAATACTCGCATTGATCCTAGCAGAGACTGCTGGCAGAAGGCGCGTCTGCGTACGTATACTCCACGACATGGGATATCCTAGAAGACGGTGACAGATGGGGGCGCCGAGATAGTCCGCGCAGGACACCTTCGCTCCCCATACCCCACCGCACGCGTTCACGCACATCCTCATCATCTCGCTCTCAAACTCATCGCATATCTACATTTATTTTCTTCGCATTCCCCCTGTGATGATACATAGGGCTAGGATGGATTGGCTCCTGCCGGGCACACTCTATATCTTACATCGTGCATCGGCGTTGTTTTTTCTTGTTTTAACTTAACTAGTCGGAATGGATGGATACGCTTCTGCGTGTCGTTCGTGATTGAAGTACGATTGTTTGATGATTGATATTCTTGGCTCAGCCGATGGTGCGTCTTTTTTGTCTTTTTTTGACTAAGTGTAACGACACAGGGGTGCAACTGGGTGCGTGTTTTCTTGCACGTACTTGGGATGGATATCCAAATAGAACTACTATCAGTGACCCCGATATGCCATATGGCCCAGAAGTGCCATACTTCTTTCTACAGTTTGATCCCCCTCACCGATTGCCTCGAAATTATTCAGAGATGCTCTCATTCATTGCACTTCAACATGTAAAAGTTTGAGAATTAAATGTGGCCAACTTGGGTCCCATGAAAATCCGGATTGCAGGAGTGCATTTGGCTGATCGGCATGTCTCTAAAATGTTCAACGTTATAGAAAATTCTGAAAAAATAGTCTCTAATATTCTATATGTTACAAAAACAATCTGCCAGAAGTGCCATATTATGGTCATCGATGGCAGCGGGTCACATGATAGTTCATTACGGAGCGGGCGTCTATTTGCAATAACGCATTCCCACTGAGTTCACGATAGTTACAGCCACAAATAATCTGCTGCGCCGTTAAAAAATACCAGTAGCTGGCTGCAACGCTGACGGTGAGATACCTTTAAAGCGTCTCAGTGTTGCCAAGTTAAATTTTAGGAATCAGGAGAAGTGGTGAAGTCGAGTGTTCAGACACAGATTTCACGAATTGCCTATGGGGAGTCCATGATCACTTCCGTACTCGACTAGCAGAATATAGTATGTGGCTGTGCCTTATGCAGTTCGACGGAACCTGACGTATTTCCATCGCCTGCTCACCGCTGTGATCGCGTGCGAACCGTGTTATTATTTTTTTACAATACATATCAGTCCCTTTCAACCACGGACCTGTATCCTAGGTTTCACCACTCAAGGGATTACTCCCTGTAGCCACATGTCGAAGGATGACAACGAATCCATCACCGTATATGAGTCCCGCCCTCCTGAGTGGCTACCCAAGACTCATGCATCCGCTGATCTAGGTATGTTCTCTTGGAGTTCGCTTCAAACTTACCTCATTGCAACGTTTTGCTCAGGATATGTCGGATACTTTCCTCCTCGCGGCAATGAAGATGAAGAGATTTTATCGGAGACAAAGGTCAAGAATGGTTTGGTCCTGGCACCGCCGGTCCTCGTGAGTATTGCCGCATCTCTACTCGGGGTTCTTTGCTGGAATGCGCCTATCAGGCAGAAACTTTGAGCCTGCAGGACAATGTCAGGCATTGCCTCGTGCATGAGAATGCAATCAGTGAGCTCGAAGATCTGATGAATCAGATATTCGCGCGGCGTGCAGAGAACGTCCCTCCTGTACCGTGAGCACTATTCGTGTTATGCACGTTCCATTTAACTTACCTGTGCAGTGCACCGTCTTTTCGCTTGCCTTCTCGGGTTACGCTCAATGAGGCACGGCGGCAGGCGTGGTTTAGCGACCTCGCGAATCCTGATGTTCCTCTGTCCAAGCTGGGGAAGAACGTGCCGCACGGTGCTAAAGGACATGACCTCCTTGACTTGCTGCACACCCACAATGTAGCGATCCCACGCGCTGTCTGGTTCCTCCGCGTGTTTGGCGGGAACGAAACGGTGCGATTATGTCTCCTGCTTGCGCACACAGACCTGAGGGCGTTATTTTAGGCGGGCTTACGCAACAAGCAGGCGTACAACCCGACGCAGTACAGCGTGGATTGGGCGAACGTAGTCACGAGCTATATGAAGAAACAGCTAGCGGATATCGCGCTGCCGAGCGCTCCTCGTCTCGGCTTCAACATCAAACAGACTTTCAAAGGTGAGCTTGGAGATGCAGACAAGCGCGAGCGCTGGATATCTCGCTTTACGTACTGGTCAGTCAGTCTCAGGTTCGATATGTGTAGCCGTTGCTGACGCTCCAATAGCCTGGGTCTACTTCGCACTTTCTATGCAGAAGGATTAGTGGACAAACGGACTTTCCTGAGCTGGCTCGTTCAGCAAATGTCGACATGCAATCTCGCTCAGCTTGGTTTCATCGCTAAGTTGGCCGATGAATATTTGGAGGGCATGCTAGTCAGTCGTGCGATCACCCGTCCATTTGTCGATGCTTCCTTGCAGAAGTTGTCGGAGGTAATCCACATATGTCTCTCTTACACGCGAATGACTGAGCAAATGTACAGATACGGTCGTCATCAGCGAGAGAATTCCTGGGGAACGTAGAGGCCATGCTCAAGAATCTCATTTCAGTAGGTCTCGGATTACATGGGATAGGCTAATCACTCACTGACCAGCGGTAGAGATCTTTCCTTTCTCTTCCTGATGCTTTCGTAAGTCCCCGTGCATGGACACTCCATTCCGCGCTTCTAGAGGAGATCCTGTCCGATAACTTCAACGTTGCTACTCTGGATAGTACCTCAGATCACAATGCGCAAGCGCTTTGCCAGACATTTGCTGAACAGTTTGCCGATGTGCGGCAACGAAACGAAGCCATGCTTTTCTGGCGCTTACCTTCCCGTGTTCTTGGTCCACTTTCGTCCGCTCTTTCAGATATCAAGGTACTTTTTTGAATATATCACTGACTTTTTTCTAACGTCATTCCATCCAAGCTACTCAATTCGCTGTCTGGTAAGACGGACATGTGCAGTGTTATTTTCTTTGAAGATGGCACCGAGAACTCTTCCTCGTTCACACGCAAGCTAGACCTGCTGCTCACGTGGAGCGTCACGTCGCTCCAATATGGCGACCATCGTCCGTACGCTGCTGCATGTCTGCTGCGAGAATGGCGCAACAAAGCGGGAGAGCGTGCTATCCGTCATGATGCGGAATCGCCCGACCAGTTTCTCCAGGATCAGCTATTCGACTGGCTGGACACCTCTGAAGTAGCCAGCGAATCGAGCAATCTTCCTGCAGTATCACTTCTCTTCGGGCAACTTGTGAAGTATCAGCTGTATTCGTACCAAGACTACATACAACGTCTGATTGCTCGCGGTGAAAGAGGTTTGTCGTTTGGTCAGGTGTGTCTTGGTATGTGTTTACCCGGCTATGTATGCTCGCTCATTTGCATCGTTCCTAGGAGGATTGTTCACGCCATCGTGACTTTCTGCGTTGGATACCATTGCACAACACATCACCCTCACTGGTGAGCCAACGCAAGGTGACCTTATATGGCGTTCGAGCACGTGAGATTCCAGAAGACTTGCATGAGCGAGAAATTCGGAAAGAGATTCGGCAGGTAATTCCGGAGTTGTTCGCAGGTTCGTTTATGTCAATAATGCACGAATGTCCCTTCAGTTGATATGATACCTTGTAGGTGTTCCGGATCCTGGTAGAACTTTGGCGACGACAATCCGGTCAGGTTGTAGCACTTTACTTTCGTCTCCGCGGTTTGAACAAGTCAAAACGATGAAACAATGGCTGCTACCAGTTCTGAAGAAGAGTATCTCCAAGTAAGTACTACCGTATCCGGCTTTGCAGATCTGTGACGTTTTCCAGCCAGCGGCGAGCTAGCGGAGACACCTCCATTTTGAAGTCGTATACAATGGCAACCATTCTCATGGCGCACACTAGATGTTATGGCTCGATACTCGACGTAAGCGCTGACTATATATTATTCTCACCCAACAGACTTATTGTCCTATTCAGATCACACTGTTCACGTTGGAACATGCGGCGAGCAACGAACTACTGACGGCGGTGATGGAAACACTTCGTCAACACATGGAGGTGTGGGCATGCATGAATATCATGCACACTATCGCCACGGCCTTGTATGCATCACATCAGTTCTGGAGAACGCGCGGAATCCATACTCGTGCCTTACTGTCCTTGCTGATTGAGGTAGATAACGATCGGTACTTGGAGCCTGCCTCGCGCGAACATATTCTGGCCGACATTACAGCTTACACGAATGTAAGGTATCCTATTATAATATTTGTTTCACACTACTCATACGCCTCTCCATAATAGGCCCTGTATCCAATCAATCAGCCCTCTGCCGATACCGTACCTCTTGCTCTCCCAGAGATCTTGATGCTTGCGACGGATCCTGATCCAGAAGCGCCATCTAATCTAGCAAAGAGTCTATGGTATAGGTACCTGACTGCTCCGGACTGGGCCTGGAAAGTCTGGGACAACACTGTCGCAAGTCTCCGCCAGATCCCTTCGATGATACCTGACTCGATTGGACGGAGAGTTTGCGCCCTACGCTATGCCGTCTTTCTTTCGCATGTTGACCAACACCTTCCTGAAGGATTCGACGATCAGGTCCTCCAGTGGTTCCTGGGTGCTGGAAGGAGTGAGGTTGCTGCTCTCAGCGCCGACGTGTGGGAAGTCATGACCGTCTTGCTTCTTCACCTTTCTGTCTGTGGTGCTCTCACGACCACGACTATCCTGCAAGGTCTTATTTATCCAGTGTGGAAAATGGGGGCTACAGTTGCTTCCGTTGAACAAGGCCTGTCTTTGGAAGTTCTTCTGACCGCAGTCAATGCGCTCTTCGAACACCTTTTGCTGAAGGATGAGTATGGCAATGGTGTTCCCCCACGCGATATCTTCGAAGCTCGAGGCTTGCAGACGCGACGTCGCGACGTCTTTCGCGAGCCATACTTCTCTTCACTAATCGACAACCTACCCATACTTGTTCTGATCGAGCAGAATCAGTACATATCGGAAATTTCACGGCGTACTTCCTTATCGCTCCGCCAGGCCATATGTAAAGTCAGTGTCTTCCGTCAAGGTGTATATCGTGATTTAGATGCAGTACGGCTCGCGTTCGAGAAACTTTTGGAGTGTCGGACCGTTCCTGAGGAAACTCATCAACATCTTGTCTCTGCCTTACGGATGATGCTCCGCGATCCTGCGCACGGTGAACCGCACTTCCATGATGCGGCTGGGAGATTACTGACGTCTACTCTAGGGAATAATACAGACACTTCAGGATTCCAGGCGGTTTCGTCCTTACTCAGTCCTTGGAAGTTGGCAGCTACCTCAATTGAAATGCGACTTACCCTGAAGCAGCTGGGTGAAGGGTTGGCCCGAGAGTCTTCGCACGAAGCTGCAAGTACTAGCTTGGACGAACTCACTGATTTCGTCTTTCATCACTGTACGAATATGGAATTGGTGGATTTTGTTGCCGAGATGATGGTAGATGTTGATCGGGAAGTAGCTACCAAGGTAAAGGCACACTGACTGCCGCATGCTCTCAATCTGATCATTTCTCCAGTTTGTCGATGCTGGGCTACATTGTATAACGGAAACATTGCGATCACTTCCCGCACCATTGACCGCTGAGGACATGGCGCAGTTCGTGTCGAACGTGGGCGAAGTCCTACGCCTCCTCTCCAATATAGTTCAACCATTTCAGGACGAGACAACTCAACTTCACCTCACTCCTGTTGTGCAGGAAGACCTCGCGCTGGTTTTGAAGGGCAAACTTGAGGAGATCAAGAATATCATTACTGCTGGAATCGGAAATTTATCCAAGGAAGCGGACTTAAGTCAAGCGTCTCATTTTGCCATTTTTCTCGCAAGGCTCTTACAGTTCAATCTTCGATTTCGGGGAGATTGGTCGCCTCAGATGAAGACAATCAATGAAGAGCTGTGTTCTATCCTCTCCCGACTCTCCCTGGTATGCGTTTTTCCTACAGTGCAGAAGTTTTTATATGCTGAGCAGTCTCGTAGCTTCACACCGCTGGGTCAACATTGGATCTTCTGGCATTTCCGCTCCTGCTTGACACCCTTTACTATGTCCTCGATGGTATGTTTCGCGAAAAGACATGTTTCTATGGCTGACTGTCTCGACGACAGAAATCCCTACGGATCCCAAGACCGTAACGCTTGATCCCTGTCGGAATTACCCGGAGTTTGACTTAGCAGACCTACCGAGCGACATGCCGCCAGATTTCAGGAGGAGACTCCGCTCTCTTCTTCCTTACGTATCGCAAAATTTGGCTGTTTGCGACCTCGCGTATGCCACCAGAGACGCCTCAGGGTCCATGGTGGCCAACCAGCCTGTGCAGAATCGTCCATGGGAATGGACCGAGTATCTTGGCAATGCTCCCGCCGTTGATCCGAAACGCGATGATAAGTCAGAGCATCAGCAGCTGAAGAATTCGACTTCACTGTCCCTGGAGCTCTTTGGCACGAAGATGACAGGCGACTCCGTTGTTCATTCACAAGCATACACTGGCGACTCCATGGTCGAAGGGAATCTCCGCACGTTTCAGGATGACCTCTCCGGTGAGAGCGTGTTCATGCGTGACTGGAGAGAGACGCGAATAGGGGTAAACGACGCGGTGAGCAGTGCCAGCCGGGGTAGAGGAGAGCAGGACGATGGCACCATGATTATCCCGACGTACTCTGCGCCGGGTCAGGGACTCTCTGAGAGGCGGCCGTCTTCTCGCAGAGCTTCACCAGCATTGTCTGTCCGCACTCGCGCTTCTATGCTCCATCATTCAGGCCCGAGCTCTGTTTCATCTTTCCGCCAGAGCCCGGTCCAACATCTTCCGAGCCGTCTCTCCGTATCCACAGCTAGCGAACCCATTGACGTCGACAGCTTCGAATTACCGGCGTCCGCATCGCAATCGACCGCGAAGCGGAGAAGCGTAGACGACGACGACGAACTCGAGATAGTTGAAGGTCCCGTACCTGCTTCGCGCGCCAAGAAATCGAGAGCAAAAGCGGGCTCGAAGATTCGCACAAAGAAACGATGATGCTGTTTCGCCAGACAAGACATGGACTAATAACTCACTGTTTCGACTTCAGCTTGTACTGATCCTAGATGTCATTACCACATCCCAACGATCTCGAACACATTCTCTTTCAGCATACAGACTCCAGGAACAACCCAACATTTACGCGCTGCATGTAGAAGTATACCGTGGTATAGTAGCTCTCGCTCTGGGATTATGTATGACAATAATGATAACACTGTCCGTCCAAACCAATCATTCATGGCGTCCACGGGAAGAATCCATCCCAAGGACCATCGGCTGCAGCACGACGGTTGGCAACACCCCTTGTAGTCCTCGCAGGCGCAGCCTTCTTCGGACTGGTCTCGCCCGTTGCAGCAGCGACAGTACGTGTAATATGCTTGAGTCTGAAAACCTCGATGGGCTTGCTTTTCACAGGGGCTCGACACGAAGGGCAAGTGTACTGTGGCTGAGGAATGTGCTCCAAGAGTTCATTGATGTGGTTCGCCAGCTGGCGGCGTGCTTGCGAGGTGGTATTTGGGTTCTGGAGTGCGGCTTTGTATTGTTGGATGATTGCGGGCTGCGCGTCGTAGTCAGGGTTTGCGGCCATGTGTTGCGTGAGCGCCGTGGTAAACCAATCTTGAAGACAGGACTGGCAGAAAGTGTGGCCACATGCGAGACTAGGGACAAAGAATTAGCGTGGCGCAAGACCAGGGACGAAAGCAAAATAAGCACGTTGCAGGAGTCCACATCTTCAGGGTGCATACTTCACAGTTGACGTGTTCGTCTAGTGCAGGCAGCAACTTGTCGATGCAAGCACGCTCAGCACACGCATACATGGCATATATACGAACACTCACGCCTTGAGACGCTTTATCCTTCTGCTCCCAAGCACGGGCTTCGGCTTCAAGCCTGGCTATCATCTATATGCACAGTTAGCGCCTATGCGTTAGTACATAAGAAAGCGCGCTCACCTCCTTGGCCTCCTTCAGTTGCTGCCGCAAGCTTGGTGTGGTGCCGCGCGGAACAGTCGACGTCGAAGCCTCGGGCCCCTCATCGTCAGACAGAACAATAACATCAGCCGAGATTCGCGGTTTCGACCGCACGCGCTGCTTGCTCTTCTTCGGGGTCAAACGATTCTGCTTGGGAATAGCAAGTTCGTCGTCGGATGACAATATGATGATGTCTGGGCTAGAAGCTCCTGCATTTATGGGGTGGGACGTGAGCGGTTCGCGGCTCTGCGCTCGTCTGGATGAACGAGTGGCTGGCATGGTGGAGGTCAGAAGAGAAGAACAGTACGCACAGCCGACTGGCGGTGGAGAAGTTTCGTATGTGGTTCACAATTGGTTCAACTCTAAAGCGCCGGCAACGCCCAGTCCGGAGCGGCTGGCCCGCTTGACCGCCCTACTTCCGCGTCCAACGCCGCCCACTACGGCCAGTCTCCTACCGTGACCGAGTAACAAACTGGTTGTAGCCAAATTGTAGGCCGCGTTCTAATGAAGTCCGGACGACTTCTTATCTCAGCCGCGCCGTCACAGTATGAAACCTTTCTTCACTTTTATGTCACTTGTAGACTTATTATGACAGCAGAAATATATTCATAGTACACTTTGTACTACAAGGTCAAATAGGTATGCATTTCAGAGAATGGGACACCATTGCAAGTGTCGTTTGTGGGCGGTTGGGGGAAATAAGGTTGATCGAGACAAAGATCTGAATGCACGTGATATCATCATTACTGACTCGGAATCGCGTATCTTGCATAAAACATACTGTAGAACTGCATTTTCGGAACAAGTCCCCCTTCCACCCACGAGCGAATGGTTAGGAGCATGGTGAGGCTTGCTATATTTGCGGAAAGTCCACACAAAAAACACACGAATTCATGTTCTGGTAAAATGCACGGGTCGCATCATCCGGTGTCTCATTAACAATTAGCTGAAGCTCGTACTACAAAATGTGTAACTTTGCGGGGCACCAGCCCATGCTACGATACACCCATTATTCCAGTGAGCACTAGCACAGCCATGTGCCAGGAAGATGAGTACACCAACGACGGCGGAAATGCCACTCTACCTGCACTTTTGGACAACCATGGCTGTAGCAGCTACATCATTCCGCGAAAACACTGCACCGATCAGCCCCGAGTGGCCGTCGACTTCAAGCAATGATTGACTGCTGCTTGTGATCGACGTAAGATGGGTCCGAGACAGTCGGCGCCTTCATCGACTCGCGCGAGCCCGAGCGCAGGTAGGCGTCCACGTCAGACCGTTCGTCGACGACGTCGACCTTGACCTCAGTCGACCTGTGGTTGCCCGAGATGTTGAAGCGTCGGTCGATACGACTAGGTTGCTGTGATGACCCAGTCGTTAATTAACAAGGACAGCTCTGGGTGAGAGAACGGCGCGGACGTACCATGGCATGCGAGGTGTCGTTGAGTTCTCCTTCGAGTTCCTCGCGCATAGCGAGCCGCGAATTCAGCATCTGCAAGACCAATCAGGTCATGAACAGAAAGATGCAAAAAAAATTGCTACGTACTCCAAGGAGAGTAATTCTGTTCGTTACAATAGGATCAACGACAGTGTTTCAATGGGAGTGTACGAGACATACGTGTAGACACGCCCCATAGGCTGTAAGTAAGAAAATTATATCAAGTCAGGATGCACTCCATAATCATCTCAATTACTCACCATAGCAACCAACAAGTTGTAATTGGACTCGGTGTACAAGTTCTATATGGCAACTATGTAAGAGTGAGAGCGACCTATCTGAGTATACACGAACGAAAACGATGAGGTCGGCCATCTGCAATAATCCAGAAATTGTCAGCAATCGTCACATTGCCAAACTCTGTACTAACACAAAAGATAGAGTTGAGCGCCGTCGATTCGACGCAAGAATGGATGATCCGTGTGATGATGGAGTCCGTGCCTGGAGGAGAGTGAGAACATACGAACACACGGAGCGAGATTTCACTGACGTTTGAAGCCCGTACGACTCTTCTGCAGGTAGTAGAACAAGAGCCCACTGAGTGCATGCATATACATGAGTCACAGACATAGGAGGAATAAGCATTACTCACGCCAAAAAACCGTCACACACCATGGACAATGTCAGCCAGATGTCGACAAGATGCGCTTGGCTGTTGAAGTCCTGGACACTACCAAGACAGTCAGTTGGTGGGGTGGGCTAACGCGAGACCGGCTCACCTGGGAGTAGTGAACGCAACGGCGGAATTCGCGAAACCGACCCCTGAGGACACCAACGACAGGATAGACAACGCAAAGAAAACAATCCACGATCCGCTCAATTGCTTGATGCGCCAAGCGAAAAACTGCTGGATGGGAAGTGAAGCTCTGGGGAGACTGTAAGCTAGACAAAGTAAGATCCACGAACGACAGTGCTCACAGAATGATGAAGATTGGTAACGAGAGATATGGCCATGGCAATGTACCGATTACGGGTGCGTTCGCGAAATTTTGAACCAGGTAGTACCATAACATCCACACCGATGCTGCAGTGTGAGTTGTGTCCACAGCGAAGGTCCAGCACACCATGGCTCTGCGCGGAGATAACAACATGTTCAGGATGCAGCCTCATTCGCGCAGGAGGGGGAAAAACAGTACTGGTTGGGGAGACTATCCCGCTTCCCCATCGAATAGTAATGAAGAAACTGGAGGAAGCACAGTCCGTATAACATTGCGTTCAGTGCATTTGCTATAACCACCGGTCCCATTAGCTTCGGGACGGCGGCCTCCAAGGCGGCGAGCTCGCTCGCTTGCGACATTGCAGATATGCTTGGTCGCGAGACAAATGAAGGAAAAAGGGAGGGGACGGAAAGGCCTCAGAACCCGAGACCTGCACGATTATAATCGGTTCAAGATGCAGGGTCGAGGTACCAGGTTGGTAACTTGTCCCGCAATAAGATCCATCTCCACGGCATCCCGTAGAATTACTGTTGCTGGAGAAGCGACAGACTAGCTAACGTTTTCCGCCCTTGACCATAGGCGGCCAGACCCTATTGTTTCATCGATCTGCCGATTCGAGGCCATGGATACCCTTGCCGGTTCAGCGGGTGTAATACTTACCTTCAACTGCTCCTTGCGCATGCCTCTCAAACGAAGCATTACATCGACACCAATCGTCCGACCTCGCGTCGATCCCAAGCTCTCCGCTCTGTTTGTGGCGGAATGACAACTGGTGAGTTCTGGGCGCCACGAAAACTTGACGTAAATTGCCGTTGCGAGGGGGTCCTAAGTAGCGCCTCGCCCTTCGAGTCGGCGCGCGTGCTGGATCCGTGTGCCGGCTACTTACATTTTCTGTCAACGGCAATTCACCGACGTTCGCCACAGTGTATCCTGGACTCTAGCGGACGATAGGCGTGTTCTCTCACCGTTATTTTATCCACTTCGGCGCTGTAGAGACTGCCGCAAGCTAGAAGAGATTCGAACTGCTCGAAACGGTGACCGGTGACCTGCAACCGCATCTAGCGGCGTTGGTCATGGCGCGTGCACGTGACCGCATTACTTCTGCTCCAGTCGTGCCACTGTCCCTCGACAATTGCCTCCAGAGCTCGGCGTCGAGGTGAGCGGGCAAGTCACTTTCATTGCTGACGTGTTCAACGAATACTTGCAGTATTATCAAAGTGGCCCGACTGCAATGCAGGCCGACGCGGAGGAAGAAGACAAACCCGCTGTATCTAGTGTACTTCATCCACTTTTTTCATCGGACGAGGGTGACGTCTTCCTGGGATCGAAGGATGGTACGCAGTTCCGCGTGCACTCATACACTCTAAAGACCACGTCGGGATGGTTTCGAACCATGTTCTCTCTACCACAGAAGCAGGACTCAAACTCGCTGGAAGTCATTTATGTGGACGAAGACACAGAGACACTCGAAGCGATTCTTCGCATGATTTGTGGACTTCCAATACCCCGTCTCGATTCATACGAAGCCATCGAGCCAATTCTGCATGCCGCGGAGAAGTACGACATGATAGGACCTATGTCAATCGTTCGCGCAGTCGTCATGACCCCTCCTCTCCTTGCCGATCCTCTGCGTTTGTACGCCATCACCTGCCGGTACGGTTGGCTAGATGAAGCCAAGTTGGCCTCCCAATACACCCTCATCCTTGACTTGCATGCTCCAGAGCACCGGCACACGTTGCTCAAGCTAGGCACCCTGGCGTTGCTCAATCTCATGGAGCTCCATCGAAATAGGCGAGAGGCCCTCAGACGACGCTTGAACGAACCACCATTTGTCAACGACAATGGCAACACGTTGTGCTCACACTGTGGCTCTGTGGTTGACTACCACACGTGGCGAGAGCTGAAGTACGTGATCATTCTGGAGATGGACGTGCGGCCGCTCGGTGACACCGTGTGCAACGAGGGACTCCTGGATTGGCCTGCAGCGCGTGCATGCTGGGACGCCAGATGCGTGAGTTGCGATCGTGTCCTCTACGATAAGAAAGAAACGTTGCGCGTCATTCGCGAGTGCATTGATCAACTTCCGACGACGGTGGAGCCTGAGTGAGCCGCTCTTTCGCGTCTTCAATAGCGGTGTCTAACGTTCGTTCACCGGAGAAGTGCTGTCGACCCCGAAATACCATTACCTATCATGTAATTGGCAACGCCATTCGACGTTGCAGCGGAGTAGTTCCGTTCGCGCTCTAAAAGCTACTTCATCGGACTCTAGGTGGAAAGGGGGTGTTCGCAAAACATGTGAGGTAGAAGAAGCACCTGTACAATTGTTTGCATTCGGATTATATTATTGATTGATTGAGGTTTTTGAAGCTTGTGCGCAGCATAACCAGACAACCTCCAAGTTGCAAGGCCCAAAACAATGACAGAAGCGAGCCAGGTATGTCATGCATGGTGTCTACGATGTGAACATTAGTGCCATGCGTCGAGAAAAGTTCCGAGGGTAAGACGGCAAGTCAAGAGAATCCCAGTCTCACTATAATTCTAAACATTCAATGAAGGTATGTAAGTATACGGATACCACGTACATTACATATCGATACAAGATTAAGCTGCGGCAGCAACAGGCCCAGCAGCCTTAGAAGATGGATCAGTCTTCGGAGCGCCCATGACGTCCTTCGTCTTGTAGCGCACCTCTAGCTTATGCGCCCGGCACTCAGCCAAGAAATCAGTGAACATCTGCCAAGTCGCGTCAGGTCGTGTCAGTGTACGGGTGCCACTCGCACATTAGAGGCTGTTTACCTCGATCGTGTCAAGTGGACCGCCAGCACTCTCCGGATGGAACTGTACACCCCACACCTTCCGTCCAGAATCTGCTGTTGACTTGATACCCTCCACAGAAGAGTCGTTGCAGTTGATAAAGAACGGCTCCCAGCCAGCGGGGAAGGGATCCTGCAATTTCAAAGCATACTGGTGGTTTTGGCTGAGAACAACAGATCAGATAGCTGTTCAGTTGGAACTGAAGAGCGATCGTAAGACATACCTGGTGACGTAGACCCTACCCGCTTTGATAGACCCAGATGACGCAAGGGCGAGGACGGGTTGATTATGACCACGGTTGCCAAAAGTCATGCGATACGCATCCAGGCCAGCAGCAATGCCGATGACCTGATGACCCATGCAAATACCGAAAATAGGTCGATCCCACTCCTTCAGCGTACGACGCAGGTGCATAGCAGCTTCCGTGCAATGGTTTGGGTCACCAGGGCCGTTGGTAAGGAACAGACCATCGTAGCGATCACGAGTGGCGTTGAAGTCGTAGTTCCATGGCAGCACAGTAACGGCGGCTCCGCGACGGACCAGCGAGCGGAGAATGTTCGCCTTTGCACCAAAGTCGAGGACAGCTATCTTCACATCACCAGTCGGGTTTAGCACATACGGCGTTTTTGTTGAAACTTGGTCGACAAGATTCACAGTGGTAGGGTCCCAATATTCGCTCGGCTGGGGTGGGGGAAGTGAAGAGTCGGCGCCGACGGCAAGGCGGCCGAGGGTCGTACCTTGGTCGCGTAAGAGAGTTGTGATGGCACGAGTATCGACACCCGTGATGCCCGGGACACCATGTCGATTACACCACGACGACAGTGACTCGACGGCGGCATGGTGCGAATATTTCTCAGCTACATCGGCCACCACGACCGCGGTACACTGAATGCGTTTCGACTCGAGGACAACACCTACGTCTTGGGAGTCCATAGGGGCCTTATTGACGGGAACACCGTAGTTGCCGATGAGAGGTGTGGTGAAGACCAATATTTCACCGCGGTATGAAGGATCGGTCATCGACTCCGTGTCTGTTTTTTTAATAAATAATCTGTGAATAACACCCAGGTTACTGAGGTAGAACAACTTACAAGACGTGATGGACGTGGAGAACACGGTTTCTCCATAGACGCTTCGCGGTGCCCCAAATGACCGGCCACGGTAGGACTGGCCTGTTTTCAGGTGAAGCACCGCAGGCAGAGAAGTCCCGAGGGCTGTACGATTAGCATGCGTTCCCAAGCTTCGGGACATGCGAGGGACGTGGATGAGTTTGTGAGCGAACATGTTGAAATTTGTTAGGATCCTTTCAGTGACTGAGGAGAGAGAATACGAGGTCGCTGAGGTAGCTAACGAGAAAACTTGATAAGAATACACTTCACAGAAATATCGTTTTGAATACGTACTCGTCACGAGTGCTTTGAGTGAATATCATGTACGAGCGAAGTCGCTCAAGTGTGTCTTCAATGGAGCTGCTGGATATTCGAGTCAACGATGAGCAAAAAATTCACGGAGGTTTGAAAAGCAGTAGGAAATAGTTAGGCACGTGATCCTACAGAAACGTTACTGATGCTTTAGAGATGAAGTTAGAATTTCAGTAACAAGGGCTTGTTACAAAGATAAGGCTACTCGGTCTACACCTGCGCAGACTCCTGTAGAAGCCTGATGTAACAGCTCTAGAATACGGGTCCGATTCGACCAGCAGTTCTCTCGTTAGGTCCAAACTGAATCCGTTGACTCTATGACACTGTGTCTTGAATTGAAACATGAACTTCTTTGATGCATATGACATTAGCGGCCCATCCACGCCAACCTCAGGCCAGCAGGCTGAGCCAAGCCTGAATGAGGAGGTCTCGCAGGTAGTGGGGCAGCTGAGCAGGTTCTGGGGAGGCTTCAGAAAGCAGGTGTGTTGCGCACGGTATGGCGGGTTGTATTCGTGAGCTGAAATCGATGGTTGCAATCATTCGGGATGTTAGAGTCAGACAGTTTTTGAAGCTGCGCGGAAGGACATTGGGGATGCGGTCTCTCAGGCACAGAAAGAAATCAACAAGCTCACTACTGAGACGCTCGCCTCTACTTCCACCCAAGAGGACCACACTGGGACTGAGCAAACTGACCAACTCCCATCTGCTGGAGAATCGTCCGCTGCTCCGGAGAGCAACAGTGCCTACTCTGCATCCGCAAGCACAATCGCCGAAGGAGACTCTCGCTCCACAACGCCCACCGAGACCCAGCCCCAGCCGCAGACAATTTTCTCCCGCCTCCAAGCGTCACTCCCACCAAATCTCGTGTCCAGCGTCCAGAGCCAGCTTCCTGATTCACTGCAGCACGCACGCGCCGGAAGTCTGTCCGCGCTTGACTTTGCACAGCTGCGCAGCACCTTGACAACAGAGCTCCACCGTGTGCAGGACGCCACGGGAGAGTATGTTCAGCGCAGCGAAGAGCTTTTCCGTGAGGCAGGAGAATTTCTCAAGGATGCCGTGAAGGTGCTACCTCCTGAAGAGAGCGGCGGGGTTTCACCGGGTCTGATATGGGATGGCTCGGATGTATGGATGCTCCCAACCGAAGGGAGTGCAGGCGGTCGAGGGGAATTGGGTTCAAGGAAGGGGAAGGAAAGAGAGGGGAGGGCATCTTCGAGCTCGGGGCGACCTTCTGTGGAGAAGTTGAGAGCCGTCGCGACGCGGGCGGAATCGCTTCTGAAGCAACTGAAGCATGACCCGGAGGTGGTCAAGGTCGACCCGCAGTCGGACGAGCGGGTGCGACATATGTTTGCAAGCTGGGTGGAGTCGGAGGTTGATGCTCAGGAAGGCGGTATAAACAGCGTTCAATGGAAGGATACTATTGAGAATGCGTTGACGGAGCCTGTGGATGGCGCAGCATTGAAGTCCACCTTCGACACTCTTGGTGAGTGCCATCTTCTGCACTGTCTTTCTTGCTAATTGTAGTCTGCAGTACCCTCTGTTATAACCAGTGACATGTTCTGGGTGAGGTATTTCTTCCGCGTTCATCAGGTGGAGAGGGAGGAAGAGAGACGGAAGGCTATCATCCAAGGTGAGTCCTGTCACAATTTTATTCCCTGAAATCCGTTAATCCTGCCCGTAGGCACCGCGCAAAATGAAGAGGATTTCAGCTGGGATGACGATGACGATACCACTTCGACGGCCGTTAAGGCTCCACTTGTTCAACTCCATCAGGATCAGACATCGGACGCGTCCGACGCTTCTGCTCTGCAGGCGGTCGATAATAAGGCAACCCTTGTTGCGGAAGCTGCGACTCCCACTCAGGCTCCCAAGTCTCGAGTTTCAACGCCGGGAAATCAGAGTCCGCGGGAGAGCGAGGATAGCTACGACGTCGTTTCCTCACAAGTAAGCAACTATAGTGGAGGGATAGATTCTAAGGCACAGAGCCCTTCGCTACCAGAAACACCGGCGCCAACAGCACCGGTGGAGGACGACCCTGACAGCGATTGGGAGTGATGTGATGAATGCTCTAACGTATTAATCGTGCTGGCTGTATTGTATTAGGCCTATTACTGTAAGACGTCGATCCCTCACGGTTGATGTTGTTTTTATGACCCCTCCGTCGTACGGTACGGCGTTGTATTCATACCTTAGGGATAACTACTACACCTGCCATATATGAAAATATACGTGGCTACTCAACACTATCGCGATCAGATCTGGATTCTCCGCAAATTGAACCGCCATCTGCTGCTCTTCTCCACTTACTGCAAACTTACTGCGTGTTCCGCAAGATGTCAATTCAGACGGTTTGAAAGGGGTCAGAATCATTTGCGCTTGTAATCACATCATATGATGGCACTCATCATACTTCCCTCTGTTTGCGAAAGGCACAACGGCTCTATGATTGGGTTCGAGCGTCTTATTGCTGATAGATACCACGAACGCCGTGTCCTCCGCACGTTCATATCCTAGACTTTGTCTTACAGGACATTTTTTCACTCGCTGCTCATTTTTGTGGAGGCTCTTTGCCTGCTCATCATGGTGTACTTTCCGAGGCATGCAAGGAGATCAAGCCTGTTATCACGTTTGAATGCCGCGTTGCTGAGATTTAAGCTCGTGAACTGGCTTCGTCTCATCTGGTTAACAACTGTTCTATGGGATGAGCTAGGCATCTTCCACCTTAGTCTGGCTTTTTGCAAGTGGCCAGATGACGACCTGCCTCAGGTACGATGCCTGTTATTTGTAGAACAGCACAAGATAACCCGTATTTACTTTTGAAGCAGAAAGAAACACCTACTCATGTGCTACTCGTCTCTGAACCTCAGGTTCGCTACATTCCAGCGTCAAAGCGAACCTTGATTGCTCGTCTTCGCAATTTCTTCTACGAGCTTACACTCCAGAAGAATTGGAGTTCGGTAATTCGCTTGAAGCCTGACCTAGTGGTATTTCTTGGAGACATGATCAATTCCGTCAGAGCGCTCAAGACAGACACGGAGTACGTCATATATGTCACTCTCTGATCAAATCTTCCTTTCGGCTTACCGAACTCATCACATAGCTATGAGTCGCAATATCGAAGATTTATGGATATATTTCGTCTTCCTCCTGGCGTTTCGGCGTACTATCTCCCTGGCAACAATGATGTAGGGTAGTGTCCTCTCTCCGATTTACTCCCTTCTGTGCAGACTTACTCCATCAAGTCTGAATATAGACCTGGCAGACTCTCGTCAAGCGCGTCGTCAGTTCTCAACTCATTTTGGGCCGTTGAATCAACAAGTTCTCGTGCACAATCACACATTCGTGCTGATAGACGCATCCGGCCTTGTTGAAGAGGACTATCAGCGTGCCGCACGAAACACAGAGTATGACAAATGGACTGCAATCAACGGCGGTCCAGTACATTTTGTCGAAACTCTGCGTGAACGTGAGTTTTTGGATTTACCATAACGTCGAATTATGCTGACACCGAAGGTTTCAAACGGAAGAACAAGTTCCTTGGCCCGTCTTGTTCACACATATTCCACTTTATCGTCCTGATACGGCCGCATGTGGTCTCCTGCGCGAGCGAGGGACGATTCGCCGAGGCGTCGGGCCTGGTTATCAGAATGTTTTGGGCAAAAAGACGACTAACTTCCTCCTGCAGACCATCCAGCCTTCTATCGTGTTCAGGTTAAACTTTCTTACATTCTAGGCAGGTACCTCATACTCACTCCTCTTTTGTATCTAGCGGAGATGACAGAGACTACTGTGAATATACACATGTCCCCTCTCTAAGCGCGATAATGGGTGACCAACGTCCTACTGACATCCGCGAAGTCACTGTCAAGTCTTTCTCCCCGTATCCCACCATTCGTCGGCCTGGATTTCAGCTGTTATCACTGATCTCTCCTCCCGCCCTGACATCATTGGACCCGTCTGTGTCGACGCACTCGCTCTCAGATACGCCGTGTCTCCTACCGAACTACATTGGCGTATATACTACGCATTACCTTCCACTTCTCTTGATGTCGACCGTCCTTCTGGCTTGCGCAAGACTGCACACATTCCGCGGACCAGCGCTCCCTATAATTTTGGATCCCCTGCATTCACCGTCCCTGTCGAGCCCGGGAGTGTCACCGCGATCGTCCTTCCCAAATTCTGCTACGATGCGTGATGTCGGTCAACAAGGGGGCCTACGTACTCCCCGCACCCCTCACATGAATACGAGTGCAGTGCATGGCAACGATGACGAAGGATCTATATCCACTTTCCGTGCGTGTCTCGTGGACGACGAAAATCCCTCTCCGATCGACAAAGACTACCCCCCCTATTCTCCTCACTACATGATACACAATGGGGAACGTGCCCAGTGGACCGGCGGTGCCGATACGTTCCCCGGTCCATTCAGGCACGATCGTGTATATCGAGAGAACGATCCCAACGTCGCCTCTCCCGCGCTCCCAGATGCACCGGGACGAGATAGCTGGCGTCTCTTGGTGCGCAGACAATGGCCATGGATGAACTTTTTCGGCCGAGGTTCGACTAGTATCATACCGGGTCCTTTGCGTCGCCTCCGCTGGAGGCTGCTGAACTCAGGAAAGCAATGTCTATCAACGCGCAGAAGGCGTGGAATCACCCTCTTGGGTACTCTCATGGACTTATGGAGGGCCATGTGGCCTCCACTGCTGCTATGGTGCGTGCTCATGTGGTGGAGGTGATGAGCTAGACTTTTCACGTACCATGCGATTGTGGGATTCCGGGCACTTCTTCCTCAAACGCTGTGTTCTGAGTAATTACATTCGTAGATTAAGCATGCGAGGGGCTGTCATGGACCTTTGTATTCTCGTGCCTGTTCTGCTGCATGTACTGCACTGCCACAGTTGTGGTGCTCACGATGTTGTCCTGACGATTCTGTATCTTGGACCTCTATCTTATGACATTGCCTGAAGGCTCGACTGGATTGTTATCACTGCGTTCCTCCGGGGCCGCAACTCTTGCGAAAAGTACAGCCTCCTGACATTCTACTACACCTTCCTGATAGAGCAGATTGTGTTGGCGCCCGGCGTTGAATAACGCGGGTGAAAGAAGTACTGCGGGAACCCTACTGAGAGCCCACCAGCCAAGTCATCATGTCTCTTGTCCGATGGTCACGGCATTTGGTAAAGCGAGTGACCATTCTGCATCCTTATTCTCTCCCAGTGGAAAGTCTGCGAATAATATGGGTTGGGGTGATCTTCTACTTCGAGCTCGGAACTTTCAAAAATCATGTATCCTATTGTCCGTGGCCCGACGTTGATTCTACCACTGTACGCTATTTCACTGTCTACACTTGCTGGGCCTAATTCTGCTCTACCAGTCTAATACTAGGAGCTTTACACGCGTCCTAGTGATTGCGGACCCCCAGATTCTGGACAGTCGATCATACCCAGGACGCAACCCGTGGCTGATGTCGCTGACCCAGCTGCTCGTCGATTTGAATATGCGCAAGAGCTGGCAAGCTGCCCTACGTCTCACCCCGGATGCAGTCATTTTTCTTGGAGACATGATGGACGGCGGCCGACGCGCGATCTCCCATGACGAGTAAGATTCGTCCACTTTGCTGAGCGAGTGGGTTTTGTGCATGGTGCTTCTTAGTCAGTTCAGCGGACTGCAATGACTAAACTGCTGCAGCTGACCTTGGCGAGCTACTTGCGCAGTAAGAACTGGACTACGTCAACGTTCACCGTGTCTACTTTCCAGAGGTGTCTAAGCCTTCCGTCACGTCACCCATCGCTTTCGGAATTCATGAGGAATACGCTCTGTTCGAAATGTGCGATTCTGACCTGTTGCATCTCGCAGATACGAGGCGTATTATAAGCGCTTCCGGGATATCTTTAGGACATCCCAAGTACTACCGACGTACTATGTGCCAGGTAACCACGACGTTGGGTGCATTCTGTGTCACATCCCTACATTCCTCAAGCTAACTTTGTCATGCGCAGATTAGGCGCGTCTTCTGCGTTCTCTGAGAGCGCCGTAGAGCGTTACGTTACACATTTCGGGAAATTGAATCAAGAGATTGAGATCGGTGGTCATTCCTGCGTTCTCCTGGGCGCACCCGGTTTTGTCGAGGAGGAAGAGGAGAGAGTGAGGAGTGGCATGGGCTACACGCAATGGGCAGATGCAAGGCCTGAGGGGACGATTGCATTCGTCCACGCTATCTCAACACGTACGTCCACCTCCTAGCGTGGTGGCCCTTTGTCATATGTTTTCTAGGGGAACGTCGCAACCCGCGCGTACTATTCACGCATGTCCCTCTTGCACGGCCTGCGGGGGCTTCTTGTGGACCACTTCGCGACCGTGGGACTATCCGCAGTGGCAGAGGCCATGGATACCAGAATACACTCAGCCCCGAAGCATCGACATTTCTCCTCCAAAGTCTCTATCCTTCGCTCGTGCTGAGGTATGCCTTGGTGTGGTTGTAGAGATGTCTCTCGCTGATCACGTTCTGCAGCGGCGATGACCACGATTACTGCGAATACGCTCATGAGATTCCTGCAGAGAACGTCGGCTCTTCGAGTCCCGTTGCTGTGCGCGAAGCGACAGTCAGATCCTTCTCAATGGCCATGGGTGTCCGTCGCCCTGGGTTTCAGCTCCTCTCGCTAGCCCCGCCTGCCTTTTCGTCATCATCGCAGCGCACGATCGCAGACGCGCCATGTCTGCTTCCCGACCAACTTGGGATTTACCTGACGATATACGTCCCCTTACTACTGACCAGCCTGTTCATACTGCTGGTCTCGAACGCGCACCGCGTGCGCACACGCAGGCGCTTCTGGACAGTCTGGGACGTGCGCGACGAGCCGCCCGATCCGGATGCTTGGCTCTCGTCCGCTACGTTGGATGGCAGAGACGATGAAGAGGAGAAGTTGATTACACATGCAACACTCCCGCCGCCTGATTCGGCCTTCACCCAGCGCCCCACGCGGTTCTCTCTCGGCGCCGCAGGGCTGACCGCCCTGCTGCAGTATGTGCAGGAAGGCGTGCACCGCGGTCGTGCCGAATCGAATGCATGGCGGAACCGCGCGGGCTTCGTTCATGGGTTTGTGAGGGATGTGGCAGAATTGGCGGCTATGCCCCTCGTGATCTTTGTGGTGATTACGTGGTGGGTCTCCTAAAGCTCGACAGATTTTATCTTCTGTCCTCCCGGTGGTACTACCAGTTGATGTACACGGACTGGGAGGTGTCGTTCCCATATGAGGGACTTATCTCGCAGACAGTCTTGTGCCCTAGATACTCTCATGTTGGTCCACATATTCGGATGGCCTAGTCTTTCTGTGTTCTTCTAGTCAGGGTTGTACACCGTTCCAATTGCTGTTGTTTTTCGGTACCGGTATGTTCTGTGCAGTGTATGTATTTATTACTGACTGTTTTGCTTTCCCTTGAGCTTCAACTGCGATTCAGGGCGGAAGTGATTCAGACACATTATTCCGAGATTGATAGGTATATGGTGCCATCGACCTACACCCGAGACCGACGCAAATTTGCTACCGACAAATGATGAATTTCGTGCCCACTACAAAGTAACCGTTTGTAGATGAAACACAGTTTCTATTTGCCGAAGTAACAAATTCAATTGGTCAATTGAGTCCCTATTAAGTCCTAATCACACATGTAAACTTTATCACTAAATTTGTACTGGCGACAAACGGTGACATTGCAAGGCAGGTAAACCTTACATTCACTCAGGGATACAAATCCGGGAGGGTCTCAAGTGCTAGATGCAAGTGAGTTGCTGCTTACGAGTTCTGGCAGTGGTCGCGCTGCAGCGCGCTTCATCCCGAATAGACTTCCCCAGCTGCAGAAGTCCAAACATATGCATGGTGAATAGAAACACCATGGAAAGTCACAGTCTAGGCAGGTGCTTACTATGGAGCTACTGTATGACATAGGAAGATATTTCCATGTATAAAGGCACAATTGAACCAGTTTCGATATCCAGGGGGTTCGGAGACACCAGCTGCCGTGTTCGACCTGCCTATATGCGCCCCACTCGCTGGCCAGGCGGCAGCCCCTTGTTCCTCGATCCGATAGTATACTTTGACATAGCTGAGGCTCCTCATTCAATGCTCAACTGGGAAGTTCACTGACATGGGGAACAGCAGTGCAAGGAGTTGGTTCAGGCCTGCGACATCCAGAACACTAGACGGCACAAACGCGTCTGACGCTGATCCTCGGGGATGAGAACGAGAGCGTGATGGCAGCGTGGGGATAAGGCGTCATTCCGCTGCTGCGTCTAGGACTTAGGCCATCCTGCACACCCCTTGCACCGTAATCCCTAGCCTCGGCTACCTGTATGAGCTTTGAAAAAGTGGGTTATTGGAGTGAAAGCGGAACAAAGTCGCACCCAAAGCAGAATTGATAGATCACAGAATGCAGGCAGGTCCGCGGCGCGCACGGGACTCTGTCAGCGACATTCGGTATCTGTTCTGCATGTCAGTTGACTTCCGTCGAAGAGGAACGGTCCCGGCATCGTTTCTCTGGACATAGTCCCTGGACCTGGTAAGGGACGGAAGTATTGACTGACCTGTTCTCTGCAGCTGCACGGTTTGCACACATCGGCTGCAACCCTCTTGTACCCGCACATTGAGCAACAGATCATGCCGTTGTCCGCGCACCTTGCCTGTTCGTGATCGAGAGTACCGACCTGGCGTGTCGGCTTGGCTGGCGCTGTAAGTGGGTACAAACGTGAGTTTCTAATCACACCAGATAACGGCAGAAGACGGTATGTAAAGCGCCAGGTCACCTCAGCGATACAGAGGGGAATCAGGTCCGATCTGCCAGTGAGTCTAGAATAAAGCCGCGGACGAGGAAGAGGTGCAGCATGCACACATAAAAGTCGACACCGTCGACGAGTTCGTCGCTCTCGCCGAGTGCCCAGTAGCCGAGATCGTCTTCGCCGTCGTGGATGCACACACGTTTGTCGTACCAGAAGGAACAGAAACGAGCGTCGTTTCCGTTTCCGACTCGGTCCTCGCTATCGTCGCCCATCGCCCATTTGTCCTTGACTTCGACCTTCGACGGTGCTGTCCGGAAATCGATCTGCGAGCCTATCAACGAGGAGGGGCCAACTGACGACCTCGACCTCGAAATACATAAACGTCACCACAGGCCCCGTGCTCCTCACCCCACTGGCAGCATCTTCCCAGTCGGGCCAGTCCCTCTCCTCTCCACCACCACCACCCAGCCGGTCTACATTAATCACTCCCAGATGTGCGTATTCGTTGTCGTCGCCGTGTTGCGCGCTGACTGACGTCTACCAGAACCATGTCAGACTCGCTCATGCCCCGCAGCGACTCGTTCGCCGCCCGGGTGCGCGGAACCAGCCACATCGATTTCAAGACGGCGACGACGGGCGTGGCGGCCAAGGCGATGCGGAACGATATCAGCAACCTCGTCAAGTCGGTGCAGGACCAGGAGACGAAGCGCGCGTTCGACGTCGAGATGCAGTCCTTTTTCTTCCTTTTCACCCGCTATCTCGCCGAGCGTGCCCGCAGCCAGGAGCTCGACTGGGAGCGGATCAAGTCCCCCGCGGAGGACCAGATCGTGCCGTACGCGAAGCTGCCCGCCGGGGCAGAGGTCCGGAACCTGAACAAGCTCGCGGTGCTCAAGGTCAACGGCGGCCTCGGCACGTCCATGGGCATGACCGGGGCGAAGAGCGCGCTCGAGGTCAAGGACGACATGACCTTCCTCGACCTCACCGTGCGTCAGATCGAACACCTGAACACGACCCACCGGGTGGACGTTCCCCTGATTCTGATGACGTCGTTCAACACACACGAGGACACGTTGCGTATCATCAAGAAGTACGCGAACCAGCAGCTGAGGATTACGACGTTCAACCAGTCGCGGTACCCGCGGATCTTCAAGGAGACGCTCCTGCCGTGCCCGAAGACGGCGGACGACGAGAAGAAACACTGGTACCCTCCCGGTCACGGTGACCTGTACAACGCATTGTATCAGTCTGGGGTACTCGACCAGCTTCTTGCGGATGGCAAGGAATATTTGTTCGTCTCAAACTCGGACAACCTGGGCGCGGTGGTGGATGAAAAAATTCTGCAGCACATGATCGATTCGCAGGCGGAGTTTCTGATGGAGGTAACAGACAAGACCAAGGCGGATATCAAGGTACGATCGTTGCGCTTCACGGTGTTGAATGGTGCTGAGGGCGGTGGAACAGGGCGGTACGCTTATCGACTACGATGGGTCGATCCGTTTGCTCGAGGTTGCGCAGGTCACGTCGGAGCACGTCGAGGACTTCAAATCTATTCGAAAGTTCAAGATTTTCAACACCAATAACCTGTGGATTAATCTTCCTGGTACGGCATGAACTCCCTGATTATATGCGCGGTCTAACCCCTGTACAGCCCTCAGGAAGATTATGCAGGCGGGCGAGATGGAGTTGGACATAATTGTCAACCCGAAGACGACCGACGAAGGCCAGGCAGTTATTCAGCTCGAGACTGCTGCGGGTGCTGCGATTAAGCATTTCAAGAACGCCCACGGCGTGAACGTTCCCCGTTCGCGTTTCCTACCCGTGAAGAGCTGCTCGGACCTACTTCTCATCAAGAGTGACATCTACTCGCTGCAGCACGGTCAGCTCGTCATCAATGAGCAGCGCATGTTCGAGACTACCCCAGTCATCAAGCTTGGCGACCATTTCAAGAAAGTGCGTCGTTTTCTCACTTGATCTCTATCTTTACGTTTCGGTGGGCGAAGTGCTGATCGCTACTCTCTTTGGTACGTAGATCGCGCAGTTTCAGAAGCGGTTCAAGAAGATCCCCAAGATTATCGAGCTGGATCATCTCACTGTTACGGGTGATGTCTACTTCGGGCGGAATGTCACCCTGCGGGGCACCGTCATCGGTGCGTCTCTGCCCCGGATAGTCGCCCGATATTCACAGATTGACCTTTATCCGCAGTCGTCGCGAATGAGGGTCAGCGGATCGATATTCCCGACGGGTGCGTGCTGGAAAATAGTGAGTGCTCTGGCACGTGTTCATACCATTGACCGGTGCTGACTCCGCAATGAAAAGGGTTGCTATCGGGCAATTTGAACATGATCGTGCGTCCTTCTCCCACTCCCTGCTAGTCCGCGCGTTGATCGTTTCTGTCATGTAGGAGCTATGATCTTCTTCTGTTTCCCCTGCTCTCTGCCGTGCTGATTGGCAGATTCTTCTGCTTTCGCTTTGCCTTCCGGGCCTTCGGCTGTACCACTTACTTGCGCGCACTTACCTACATAGATGACGACTGAACGAGAGAAACGAACCAAAATTGGGACTTTGATAAGAGCGTTTCATGTATACCTGGCATGTTTTAGTATCAATATATTCACGTATGTACCTGTTCGGCGTAGTGAACGTTAACTTGCAGTTTAAGTACCGAGAACATTTCAGGTATGCACACGTTTGTCTGGCTAAATCTACACGTTTGTCCGTGCTAATAGCGTGTCTTATGCGCGACGGAAAGCTCGTCTTGTTTTCGAGACGCTGCTCTCTTCCGCTGCTGGTTCGTCTCCTCCGCGAACACTGCACCAGCACCTTGTATCCCAGAAATGAGCCACGACGACGTCGACCATGGCCGTAGTTGTGAAAAAAACAGAAGTGAGATGCGCCGGGGCCGTCATCCAGACCACCTGGAGATCATGTCCGCGGGCACTGAACTCCGCGTCGGGATGTGTACCGGGGCCCGGTTATAAGGTACGTGTCTGTGCACGCCTTCCCTCTCGAATTTCCTGCGCTGGTACTACTTTGAACAAAACAGTACTCGTCGGCCACCAGAATCTAACAGCATGTCAATGCTCTCGCCTGTCGTGTTCGGGGAGAAGACGCCTCGCACAAGGGGCGTGTCTGCCATGGTATGCACGCCAGAAGTCTTTAGGCCGCTGCAGCTTGCTCACCTCCGCTATCTCATTCCGATTGCTGTACGAACATGGACACGAATATGAAAACGAATATTGATACCAATGGTGATGCGAATACTGTTGGAACCACGACCGCGACCATGACCACGACCACGACCCGCTGGACGGCTGCCGTGCACACTTTTCGCCTCCGTGTCGTCCGCTTGCACATGCGTCGTCGCCGCAAGCAGAACTTCAAGAGCGCCACGACAGGCGTAGCTTCCAAGAATATGCGCAATGAGCTCAACGGTCTCGTGAACTCTGTGTCCGACCCGGCGACGAAGAAGGTGTGTTTCCCCCCCTTATTTCAAGCGTTGGTGGTTCACAAGCGGGTACTGCGAGTGAATGGCGCATATAGTTGGGCTAGGTACATCTATGCGCCTTTCGAGCTCATTCCTGCATATCTGCAGATTTCATCTATGCGATACCCGCTGCCATTGGTTCTTAATTTCTGTCATGTGCAATGATTTCTTTTCATGTCTCGCGATGCGAGTAGAGGCTGGTATTATTGTATATCTTGCTAGAACACATCTCATACCTATATCTTTAATGTCTGCCGATCAAATACTGATATATTTGCTACTGCAGGCTTTCGACACAGAGATGCAGTCATTCTTTTACCTTTTCACGCGCTATCTGTCCGAGAAGGCGCAAAGCAAGGAGCTGTGCGCTGTTCTGTATTTCACCCCTCTGGTTACCCGCTTATCTTTTCCGCAGTGTTTGGGACCGTATCAAGTCTCCCGCAGCGGACCAGATTGTCCCGTACGACAAGCTTCCGACCTCGGTGGACGCTAAGTCACTCAGCAAGCTGGCAGTGCTGAAAGTGAATGGTGGTCTCGGCACATCGATGGGTATGACAGGAGCGAAGAGCGCGCTCGAGGTCAAGGACGACATGACCTTCCTCGACCTCACCGTGCGGCAGATTGAACACCTGAACACTACACACCGTGTCGACGTTCCCCTGATCCTGATGACGTCCTTCAACACACACGAGGACACCTTACGTATCATTAAGAAGTACGCGAACCAGCAGCTGAGGATCACGACGTTCAACCAGTCGCGGTACCCGCGGATCTTCAAGGAGACGCTCCTCCCGTGTCCTAAGACGGCGGACGACGACAAGAATAAGTGGTACCCGCCTGGCCACGGCGATCTTTACAATGCGCTGTACCACTCGGGCGTTCTTGATCAGCTACTGGCAGAGGGTAAGGAGTACCTGTTCGTATCGAACTCCGACAACCTTGGCGCAGTGTAAGTATTCCTGTATAGCATGGCTGGCACTTAACTGACAGACTGCGCAGAGTGGATCAGAGCATCCTGCAACATATGATTGACACGAATGCCGAGTTCATCATGGAGGTGACCGACAAGACAAAGGCGGACGTCAAGGTGCGCCTTTCCCTCCCCATGCAAGTGCTATTGAATAACTCGGCGACAGGGTGGTACACTCATCGACTACGAGGGCAATGTGCAGCTGCTCGAAATCGCTCAGGTGCCCTCAGAGCACGTCGAGGAGTTCAAGTCGGTGCGCAAGTTCAAGATCTTCAACACCAACAACCTCTGGATCAATTTGAAGGGTGATTTCCGCTGGCGTTGCCCGTGCTACCCTTCGTTGCTCATGTTACATTATCTTCAGCTGTGAAACGCATCATGCAGAATGAGGGCATGGAGCTCGAGATCATCTTCAACCCGAAGGTCACCGAGGAGGGCCTCTCGGTCATTCAGCTCGAAACTGCTGCTGGTGCGGCGATCAAGCACTTTAGAAACGCGCACGGGATCAACGTCCCGCGGTCGCGCTTCCTGCCTGTGAAGAGCTGCTCGGACCTGCTCCTCATCAAGAGCGACATCTACTCGCTCGAGCACGGCCAGCTTGTCATCAGCGAGAACCGCATGTTCGGCACCACACCCGTCATCAAGCTGGGCGATCACTTCAAGAAGGTGCGCCCCTTTTAAGAGACGAAGAACGTGGCTGATGTTGAAGTCGGTGCTGCAGATCCAGCAGTTCCAGAAGCGATTCAAGAAGATCCCCAAGATAATCGAGCTCGACCATCTCACTGTTACGGGCGACGTTTACTTCGGGCGCAATGTGACTCTGCGCGGCACAGTGATCAGTACGTCGAGAGTTACTTCGTCTCAGGATGTCATTAGGTGCTGATGATGGGTAATGACACAGTTGTAGCGAATGAGGGTCAGCGGATTGACATTCCCGACGGTTGCATACTCGAGAACAGTGAGTGTTAAACTCTTCATCGCGGCATTGTCTCATTCACTGTATGTGCAGGATTGCTGTCGGGTAACTTGACGATGACTGTACGCCTTCCTTTCCCTTCTTCGCAAGTTCTATGCTAATGTCGATTTTTCTGTTAGGAACTCTGAGCGGCATGAGAGTTAAACTCACATCTGCGTACACTATACCCAAGCAAATACCCCTCATCAAGGACAATTTACTTGCTCATTTCCTAGATTTCCTTCCCTTACTGGCCATGCTTTCGTTGAAGATTACATCTGTTGCGCTGCTGCATGGTAGAATACGACCCATCGTGCATACACGCAGTAATACACGTCACATACACAAGTGCAGCATGCGGAGTGTTGCGGTCAGTTTCTTAGTGTCAGCACAAAAGGACACTTAAGTTGTGATAACCTAGGAAGAGCCCTCATCAAATATTTGGAGGACAACGATGTACAACGTTGTGGGCTTGGCTCTCCTAAAGGTGATCCAGACTCCCCGTATGCCGCTTTACACCAAGAAGTCTTTGATCTGACCCGTCACGAACGCAACATCTGTTGGATTAGCACCACCGCCAGCTAGTTGCCCAAATATCAGCATGCAGTACAGTCTCCCGAGTACTCGTAGATATTGACTTACCAACGTGCCCCCAGACGCTGCCAATCACGACGAGCTTCGCATTCTTCAAGTAGGACACCTCAACCTCGCTATCCTCCGGCTGTATGACACCATTCATGTCTCATCTGGGCTGCAAGGAACTCGTGAGCGGGGAGAACTCACGCAGAAGTACAAGTCCGTCTTGCACGGCATGATCAGGGCCTTGGCCTTGATGCTGCGGAGGCACTGCTCTAGGTCACCGCCATCCCTGATGAGTGAGATGTCGCCGTTTTGCCACGTCGAGAGCAGAGCGAGCATGTCGTTTGCATCCCAGTTCTCTATGTAACGGGCTTCCCAGGCTTCGTGCAGCCATGACTCCAAGTCCGGATAGCTATTATATATAGTATTAGATAATTTGTGTAGGACATCTGCAATGGGTTACAAGTCGACTCACAGGCCATTCATGGTGTACAGATGCTGGCGGAACCACTGAACGAAATAATAGCAATTAGGAGAGAAGATTCTGTGAGGACTATTACTCACAGCCTGGCCGTACGCCCACGCACTGTAAGCTCTGCCGAAGGCTCTGATGGACTGATGAGGTGAGGTTTTGTAATGACCATCGTCAAAGTCCTTTCCCGCCTTCATCGCGTTCTTGGGACCTTCCAAGAAACTAAGTGATGTTCGTTTGAATGACCTATCCAACGACTGAACGAAGCCATAGGATGACGATGCCTACCACTTGTTGTGGAGACTCGTGCGCGCAGAGGAACAAATTGCTACGAATCTCTCCACGAAGTCAGGATAGATCACTGGCCAGTGGTACGCCTTGAATGATCGAGGGTCAATCTCACGAAAACGAACTCTGCGAGCTACGTGAACCACCTGTTGGCCTCCCATAGAGAACCCAACAACACAGTAGATCTTCTTAATGCCTAATTTCTTGGTGAGAACGGCGTACTGTGCGCGGCTGCAGCGAATCCTTAGCAGCTGACGGAATATGGCAGGAAAAACATCATACATGTTGTCCTCGTAGGAAACGGAGGGAAAGTATGGGCCGTTGTATGGGGTCGCCTATTCGCGGGCAGCACCTGGAGCATAGAGCTAATACTAGGAGGCTTACTGTATTAGATGGAGATGATGACTATGGTAATTGCTGACTGAGCCAGAAGAATATGTCCAAATATTTAGATACATACCTCTCCGTTGCAGAATAACGCAAAAGTAACGACGAAGTACTTCATCGTATCCAGAGCCTTGAAAGGCAGGAAGTAAACAGGTGAGGTCGATCATTCAGAAGTTAATCTCGATCAATTAAAAAAATTCAAACCTTGCCCTCGCCTACGAGATACAACTGGCCTACAAATGAGACCGATCTCAGCACAGGTACGCCAAGAGGCAGACGAAGCACTTACTTCCCAGCCTCAGCTGTGCACCATAGCAGGTGGGAAAGACGATGCACGGATTTGCAGGGTCACCGAACGTCTGGTACGCGGTCACAGCATCGGGTAGAACACCCCCAGCAACTTTGAATCGCCCATGGTGGTAGACCTTGATCAGCACATTGGAAGCCATCGCCGTCGTGTTGACGGATGGGGATGGGAGGTCAGGGTTGCAGTCGCCAATGTGCACTCCGACCTCGTCTTATCTACTCCGTCGCTGTTTATGTTTAGCATGGGGAACTGATAACGCATTGGACGTTCGAACTTCCACGACTGAATTCTCACGAACGGGAAGTGTGAGACTGAGCGATCCATTCTATGCGCGCTTGGATGCAATTCTTGGTTGACCTTGCCACCGACCTACCGGTCTTCTGTCCGTGCCTGAGTCATAACAACTGAACCGTAACTAGTAACGGTGGGCGATGAAAACGTCGAAGCGTTGCAGGAAAGGAGGGAAACGGCGCACCGCTGAATTAACGAGCACGCATGGTGACGGTCAGTCGCAGACAGCGACATTCCTTGTCCGACATGTCACAGACTTTCCCGTCTCCGTCGTTGCGACTTGGACAACTCAAGAGGTTGCACGGGTCGCGTCAATGACAGAATCTTAGGCCTTCCGCACAATCCAAGTTTCCAGCGATGCTACTTAGTATTTTGCAAACACGGACTGCGCACCATAGACATCTCACATTGGAGACACCGCCAGGACGGCGAGTCACTGCTAGTCACTGATGTCCACCATGATGTCAATCCAGAATGGAACAGAGCGGATAGTGGAACAGAGTGGATAGCTCGCCAATGTGGGTTTTAAAGATGATCATGGCTAGCACTCAAAATGCTAGATTGCACGGCCTTGATGGAACCACAGATCAATAAATTAAGCTTCAATCAGGACGACGACGACAGAAAGTATTTCAGCTAGAGAACATGATACACAGCAAAACAAGGAGGAGATGGAACAAAGCCTGACGTGCCTAAGTTGACTACTGCACCGCCAACACGCTCCCGAATTCATCCACCTGAACGGGACCGCCGACATACTTCTGGACAAACGGCTTCCAACAGCCAGTCGAGAGCTGCATGTGCTCGCCCTCGCATGTTTCCAAGAGGACATCTCCCCGCTCGTCCAGCGTCCGCAGCCCGATCCAATCCTCCACGTATAGGGGCTGCAGGCGCATCGGAAGGATAGTTTTCTCGCTGAGGTCGTCGTCTTGTGGAGCATACGATCCGAACCAGCTGCTCTCCTTCGGCACTACAGTTTTGTCCGCAGAGAAGACCACGAGCACAAGCTTATGCAGTGACAGGAGGTTGTCCGAGTACGTGCTATTAGCCGTGTCGGGAACCTCGTTGTTTATGGAAGCGAGGAAGTGATTGGAGGACAGGTACCTCTCCAGTTGGACAGGGTCGCGATAGTATTGTGCCTTGTGTAGAATCTATGAGATTGTTAGTTGTCATTTTTAAGTACCCTCACCTGAACGAGATTTGACTGAGCCCACTCCGTATAGACCCCGCCTCGGGCGGCTCGGCGAGCCAGTTGACATGCAATATCGAGGGGACGGCAGAGAGGAATATCAGATATGCCCATGTGCTGAGAACCGAATGTAATCAAATTATGCACTAGTGGAGAGTTGTACCTCTCCACATATGCGCGCACGAATTGACCACCTGAATGGCCAGCCGGCTCCCTAAGTTCGCATTCATTTGACTATGGAAGCGGAACAAACCTTGTGAGAATCCAATAGCATCGAACCCTCCTTGAAGTTCTGGAACATCTGCGAGCTGTTCAGAGACCTTCTCCACTTGTTCATTGACGTTGCCAAACTACCGACAGCCTTCATTCGGTTGCACGTGGAATACAAGCGGTCAAATTAGTACTTACCCAGCCAGCGCGCTGATCTTGTTCCAAGTCCTTGTCAAGGTAGACCGAATGAACGTATATGCCTTTGTGCATGTCCCTGATGAGCGATATGAACTCGAGCATCCCTGCAGACGCATAGCTGTCACCGAGGCCGTGCCATATCACGAGTGGTCGGGGCGTGTACGTCGGCGACCCCGAGATGCGAGAGAACGGAAAAAACAGCGAGAAGCAAAGTAAAAGCAACGCTGGTGGCGTCATGTCGACCCTATTGCACAGCAGACTGACGAGGCAGAAAACTGGAGGCAGATGGTAAGAGGGCGAGTTGAGGACCGATCACATGATGGAACGTTAACCACACGCAAACTTATGCTTATGTGCAGCAATATTGCAGCACTGCATAGCCAACACTTGCCTCTAGTACACGGCCATCGTACAAGAGGAGAACACAGCACTTTTAGTCAAGAATATATATACGAACTGCGACAAACATATCCTGGTCACTACACCCGCTGAACATAGGCGACTTGCGCCTCCAACCAGATCCACAGCTTCTGCGGGATCTGCGGGTCATTGGTCTCTCCTCGGTAACTCGCACCCATGGAATGAAGTACACAGTGCAGTGTTCAACTTTTTCCGTAGTCAAAAAAGCGGCAAACTCACCTTGCCACCCAAGCTGGCACCCTCCGAAGTACTTAGTACCTGCCCACAACGGAATGAGCGTGGTCATGGGGCAGGATGGAGGATCGATGACTATCGTTGTGGGTTGACGAATGAGATAGCTTACGATAAATAGCGAGGAGCAGCCTACCATATGAGCCTTCATGAATGCCTCTGAAAGTCCCACATCAGATTACCAGGATGAAGGGACAGGTACGATCGACATATCCTCGATATTGCTCATTCGAGAACACTACGTTCACTTGCAACAATGTTGAATCAGTGTTCTTGTGGGCATAATCATGAAAACTGACGAATTTGGTCTGGAAGTACAGCTTGCGCGAATCAAGCATTCTTCACTTCAGGCTTTCAGTAGTCTCCCGTAGGCAGACTACAAAATGATCCCTATGAGTGAGGGAAGGGACGGAATCATGTCGAAGTCGACGTCCGAGACGAGGTGTCCCATGAAAGACGTGTTAATTACACGCGCTTTGCCATCGGGACTGCTCTTAGTGGTCGCCAGGAGGACGGGTAAGAGTAGCTGGGTGAGGTAGAAACGGTCCTAGGAATACGCTGGACATCTGCAAAAGTGAATTTTTTACTGTAGGACTGCCTCTTCTACATAGGTCTCAGTAGATCTGCTTGCCTATATAGCTCTGTGTAGGACTGCGTAGCAAACCGATCGCTATGTAGGAGTTGGGAGGAATTTAGATCTCATGAATCTTTCGGCGACTCGGCGAAGCCCCGTTCCGTCTGCAAGAACATTCAAGCGTTTCCTAGCCGAGCTACAAGATACTACAGAACTACGCGCTCCTACACGCTCCTATCTTCAGAACATCAACGCTCCGACGCTATCCGTCTCTCTACTATGCGCAGAAGTTCAAAGTCTTTATCCTCCGGCCCTAAATCTGCCTGGAGACTTCATATGGTGTCTCACTGTTTCGCTCTCTCCACTGCCCACTTACCTCTGACCCCTCTGGGATTGCACATTGGACATCTGCTTCGCAAACTATCGGTGCCTGTCCCTCTGGTAGGATCTTCGATATGCACACAGGTTGGGAGAGTCTGCATCCATGACCTCAAGAACTGCATTGCCGACCTGGACACCACCGCTTCTGCCAGTGGAGGTACTACCGTTGACAAAGGTGCACCCTGTCTTGCATTTATTGTAGTACTAATTGTCAGTGCTGCTGTACATGGTTACTAGTACAGGTGGGAGGGGAGGAGTGCATACGGAGAGTCCATTCTGCTCATGAGTTGCGGGCGGAAGACATTGATCGCGAGCTATACTTACACATCTACCGTTGCCCAGCAGGGTCAGGTTGGATCTTGCTTATGAATCACGACTCAGTCGTCACCGGGGTCCTTATGGCGCTCGGCTTCAGACGTTGTGACATGGCTGGTGTAAGTAAAATTGTGAATACCTCTATATACAGTAACTTAAGATTACCATTCTGTGAAAGTGAAACAGGCCCAGCCAGTGACTAACAAACGGGATCGTACAGTGCACCATCGTGGGTTTGCTGGTGATGCCAGACAGGCTCGAAGCATGATGGATCGGCAGATGGGTATGATGGTACAGTGGGGGATTGGATGCTGAGCACTGAGTGCTGAACTTGAAGTATCTACAGATTCCTCGGTGCCATTCCGGAGCCAGGAGGTGTGCAATATCTCGCCTTGTTGGCAGAGACTCAGCAGAGAGCTGCATCCTTCCTCAATCTGAATGCTTGACTGAGGTTTGACACTATGGAAGAGTTACAAGGCATTCAAGTACTCGGGCTTTTTGACAAGGGAGGCCAAAGTAGCCATACAACCCATAGATGTCATGTAAGAATATACCCGGTTAAAGCTTGAGCCGACAGGCAAAGCCTGCACTATGCCTAAGGAACTCGGCTATTCACAAAGCACCAATACCGTAGGGTTAAAGTTGCTGATGGAAGATGTGTATAAGGCTTTTGTGGCCTGTTGGTGTTCTTAGTGTCACGGAAAGTGCACTAAACCGAGTTATTTGGAAGACAAGATTTCAGCAAGTAAAGTAAAAACAAAAAAGACTTCAAAACAGTTCAGTGCATATTCTGAATAACATGACTAAATCCTTCAAATCAGAGCATCTGCAATGGATTGTTCAAGGACCTACTATGATGGCAAAACACATATACATAACTCACATATCTCCTTCAGTCGGTGCCTACGAGCATTGTAGGCACCAGGAGCTTCCCGCTCCAAGTCACTATAATATGGTATCAGTCCACAGTGACATACTACTAAGGTGACACGCCAGAAAGCCTGCCTACGAGGCGCGCAGTCACATGCGAGCATCACGCAGTGCCACACGCGTCAGAGACCCCAGGTGCATTTCCTTTTTCTAACCTGACCCTGCTGGGCAACGGTACACATCTTAGACACCCTGTCATTTCTAGCGCTCCACCGCTGTGATACTTTATGCCATTCTATTGTATAATAACTGTTGACTGTAATGTTCTACACCACCATTCTGCCGAGAGATCGGATGGTGATCCGAGTGCAAATATCCGATGAGATCACCCTTGACATCTCCAGAAATAGCATTGAGATCAGGCAGCAATAAAAACGTCAAATCCTGTAATTGTCATGGGAGAGCGAGAGCCGCTTGAGCTCAGCGCTGAGATCAACAGGATATCAGTGGTTCAAGCTCTGTGGTATCATAGCCTGCTCTCTAGCAAGGCTCATGCGCAATCTTACCGGGACATATCCCTGTAATCTTCTAGATAGCAATGGTGCTATTTGTCACAACCATCTTAGAGCATCAGAAATGGCAAATTGTCCACGTTGTATTTATTGGTTAAGTGCCGGCATATAGACGTTGTGAGTACGAGAGTGCTAATACATGACAGGCTAATGACAGAGGAGTATTACAGGATATCAAACAAGGCCACGTGCACAGACGACACCCTCTGCAGCCTCCCACACACCTGGGCCCACGCACGCGGTGTTCTCTCACTGGCGCACAACCAACAGCGGCGCACACTCGGTGATGATGCGCAGCACAGGCCCGCCCGCGGTGGTCGCCGTGGCATTGAGCGTGGCCGTATATGCATGTGCAGCAGACGCATTGCACGCGCCTCCGATGACCTGCACGAGGACGAGCTGCAGGTTAGGTGGGCCTGCTGCGACAGCGAGGGAGGAGGGCGGGGAGAGCAGGCAGTGGAGCATGGGGAGGAGGGCAGTTGTGGGCACGGAAGGGCTCACCGCGTGGACAACGGCAAGGTGCGTGAGGGCGAGGCAGGCAAAGCACTCCCAGGTGGTGTGCCACGGCGCGCGTGCAAGCCCGAGGGGCGCGTCGGGGCAGTGTCGTCCGATGGCTGCTTGGTTCCCTTGTACTGGATGTAACAGTGTCTCTGAAGTGTCAAGTGGTCAATGCATGGACTCGTTCAACTACAAATCCAAACGTACAAAGAATGACACCCTGCCGAGCATCTCAATTGATGGCTTATTGACAATGGTGTTATGTGGTGCAACGGAGCCAGCAGATGTATCCGGCAGGCTATTGGGTTGCCCATTGAATGGAAAAGAAAATCTGGACACGTCATGACTCAGCGTTGGTGATGGAGACTGTGCAGGTGAGCTTGGGACATCATATGCAGACATTGGCGGACATCAGAATGTGGTATATTAAAAGAGTGTTGGGACATTGTCGCGAAGGACAGAAGCCAGAATTCAATGATGGAGAAAGGAGAAGGAGATAATGGTGAAGGGTGTCGGAGATGGCAAGACGAGAGAAGATGCCGGAGAACAAACTTTTAAGTCTGTGCATCACGTGTCAGTTTGAACACAGGGAGCAAAATTTAGGGCCCGTTCTTAGCAGCACAGCCATGCAGTCAATGGAGGGCGTACTCAGAGTTCCGGACTCCAAGATGACGAGCAAGCAATAGTAGGAAGGAGCAGGAGGTCGCAGAGGACAGGGAAATATAGCAGGCAGAGGTGACTTTTTGCACACTTTGACATTATCAGAGCTGCTGAGACCTAAGGAGAGGACTCAGTATGATATTACCGGACGATCTCAGCTTGTTGTCAGAGAGGTTTCACAGGAGATCAGATTTTGGATATCACGCCGTAACCACACAGTTATCTACCAGTTATCTACATCTGATATCGCATGATCTTAGTGATGATGATGATGAAAATCTGTGTATTTATACTGCAAGCAGACGATCAAGTGCACCAAGGAACAGTCTCTAACATAGGTAAATACGCGCTGGTAAGGGGTTGTCGAAAAATAGAAGTGTCTTTGCTGCCATGAAAGCAGCGGTGTCTCATGAGTACTGCGTTGTTCGGGTGTGGGGAAGTGATGTCAACGGTGGAAGTCTATGAAGTGAAAAAAGGAAAACGGAGAGATAGAAAAAAGAAACTGAGAAAGCCCTTCACACCGACTGAACCTCTTGCCATCCTCAACGTGTTCCCCGCCTAGCTCGCATTCACCAAACTCTACTCACCCGCATCAAAGCTCCATCCCGTCCTCCCATCGAACCTCCTTCCACGTCAGCGATTCACAGTTGGGACGAAGAGGGTTCGGCATCCCTGTTACGCGGCAGCGAAACACGAGCGTCTAGTCGAGTCGTCACGAGACAAGGTCTTAGTTTAAGACACAAGTCCGTTCAAGTGACACTTCTGGCGATGTCCTCGCACTGAAGGTCGATCAGAGTTCGTTCTTATGACTCGTAGTAGCTGTCTGCTACTGACGGTCGATCTCAGTCAAAGGCAAGTGAAAAGCTGGTTTAATGGTAACCAGGTCGAGATGGGGATCCAGCTCGACAAGGTCGTTTACTTATACAAAAGGTATCCGCAGTACTACGCAGTAATGCAAGATCGTTCATTGGCTAGATAAGGTGAAACGATATCTGGGCAAGGTAACAGCGAGGAAGTAATATGTATGAGAAAGCTGAGTAAGGTCGTGAGAGATAATCAGTACTAATGGGGATAACGAGTCGTGTATCAGAACGAGGTAAAGATGAGGCGTACATGCACGTCTTGCATGCGCGATAAGAAGAAGGTCCGGAGTTGGATCCGGTGTAACCCTAGACTAGGGGTTCTGGACATCTGGGTAAAGAATCGGAGGTTGCGCTCCAATGAGTCACGTGTTGGATCACGTGGTCTGGTAGCGTAAAGGGAACAAGGAAAAAGAAAAAGAAAAGACGCGCCACAAGTGGGGAGCGTTGTAACATCAGCTCCCGTCTAACGTTTCTTGTCCCACAAGAAATATTGTGATCTTCATCGTCGTCGGGGGCAGTCGCGGACATAATGATCTCCTCCACATCTGTAGCATGTCCGCCGGCTGGTTCGTGATCCTTGTTCGGGGATACGTCCATTCCTGTAGGGATGACTGCGACGCGAAGAAGTGGATGCGGTCGAGAAAGATGGTTGGGATAACGGAGATCGTCCACTGGGTACGTGCGAACGAGGAGGGCGAGGTCGAACGGGAATTGGTTCTGGCGACGAGCGAGGAGTGGATGCGGGTATTCCATTAGTGGTGTATCCGAGGATGTGTCCGATGTCTTCGTCCCCATGCTCCCTCCAAATCTCCTGTGCTGTGCGAGTGACCGTACTGCGCATCAACGACCAGACTTGGTCGACTCTGGTTCGGGCTCTACTCGTCCTTTCTTCTGCTGCGATGAGCTCTTGTCTGGCCGTCTGCATCCACTCGACCATTTCTAATGCTCGTTGCATGGAAACCACCGCTTGTCGATCTTGCGGGCGATTTCGTAAGGCGACGAGGATATCTGTGAAGTCGACAGGAACACGGATAGCCGAGACCAGACGTGTGGCAAATTCTTGTTCGTCTGATGCGTGACTGAGTTCGATGGAAGGTGAGGGCGATGAGGTGCGGATAAAGGGTGTCTGTGCTCGAGAGGGTACTCCATTGACAAGCGTAGGCGATGCGGGTATGCTCATAATTGTGGAGGCGACTTCAGCGAGTATATTGTGAACGAGGTCGTCTATAGCGGAAGTGGGCATTGATGATATGTCGTCTTCTCCCCCTTTTATACCTTTCGGTCGTTAAGGGGGTCGCGGTTATCTGTGATGTGAAATAGAATGTCGTGGATCCGGGTAATAATCAAATAGATGAAAATCCATTGGACGATAAAGAGTATTCCCACAGAGATAAGAGCTGCCTGATCAGTTTCAGGCATCGTTCTGATCACCCCAGCCGTCAGCGCGCGGGCTGTCTCGCGTGAAGAGTGTGTGTTCGACAAGTCGTCTGATAAGGATTCGGTGGACGATCCAAAGAAAAGCGAGGGTTGTGCAGTGGAGGACGATTAGGAAGATGATGAGGAAAACCGTCGTGGTAGTCATTCCGGGTTTCTTCTCCTCTACTGGATTCCCCTGGTCCTTTTATATGCATCGAGGATTCGCTTGGCATTCTGTAAATTGTGGGTAGGTTCCCACGAGTTTTCTGCTGAAGAATATCCCTTCCACTTGACTAAGTATCTCAGATGACCTCGGTACGTCTTGTGATTCAGGATGGCTTCGACTTCGTACTCTTCTTCGTTATCAACGACATCAGGTGGTGGGTTCATGTAATTCGGACCATGTATGTCGTTTTCGCGATAAGGAGATAGAAGGGCGGCGTGGAATACGGGATGAACTCGCCAGGTCTTTGGGAGTTTGAGACGATAGTTGGCCGGTCCGATGACTTCGACAATTTCGAATGGCCCCTCACGCTTTGGTGCTATCTTGCGCGAGGCGTAATTGACCTTCAGGTTCCTCGAGTCTAGCCAGACCTTCTGTCCTAGTGTAAACTTCGGCGATCCTTGTCTGACTCGGTCCGCCATCTGTTGTCGGGCTAACTCGTGCATGGCTAGTGCTTCTAGTCTTATCTTCTGCAACATGTCAAGCCTGGATTCAACCGATGGAATGTTCGTGGTCGGAAATACAGAAGGGAGTCCACGTGGTTCGTATCCCATCATGATGCGGAATGGGCTCATCTTCCGTGCCGAGTGTTCCCTTGTGTTATGACAAAACTCGAGGTCTGGCAGGCGGTCGGCCCATGTTTCAGGGTTGTTTCCACAATAGAGTCGAAGATAGATTTCCAGCTCCTGGTTGACTCGCTCTGTTTCTCCGTCCGTCTGAGGGTGATAAGCTGTGCTCATTGATGATCTGATCTGGAGTAGTCGATTTAACTCTTGAAAGACCTTGGATGCATATTGAGGTCCTCTATCCGAGATGATTCGGTCGGGTAATCCAAATCGCGAGTATACTTTGTCATGAAAAATCTTGGCCGTTCCTTCGGCTGTGATCGTTTTGAGGCAGGGCGTAAGAATCACCCCCTTCGTAAGGTCATGGTCTACTACGACCATAATTGAATCAAAACCGTTGGAAACGGGGAGGTCGGTAATAAAATTGGTGGTGCAACAGGAAAATGGTAATGCGTGTGGGTCGGCGGGAATTGGTTTCAAAGGAATACGAGTTGGATGAGTATTCGGTTTCATTTGTTGACAGGCGGCACAGCCTTCAACATAATTGTAGACAAATGTATACATGCCGGGCCACCAGAATTCACGACGTAACAGTTCAAGAGTATTGAACTTTCCAGGGTGACCCATGGCAGGGGAGTCGTGATGTAGTCGAACGAGGTCACGACGAAGAGTTTCGGATGGTGGAACGTAGATCTTTCCCTTGTAGAGGATGACACCATCGCGAACTTCCCAGTCAGAAAGCGATGATTTCATGGGAAATGGCCCTTTGTGCGCAATCGCTTCGAGGGCTTCGTGAACAATGAGGTCTTTTGCTGCATGATTCCTGATTTCGTCGAATAGTGTCGGGGAAATGGATCGCACGAATAGTGCGTTGGGTAAAAGAACGCGATCTTCATTGTCATTTTCACTGTCATCGAGTCCGTTACGACGAGATAGCGCATCAGATTGGATCATCTGAGTGCCAGGGACATGGATGAGGTGAAGATCAAATTGTGATAATTTGAGACTCCATCGTGCTTGTCGGCGGTTTAACTTCTGAGCTGTACGGAAGTACGTGAGGTTCTTGTGATCACTACGAACTTCGACGGGATGGGGAGAGCCTTCAAGATAATGGCGCCATTCAGTGAGGGCTCGAATGATTCCGAGGAGTTCGCGGTCGTAGATTTCGTAGTTCCGTTCAGCTGGATTGAACGTCTGTGAAATGTAGGCACAAGGATGGAGGTCTCCATTGATGTCGGCTTGGCGTAAAACTGCACCCGTAGCAAACTTGGAGGCGTTGGATTCAACAATAAAGGGTTTTGCCTTGTCAGGCAGTAACAGTACTGGTGCGGTACTGAATCGTTGCTTCAACGTGTCGAAAGCTGTCTGACATTCTGTCGTCCATTCAAAAGGTGGGGATCCAGCGGCAGTGCGCGTAAGATTCGTCAATGGTTTGGCAATATCCGAGAAGTTGGCAATAAACTTCCGATAGAAGTTTCCAAACCCTAGGAAAGAGCGAACACCTTTTACCGTGCTTGGTTCAGGCCATTCTGCAATTCCTTTAAGTTTGATAGGGTCCATGCCAATGTAGTTTTCTCGAATGATCATGCCTAGGAATTCGACTTCTTTAACGTCAAAGAAACACTTTTCCGGTTTAAGGAATAAGTCGTTGTCTTCGAGTCGTTGGAGTACGCGTCGGGTTCGAACGTGATGTTCTTCCAAATCGTTTGAGAAGATGAGGATATCATCCATGTAAATGACTATCCATCCCTCATCGATCATGTCCTTGAAGAGTGCGTTCATCATCATTTGGAAAGTCGCCGGGGAGTTGCAGAGTCCAAAGAACATGACCATAGGTTCGAAAAGTCCGCGATTTGTCTTAAATGCGCCCTTCCATTGGTCACCATCTTTGATTCTGACGTTGTTATATCCGGAGCGTAAATCCATTTTTGTAAAGATCGATGCACCTTTGAATTGATCCATAAGGTCAGAGATGAGCAGAAGAGGATAGGCGTTCTTCACCGTCCCTTCATTCAGGTATCGGTAATCCTGACAGGGACGTAGTGCTCCGTCTTTCTTTCCTACGAAGAAAAATGGTGAAGCCATGGGAGATTTCGACGGTCGGATGTATCCTTTTCGCAGATTTTCTTCCAGGAAGTCATCCATCGCTCCTTGTTCTTTGAGCGATAACGGATAGACTTTACAGTCGCGTGGAATAAAATCGGGTTTCAAGTCAATGGCGTGGTCCCAAGGCCTGGTTTCTGGAAAGCGTTCAGCTGCTTTCTTTTCAAAGACGGACTTCAAATCGTGGAGGTAGTTGGGGACCAACTCCTCGACGGTTTTGGGTTTGTCTACAGCTGATGCTTCCTTGTGTGCCTGTTGTGCCAATTCTTGTGATTTACCGGATGGTTTGTAAAAGACCGTATTCTGTGCGTTACAGAATAATGGGGATCGAGTACTGTGTGTCATTCTTCCAATGGCGGGGCCTCTTCGTATGGTGAAGACTGCGGTTTCAGTCTCTTCATTCGTCAAAGGTGACTCCTTCCTGATGGGTTCAAATATCCCAATGACTGGCTCTCCTGCGATATAGGATATAACTAGATCGTCGTCATCGAGCTGATCCATAGGGGTTTCTGATGGTGGGTCATCTGGTTCAGTATCATTCCGCACTGCGGGTAACTCGCCACGCTCAGTGTTATCGGCCATGATTTCTCTAATAGACTCCGAATGTCTAAACGAGGTAGGGGAAGTTTCGGTGGTGATTAACTCTGGGAGTCCATCTTCCTTGAAAATCGAAACTTCTTTATCTGGTGCATCTTCGACGGTGGGTTTCGGTGGCCATTTGGCGTCTTTACCAAACCAAAAGTCACCGGTTTCCCAGTTGATCATCGGATTGAGGCGTTTAAGCCACGGCATGCCGAGAAGTATGTTTTCTTTGCCAATGCCGGTCAAGAGGAAGCGAGTAAGCGTCTTCCTTCCTCCGATTTTCATCATCTTCCAGGTACAATGAGTAATGGTGCCCATTTGATTTGGTGTGCCATCTGCATTCATGACTGTAATCGGTTTTGGTAATTCCCATCTGATGAAATCGTTTTCTTCCGCAAAACGAATGTTCATGAACGTTTCGGCTGCACCGGAATCGATCAAGGCTTCTGTTGTAACGTCTTCCTTCTCTCCCAACGAAATATTCACAGTGATTGAATTTCCGCTAGTGTTACAAATAACGAGGGGAGATACGGTAAGATGCAACGGTCCATGCATTACTAGTGGCCGTCGTCTCAAAAACCCAATTGGGTTCGTTCTTCGTCAGTCATGTCGTTGAAGACGTTTCGCACATAGGCGATCTGTTCCTCTCTGGTTTCTTCCTTCGACGTCTCCTTCTTCTGTGCGAGGTCTTCTCGCATCTTCTTGATCCATGTGATCGTGTCTGTGTCTAACCCGGGCTGTATCGTTCTAGCACGGGTGAAACTTCCAGACTGGGGGTGAAATTGTCTGTCGTTGGCTATATGGCCCTTCTTTCCGCATAGGAAACATAATCCTTCTTTCATTCTCTTCTGTCGCTCGTCTGGGGATAAGCGCGAGATATTGACACGATCAACATCCATCGCATTTGGATCCTTTGCAGAAGCCGAGTAGTAGGGACGATGGACAGATCGGCCCTTTCTTCGTGTCGTCGTAGTGGCTCCTCGCTTGAAGATCTGAGCAGATCTCCATTGGTTATCAAACCGCGAGGCGTATTTGTACCACTTGTCAAGTGTCTTGGGCATGCTTTCCATCCCATATATCCTTTGTCGGAGTGGGTCGTTAAGTCCCCACTTGAAATACTCGATATTTCCGGCATCTTCTAGTTTCGCCTTGGATTCAAGCGATCGGAATTCGGCAATGTAGTCGTCCGCAGTACGAGTTCCTTGCTTGATGTTACGCAGCAAGGTACGAGCGGTTTCTTCAATATTTTCATCGCCAAATGCTTTGTTCACACTTGCAATGAAGTCTCTCCAACTCCCATAAGAAAGGAAGTCATCATTGGTGAGTTCCGTTTCTATGAAGCTCTGTGCCCATGATCCTGCTGTTCCTCCTTGCATGTGCAATAGCACGAATGCGATCTTCTGATTGTCCTCCTGGTAGACATGGCTATTTCCGGCCATGTAGTTCTTGCATTGGTTTATAAATTCCCTAAGCTTTGAACGGTCTGAACCGTTGAAGATCTCGGGTTTTCTAAAACCAAGTTCCTTCTGGCTAGCATGGTGACGTCCTTCATCCATGGTAACTGTAGCCATCGGTGGTATGTAATCGGGTACGATTGGTGCAAGAGTCGGTTGGGGTACAGGATTCTGGGCAGGGGGGTTCCAAGGGGCGTCTGGTCTTTCTCCTGGATAGGAGGTCGTTATATCGCTGTCTGCGATGTGCTGGAGCACTATTCCACCAAGATTATGGGGAAGTGTCCTTTCAAATTCCTCTGGGGAGTAGTCGAAGTTGTGATTGTCTGGCCTGATGAATACAGGCCTTCCTCCTACGAAATGTGCGTTTCGTTCTGTGCTCCACTCCGCTTGGGATGGGAGGTGCTCGCGGTACTGCTCTGGAAGAGCGGTCGGGTTGATGTAGTTAAAATCCAGCGTGGATAAATTCTTCTGTGTGGCCTATGTCTACACGTAGACTGCACACCGTCCTTAACTAAGTGGGTTCGTTCGTCGTCGGCTAACAAGCCCGTAGAGTGTCTTCTGTCTTCAAACTGATACACCTATTTGCTGATTGCTCGAGTGATTACCTCAGCCTCCTCGGCCTATTGGTCTCTCGGACAGACCCCTCTCCGAAGATGAGTGATCAGTCTATCCCTTCAGCTACCTCGATTACAGAGTAATCTCAAACGGTGCTTTAGCAATCGAATCGGGTGTATCGTTCAGTCTTCAAGGTTCGGTCCGGTCAGTAGTTCGTTGTTAGACTCTAGGAAGTCACAGAGAGTAATAAGATCTCGACCTAATGTTACGCGGCAGCGAAACACGAGCGTCTAGTCGAGTCGTCACGAGACAAGGTCTTAGTTTAAGACACAAGTCCGTTCAAGTGACACTTCTGGCGATGTCCTCGCACTGAAGGTCGATCAGAGTTCGTTCTTATGACTCGTAGTAGCTGTCTGCTACTGACGGTCGATCTCAGTCAAAGGCAAGTGAAAAGCTGGTTTAATGGTAACCAGGTCGAGATGGGGATCCAGCTCGACAAGGTCGTTTACTTATACAAAAGGTATCCGCAGTACTACGCAGTAATGCAAGATCGTTCATTGGCTAGATAAGGTGAAACGATATCTGGGCAAGGTAACAGCGAGGAAGTAATATGTATGAGAAAGCTGAGTAAGGTCGTGAGAGATAATCAGTACTAATGGGGATAACGAGTCGTGTATCAGAACGAGGTAAAGATGAGGCGTACATGCACGTCTTGCATGCGCGATAAGAAGAAGGTCCGGAGTTGGATCCGGTGTAACCCTAGACTAGGGGTTCTGGACATCTGGGTAAAGAATCGGAGGTTGCGCTCCAATGAGTCACGTGTTGGATCACGTGGTCTGGTAGCGTAAAGGGAACAAGGAAAAAGAAAAAGAAAAGACGCGCCACAAGTGGGGAGCGTTGTAACAATCCCTGCTTATTACCCCTCCCCATCGGCGTACTACGCCATGTCGACTAAGGCCACAAACGCATTCCTGCTATGGCGGGGCACAACTCCCGTAGGTTCATGCAGCCGTCTTTCGGCAAATGCTCCCGTGTGTGAATCATGTGAGGCGGAAAAGTGGTGGTGGGATACCTAAAATGAAGACCTCAATTGAGGCAGAGAGATGGATGGCAAGTGCTGGATAGTGGATGCATGTCGAGGATGGACAGAGTAGAAGGTTTGAGGATCCAGGCTGGTGGATGCATCGCGACGAAGTCGGATGTACCCTGTCGAGTGAACATGCGGGGGAACGACTGCCGCAATGGCGAATCGGACGATGTCGAGTTGGCTGTCTGTCTGTTGGTGGCATCTACAGTCCTCCCATAGGTGAGAATCTGTGTTGACTGGGAGCATCAGACGATGCTCCCTCTCTTTGCTCGGCGAAGAGCATGGGAAAATCCGCACCAGGTGGTGATATGAGTCCAAGGAGCCCCCCGCATGATCTTAGTGACTGAGAGTCAGGCTGAGATCTAGCTCAGTTGGCGGTGTACGTACCCTGATTAATAATATATTGCCTTCCGAGCCTCATTTCATACGAATTGCACCGGAAAATGGTATGTCAAGATAGAGCTATCGTGCAGCCAAGAATACTTTCACACCGTGTCCTACAGGTCCTACAGGATCCTACAGAGCCTCGGAGACTATGCGACTACAGTCCTAGCCGATACTAGCCGATACTCCTGTAGGAACAGCTCATCTACAGACCTCTACATAATTTGGGACATTGCTACAGGCCTCTCAGGCCTACGCGAGCTACATAGCACTATATAGGTATTGTTCTTTTTCCAGATGGAGGTTGGTACTGATGCGAAGGCGAGACTGACGCATATTAAAAATGTCCGTCCCAAATTGTGAATCATATCCGTCCGCAGTGACAGTCACTTTAGTCTCTCAAAGGCAGACTGACACTCTGCTTCAACCTTCGTTCCTCAGGATATCCGTGTCTGGCGTCTGCTATCATTAAGGTGGTCCTTATTGGTAGGTTGGGTATTTTCATCTCTGCAAATCACGTGCACACGCGACGCGTCAAAATGCATTCTCATCTACCCATGCCAGTCTCGTGTTTCTGCCGCATCCTCATAGCTCTCTGGTGCACAGGACATTCTCCTGTTATGTACTGTCTGTAGACTGAATGTATTTTCAGAAAATCCATGCCTCAGAGCCCTCAGAACAGCTAAATCCACTAATACTGTATTTTAGGTGGGGGATATCAATATGCCGCACAGTTTACAACCATGGTAGTGGTAGCCAGAGTGACTCCCAATTAGTCTTCCGGATTTCTTCAACAGTCTCATGCTAGAAGGAGGAACAAAATTATTGGGATGTGACAGTGTCCAAGTTCAAGCCAGAACTTTCACAACCAATCCTCAGTAGTTGCTTCTTTTGTTACCCTTTGGATGTGCTTCTTTTGCTTGTCTCCTGCAGCTTAAAAGGCATGCCATTTGACTGAGATATCTCGAATGTAACAATGACCGCTTCCCTGGAGTATGTAGTATCTGCGCACCGTGAGCTTGCGGCGAGCGCTTGTTCTCTTATTTCCAGCTCCGACTCATTCTCTTGCAGGCGAGTTGATCGGTCACGCAATTCTTTCCCTGAAGGTCCAAGCTCCGAACGAAATTGGGGACCTACCGATAAGCCCCCCGCGTTAAAAACTAGACTAAGTCACTTGCGCAACAGGAGGAAATATGACTGCTCCGTTGTTGGACACTTATTTAAGACATGCAGTTCAGTCTCCTCAATGCAGATGTATTGCGTCCGTATGCTCGTATATTCCATACAATGATGTACCTCTATGCTCTTCCGCGCAGTCTTGACAGACTTGCGATCTGCTAAATCTAGTTTCAGGAATAGAGCTTCTCTTTCAGTCTCTTGACCCATACTTATAGAATATTGGCAAGGTTTGAGCTGTACATTCAGACCTCACCTCGATGATTTCTTTCCTGACACCGACATTGCCTCATGTAACAATCATGACCTCACCATAAAGGTCCGGTATCTGGGCTCCATTTCGCTTCAGGAGGGAGCATGTTGGGGCAAGCTCCAGACAGATTGAAGTTACAAGACTCGCCGTTCTGCAAAGGAATCAGGGGGTGATGAATTAGGATATTGAGGGCATCGTAGACTTCCAATACACGTTTGTACAAATGGACATGCACTTGCAAGTTTAAACCAGCCCAGCAGCTCGACCAACTGTACGCGATGGCTCACGATCGAGGTACGCTGTGCGGCATCTGGGGTAGACGACCGTATGCCTGTAATATTGCAATACACACGGGTACGGACTGTGCTATATCCCGTGCCAGAGACGAGACAAGACGGCCAACAGACACTAACAGCAGCAAGATCTCACCAGACAATAAGACGGTGTGTACAGCCAACTACTTCAGCAGCATCTCCTCAGACAAGCTCCCTTGGAACTAATTACTCTACGGAAGATCGAGCCCCAGAAATCCACCAAGCACCCGATTCCAAGACTAGAAAGCCTGCACATACAGCATTGTTAGTCGCTGCAGCACCATCCACGAGCTCGAAACGACGACAGAGTGCCAAGTCCAAACTCCAGCCAGAACTTTCACTGTTCGCCAAAGAATGCCACTGAGAACCACGAACAGGAGGGCGTGTTAACACAATATTTGTGCATATTTAGTAGAACACAAATGGAACTATCATTGAAAGTCCGATTATCTCCGATTCCCTCTCGGATAATAGCTGAGTGTGAACCTTATGTCATAAACTGTAAGTGCTTGTCCACGGATTGTGGAGGGCAGAGTCACTTCCACCACCCTCAAGACATCCGACATGGGTCAGTTGTGTTCAGAGATAACTACGCTCCCGCTGATTGTTTCGCGCAGGTATCTCCCGCAGTTCCCGGCACAAGCGATCGGCCTCGGGGGCCCAGCGTCCCCACTACCGCAAAAAGAGAAAATTCGAGCTCGGCCGCCAACCCGCAAGCACGAAGCTGGGACCCAAGCGGATTCACACTGTCCGCGTTCGCGGGGGGAACTTGAAGTACCGGGCACTGCGCCTTGACTCCGGTAACTTCGCGTGGGCGAGCGAGCACGTCACCCGGAAGACCAGGCTTATTGTTGTGGTGAGTAGTAACCCGCGTCTCCGCTCGAGAACTTCGTATATTTACCATAATACCCCAGGCTTACAATGCGTCGAACAATGAGTTGGTCCGGACAAACACGCTTGTCAAGAGTGCTATCATTCAGGTTGATGCCACTCCATTCCGTCAGTGGTATGAGGCCCACGTATGCTTTATTTTTCTCGCTTTGGATTGCATCCAACATGTTATTGTTGTGCAGTACGCGCAGCCCGTAACGAAGAGGGGGACAAAGAAGGATACGGCTGAGGCTACTCAAGAGGAGAAAAAGTTGTCGCACCACGTTGAGCGTAAGTTCGAAGAGAGGAAGAAGGGTAAGTGTCCTTTCTTTCTGGTCATGTAGGATTTGCTGACCCTGAAACAATTGACCGTTTTCAGACGCGAAGATCGACCCTATGCTTGACAGCCAGTTCGCTGCTGGCCGCCTATACGCATGTATCAGCAGCCGACCAGGTCAGTCCGGTCGTGCGGACGGATATATCCTCGAGGGTAAGGAGTTGGAGGTGAGTTGCTACAAATAGCCAGCTCTGCCCACGTAGCGTTTCTGACGCGTCACATGCAGTTCTACCTCAGGAAGATTAGGACCGGCAAGCAGAAGCATGCTCACGCAGCGTAATTCGGTTGAGCGAGGTACTTCTATTCCCTTCCCCTACCCGTCAGGTGGAGTGTGAGAGTGGACGTAAGAGCGCAGATGCGACAATGCTCGGCGAACCAAACTTATGACCATTATAACTCTTCTCTACCTGTTGTATGACGACTATGTGTCCATGCTCATTCCAATGCATCTTTTGTCCGCGATACTCTGCTTGGTCCGAATGTTGACCAATCGTTACTGGAAAGGTGACACGAAAATTTAGACCGGAGACAAGAGCGTGATGTCACGTTCAGGCCACAACTGCTAAGCGCACGCTACAGCCACACGGTGCGCTCCTTGTGGGCAAAGCACCGCTTGCTCTTAAACTCCTTTCTCGTTCCCTGCCCCTCTTCATTTCACTCTCACCTGCTTTCATTCTGTACATTTTCAAAACCCTCACCCTTTTCGAGTTTTCTATTCAATGCCACATGCGACAGCGAGGGCGCAGCTGAACGAGGCATGGCGACCGACCAAGATTATGAACATGCGCGATCTTTCGCGTGACGACGACTTCCTAAGTCATCTACTCGTCGAAAAGTTGGGTACTGGTGCTGTTCCCCTCGTCGTGCACAAAATGGACCCGTCGCGAAGGCTACCAAAGACTGACTCGGACCAGCTCCTACAGATAGTGCGACGTGTGGGTGCCTATCTTTATTTCAATTTCTCTCAACTCACCGTGTCTTAGTTGGTGGCGTCCAAATTGCCTTCGAAGACCGCAGTTCGTCAAGCAGTGGACAGCTTGTTGTCGTACGCGTTCCTGTATCTTCTCTTGTCACTAGCTGACAATTGTTCGCCACAGACTGTCTGCGGTTCGCTACTACCTGCGATTGTACAGCCAGAAGCAGGTGAACGCGTTCGCCACGTACGTCTCTCATCACCTTTCTCGCTTCGTAGTGAGACGCGTCGCTGACCTCGTTGCGTCATTGCAGTCATGCGTCGCGCTACTTCGAGCTGTACATGCCAACAGGGTCTATTGAGATCGCGCATACGTCGCGGTATTCACACCGGACGGGGAAGTCAGAGCTGTGCATACTGGCTACGCGGTCCCTAGCGCCTGGCGCAGTTATTAGCGAGCTGAAGGGCTCGATGGCGGACCTGACGGAAGACGAGGACAAGGAGCTCAAACGAACGGACGAGCGGCACGCGGATGGGGCGGGGATTCGACGGGACTTCAGCGTGATCCATTCGAAACAGTTGAAGAAGAACCACCTGTTCCTAGGCCCGGCGCGGTTCGTGAATGTGAGTGTTGCGATGCACCGGTGTTGATCTGGCTGTGACAGGGGTGATTTCTGTATCACAGCACGATTGCGACCACAACGCTGAGTTGTTTCGTGAGGGGCGGTACATCACCTTTAGGGTGCTCAAGCCGATCGCGGTGGGAGAAGAGGTTACTGCGCATTATGGAGATGGTTACTGTGAGCAATCTCTTCCTTGTGTAAGATATCATTTTCGACTTGACGCTCATCTCCGCCATAGTCGGACGTAAGAACCGCCACTGCTTGTGCGAAACCTGCGAACGGAATGGACGCGGCGGTTATGGGCCTGATGCATCAGATGACGACGCGTCCGATTCTGGTTCCTCTCCCGCAGGTGCGAACTCCGACCAGGGTGCATTCCAGCAGTCGTCATCAAGCGATTCGGACGATTCAGAAGACGAGGAGGACGTGAACGTGAACGAGCGCCGCACGCGGCGAGGCGTTTACGCCGTCGTCAATTCTGTGGCGGTGGGCGGTGGGCAGATGGAGCTCGATGCCGAGATAGAGCCGGATACCGCTTCAGACTTGACTTCGCTGCCACCTTCCCGCTCGTCAGTTCCACTTGCCCAGGTCGCCGGTCCTTCGAAGGGCAAAGGGTTGATGACGCCAGATCCCGAGCCAGCGCTCCGTGGATGGCGCCACGACACAGCATCGGTAGCATCGACGCCGCGCAAGCTAACGCCTAGTACAGCGTCAACGCCGTTCAAGTCTGTCATCTCGACACGTGGTCAAAAAGCCAGGGAAGCCGCTACTTCTGCGCAGCTGGAAGGAAGCCCTGGCAAGGGTGCGAAGTCTCGGCTTGGAGCCAACAGGCAGCTGGTGACGCCGCCGTTGACAACAGATGACAGTTCAGCTTCCACTGCACCAAGTGTGCGCTCGTCTTCGCGCATCCGGACCCGTGGTGCACTTTCAGTAGGGACAGGTTCTTCTCGTCTGACGACACCCTTGAAGGACAGGAATGATACCTCTGCCAGGGCTTCCGCTGCCGATGTCTCGGATTTGAAGCAGAAAAAAAGGGAAGAACCGGAAATGCGCACATTGCGTCCAAGAGTATCTGTTCCAACGGTGCCCGATCAACAGAAACCGTTAGTGAAAGTGCCGGGTGAGGGGCCCAGAGGTGTTGATGGAAAGCCCCTCCCAACGTGCATTACCTGCAAAAACGTACTTCCTGTGATTTCGGTCGATTCTCAGGTCATTTGGGGTCTCGCACTCGGTCGAACGGGCAAGAGGGGAAGACCACGAAAGCATGTGCATGTGGAATGCCCTAGGTCAGTGTCGTAAATTCTGAATCAAGTCATCTTGTTGATGGTACTATTCGCAGGTGCATGCGCCATTTTGCAATCTATGCTATGAAGTGGCCGGATCGTGTTGCAAGCGACGGTGGTGCGGGTTTCGTCCCGACCCCGCGCGAGGACAGTGTTCCTTTGGGGGCGTCCTGGACGCGAAAGATAACCAAAACATCCCTCGCGGCGCTCGATCACAAACTCGCCGCTGCTGCCTCGAGTACAACGTTACCCAAACGCCCATATAAGCGTCGCCGTGTCGTTGAGGATGTCGGCGATGAACGGCCTGTGAAGAAGAAGAAAACAAGCACAGGCCGTCCCCGCGGTCGTCCTCCAAAGAATAAAGTGGGTATGTCAATCAAAGCGAAGGAATTATTGAACGTTGGTGTGCCTAAGGGACGCCGGAGCGGTCGCGCACGCGTACCTAGTCTAAAGCTGCGCGAGAGCGAGACTCCAAAGCTGGCCATGCCATTTTCACTGCTTCCAAAGCCTTCGTCGACGTCGTCGCTTTCTGCTACAGAAAGCGATGACCCCATTGACGTGATTGGGGACGGTCCAGAAGAACCGACTGTGGAGGGCAATTCGAACTCTGACGACAGTCCGCAGTCTGAGGACAGCCCTAAACTTCTAACCCCGAAATCCCTGGCTGTTGCCTCACAGCCAAGGGAGAAGAATGGAAGGTTTGGCAAGAAAGCGGATACGAACGGCCGCTACATGCGCAAGAACTTCCAATTTACCGTAGGCGGTCGTCGCTTCTCTCGGGCCCACAAAGCCTTGAACAGGGCCAAATATCGATCGCGAATCCTAAGGAGGCCGGAGACGAGCGAGAGTGAGGATGACCGACCCCTCATAGAGGACCTCATGTCCCACAAGCGGTATGAAATTGAAGAAGAGAAAGAAGAAGACGAACGACCGAGCAAGAGGCTTCGACTCGAAGAGGAGAGCTTGTCGCCAGATGAAGACGAGGAAGACGACGGAAATCCTTTCCTCCTCCCATCCGATTCGGAATTACCTCAGCGTAGTCATGCCGGGCTCGCTCTTTTTCGTGCCCCCAATCCCATGACATTTGCCCGTCGCAAGTGGGCCCCAATGCTTACGGGTGACTCTGCAGCAATTGCCGACAGCACAGATGGTACACAAGTGTCCACGGACGAGGACGTGGATTTACCTATAACTCCAGAAGATGACGTGGACCCGGCTCTCACCATCTCGGAACCCCTGGATCTGGACGAGATTGAGGGAAGGCTGGAGACTGTGGACGATGACGACGGAGATTCCGTATCTTCTCGTCCCCTTCTGTCTGCTACGTATGTTCCCAAGCTCACGTTCCGGCCTTCTCCTATCAATCTTGCCAAACGTCGCTGGGCACCAGTTCCCTCGAGGTTACATGAGCGGGCGGATGCAGACGTCCAGAAACCCTCAATACCGCTCATGCAAGATACTCAGTCTGATATTGATTACTCCGACAGTGACACTCATCCTGCCGAACCCACTGGAGAACTGCTCTCTGACGAGGAGTATGCATCGGAAACAGATGAATACACGTCATATTCCCAATGGATGCACTCTCACAGCCTGTTTCTCTCTCATCGCCCAGGATCGTCCTCGTCATACTCGTCATATGGCACGGCGGACTCAACTGAAGACTCAGAGCGGATCGTCGAACAAATTGTCAGCGAGCCTCTCACAACAGAGTCAAGGTCACTACTATCACATTCTTCGTCTGTATCCTCCCCTCCCAATCAAGACAAATCCCCAGGAATGGCATGGAAGAAGACTGTGCTGCTACCTGTGGACATTCCCTATCTCAGCAATCCGGCTGCGTCGTTTTCGGCGAACTTGCGCAGTTCTCCAGCTAAATTGACTCTTGCCGGTTGGGACACTTCGTCAGACACGGACTCCTGACAAGCAGAGGCTCTTCCCTTGACGTTTATGAACTTGCTCACCGTACTCCTTATTTTCCTTATTGTACTACGTATTCCTGTGTTTAGCTTACTGATCTATCGACGTAAATCTCTTGTGTGTAGCAGTAAGTACCTCACTTTCGCTCACCGAGGTTCTTGGGAGCAGCTAATTGTTGATATTGTCCACACTCAACTGTGATTCATCGATACCCGTACCGTCATTATCGAAGTGTAGAGTCTGCTATACATTTACTGCTGTCCCTCGGGTTTCAACGAACTACGACCTGCACGGAGGATCTCGTCCGTCGAAAGAAGATTCACCGCAATGACCGAACTGCATAGCATATCAGTGGTGGCACCGAAGGACTAGGAAGCGTCATACCATGAGTGCAGCATTTGCCTCTTCACCCGGTAATTATCCCAAATACCCTCAACAGTAGGATCAAATGGCTCCCCAGACTGTAGGTCAATACCAACAGTATTGCCTTCGGCTTGCTCCTCCTAATAACACAGACAGTGTTCAGCGGCAATACTTAAATGAAGTTATTGTCCAGACCTGTAGTGCAACAACTACGTCCTGCACATCGTATCCCCCATTGGCAGCCAACGTCTTGGGAATAATTAACAGGGCTTCCGCAAATGCCTGGACACCCATTTTGATACGGCCCTTCGCACTTTTCTTCACTGGACCCATCAGGTGCGCTGCGCAGGCAACTTCGAACGCGCCGGCGCCTGGCACAAGCGCCTCGTCCTCTATCGCGTTCTTCACCGCCCTAAGGCCGTCACGTAGCGCATCCTGGGTCTGCTGGATTGTGTGAGGGTTCGGACCCTTGATGAGGAGAGTGACACTCTTTGGATCCTTGACGTCCTCTACGAACGTGTACTTCTCCTCCCCGAGTGTATGCTCATAGACAAGACCTGCCCAACCAAGGACGTCTGGCGTGAGATCCTCCACAGAGTTCTGGGCGACACCACCGCAAACGAGCTGCAGTCTAAAGACCATAAGTGACACATGAGTTCCGCCTCACATGATATCTCTACTTTATTTAAAGCACATACCGCTCCATGTTTCGCCGTTTCGCCCGTCGGAGAGCAAGAATACCATTCCTGGCAAGGATATCCAGACTCATAGGATCGATACCTTTTTGATTGATGATGACAAAGTTCTTCGGCTTCTCTTTCGCGTCTACTGCTTTGTCACATACGAGGTTTTTGAGCTCGACGATCTTCCTGCATTTCATGTCAGTGAACCGTCTCTCCGATTCCACCAGCTTCTCTCGTTGTTCTGCAGACGAGTAGTAGAATCCTGAGTTGACTTCGCTGCGAGACATTATCAGACATCCCCCGTTGAGTCAAGGCCAGGAAACATGTATCACTGACGTTTTCTCATATTCCAAGCTTACGTTCAGGGTTAGTATGAAAGCATTTTCGACGCGCTTCGGCATGTCTGGGTGCCTTGCGCCATGATCCAAAACCAGTCCGCGAACGAGCTGCGTCTCAGAGGCGGTCCGATGTTGCATCTTCATGATCTCAACCATGTGCAGGTCAATCGGCTCTCGGAATTCTCCAGACCCTGTGCCCAGCCATAAGTACATGTCTTAAGGAAACATATGGAGTAATACTGACCTTCTGATGGTGGTGGCGGTCTAATCGTCAACACAGCATCTACGACCTCAGCGGCAAGTTGCTTCGCTAGAGATAAATGGACTTTCGTCGCAAGGGAAGTATAGGCCACATTTATCAGAGTCGCACGATCCAACTTCATCGGTTGCTTGAACTTCTCCAGAAACTAAGAGACTAAACGGTTATATTGCAGAACTGGGAAATGGTGAGAGGTATACACACTGCCAGGGACTCCTTCTTCGCCAGATCAAAGCCTTCCGCTATGACAGTGGGATGCACACCCTCGCTGATGTACCGATCCGCTTGCTTCAGTAGTTCACCGACTAGTAATACCACGGATGTCGTCCCGTCGCCAACCTGGTCGTCCTGTGCAACGGCCGTGCGGGCAATCATGGCCGCGGTAGGATTCTGTATCTGCATCTCAGAGAGTAGAACCTTCCCGTCTTTTGTCATTTTGATCTGACCCGAGCCGTCCACCAGCATTTTCAGTGTGCCTCGTGGACCTTGACGCGACAAACGTGAGTTGATACATATTGGCGCACACATACACTTATTTGCACACCTAGATTGCCTTTCACAACGTTCGCAAGTCCCATAGCACCCGTTGTGTTAACCTGCAGACGAAATCTATCAAATTTCTTCCGAGTGGGTCATACTGGCAACTACTCACCTGCAACGCCGCAGCGCGGCGGATGCTTTCGGCTTTGGGATTTATGAGCTCGATACTTGACGACATGAGGAAAGCAAGCAAAGAGACTGGAGACGGTCTATACTGAACTTCACCTGGGTTACATAATGTAATTTTGCCCATTTGTAGATCTTGTTACGTAACAGGACGCGTTCGTGAGTGCGAGCGCGACTAGCGCCTGTGTCCTCACCACCAATATTTCTTCCACTTTCCCCCGTCCAACCCAGAAAGTAATCTCGCTCGTCGCTTGGTTTTTGGACGGCACGAATATCTTCCAAGGTTAGCTGGCTCAACTGCTCCTGGTTCTCTTCCGAATCTGACGGGCAATCGCTCAGCTGCTGAACGACCTTGTCCGATCCGTGCTTGTCTTGAACTTGCGCCGAATTCGATCTTCTGGGACAGAAAAGAAGGGAGATATAGGTGCGACGATGTGAGGTTTTGTAATGTTTGTTTAAATTATGAATCGATGCTGATGAGATATTCACAACCAGCGAACCGCAGAGGTATTTTCTCGTGTATCTCATGAGGTGTACTTTTCCTCTTTCCAGTGAATTCCATCGAGTAGGATAAACTACTCGGAAGTAGGTGTGCAAACGCAAGATGGAGTCTATGCAACCTCTTATTCTAAGTCCACGATGGCGTCCAATATCATCGGCCCATCAATATCTCGCTTACGCGTCGTCCTCAAAACATGCAGTCAAAGCTGAAGAGTCTAACCTACTGAAATCTATCCGTGCCACGTTGGCGGGAAGTCGAGGCGACTCTGATGCTACCGTACATTCCACCTTGTATTCGGCAACCGAAGATGCTCCAGGAGACGAGGAGCTCAGCTGGGATGCCCACACCGTCGTTCTCAGTTCCGGTGGAATAATACGTCAAAGGTTCAATTTTGAAGACGAGGGTGAACCTGTTCAGTGGGCCTGTATTGGCTACTTTGAACAACCAAGTGCAGTCACATCGGCATCTTCCATGCGCCCCGCCCACTACACGTACTGCAATCCCGAGATGTCGACGCCTGTGTCGGACTCCTCGCAAAGAGCGACTTTTGGTCCCTTTGCCCGCGCCCAGCAGGAGCAGAAACGCGAGCATGAGCCTGGGTCTTACGCACGAGCTTTGTTCGTTTTCCTGCGCAGCATTGGCAAGATATTTTTATTCGGTGACATGGATTACACGTTCAATCTGCCATTTATTGTGCGTAGAGCGTGGCCATTACACCCTTACGGAGTGATGATTCAACGGGTTGTAGACGCGGTGGAAGTGGCGGAGGCGAAGACCTCACAGGAATCTCTTCTACCGACTATCTTCACCCTCGTTCATCCCTTCGCCGAGCCACTTGCGGTATGTTCTGCTGAGAAGATTATAGGAGGTTTTCACCAGGTTCCTGCGTCGCTTAAGGATGACGACTCTCACAAGTCCATGAACTTCGTGGACGCGGAGGAGCACATCGTCTGGCTGTCACAACGAGGGTTCGACTTGTCGGATCAAGTCATGGTTACTATTAATGCAACAACAAGCCAGGTCTCGCTTTGGAGATATGCCTTGATCAAACCACAGGATGCTGCCGCTTCTCACGAACGACCACGACCACGCACGAAGGCCAATAAACGAGCTTCTATGACCGGGGGGACTCCCGTTCATCGTAGACACGTCAGCATTGCCATGGGCGAAGCGCCTGCTCATGCAAACGGGCTCTCTGCTCAAGGAATCTATATGTTGTCATTGAGTGCTTTACCTGGAATGCCGCCATCGCTGTCTGCAGCGGCCACTATGGCTGCTCTAGTGAATGGGACGTCATCTGAGCCTCAGCGCCCTGGAAAACGACAGCACTCTATCAGTAAACTCGACTTGAGCGTAACGATGGACCAGATGGTCTCGAATGCCCGTGTGCATGCCGAAGTCCCTCCACAGCCTGTTGATACGGCGAAGATGACTCCTGCATATTGGATGGAGAAGCTATACACCCAAGAGATCTCAGCATCAGAGTGGGTGGTATTTCATGTTGTTGTACGTCAGCTGACGATCAGTCATTTCGTAGTGCAGCGTCTTTGGGAGACATCTCTGCCGCACAATTTGACCAGCGCTGGGATGGCTCTGTCAATCGCTCGCTACTGAGTGTATGTCTACCCAGAACGGACACTTTACTGATATTCTGCGTCACGAAACATGGTGACCACACTCTGACTGCGTCACCTCACACCCGTCTCTCTGCGTGTTCTGTGGCCGCAATTCGGGCCACTCGTGACACCGTCCGCGACTTGTTGGTGTTACGACGGGACGGTGGTCTAGCCGTCCTCACGCATGGTTTGTACGAGGTGCCTCTGCAATTCACACTCCCCGAACGAGATGGAGGTATGGATATGGACATCGACCCACCACCCAATTCCAATTTCAAGCCACAAGTTCCTTCCGATGGTGGCGTCATTGCCATCGAGGATGCTCTCGATTCTTCCATCACCGTCGTATTTTCAAACAGCTCTCGCTTTCGCGTTACAATCAACTTGATGCCGCATGATGCTACGGCTCGTCAATGTCTACTCATGTTGGCAATGATACTTCCCGCAGATACATCATTTGCTCTCCACAGTCGGTTCCTGTCGAAGTGGTCACAACAGAACTTTTCCATTGTTGAGGACGTAGAGTTTGGGGCCTTCACTGCGGCACTCTATGAAGTTTTACAACTGGAGCGACCAGACCCAGTCCCGCGTCCTTCAATAGACCCTAATATTAGTCGCCCCTGGCCAGCTCTTGCTGGCAGTACATCATATTCTCGCTTTGGTGAAGATCCTGCATTACAGAGTTTGCAGCTACCTCCGCCTTCTCTCCGTACAGCTTATGTCTGCAAGCAACCTGATAAGCCAACACACCCTCTTCTCGCCCCTGTTCTGAACGCTTTGCATTATGTTGCCGAGGATATGCGATGTTTGGTATACAAGCATCCTGCATTACTCAAGCTGGTCCCAGTCATCTGTCGGATTGCTATGGTGGTTCGTCCCGAGTGGGCGGATTTCTGGAAGCGCTTATGCCCAGAAGCTATCGATGTATGGCCTTCACCAGCAACCACAGGTGCGGAATTCTACTCTTCTTCTTGTAGGACGTTCTTGACGGTCTTGCCGTAGTCATTGCCCATCTAGACGAGCGACTCCCTCTCTGGCCTCCTGATATGTCGGCAATTCTGTATGGTCGCATTAATAACCCGGAGTGGAGCATTCCTTGGCCAGAAAGTCAAGAATTTGGTGCACAATTTAAGATCAATGCATCATTCGCCTACGGTCGCACGGAGCCTCTCGCGCGCATTCACAAGCTCACGGCCGTGTACATGTGCCTTGCGGATAGCAAAGTCGCTGAGAGCAGGAAACGCGCGGAGAATGCTCTGCGTATGCTGGTGAAGTCACAGATTGGGCTTGATGTCCTACGTTACTTGCCTATTGGGATTGCTGCGCCACTCAGAGAGGCCGCACGGACGTGCCAGCTAGCTCCTTCAGGAGATTGGTCTGTTTCTGCTTACCAGTTGATCGGACGCAACGATCTGGCAGAGGGCTTGAGCTCCTCGCCTGATACGCTTACTAGCTATGGGTATCGTTCAGCAAAGGATCACACCGTGAGTGCTGAGCAGCATGCTGTTGTATATTCTGACATGTTAATCTTCTACCAGATCTTCTCAGCCCCGCGCAAAACGATCCGGGAGCAAATAGAGGAATCGTGCAAGACTGCAGGTGAACTCGGCGTTGTGTCCGGCGTCGAATTGGACCTTAAGGATTTCACGCACATTCGGTTCGGACAAGACAGAAGGTTGGAGGAGGTTGCGCGTATGCTTTGTTCATCTAGCATTCCGACAATCAAGGCCATAGATCACCCAGAACTAAGGTGAGTATCTGTGTATATCTTTCGTTCTATCTAACTATGGTGTCCTTGGGTTTTCCAGTGAACACGATCAAGCCAAGGAAAATCAGCATCAGGTCGTCCGAATGGCCGAAAGAACGCTGGCACTCCCTCTAGGTCGAGCCTTGTTCACTTTCGGCTCTGTTCCAACCGTGACGCGCGAGGCATATGCGATTCCGAAGCTCGAGTTTACTGTTCGACTTCAACCCCACAGTATGCTGATAACTCCAGAGCTTGGGAAGGTCCCGCCCGAATGCCTGAGCTGGGGAGAGTTCCACAATGGCGTTGCAGCCGGCTTGCGGATATCTTCGCAGTCAAATGCTGTCGAGAGCACCTGGATCAAGTTCAACAGACCCTCTGACCTGACACCCGAGCACGCCGGCTTCTTGTTCGCACTTGGATTGACAGGCCACCTCAGAGAAATGTTGACATGGCACACCTTCGGATATCTCACACCGAAACATGACATGACTTCGATTGGCGTCCTTCTTGGTCTTTCTGCTGCGAATGCTGGTAGCAGCAACCCCCATGTCACGAAACTCCTTGCTGTGCACACCCCAGCCTTACTTCCCACTCCAACTGTTGACTTGAATGTGCCGCTCATCACTCAGGCTGCAGGCTTGACGGGCATCGGGCTGCTCTACATGGGGACGAAGAATAGGCGTATGGCAGAAGTGTGTCTGGGCGAGATCAGTCGCAAGGACCTCTATCAGCCTGATCTCAGCAACGAGTACCGGGAGGCCTACACATTGTCGGCTGCCCTTGCTTGTGGAATGGTGATGCTTGGTAAAGGGTCCTCCATCCCAGCCGACCTGAACCTTCTATCACGTTTGCGCGTCCTTATACACGGAGAGGGGCACACAATGGTGGACGGCAAGTCACAGCGGCCGTCCTTTGACATCAATTTAACGTCACCTACTGCTACGATTGCGCTCGGCTTGATGTACTTGAGGACGGAACGGCAAGACGTCGCTGACATCCTCACGATTCCTGATACGCTTCTGGCTTTAGACAGCGTGCAACCAAGCTTCTTGTTACTGCGTACGTTGGGCAGGGCGCTGATAATGTGGGACAGGATTGCCCCCAACCAGGTTTGGTTATCGGCACAGATTCCACCCAACATCGGCATGGCGATGAACGGGCGGTTCCAAGGCAAGCCGGTGGATGACGCGTACGAGTTGGCGTATTACAACATCCTTGCTGGCGGCTGCTTTGCCATAGCGCTCAAGTTTGCGGGTACCGCGCGAGAGGAGGCGTACTTGCTCATCATCCATTACTACGACATGTTCAGCCAGCTGACGTACACCAACAGTAAGTCTGTATTGCGATTTGAGGAGCATCGTGTTAAAGATTCTCTTCTCAAGGTCCTGCTTTTGATCACAGAATCAAGCGTTCAGCTATTCGCGACGGCCTAAATCTGATCTCGATATCGCTCAACATGGTCATGGCCGGAACAGGCGAAATTAACTGTTTGCGCAGGCTGAGATATGCGTATGGCATGTACAACCATCCCATCAGATATGGCACGTACGTTACTACTCACATGTCCTTAGGCCTACTCTTCCTCGGTGGCGGGCGCTTTACCCTGGGCACTTCTGATGCTGCAATTGCATGCATGATTGCAGCTTTCTTCCCCCGATATGCGGCAATCTCTTCCGACAACAAAAGTTATCTCCAAGCCCTGCGTCATCTGTGGGTGCTGGCAGTAGAACCTAGGTGTCTCATAGCGCGGGACGTAGATACAAAGGAGGTGGTGTACCTGCCCGTCAAGATCAAGGTCAAAGAGGGCAAGGATGTTGGGACCACACAGCTGATCTCCCCGACGCTGATTCCTGATCTCGACAAGTTGCTTTCGATCCGAGTAGATACTCCGCGGTACTGGCCCTTCTACTTGGACATCGCGAACTACCCTCGTCACAAGGACTCACTCCTTCGAAGCCAGACGCTCTTTGTCAAACGGCGAACCGCGTTCTTGAGCTATATGGAGGATCCAAAGGGCAGCCGGAGCCTTTTTGTGCGATCCGGGTCGTCCACCGGGGACGCTGCCACTCTCGACTTCCCACAGCTGACAGAACTCAAAACCCATCCAGCTAGTGACCTTCACCAGTTTATATCCTCGTTTTCAAATGATGCACTCTTCCTCGCTTTTGCTGACCGCTTCTGCCGTGACGACGGGGAAACTACGCAGGAGCGCCTACTGCATTCTTACTGTCACGCAAGTCTCCTTGATAGTATCCTGCAGGACAAGGCGCAGACGATCCAGTCGCACCTGACACTCTTCCGCTACCGGACCATGTCGCTGAAGTCACGGTACTTCAGCCTCCGGGCACAAGACCTGCGCTTTGCAACGGACTTCTACAACAAAGTATATGACAGGCGGTTCGGCGGCCGCGCGGAGAACAATCCCCGTCCACCTCTCATCCGCGAGAACACGCTGTCGGGTGCGTCCCATGCGTTGGACCTCCAGCTTGACCACATTCGCGACACAGCGGTGTTCAAGCGGATATTGGGGCATTACGCCCGTGGCGAGGCCATACCCGCCTTCTCAGTTGGCTCTGCAGAGCACGCAGCTGCTGCGTACCTTTCCTGGTACCTGCAGCGCAACAATGTTCCGGTGTCGACGTTCCTGCACATGCTCAAGCGGCTTGCGAATGACGCGCACGTGCAATGTCTGCGGATGCCACCGCCGCAGGGCACGACGGATGCTATGTTACTGGATAAGGGCATCAAGGAGATCCTCCATGCGACTGGCACCCAGATGTCAACTACGATGGGGTCGGGTTGGGCGATACGGTCGCTGGACGAGGTTATTGCAGCTTGGAACTTTGCGTCATCATGACCGATGGTGTCACCAGATTGTCGTATGATTGTACTGCGTGGTACGTAACTTACATGCATATGTATGTACTTGTCTCTGCATTTACCATCTTTATTCATCGCGTTGGAGCGTTCTGAATATTGTTTAAAGTTGACGACAAAGTTGCGGACAAGCAGGCCCTTCTCATCCGCGACCCCACCAAAATTGGAGAATGCCAACTCAACGAGCTGCGGATAATTGCAAAGGAGTCGATGATAGCTGAGAGAGTCGATGACTACTCATACCAAAACAGGATAATCTCTCGAGAACCCAGGCAAGATCTCGATCACCTCTGGATGACATAGCCACTCGGCATATCGCCTCCAGCCTTCCACAACATTCTCTGTGCTGCTGACTCGGTCCGCAAGAATCATTTTTCGTTCAAATGTTACCTTCCACCTAGCTGCTATCGCGCCATATAGTTGCTATCGCCGCGCCTCACGGAGGCACTAGCGTATAAATACCGCGTCGCTGTACAATCCACACCTAACCGGTTACCGAACCTTTCGGACGGCCACTCTACATTTCGCACTCTCACACGTTAACTACTCGTCCATGTCTATTACATCTAACGATTCTCGGCCTCTAGTGCTCGTCTTTGGCGGCACAGGCCATACAGCGGTAGTAATCATCAATGCTCTCGTGAAGTCCGGAGCATTCGTACGTTCCGTGTCCGGCGTGTGCTAGCTAATCTAATCATTTCTCATAGCGCGTCGCTACGGCCGTCCGCGCATCTTCTCTCTCCAAGCCTGTGGTTGTCGAATATAGGAGGGACGATGTCGACATTCGGGAAGCAGACATCGATGACGGCGTGGAAAAGCTGGCCAAGGTGTTGGATGGTGTAGACGTACTCATCAGCACGATCAATGCAGAGAAGATCTTTGACCAGCGCGACCTCTTTGCCGCTGCAAAGCAGGTCGGTGTCAAGAGGGTTATTCCATGCGACTTCGGGACTCCCGGAGCGCGGGGAGTCCGCCACTTGCACGATGAGGTCCGCAGGAAATGTGTTTACCTCGCATCATAGTCTAAGCCAGTGTTTCGCGTACAGAAACTTGAAATACACGAGTACATCCAGAGCCTTGGTCTTGGATATACCTTTATCGACATCGGCTGGTGGATGCAAATTACCCTCCCCTGCAGTTCTCCAAGCAAGTCCCCCGTGCTTAGCATGAGCCGCGAGCTTTACAACGGTGGTATGAAGAAGATGCTCGTCACTAACCTCGACAATGTCGGGGAGTATGTGGCACGCATCATCACTGATGAGCGCACGCTCAACCATTCCGTGCTTATCTGGGAGGACCAGGTAACGGGTTGGGATGCCAAGGAGATCGGAGCCAAAGTGAGCGGAGAAGGGTCGACCCTCATGGAGACCATCGTGCACGTAAGCCTATCTGATCAGGATTGAATTGCTTGTATCTCCGTTTTCAATGGGGTTTCCTTGTCCAGGTATCCGCGAACGAGATTCTCAAGCGAGCTGCGGCAGCTAAAGAAGAGTTTGTACAGACGCATGCTTTCGCCTCTCGTGCAACCTGGTCTTGGTACGAATACCAATACAGCATCCACGTCCTCGGTGAGAACTGCTTGGAGAACGCGCAGGCGTTGGGTTATCTTGACTTCCGCGAGCTGTACCCCGACGTCATCCCGGATATTCTGGAGGAGTACGCGAGAAAGTTCTACGAGAGCGGGTTTGTCTACTTCTAATATTCTAGAGCACCAGTTTTCGTTTATGTTATCGCCTGTGGTTAGCACATGTATAGTAGAACGTTGTAGAATGATATGATACGCGAGGTGACGTCCCGGTCCATAGAGACAGGCCCGGGGTGACCGCGCAAGGTTAGATTCTGTTATACGACTTTGCCAATGTGACGTGAGAGTTCAATTATGAGTCCAGTGGGTTTCCCAGCTTCATGCATCTCCCTCTCGTACGTCTTCTTAGAATACCGGACAGTGGGCCTTTCAGGCTGTTCCTTGGAGGGGCGTTCCGTCAACAGTAGATGCGTACGGATGTCGTCGTCTGAGGCTAATGCGGGTAACACGTCAGTATACAAGCCGTTCGGAAGGCTATGGGCCCGGCGCGAAATCCGATAACCTTTCAGAACGCTGCCAACGTTGTTTGTGTCCATCAAATTGATGCATCGCCCCGACAACAACGTCCCCGATATTCCCGTCCTGTCAGTGGTCACAAAGGCAAACATGCCGTTTGCACGGGAAATTTACCTTTTCATCATTATGCATGTCTTTTGTCCGCGTAGCCTTGTATATTCAACTTGAGACCATATTCCACGACACGTCTGTCCCATATATGGACATCTACCTTCCGCATGTGGCAACCAAGTTCGTATTGAATTTGTATATTTCTGATGGATTATGATGGTGCCTTGCGATTCGGCGAAGGGCAGATCTTGAAGGCTTCGCGGCAGTTATTTGGTCCGGCGCTAGCCCTGAGTAGTAAGGGCACGATGGCAGACTCACCGGCATTCGACGTCCGTCCTGCCAGTGTGAAGTTGCACAGCCTCGACCCTGCGGCAATTCTCTATTACAAGCGGTCGACAGCATGAATTATTTGACATGCAGAGGATGGAGCAATTACGCGCACATTATGATGAGGAGCACAATTACATGCATGAAATAGGTGCACATCACAGAGGAACTAGCATATAGTGGAAAACCTGCAGAACAGTAAACGACATTAGATTGACATTACTACTTCGTGGGATTCGAGCAGGATCGACACTTAAGTCTGCCATTAAACAGCCTGGAAGAGCCCTATCAGGTCAAACGAAACAGCTGGCACACAGCAGCGCGAGACTCACTGTCCATGCCACACTACCGCAATTTGCGCAAGACATGCAACACCTGCGCATAGTGATGGGAATCCTGCGTCCATCGCTTGCCGTTCTTCTCCACCACCCACTTCCGTTTCACAGGACTTTCCGGATGGCGCGCACTCTGTGCTTCCGCTGGAAGGGGAGGCAGAGTCTTCTCTTCCGCTGAACACCTCTCAAACGATGAGGACAGGTCGGTGTCTTCAAGGAGAACGAGATCCGAGTCGTCATCAAACTCAGAGTCGGGATGGACTGGTATGACACTACGGTTGGAAGGACACGCCGCAGAGACATCGTGTGGCGGGTTTGGTACCGAAGGCGGTGACTCGATAACACGCATCTCATCCACAAGTCGAGACTGAGGAATACTGACGGACAACACTGGCTTCGAGGTGGGACAAGATGGAAGGTCACAGGGCGACAAGGTGGTAGATGCCCATGCGAGCTCAACTGCCGGGAGCTCAACTGCTGGGGGACCTGAGGGTCGGGGCAGGGGACGCGGGGGCGGACGAAATGACGAGGGTGGCGCAAGGCGGTCAGACGCGTCTGAGTGCCAACCAGACTCCGGGCTGTGAATATTCGCGCTATATGGAGGGGTCGGAAGTGGGCGGAAGACTCGAGTGGAGGACGCGGTTGACAGAGAAGAGGATGTCCGTGAAATGGAAGTGTTTGGGGCAGAGTGTCCCCTTATGGGTACCTCTGCGTGGGGCGCACAGACCTCTGGATAGCTGGCACGATTTCTGCTCGACGTGTGATTGAAAGTGTGCTGGTCTGAGCATGAACCCGACGCAGAGTTGAAGGGGGTAACGTTTTCGAGACAAGAATATGGACGTTCCGAGCAGTCCATTGTATGAGCCGGCGTGGAATGAGGAACAGGGCTTGACTGTCGCATCACATGCATAGAGACCTGTTGTGAGGGAATACCGCAAGATGTCGTGGTGGAGATATACCTCGAACCCAGCGGTAGAGCGCGCGAAACACGGGTTCTGTCCTTACCAGTTAGACCCAACCTGGTGATGAACCGCAGTCAGCTCTCGAAAATTCGGACGTCATTTAAAGTTGCACGGCAGTTACGCGAGGTGTGTGATCCCGTTGCGATGGGAGACAACAAGGGAGACAAATCCGGACCGCGCTTGCCTTCCAGCTAAGTCGAAAACGATAGACGCACTTCGACGAGACTTGCTTCAAGTACGTTGCTCACGAATCATCCTTGAAACAGCGGTCTTGCGGGAAATTCAGGCCAATCAGCAGCGAGAATTTGCGTCCTATTTGATGCACTCCGAACAGAAAATGATGAAGCGAGTTTCGTCGAAATGCGTCTATTCCTGGACACGACGTGGTACAGGTCTTCTCTTCAGTAATTTCGAGTTGTCTTGGGGTAAGTAAGGGTTCAGTGATTTGCGTTTCCCTGCATTGTGTCTCGACCGTTCTAGTCTTCGTTCTTGTTGCGCTGCTCGGTTTCTAAGATCTGACACGCGTTTGCCGGCTGGTGATTCTCCTTTGAGCTTTTCTGCTACGTGTCTCTCCCCGGTGGGGGGCTCTTAGGAATTTCGTACGGTGGTGAGTACCTCTCTCCGTCAGCCTGTTTCATTGATGGTGGGAGTTAGGGAGGCGCGTGTCTGGTTATCGGTGAGGGTGGTAAAGATGGAATGATCGATGACGACGACGAAAATCGATGACTTGATGGTTTTCGTGAATACGTTGACTCGGAATGGTGTGTCTCCGGGGCGCGGCGCGGCAAGCCACAGGTGCTCGTCCAAGGTTGAATCCAGTTTGCAGCAGTTGCAATCTATTCGCTATTTTGTGAACCTATGTCAGTATGCAGTGCACCAGATAATTACTCCGACAGGCCAGCGTTGATTTGCGTTTGGATAGTCAGTCATATTTGTGCTGATCACATTGCAGGTCTGATTGGGAAGCTATTCAGTATCAATGCACTGCCCGTTTGGCGCACTGCTGTGTGTTAAGCAGTTCTTAAAGAGTGCACGAATACAATTTGTCCGGGATCATGAAAAGTCATTTTGTAGGTTAGGTTTATGCTTTGCTGTTTGATCTGTGTGGTACGGGCATCGGCATCCCTGTTTTATGCACTAACTGCATTTTCTTATATTTCTTCCAGAGTTACGGTGCACGAGCTGTATCAGGTCTGTTTTTGGAAGTGAAGAGTATTTGCCAGCGTGATTCTACGTCGTGACGTTCTTCCGCCGCTCTCCCCGGTGAAGCCTGGCGCTCACCGGGCTGCCCGCCGTCCCGCCCGTTCTCGATGCTGTGCGTCGGGTTGGTGTCATCGCGCCCGCCGTCTCCGACGACGGTCATGTGATGAATTTTGCCGATGAACTCTGGTTTTTGTCGCCAGCTTTACAGCGCTTTGCATAATTGCGTGAAACTCGCGGATTTTTTTCCGCTATTTGGTCCGTGCAAACAAACCCATATCGAGAAGGTGGGGAGTTTGCCAGCCACCCGCGGCATTCAGGGCTCTCCTCGGCATTTGTCGTTTGTGTTGGAAATGGCCGGAAAAGAGGCAATCCGAGGGCATCCGAGGGATGCGCCACAGCGGAGATTAATTACATAATGTGGCCATTATATAAAAGGATATCTATATTTGGAGCAAAGAGAGCTCCGCAGCCACATCTTCGTCCCGATCCTTTACCTCGCGTCCGGTCCGATTCTCTCAGATTAAATTCCTCGCTTCCCAAAAGGGCTACGAGCCCCCGCATTTTCTAACAGGTTATGAGCCCCGAGACGATTGCAATCCTCGGACATAGGCTCTTCTCTGAATATATAGCTGAGTCCTTGACCCCTATTCACCAAAAGGCTGATATACTGCATTGCACAACAAGTAATAGGAGATCTCAGCAGTCCTATGTATGATTTAGGACTACTGAGGAAAAATAATATTGTTTTGTGCCTAAAGACTTCGCCGGATAATGATTCGGCAGACGCGGTCAAAAGAGCCGCGCAGAGAAGCGTTGGGAGGCCAAGCGCGCCTAAATAGGAGCGTGCGAGAATGAGATGCGCTCTTGCTGTCCTAAGAGGCAGAACTGCGGTAAATGCGAGTGCTAAGACCTGGAGCTCAGAGCCTAGAGTGCAAGACCAGAGACTGAGAGTCCATAGAGAGACCACAGTCCCGAGTCAAAGACTCAGAGCCAGAGATGAGAGGCCAAACTCGAAAACCCGAGGCGCGAGATGTGTCATTGAGATAAGATTAGATGAGGATGCAAAGCACCTTGGGAACGCAGAGCGCCTAAAGCAGATAAGTGAGATAAGATAAGATGATGCGCATGCATACTGCGCACATCAGCATGGTGAGCCTCGAGGAATATGGCGCGTGCAAAGATGCACGGAAGCTGTGACGCGATGTGCGTTAGTGGTGAGAGATGCACTTGCAATGCGTGGACCCCCGAGCCATAGCCAGAAGACGTTTTCGAGCCCCAAGCTCAGGAAGCAGACTCTGTATCACCGGAGAAAAGCCGAGGCCATAGCCGATGATTAGATCTGGCAGGCAAGGCAGAGCGGGATGCGGAGACTGGGGCCTATAAACACAAATGTAAGGCCCAACAATATATATTTCTACGGGCCAAAAACAGTGTGAAGCTGTATGCAGTACTGTACTTAACGGAGTACAGAATAAAATCAACCGGTATAATGGGTATATCACCGGAAAGAAGCCAAAGCTGATCGTGAGCAAAGGCACTAAATTTAGATGGTCGAGAATATCGAAAGGGCAATCTACAGTAATTGCTCAGTACCCGGCCAATGAGAGTGAGATGAGTGTGACTGCGCTGCACTCGCCATTCCAGAAAGAAAGCCGTAGAATGTCTAAATTGAACACTACTCGATTGAATGTGCCTATGAGCACAATTAAAGATGCTACCCTCAAATACAATATTAGCATCCAGGGCTACAAAAATATATTGGTAAGCTACATGGATGGAGTGAAATGTAGGGCGCATAAATGCGTCAAGACCACCTAGCCGGGCTCCCTGCGAACCAATGGACAGACGTGTCACATGGTAAGGAGAAGCCCGATGTCCCCAAACTAGGCGGAACTGCAGACGTGCAGCGCCAGGGGGAGAGAAAATGAAAAATTCCAGACCCCTTGCCAATTAGCATGGCAGACGTGCATGCATGGGAAGGAGATCTGAAGTCCCATAAAACTCAAAGCGACTGCAGACGTGCAGTGCGAGGGGAAATCAGGGGGAGCATATTAGCACCGGGTCCACTACCAAGCAATGTGACAGACGTGCCGCGTGCGGAGATGAGTCCCGAAGTCTCCAAACTAGGCTGAACTGCAGACGTGCAGTGCCAGGGGGAAGAAAAGGAAATTGCCGGATCCCATACCAACCAATACTGCAGACGTGCAATATGGGGATGAGAGATCCGAAGCCCTAAAACCTCGGCAGCCATAGACGTGTGGCGCGAGGGGGAGCTAGGGAATTCCGCACCACAGTCAACTGCCACATCAAATCCGCGCAGTGCAGATGGGATGATGATCCCGAAGAACGCGAAGAAGGTGGGACTGATGCACACAAAAAAGGAAAGGCCCACAGACAGAAAAGTCGGTAAAATCTACCGAATGATCTGGATGCCAAGAAGGACGATCCGGAGAACGTGCGCCAACAGAAGCGCGCATATGAGCTAAAAATGCTCAGAATTGAAAAAATGAAAAATCGCACTCTGGCTAGTAGCGAGTGTTATTTGGTGTTGGGGGAACCCTCACCAGATTCCGACAGCGGGCTTTTCCCACTGGGTTTTTTCCCGCGAGGTTTTAACTGCTGGTCTACCCCTACCAGAAGGTAGGATGGTCGGGAGTGTGTATCTGAGGACCATCAGACGGCGATATTAATCGCATGCGATCCTCAAAATATTTATTGTCCTATCCCGGAAAGAAAAACAATCCCTAAGCCAAGGCATCAGAAGCAAATAAATATGCTCGAATGCCCGTCGGCTTGAGGGGGAGTGTTGGAAATGGCCGGAAAAGAGGCAATCCGAGGGCATCCGAGGGATGCGCCACAGCGGAGATTAATTACATAATGTGGCCATTATATAAAAGGATATCTATATTTGGAGCAAAGAGAGCTCCGCAGCCACATCTTCGTCCCGATCCTTTACCTCGCGTCCGGTCCGATTCTCTCAGATTAAATTCCTCGCTTCCCAAAAGGGCTACGAGCCCCCGCATTTTCTAACAGTTTGGACTCCGCAACACTTTTCAGCCCGTCCCAGGGCCTCTGAACAGTATCATATGTGGCCTACTCATTTTTCTTATGAGGTTTTTGCACGACAAACGGTACTTTTGTTGTGAACTCTTGAGTGGGCACGGGATCTCGTGACCGGCCTCGACCTGCCTCCTTCCGTTTATGGCTGTGTTTGCACCAGCCAAATACTGCGATTTTTTCCCGTGAGTTTCACGCAATTATGCAAAGCGCTGTAAAGAGTTTGTTGGAAAGTAGCGCCCAAATTTCTGGAGCTCCAGAAATTGGGGAGTGCCCAAGGGCAGACAAGCCGAGGGCTAGTCTTGAACCTCGTGTGAGAGGCCTCTGAGAGGTCCCCCGTGGGAATTATTGAGTTTGAATATTGACATCGGCCCAATGGCATAGCATGGTCATGTGACCGCGGCGTGATGAGTAGCGCGACGACGCGTCTGTCCTGGCAAGTAGACACCTCTTGACCTGTAACTTATCCCTCCTGGCTATGAATGATGACCCACCAGACTCGCGGGAATGGCTGGCTACTCTCGTTCAAGAAAAATGCGGCCTGTCACATGTATGGCCCTGGCAGTTAGACCACACACTCACTAGGCCTGCTCCTCTTCTGCAAGAATGCAGCTATTGCTTGATACACTTCTTGATGTGTATTGTGGCCGGGTGTAAAGAGCTCAACAAAAATGTATATATGGGAGATAAGGGGTAGAATGTGCTAATAATGCGCCGCGAGAACTAGCAGCATATGGAGCTGCGGTGCGAGGAGAGGACCGAATACATCTCGCGGCTGGTCCTCGGTGTCCTGTTCATTCGTGGTCAGTCTGCAGACACTCGAAAATTGTATAGCCGCATCATGTGTATCTTACCGGTTCGCTTTGTATATCTGTCAACAACTCGTTGTTGCGCGTGTCGTTCGTAACATTTTCGCCGTGTTCAAGTGGTTGGCTCACCGTCGGGGCTTCAGGATGCTCCTCAGTGGTTTCGGTGTCTGTTACTGTACTTCGTCGAACAGACGAGGGTTGCATAATCGCGGATATATGAATAAAAGTATGTATATGGATGTCGTGGGCACGCTCAGATACGCGACGCGTCTCGCTTGCCCTGAAAGTTCTGTGCGCGTTTTTGCCGTCGGCATGTTCAAACTCCGCAGTTCCCACGGGGGACCTCTCAGAAGCCCGTCATACGAGGATCCAGCCTCTATATAGAGGAACGACTCTTTCTTCCTATATACTAGAGGCTGGTTAACGAGCCTAGCCGAGGGCATGATTACAAAGAAAGACAAAGAAGGAAATTTGCTTATATAAAGTGGAGCGTCTAGAACTGTATATATACAGAAATCTATTTTAGGACGCATAATCACGTGCCCCGACGCATCTTGACCCGCCATCACTACCTTCCTATTTGGGAACTAAGGCGCGATTTATAACAGGTTATGAGCCCCGGCTCTAGCCAATAAATACTCGGATAACAATAGCCCCTATTGTGGCTACAAAAGTTGTTACCCCCTTGCTAGTACGAGAACAAATAATGTCGACCAGCGCTGATAATACGAGCAATAGCAATGCTTACTGGATCCCACTCCTGAAGGAAGACAATTGGCTCCCGTGAAAGCGCCGCGTCGAGGCCATCCTTAATGATAAGGGTCTCCAGGAGTATGTGACTGGAAAGACACCGAAGCCGCAGCCGAGTAATGACCCGGCCAATAGGGCAGCGAGAGAGGCGGAGATTAGCGCCTGGGGAGAGAAGGACCTCAAGGCCCAGAACGTAATTGTGCTATGGCTCAGATGGTGCACATCGCTGGAGCCGAGACGGCACTGGCCATGTGGGAGCAGCTCCGCACAGTCAAGGAACAGCGTGGACAGCATGGAATTCTCGCGCTGTGCCGGCGTTTTTACCGGATGCAAGCCAAGGAAGAAGACAATATCTCCAATCATATCACACAGTTGCGACAGATCCAGGAACAACTCCACCTAATGGGGAAGGTTGTTTCTGACGAGGATTTCCGGCTCATCCTGGCCACTTCATTACCGGAGAGCTGGGATTCTTTCCTCAGCTCTTACTTTGGCGCTGAAGGCACTGACAACGTGCGCCCTCAGCTTACATCACAAGAATTGATTGCCATCATTCTTGATGAAAATAGGTGAAGGCACGAGCGTGGCGAGCGCGGTCAATCCTTGGACCAAGCCATGGTTGCCAAAGGAAAGAAGTGCCCCTTCGGGGAATACAAAAAATGTTCGATCTGCGGAAAGCCGGGACATCTTGGTAACGAGTGTCGGCACCGCGACAAGGTCAAATGTATGAATTGCGGAAAATTCGGGCATAAGGCCACGGATTGTTGGGCTAAAGGCAGCGGCAAAGCCGGACAGGGCCCGCCGATGAAACGGCAAAAGATGGAACGTGCTTACGAAGCACGAGAGGTCGAATCGAAAGAGGATGAGGCAAAAATAGCCTACGATAATGATAGCGACACTGTATCTCTCGGATCTGATGGCGAAATCGCTTCTTTCTATGAGTGGTTTGCCGACTCCGGGACAACTTCGCACATTACAAATCGTCGTGAAGTCTTCGCGACCTATCAGGCGCTCGAAGATCACGCAATCATGGGCATTGGACCGCAACCAACACAGGCATTGGGCCGCGGTACGGTCGATGTCGAAAGTGAAGTAGGAGACCGGAAAGTGAAATTCCGTCTCCACGGTGTACTGTATGCACCGACAGCACCCAATAGCCTCCTCTGCATCACGGGTTTGGACGATGCGGGAGGAAGAGTACTTATGGGTAATAGTCGCACAATACTAATAGATAGAAATAAACACACTCTTGCTATAGGCAAGAAAAATGGACGACTATATTCGTTGAAATTGCGTCCAATAGTTCCGCAACCTGCGCGAACCTATACTGCTAAGGAATACGGCCCGCATACCTGGGAAGAGTGGCACAAGATCTATGGCCATATCGGGGAACCAGCGCTTATGTGATTATATCGCGAAGGGCTTGTAGATGGCCTAGAAATCTCGCCAAGCCCAGATGAAATTAATTGCGAGGCGTGCATCCAAGCAAAGGCGACGTGGAAGCCATTTCCCAAAGAGACGGATGAATGCAGCAAGGTACCCGGAGAATTAACACACACGGATGTGTGGGGACCTGCGCAGACAGCCGCTCTACAAGGCTGGAAATATTTTATTACATTTACCGACGATTACAGTTGTCGAAGTACAGTACTATTTATGAGGCATAAAGATGAAGTAACTGAAAAGGTAAAGAATTATATTACCTATATCGAGCACAAGTTTGGAAATAAACCCTTGCGACTCAGGCTCGACAACGGTCGAGAATATATGAACACTGAATTAATTAACTGGTGTCAAATGAAAGGGATCGAGATGGGTCCGACTGCACCGTACTCACCATCCCAGAATGGAGTCTCTGAGAGATTGAATTGCACACTGCTTGGACTAGCGCGCGCGATGATCTATGCGAGAGATCTACCTCGTTATCTTTGGGCTGAAGTGATTGCTCACGCAGTCTATATTAAAAATAGATCGCCTACCCAGGCGTTAAATGGGGCAACTCCCGAAGAAAAATGGAATGGGACGAAACCAAATATCTCGTACCTATAAGAATTCGGTTCCCCCGTATGGGTCCTCACGGAGGACGCAACACTATCAAAGCTAGCGCCCCGTGCCAACAAGTATATTTTTGTTGGATACATGGACGGACCCAAAGCCATCAAATATTATGATGTGCACACGCGCCAGATTAAAATCTCGTGTAATTTCCAATTTTCTTCGAATTCCCCGGACCATTTGCCCAGCAACACGCCTCACGTGCCACAAGAGCAAATAGGATCCGACGTACCTATCCTCACAGCACAGTGTGAGGGGGAGCAAAATATATTTCTGGGCACTTTACCTAGCAATGTGTCAGACGTGCCGCATGCGGAAAGGAGACCCGAAGTCCCAAACCTCACAACGACGGCGCGAGGGGGAGTTAGGAACTTCCGCGCCACAGTCACCTGCCAAAAATCCGCGAAAGCGCAGACAGGATGATGATCCTGATCAACGCGAGGAAAGCGGGACGGACACACCAAGCCAGCCCAGACGAACCAGAAGAAAGACAGTTCGGCATGATTACCATCTAATGCACGACCCAGAGGCAGATGAAGATCTGGATAATGCTCCAGATAAATCAAATGCCGAATTAGTCTATATTGCGATGAGCGCCCACGGAAATGCGGACGCGGACGAGCCAAAGACGCTCAGTGATGCCAAGAGATCACTCGAGTGGCCCAAATGGGAACAGGCAGTCCAAATGGAACTCAATCAACTACAGGGTATGGAGACTTGGGAGTTAGTGGAACCTCCCAAAGATCGAAAACTCGTAGGAAATAAATGGGTTCTAGTCAAGAAAACAAACAAAGAGGGTGAAATAATTAAATACAAAGCCCGCCTGGTTGCGAAGGGATATTCTCAAATCCCAGGCATGGACTATACCGAGACGTTAGCGCCCGTAGTCCGCCTCGAAACCATTCGAGCTATCCTCGGGCTAGCCGCAATCTTAGATTGGGAGATCGGACAGATGGACGTGAAAGGCGCCTATCTTAACGGAACTCTCAAAGAAGAAGTGTACATGCGGCAACCCGAAGGATACAGCGATGGAACATATCGCGTATGTAAATTAAAGAAAACCCTCTACGGGCTAAAGCAGTCTGGCCGAGAATGGAATATCGCAAGTTACTAGACGTGGGATTCAAGCGCCTATTCTCGGATCCATGTGCGTACATTCGGATCAAAGGTGATAAGATAGAAATCGTCACTGTTTGGGTAGACGACCTATTAATATTCACCAATGATTGCGCACTAATGGACTAATTGAAGAGCGAACTCCGAAATATGTTCGAAGTTACCGACCTTGGCGAACCCCAGAAAATTGTGGGGATAGAAATTGAGAGAGACCGTTCAAAGCGGACAATCAAAATCTCTCAAACAAAATATATTGAGTCTATCCTACACAAGAATGGGCTTACGAACGCCAACACGGTCGGGATGCCTCTTGATCCAAATACAGTGCTTGAAAAAGAAGAACCTGAAACTGATGATGAATGCGACCGAGACAACGGATATGCATCGCTCGTCGGATCACTGATGTACGCGGCAATTGCCACGAGACCAGACATTGCTCACGCCGTGCAACGGCTTAGCTCATTTACTGCCAATCCCGGAATGGCTCATTGGACTGCTGCTAAATGCATCCTCCGCTCTCTATCCGGAACGCGAGAACTTGGAATAATCTACGGGCCAATTGCAGATGTCAAGCCCGAAGATCAATCCATATTTGTGGGCTACTCAGATGCAGACTATGCGAACGATATCCGAGATCGCAAATCAATCTCGGGATATTTATTCAAATTAGGAAATGGCACGATCACGTGGAGCTCAAAGAAGCAAACCATGGTCGTGTCATCCACCACGGAAGCCGAATACATGGCATCCGCTGAAGCGGCAAAAGAAGCCGTGTGGCTCCGAACACTATTCAAAGAAATAGGTTTCGAGCAACAAGATCCTACGATTTTATTCGAGGATAATACGGCGGTGATCTCAATCGCACGTGATCCCCAATTCCATGCGAAATCAAAACATTTTGATGTAAAGCATCATTATGTGCGCGAGAAATTGAGGGATAAATATATTGATATCCATTACTGTCCCACGGAGGACATGATAGCGGATATCCTAACAAAGTCACTCCCTAAGCTGAGGCACGAGAAGCTCACAAAGAAGCTCGGAATGCCCATCGGCTTGAGGGGGAGTGTTGGAAAGTAGCGCCCAAATTTCTGGAGCTCCAGAAATTGGGGAGCGCCCAAGGGCAGACAAGCCGAGGGCATGATTACAAAGAAAGACAAAGAAGGAAATTTGCTTATATAAAGTGGAGCGTCTAGAACTGTATATATACAGAAATCTATTTTAGGACGCGTAATCACGCGCCCCGACGCATCTTGACCCGCCATCACTACCTTCCTATTTGGGAACTAAGGCGCGATTTCTAACAGAGTTTAATTCAACATTTGTGAAGTCCCCGTACGTAGAGCCTCGGGAACATGCACAGTGAGTATTAATTTGACTTTCCGAGTGGTGGCTGAGCACAATGCTGGTCACCTACCCGTTGCCGCGCAATATCAATCTTTGTCCATTTATCGGCACTGTGAAATAGTTCTTTTTATTTATGCTCAACTTCAACTATGTACTAAGATCCAAAGGTATCAACAAAGAATATTTTTCTTAATTTTGCCATTCCCGACTCCGCGCTCAACGCGTCCAGCGTCGCCGACGCAGCCCGCCACAACGAGCGCCGCCACATGATCGCCGATGAGCCCGGAGAGCGCCCGGTTAGGCGGTGAGCGTGAGTCACACTGTTACTGAAACTCACGCGAAAAGGCTTCACTTCCAAAAACAGACCTGATACAGCTCGTGCACCGTAAGAGTGCTTCTTGCAGAAAATGTACAAGGCTTTTGCGGCCTGTTGGTGGTCATTAAGTCGCGGGAAGTGCACTGAACCAAGTTTATTCGGAAGGCAAGATTTCAGTGAGTAAAATGAAGGCGAGAGAATCATCAACACGGTTGAGCGCATATTCAACGCCTCGGCTAACTCCGACCCTCTAAGTCTCTAATATCCTTACATAATGCTGCACCAGAGCTTCCGTCTCAATAAGTTTATCTCTGACTTCTCCACTGAAGGAGAAAATAAATGGATACACAGGCAAGATCTGTATGATATCACATACCGACGGAGGTTTGCACTAAAGCGCTGCACAAAAGTCCAAGATCTTGGGATACATATGGCATTTGTGTCGCACCGATAGTAGTACATAACAACCAACCTATAAAGCCCCAGTCCCAACAAACACCGAAGCATTCAGACGGCCGAGAGCTGCAGCGCTAACCTCTTGATTAGCATTCGTCAATATAGACGGGTAGTTGAATCTCACTGATACGCCTTTCTCACGTCCTCGGGTTTTTGAGCTCAGCACCAGGAAGAAGGTGCGAGTCCCGCCTGACGACATTGTGGCGTCAGGTAGGTAGATAGGTAGAGATGAGGACTAGCGCGGCCATATAATGATCGAATAAGGCAAAAGTACATCGAGCGCGTACAACATGACAGCCACCGAAGCGTTCAGAAAGAAATATACAACGAAGACATCGGCAAGTAACTCGATAAATGAATAAGATCATCAAACATCATGTGGGTGGCCAAGAAATAGTAGCCTGCTGTTGCTGTTGGCCTGATATCCAAGTGTCCCATGTCCGACGCTGCCAGTTGGTCACGACGCAGCCAAGATAGCTCCAGAAGTCCGCCATAACGCCCGCCCATCCTGCGTGCTCTCGAACAGCAGGCGGAAAGGCGGAGCAAGACGAGGGTATCGACGCTTGAATGGTATCGGGATAGAGATAGATATCGGGGTAGAACGGATCGTAGTATGTTGTGAAGAAGAGGCGCTTCGCTCGGATGTTCGACATTCTAAGGTAGGTCAGGCATCAATTCAAGAGAACGGCAAAAATCACATACCGGTACATCATGAGGAATAACGCGACTTGAACGAGAAGGAAGCCCCAAAATACCCAAGAATTCAGGAAATTCCAACTCATCTGGTATTCCACAACTGCGGGTGGCTGCACATTCTTTCAGCTCAATGGCTCATTTGACGGAAGGACAACACGTACCAATAGCCTGCTCTTCCTCATGCTTTCCCGCAGAGGCTTGTACTTACTCTTCATGTCTGATCCCGAACTTTTGACCTGGTCAAGAGATTGAGAGATTTTCTTTCTCGCGGTCCTCGCCGCCTTCGAGGCCTCATCCAACGCAGTAAGCCGTTTTCCATCCAGAGCGAGTTCGTCGCGAGATCTAGTAGTCTGCGGTCAGCGCGACACCACGTATATGTATAAATCGACGAACCTGTCAATCTCGCTGATGTCCTCCGCCAGGTCTGCTGTTACGCGTCGGAGGCGAGCTAACGCCTCAGTATGTGAGTGGGGAGGCTCAGGGGACCGAGGCTCCTCAGGGACATCTTCCACCTCCCGACCCATAGAATCCACGATTTTCACTAGACTTCTACTTCGCGGTGTTGTTGGCACACGCGGAGCTTCCTGAGATAGTGGAACCAGCTCCTCTTGGAATACATGATCGACCGGCTGCGGAGGTTCGTCTTCGTCTTTGGTTTCACGACCGAAGGCATCAACCACACGCACGCTTGGTGACTTTCGGAGATGGCGAGGGCGCGGAGCTACCACAGGCTGAGTAGAGGGACGACCAGCCGTCTCCTGTTCCACCTTCGCTTGACCATTTTGGTCATGCTGCACATCCTTCCCATCCAGACGATTGCCGTTAGCGACGGGGATCGGTGGGAAATCCGATGAGTCAATCAACTGGTGGTCGGGGACGCCATCCGAAGATGCGTTCTCCGGTTCGACGTCGAAACGAACCTTCAGGATGCTCCGTCTTCTTGCAGAAGGTCCAGGTGTCGGCATCCATGCACCTGGTGGTGCGGGAGTTTGCAGCGGTAGTGAACTCGCCCTCGAAAGAGACGAGAATGGAGCAGCAACGGTCTTATTATCGGGGGTTTCAGTGATCTCCGGCGGAGTGGACTGCGCCCGCACAAGTATGTCGTTGGACGTGTGGCGAGGGACAGGGGTTTGTGTCCATGCACCTGGTGGCCTAGGTGTCTTCATCGTCGTCATGTCGCCTTGAACGGGGTAATCGGGGCCGATCGGTGTGTGATCAGCGCGATCCGTATCTTCATCCTCTGATGAAGGTGGCCCAGGAAGATCGGGGATGTGTCGCGGGGGTGAGGGGGTTTGGAAATCTACTTTTGGAGTGCTGAATTGAGGTCTTCGCGGTGGTGTCTGCAAGGAGAATGATGGGGTCGTATCGCGAGGAGGTGACGGCGGAGGAGAATCTGGCTTTGCAAGCGCCTTCTCTAGCCGCTGCGCATCACCATTAATATTCGTCGTAATAGTCGGAGAAGGGGGCATCGCAGGATAGGAACTCGTAGCAGGCAGGGGTAAAGACAAACTTTTAGATGTAGGTGTACTTGTGGCTGGAGGCGAGTCCTCGTCGCTTCCTGTCATGCATGACTGTAAGGGTGAGAGAGACGAGTGGATCCGAGAAAACTCACCGAAGATGGAGCCATCTTCAGATGGAGGGGTATCTATCACTTGACCCGGAGCGGACTCAGGAACACGAACGGAAACAGCGCCTACCGCTTCGCTGAATTCTGTCATGTTTCTCCTATGGCCTCTCCTCTGGTTGGCGGTATCGCCTCGCTTAGACGGCGAGCGTACAGGTATCTGACTGGTACTTGGCGCCCCCGACATCCGGCTGGATGGTCGTGGTGGTGGCGGTCGGACGGCTCTCTGAAGAGAGTCCTGGTCCAGTTCTAATGGTGGCAATGCCTGCCTGACAGGAAAATGCCAGCCATAGCGGTAGCGGTACTCTGGAGTCTTTGCGGGCCCGTCACTGAGAAGGACTGCAGAACGCGGCTCTGGTGAGTCTGGTGGCGGGTGCTCATTTGATTCCGTGTCCTGCTGAGGGGAACGAAGCCTCCTAGCAGTCGATGCCTCCGTCGTATCAACACGGAGATATACTGGCTTCTCAGTCCTAGGACTGTCGGCTTCTCGGTTATATGGCGCATCACCAGCGCTCTTCGGGGTCGAGCTCGTCCTGCGCCGCAGAGTCGACTGGAATGACTTATTGGGCACCGGAGAGGGAGTGCGTTCCGGCTGGGGTTGCTGCACCCATTTCGGGTGGGAGGAATTCCAGTTGCGTTCCCGCTCCTGTTGCACTTCCGGCGGCAAACCGTCCGCATTCCGACTCGACACCGAGCCTGCAGGGGAGCTCGCTCTACTCGAGACCGAACTCGACAGAGGGTTGCTCGAATGATGCCGGTTGAGAGCATGCCGCCCGGGAGATATCAACGACTGCGAGGAGTCGGGTCGCATAGGTTGGCTCACCGTGCGAGCACGCTGAGCATTGCCGTTGACATTCAGCGTAGACGGTGACTGCGCGTGGTTTGGCCTGTTCCACGAGCGTTCACGGTCTTTAGCACGATCCCCCTCAACAATCCGTTCTTGGTCTGCAAAATCGGAGTAAAACACCCTGCACTAGCATGATACTTCAGAATCACTCACAATCCGATCGCGATGTCACCGAACTAGCTCTGGACGAACGACCGTCGTCCATGCTTTGAACCGACGCTGTACTGTCCTTCCTCGGTCGCTGGTGGGCAGGACTACTTCGGCCTATTACAATTATCTTGTGAATGGAAGCACAGGGAGAAACGTGCAATGAATCGCACCTAAATCACCTGGCGACTTGGGCAGCGGATGGTTCCACCTTCGTTCACGATCGCGCAGGCGATCCCGCTGGCTTTCATCTTGCCGGTCCCTGTCTGCAGCAGAATTTTTACTTCATGGTGAATCAGTGCGGGGGCAAACACTTACAGTCCGCCGCAGATTGAGAGGAACCCGTGCGAGATGCTGTTGCAAAAGCGAAAGTCAGCGGAAGTCGTCAGAGGGATCTCAATACTTACAGGAGCTGTCAAACTCCTCGCTCCCCCCTCGTCTCAGCAAGGGTAACTTGTGCAACGAATGCGATTTGGAGTGTGAACTCCAAGACAGGGGGCGCCCTGGAGTGGTAGAATGCGCACTCGACCGCATCGGCGGGAACGACACTGCTCCTGTGTCAGGCTACTGCTATCGGCTAAATTGAGAAGCGAATATCTTACACGGACGTCCATTTGGAGCAGAATCACCCTCGAAGCTGTCCAAACCTCCCAGTGCATTCTGCATCTCCGAGTCCTGCTCCAATAAATCTGCGTCGGGCGAAGACTCAGTCAAGAACGCGCTCTGGGAACGGTGTACATACTCGACTGCGCTGGCTGCAGAGTAGAGATCTGCAGCGATCGCATTGGCGTACTCGTCGCGTGCGGTGGGGTCGCCGCGGGCCCGTTCAACCCTTGCAGTATCGTGGCAGTATCCCCGCTCGACTCTGCCGGTGGCATGGACATCTCCATCACCAGCTCTGCAACATCCGCAAATCAATATTTTTGACCCGTGCAACCGTGCAACGTGTTACCTACCGCCAGTCGGAGCGCTCAGCGGCAACGTGCTCGACCGCTTCAGTCGCTCCCGCAACGCGTCGAACGTCGCCGCCGCCGGTGATGACCTCACAGAGGACTGAGACCGCCCTGGCACACACCCGTGAGGAAAACCGCGTCGATACGCGTATGACTACGCACTAGGCAAATGATCCGCCTCCTCGTCGCTCATGCTCCTCCGCTTCCCCTTGTTATTCGCTCTTTCCCTCTCCACCCATTCCATCCGGGGACTGTCGTCCACCTCGCTGATGTCGATGCTGTTCCGTCGTCCTCGCTCCTTCCGCGGCGTGTTCCCAGGGTCGCGCAGCGCTCTCGAGAAGAGCTCGCGCAGACTTTCGCGAGCTATACTCGGAGCAGTATGCGGCATGTCGAAATCGGAGTCCGGTTCCGAGGGCGATAGCAACACTGGCGCCGCAGCTTGAGGGGTGATGGAGGTGTTCGGAACCCGAGCGAGCACCGCGCGTAGACGCGCCGCGGGGGTGTCCCCTGGAGGAGCGCGTGGAGAAGTGCGTGGCGAAGTGCGTGGCGAAGTGGAGTCGGGAGAGATGGCGGCAGCGGTCAAGCGGGGGGTGGACTCGGCGTCCTCGTCGTCTTCGCGGCTCTCGTACGCGTTCGCGCTGGAAGGACCGGCCACGGGCGTGGACTGGATTGAATGACGGCTTAGCCTAAGGCGAGGAATCGAGAGAGCGACTGGAGTCTCCATGACGGGCAACTCGAACAGCGCGTTGGCCTCCTGCGCGCGATGGTGTCTAATCCAGATAACGCACGAAGATGCCTCGCGTTTGCCACGCGATTCAACTGGTGCGCGTGCAGAGATGGGAAGGTACGTGACGATCCTGACACGGCGAGAAGTTTGTCAGAGGTAATCGACAGATAAGACTTAAACGTGGACGCCCTGTGAGCAAACGTGAAGAAAAAAAGAGATCAGAGCCCGCGCAAACGCGATCTGTGGGGTGTCTGGCCACACAGACAAGCTGCCTTTATAGATTGGTGGCCCAAGAAGGTCGTAAACGGTCGTGAAGAGGTAGCAGACAAAATAGCGGACAATAAAGTTGCAATAAAGTCTTGACGATGTCGCGCAGCGGCCAACCAGCGTGCTTAGTCAGCAACGTTTGAAGCGACCTGACCCAGAAACATTGATATTTCTTCTTGTTCTTCTCCATTATGCGACAGTCCGTAGTAGCAGCCCGACAATCACAGCTGCCAAACCCTGCAAATGCTGCAGCTGCGGCGAAGTTACTCGAAAAGAAGAAGGAGTACGAAGCAGCAGCAGCTCTGGAGAGAGCGAGCTTGAACTTCGTGAGACGCATCGAGGAGCTCGGCGATGACTTCGACGTGATGGCAGATGCGGGTCGAGGTGAGCAGTATCCCCAATACAGAAATGAGCCGAAGTAACGTTGAGGTCAGTCCATGGGCAGGTACTAGAGCAGTGGCCGAACATGTTCAGGATCCTGAGTCTGTTCTGTGCGTGTCATTTATACGATATATCTCATCAATGTAGACCGGAGATTCTGCAGTGTCGGCGCGTGAACAGCGCATTGATGACACCGAGCTTGCACCAACCACGTCTGGTGAACGCCTGGTGCGCGTGCCGATCGAAGAGCTACAATCTCCGGAAGACAAATCATCATAATTTAAACGCGACCTAATCGAGGGTATACGGACGATGTAGCGAGTAGAGAAAGGACTTGTATCAGTCATGTATGTCAAGAATGTAGATGGCCAGCATTTTTCTTTTCCTTTAATGCTGCGATTCGCTATTCACAGAAACCATCTCAGACCAGGCACATCACTATTAAGAAATAAACGTACCTGCTTCCTCTCTTCCTTCCGACGTGCCATCTCGGCGGCCTTCTCTTCCTTCGTCATTCCAATCGTACTATGATGTACTTCCTTGTGAAGTTCTACTTTGCCGTTCTCTGAAGGTGTGGGCGACCTGTGTATCGGAATCTTGTGAGCAGGCGGGTGAGCTGCAGGCCTTCTCTGGGATGTCAGTGCCAAACTTGGTTCGGAATTCACACCCCAGTCTGATGTAGATGACCTTTGCATCGTATCGCTGTCTCTCCAAAGGTCATTCCCTTCGACAAAGGATTAGATCTGTTGGCTTCTCCATGACAGGAAGACATTTCCTACCAGGAGAAGATGAAGAGATATTGTGTACACCCCCTAACCCCAACCCTACCGTTGGGGCAGGGTGAGGTGCACTTTCGAATGCGCCTAAAATTTGTCAGTTAAGCCCTAGGCTAATCGTTTAGTAAGACATACTCCAATCATCCTGGTCTGCATTAACGTCCATAAGATCATCGCTTCCCCAAGGATTGTGCTGAGAAGCTTCAGATTCAGCCATAGCCTCTTCGACCCATTCATTTGCTAGCGCGACCATCGAGCTGACAGGCATCTTATGCGCTCCCAGTTGCATTCCCTTCGCCTTCGACATCGAATTTGAGGTCGATATCTGCACGGTGGGTGATGCTGGCGATGAGAGTGTGGAATCAAGGAGAGAAGAGGGTCCCAGACTACTCCTATCAGACGAGCGCGAAAAGGCTGGAGGTGGGGCGGAACCCGGGCGGTCTATCCCTGAGCCATTGACGGAACTTATCGTGCTCTGTAAATCTGCAGTCGCTAGCTGTGGAGGAAAGTGACATCAAACTCCCCTGAATTGCCTACGTGGTTTGTCCCACGAACCTTCTTGCCAATGGATGAGATCGCCCAGCCCGCCAGTGCCCCAGCAGCTCCAGCGGCGCTGTGCACTAGGTTGTTCTGTCCTTCGGGTCCGGGAGGGAACATCGCCGGCATAGCCTCGGTTTCTACCATCGCAGTTTCTGGCTGCAGTCCACGTTACCGCGATCAATTCCCTGTGAATTACTCCGTGAGGAATGCCTACCATCTTCGCGGCGAACTCTTCAACCTTCTCGACGAATAGTTCTATAGCTTTGAAAGCTTGATCACGGACCAACCTGAGTGTAAATGTGAGTGCAGACGCTGGACACTACTAAGGCGGGTTATGCACTTCTCCTTGTCGACCATAGCAAAGGCCATATTCGGTATAACCTTCGTAGCCAGCTCGTCCACATCGAAACAGTCGATGGTGGCCATGAGAGCCATTAATCCCGCAACGCGGGCGTGCACAAATGGATCCTTCAATGCCCGCGTGAATGCAGGCACTAAAACTTTACGCTTCGTGTTATATCCTAGGGAGGGGCCCAGTCGTCCAATAAGGATGCAAGTGTTCGTCCGTATCGAAGCCTCCGGATCTGCCTGCATCTTGGCGAGATATCTTAGCAGGTCATTATTCAGTATTCGCTCGTTGAACTATACGATTGACGACGATAGGTAACGAAGAGGCTAGAGAACGTGTAAAGCACGTACCTTGTCGGACAAAAGGCTGATTGACTTGACAGTAGCTTCGCGGATAATAGCTACTGTGTCTGTGAACCCGGTTTGCTATCGAGCATACACAGATGTGAGAAGAGAAAGGCGCCCGACGTTCTGTAAACGCACGAGATGTGGCCAAATCTTGTCAGCTACAATTCTCTTGTCTAGCTTGTCGGCGTATTCAGGCAGGTGGTCAAGCAGCGCCATACGTGTTCCTCGATCGGGACTTGCAAACAGCTTAATGAGTTGGACAAGAATGACGGAAGAATAATCTTCAGGAGCAACACTTTGTCCTAGTTGCAGCACTAGAGGAAGTATCGCTGGGGCAGAAGCTCCTCCGAATTGCAGCGCAGACACTAGAGAAGGGAGAACACGGTACGAAACAAGCTCAGAGGGGAACGAAGAGGCTGATTCCTTCAGTAGTCTTGGAGACCTCAATATATATAGCAAATCCTTAATGAGATAGACACTTACCGTAGCAGCGTGGCCTTTTCGGCTTCGCTTCCAACACTGAAGTTGTCCAGTCCAGCACAAACTTTGATCAACCGGTTGTTCACAAAGAAGCCCGATCCTTCCCCTGCAGATCCTGCGTTACCGAGCTCAAGGAAATTCTTGGGGGTAAGGCGTCCTTTCGCGTTCGGAATGAGGAGCTTCTTATATGAAGGGAACAAATCAGTTGGTATATTTCCTCGAGATGCCACAGTAGGAGGCGGATGAGGAACGTGAGCTGTGGCAGGGAGGGGTTGGTCGGGGTTGAAGACGAAGTGTATCAGAAGACCTAGTGCGTACGCGTCTGCCGCAGCAGGGTTCAATCTGACGTGGATGTCAGCGAGACGCGGACCAGCAGAAATGTGCGAGTCACTCTTTCAAAGCGGACCAACCATTCTTCTTCACTTCTGGGGAGGAGTACAGCAATGCATCGGGCACAAGACTGCCCATCGTCTGTCGTAAACCAATTTATTTTCGGGTATACGAAACATGATCTGGTGCTACGTACATATAGCACAGCTGCATCATCCTTTGGACTGCTCAGCACTTCGAATCCCCCAAGTTTCCATTCGCCCGAAGCGGATATGAAGATAGAGTCCTCACGAAGATTGCCGTGTGTGGATGCACAAGAGTCATTCACAAATGCAAGCGCTACCTGGGCATGAGTTACATGAAGGCCTACAGCACAGATGACATGGAAAGGACAAACCGAGACGGTATGGAGGCCCCAGACTATCCAGTCTTCTCTTTCTCGCGCTCCTTTCGAAGTCCATTCTTGAATGGCAGAACTTAGTGGTCGCACGCGTTCGGTCATGATGTAGACAGTATTATCAGTTTCCACGGCATCCATAAACTTGAGAACATCCGGATGGCGGACTGTGCGTAATTTCCTCAGCGCGTTCTTGGCCAATGGCAGTAAGTTACGCTTCGAAGATGAACTCGCGTCAAACTCGAAGACAGACACAGGTGTGCCATCATCCTGCAACGCATGATAAGTCAACAGAGATTCTGGAGATCACTGTGCGCACCCTTCTTGTGCCTTCGTACAAGGTCCAGATAGACTTGTTGTCAAAAGAAAGGACCTTCGCACCCAGCGAGAACGGTAAATTAAGGCCAGATTTCTGAACCAGAGATGACACAGCGGCAGAACCCAGCGTTCGCAGGTAGTCCATGGCTGAGAAGTGGTAAGGACCAGTAATAGCAATGACTGCGGTATTTAAACTGTCTGTCCCGCGGGTGTGGAGTCTGGAGGGCAGTGAATCCCAATTCCTACGTAGCTAATTTAAAGTTCCTTAATGATCTCAATAACCCAAATCTGGAGTTAACTGATCGCCTTTCCCGCTGTGGCGGCGTGACCAGGTGGCTGAAGCTCTTGTTCTCTGACCTCACAGACCTCAGACTTTCGTATTCGTTCCGCACATCTTCATGGTCAGACCAATCAGGCGTTCATCTTCTGTCTAAGCTGTGATAACTATGAACGGCCGCAACGGAGCGATCTCTCAAGTAAACGGAGCTCAGCTGAACGGAACGCAGCAGAACTGTCGTGAAAATGGTTTCCATGAGCCGACACAAGACGAGCTGGAGCGCGAGTTACCGATGGTGTATGACGGACAGGTCCCTCTTGGGGAAGTGGTTTCTCGAGCTGTCCAAGCGATCTATGCTGAGCTATCCGAGCTTGCGGAAACGTGAGGAGTCACCCGGGCGCGCCAGACATATTCACCTACCCTTGCTTCAGGTTACCCAATATGTCAGATAGCGCGCGGAAACGGACCCTGGCAGACTGGGTAGTCCAGACAAAGAAGCAAGTTGTGAAGTTGTACGCGGTGGTGAAATGGGCACGAGATGCGGATGTCGTGCAGAAAGCCATGGTGCATTTGTTTGAGAGCACCGAGGGATGATTGTTGGTACTGATAATTTGTGTTCCTAGAATGTAACAGCATTCTTAATGGATCAGAATCAGCAATTCGAGGATGCTATCGGAGGTTTGAAGTACGCGAAGGAAAGCCTTGACCCTGCCAGGTATGTATGGGGTGGACACCTGTTGCTGCTTCGGTCACTACGATAGTCCCTTCCCAGGATGCGCAACCATGATTTATTAACGTCCCTCGACGTTCTTACTACTGGTTCATATCGAAGACTTCCTTCGGCCATCAAGGTCTTTGCACCCAGCTTTCGTTTGTTTCGGTGCTAATTTTGCTTGCTGTCAGAAACTCGTAGTGCCCCCAACACCTCTGACAGACGAAGAGGTGGCGAAAACACTCTCTGAAGTGGAAGATGCCATCCGGTTCCGCTTGAGAATGGTGGAGATTATTCCGACTGAGTTTGCGAGTTATCGTATTGGTAACTATACTCCGGATTATGGTGGTCTTTGACTGAGAATGCTGTTTACAGCCGATGGCCGCGTTCATTTCGTTGCACCCAAGCTATTCGAGGCGTCGCTTTGCGTACGAGGTGCGCAGAAGGGCGATGGGTGGTTTTTCGTCAATGTCGAATTTCTCTTCACCGTTGGAGGAGACCGCACTGGCATGCGAGGTATTATCATTAGCTCATTGATATTATCGTCCGATTCTCATATGCGCAGATTTCCCGCGGAAGCCTACTGGGATGCTGAAGAGGCATATAACTGATGAAGCGGATGCTCGTCTTGCATTCTACCTCCCACTTCCATCCGACCAACCTTCCCCTCCGCCAGACGTTCCTCCAAGACCGGAACTGCCTCCTGGCGTTATAGACGCGCCGCTTGTGCGTGTCTTCAACTTCCTTCGTAGGATCTCTGTTTTGCTGCCATTCGTTCGATCTCTGACATGTCGCAGAGATGATGTCTTTGTCATATCAGTTGGAAATCTTATGGTACCAAGTAAGCGCACTTCCTGCGGGCCTGCTTCGTCACCCTCACAGTAATGACCCTGAAGGCCGAACATCTACGCTCACTTGGCTGGGCTGATTACCTGACTGTCGGGATGTCTAACAATCGACAGACACTCACCATTGCATACTGGATGTTAGTTTCCATTCCTCGATATAACTCATGATCTAACAGCTGACACGACGCAGTCGAAAACCTTCTCCTACAGCAAGGGTTAAATTACCTCCCTTAGGTGGCACTATCACGATATCCATCGTGCACGCACAATCTTCACCGGGACGTAAATCGTATCGTACACCGAAAGAGCGCGTATTAGCCGAACTGCAACAAAAAGCCAAGCTTGATATTGGGCGGCCTTCCGACGAAGTGGAGCCTTTCAGGTTCGAAGTGAAATGGGAGCCAGAGCAAGGTGTACTGGGTGTCCTAGTTCCTAGAGAAGATGTTCAACTGCCTACAAGCTCCTTAGCAGTCGTGAGTGTTGCGTGTGACTAACTGCATAGAGCTGACGATATTAGTAGAATCCTGATGATTTGGATGTCGGGTTATTGCTGCGAACTGTAGTCCTGAAACATACCGAGGCAATCTTGAAGGCTTTCCGGAATCAGCTGCAACATGGTCCGATTACACGCAAAGTGTTCTCTTCCCCCGGGGCAGTGACTCTGGACATGGAAGGTGAGTCTACGTTGACAGACACCTTTAGTAAGCAAGGTAATAATGTGTTCTGCGCCAGATGGCGTTCACGTTCTCCGGACACATTTTTGTGCAGATGAAGTAGTCATTGTCACTATTGATACGAGGACTGGTCGCTTGAGTCTTCACGACACCGGTGATCTTGCAGCCGCTGGTCGTGGACCCCGGTTTGCCCTCATCTCTCAGCAACTGAACGAAACTCCAACGATCTTCGTGGGTGCTATGGTTAAGCTGAGAGACAACGTATGGTTATCTGGCCATGTTGTGCGTTGTGTGGATCTCACATCTTCCATAGACGATCATCGAACTTGCTGAACAAAAAGCAGGTTACTTGGGCCTCCGATGTTACAAAGCTCGTAATCTCTCTCCGCAAGGTATGTGACTCAGGCTCCCAAACATGTGACATCGCCCGCTCACTCGCCATCTGTAGAACTCCAGAAACTTGGGGTTGTCGCCCATGGAATATTATATATACAACTTTCAAGCTTTCCAAATCACTATCTTGTGCTAGTGATCACAGATGACGACTTCCGTTATGCTCTCATTTCTGTGAAGACGCTTTCGGATACAATGTATGCCAATACTATCATGGAAGACATCGGCTGGCTTGATGTCCACCGTATACATGGCGAGGACGTAGTCATCACGTCGCATGGACGTGGTGATGAACAGGAGGTACGGGTAGGGCAGAAGCGCAAACGTTTCATAAATGATGGTGGCTTTGCAAATCCACGGGAACACCATCCACAACGGCGAGTTTTATAAAGAGCACAATGGCCTCTGTACTGATGTGTTGATAGATTTCGTCTTGAAACCCAAGTACTGCGGGAGTTATATGCGTATTGTTGGTGAGTCCTATTGACTGCGGGTCTGCAGTCCTTAGACTCATTGTCGCACAGTGCACGCGTCGCCTACACGAGGATTGAACAGCAGTTCAAACTTCGCGGTATTCATTACACGCATGCCAATCCCGCAGGGGCTGCGTCTCCCGAATTGGCCCATGTACAATCGTTATTGGCGCGTTCAATACCGGCGCTTTGCGTGCAGTCGTCCGATATCCTGTCTGGAGCTCCAGCGGCAGAAGCGGCTATGCCCAATATTCGCGTCATGCCACTGAACTGGTGGTCAGAGCAGCGTGCTCAGGTGGGTGATATCATGTTCCATTCTACGAGATATTGACATGCTAGTCCAACAGGTCATAACATGCGTGAAGCTGAAATATGTGCAGCAACCGGTGGGTAAGAGAGCTGGCAGTAGCAGTGTTATACGGCCATCAAAGAGTATCATCTACGACACAAGAGAAGCGATTGTGTCATTCCTGTCCGAAGACGTGGATAAGTGTGTAGATGAATTCCTAGAAGAATGGGCGCGGGTATCGAAGATAGTGGTCATCGCTCGCGAAGGTATGTCATTTCGTTCCCTGAATCGGAGTTTCTTTATTCAGATCCAAATTACAGTCGCCCAGATCTCACGAGAGAATAATTGGACAGATGTCCGGTTATTGTCCTTCGATCTGCAGACCGTCGAGTTCGCGTACGCAGCGGACTACACTGTGTGTATCACCTGCACTGACCAGCTCTCTCCGACTGGTGGCTCCTATGACCTGCGGTTTTCCCGTGTTGTCGACGATGACACGCTTGTTGGGCCACATGATGCACCACCTCGGAATCCCCACGACGACTTAGAGCCTTACTTGCGTAATCTCCTGCGGAGAGGACGCCTCGCGTCCTCTCTGCATACGTTGGTGTCGCTGCTGCGCGACACTCTACCGATGGTTAGGGAGCTGGAGGACATTCGACTCAATGCGATGAGAAGAGGGGAAAATGTGGATATTTTCCCCAAAGCCGCCGGGTGGTTCAGAGTGCTGTACGGGGACCTCAGGTAGGACGGCTCCGTACTATCTACTGGTGCGCGCTCATTTGGTTTGGATAGACATGCTCTAGATTTTCGATTAATGACGGGAGCAAGAGTTGTTATCCTTGATAGTTCGCATTCTCTGTACCTTGCACAGAGAGGTCACCTCGGAGCGTCTGGTGAAATGCCTCCGAACGTCTCTTTGGCAGGCAGTGCCGTGGGACGCGACAGCAACCTCCTCCTGCGTGCCATACCCAACTTTCAATCCGTGGTGAACGAAGCGGTTCAGGAAGCAGTGGCTAAAGGTGTTGTTGGCCAAGTTGCGCCCATTGATATAGGGGTCATTTGTAGTGCATCTGCGGTCGGAGTGGTTGGAAGGGCACTGTACGAGCGAGTCTTGCAGCAGCTACGTCTCGCCGGTGCGGTGGCTGCTTTTACTTAAGCTATTATCTTTATGTGAGTAGTATGAGCCTCGCTTCACGATTGTTATCGATTGATGGAGCTAAATTGTGCTTCAGAATCTACTAGGACGCAATTTTCTAGAGTATGAGTGTACGTTTGTACGGAATTCAAGCCTAGCATGGCCGTGCCGAGCGCATCCTTAGATTCGGAGCAAGCTCTTCTCCAGCCTTCTTCGTGCCACACGTCCATCTTCAAATTATCAAGCACCGCTGTCAACTTGTGTGACGAGTTTGCTCAAGCTCTGATCACAGATCATTTTGCGCAGATGTCATGATTCAGTAACTGCGCCAAGCGGCTCACCAATATTCAGCGACTTCAGGTAGTAGTAGTATTTGCAACCTCTGCTAGATTCTGGCACAGAGTAAGTACTTAGCGACGTAACCGCCCAAGCGTGATCGGTTACGAGTTTAAATAACTTGGGAACTCAACTCAACTCGGCTACGAGTTGAGTTGAGTTCTGCTCTCGCCTTGGCACGTCTCGGGGCGATCTCCGGCATTATGTAAAATGTGTGCTAAAAATATCTCAACACTTTGTATGCAAGATCGCGCATCCTTCACAGGAAAGGTTGCAGTGTTGTGCAGGGCGCATGATTGCTTTCAAACCATATAAAAGTCAAGCATAAAGAGTGAAAACCGTGACCACAGAGCAGAGCGCGAGCAACCGCAAACTCTGATCTAACCGAGACGCGGGTCTAAAATAAGGCACCTGCTGAGGCGATCAAAGTAGGGAGACTAGGGGACATCATTGAACAGGGCGTGTGCGTATCTGGTTTCAACGCCAGTCCCCTGAGTAGGTGCACCTTACGTTATTAGTCAGTCGTTCCCCATATTTTGGTACTTAGGTGATAGTCACCTTAAGTTAACAATATTCTCTGTCTCCGTTACATGGATAACAACGTCTTGCAAGTATCTGATGTTCCTGCACCGTGGTTGCTGGAAGGCGAGGTGAGTAAATTCAACAGGTCACGAAGAATAAGAGTAGGTAGGATCTGACTCGATGGCAGGCATGGTGGTTCTTCACTGCTTTGTTCCACTGGCCCAAGAAGGGGGAAATGTCTGCGCCGGGCTACTTTGACCCGCTGCACGAGCGCTCGCGCGCTCTTGCCACCGAGGAGGGTGCCTACCTAGGGAGTCATGGGATGATTCAGCTCGTTCGTTATACGGACAGCCCTGCAGGTGAGAATTGTCGATATCCCAGTGCGCGGAAAAGTAAATCTCTCCTGGGGAGGTCCATATGACGAACTCATCGTCTTGCCTGGGTCGTTCAAGTCCCCACCTGGCGTGAAGCCCGCAAAATCGTCTCGCATCACTCGAATCTATGTATCGACCATGAACTCTGTGGTTAATGGTGAGGAGCCAGGACACGAACCTGATATACAATGCTCTAATCCTAGAACTACTACAGGTCGGCGGAATTGGAATATCCCCAAGACGATAGCGAAGTTTTCCTTCACCCCCAACTCGGATGGGGTGTTGGAAGTCAAAGTCTTTGCTCCCACGTCGCTAGAAACTCCCGGGTCCCCAATCTTCAGCGATACGCCATTCTTCGCAGTCAACATCCGACCGAGCGTCATTCCCGTACCCGCAATTCCTTTGAATTTGAAGCACTTGCCCATGCCCTTCATTCTTGTACAGCCCCCGCTGGAAGCGTCGCCCTCAGCTGGTCAGGACGGGTGCATCGGCACGGACCACTGGGTCTCTGTTGACGTGTCCGACTATGGAGGCCGCGTGAAGCCGATCAGGTGGAAGGGCGGACTGGCTGTCGTTGACTCTAACACACAGAAGACCAGCACTCGAATCGCGGACGGAGTCGGTTTCCCGGATGTTGTCCCGTACAGTATGGGACTCCATCTTGCACAGATGAAGATTCAGTTTCCAGAGAGCGTCGTCCTTCAGGTGGACCCAAGTGAGCAGTCTGAATGAGCCTGCATTTTGGTCCGATACGTATTGTGACGTGTTTGTATCTCTGCTGCTCTGTAAACTTTACGAACAAGCCTCCTTGCGCGGGAAACCCGTGACCTGCACACATTGCCAGCATTCCGAATCCGAGAAGAGTAAAGCACTTGCGCCCGATTGTCACCTGTGCCTCCGCCTTGCAGTCAGATACAGCCGTATCAGTATATCACTGATAGCGGTGTGGCGCGACGTGACCTGCCCGTACCGAGTACTTATCTCCTTGCATAGCGCGCGACCCGCGATATAATTAAATTTAAATGAGAGTGAAGGAGCACAATGTTCAGCACTCACGCGGAAACCAAGAGCGTCAGCAGGGCACCGGAAAGTTTTTTTAGATGAAATTAACAGGTAGGCTACGCTGGTCGCGTCGACGCGTCTCAGTGTGAGTCACGGTACCAGATCTGTGGGAACGTGTTTCGTAGATCAACCTTTCGGTTACTAACCGAAAGGTTGATCTACATTGGTGTGCTACGGTTCGACCCCTGCAACTCATAGCAGACTAGCTGAGACACCAACGACCCACCACCATCAGCAGCGTCATCTGGTGCTAGGTGGTTCCGCATGCACACTCGGTTCGGATATCCAGCTGTTGCAGTCCAAGAAGTCCAGCCCTCGTTCAGACTTGCACTAGAAACCGCCAACGCGTTTCGGAATGCCCGCCTCTATGCTCTTTCGACCCATGACAGCGTGCTCACGGTCCTGCACCTGCCAAGCTATATAGCAAAGCTTATTTACAGCCAAATTCAGAACGTTAGACGTTTCTCGTTGAAACTCACCTCCCGATTTCTGTTCGTGTTTTAGTGCGAACAAACAGTCCTTAGGCCGAATATGGCAAGCTGTCTGTACTGACTTGACCTGAGGCTCTGAGAGAATGTAAGTAGCCGGTGTCGCTGGATTGCTGCCGGATCTCCAGCGAGCGCTCGAGCATCTATTTATTTCTCCTGCACTAAAACGTTGCGCCACAAACAAGAATCGGGAGGTGAGTTTCATCGAGAAACGTCTAACGTTCTGAATTTAGCTGTAACTGACAGAATGGCTGATTCCCATCCTGCACCGCAGCCGCGATCACCACGCTGCCGCCGTGCACCGCTCTTACGGACGAGGAGCCATTTCGAGACGGTGTAACATCTCCTTATTATACTTTGCTTTAAGCTGTATGGTGTTAATTCGTATGCAGTGACCATCTCTCGCATCTTCAGTCGTGCTCTTCCGTTCCCTTCCTTTCACTGTCTCCAGAGACCGATAGGCCCTACCGGGTAGTGAGATGGGAGTGTCGTTCGTCAGGCCCTTCAAGTTGGTTCTGTCCAAGCTTGATGCCTCAGATATAGGTGTGTGTTTAGAGACTTGTGCAGTGACATCAGTTGCCTTCCCGCTAGCAACGTATGGTTGATATCGCTGGAATGCTGATTTTCCTGACTTAGCGATGCGGATCCAGGAGGTGGAGCAGGTCGAATATCGGTTGTACAGGCGAAGATGGGTCGGGCTCGTCGCGATCGTGCGTTTCCCTCACCGCTGTGGATATTAGGCGAAGTTGAGGCAATAGACAGATGATACTGAACGTGGTTGCGGGGATGCCTCTCGTATGGTTCGGCCCCATCGCGGACGATGGTACGTTCGTGACTTGTCAATTGCGCAGGATTTAAACTCATATATCATACCCGCAAACTCAGTGGTCGAGCAATTTGGCATCACCCTCGACCAGGTAAATTGGCTGGGAAATGTCGTGAACGTCATCTACGTACCCTGCGCGTGCGTAATACCCGCACTATATTCATGTATCGGCCTCAAAAAATCGGTACGCGCGAGAATTTTGTGTATTCTGTCCTCCGTGATTTTATCTGATCCCGATGTGCAGTGCTATGTGGGCGCGATATGTTTCGTCGTTTCTGGTTGGATACGCTACGCCGCAACAGCGAAGCCGCTGTCGATGAATGGTGCCTTCGTTCTGATGCTCCTGGGACAAGTGAGATGTCTCCTTGCGCCATGGGCGTGTCTTAATCTGAAGCGTCTGTGACATAGATACTTGCCGGGTTCGCCCAACCGATATTCCAGGTGCTGATCCCGAGGTATTCGGAAAAGTGGTTTGACCTCAGAGGTCGCACCACTGCGACCATGCTTATGTCGATAGGTCCGTGGTATTTCGCTTCCATTCATGCAAATATTCTGACTTACCTAGCCAATCCATTTGGGACCGGTTTGTCTCAATTGATATCGCCCTTGTGCGGGACCCCTGGTCAGTCGGTTAGTGCTCATCGCTCTTGTTTTGGGATCTTGTTAGCTGAACAGTGATTGATTTTGCGTAGCTCCTCATTCTGGGCATTGTATTCAGCGCCGCGACGCCGCTTGTATTCTTCATCGAGGATGCACCCCCCACCCCTCCAAGTATGTGTTAGTTCATCATGTCCACGTACCTATCTTTTGACTGTGCGGTCACCTCTTCCCGTGCAGCACCTTCCGCTGCCGAACAGAACCCATCTTTCAGGTCGCTCGTCATTGCCCTGATAGGGAAGACACCATACGATGCGCCGACGTACATGACTTTCCGACAACGCATCGACTTTGTCGTGATGGCGCTTGTTTTTGGGGTGTTGGTCGGAATGTGAGCGTGCACTCCCAATTTTCCCTCTTTCGCACTGACGTCTTGTGCAGCACCACGTCCTTCTCCATCCTCACAGCGCAAGACCTTGTGAGCCCACTCCCGATACCATGTTTGCATGACGTTGACGCCCCCGCAGGAGCCGTACGGCTACGGCGACTTGATCTCCGGCCTGATGGGCGCAACTATCCTCCTCGTCGGTGTCGTCGCGGCGGTGATCACCGCCCCGCTCTTCGACCGCGTTCTGTCGCACCACCTTGCGCTCAGCTGCAAGTGTGTGTGCCCCATACTCGGGGCAAGCTGGCTGAGTCTGATCTGGGCAGGTACGTGTGTGTCCCTTCTCTTCCCCGCACATACATGGGTTTCGTTGTGTGGAGCGGTAGCTGACGCGTCATCGCAGTGCGCGCGAACAACACTGGCGCGCTCTTCGCCATCATGGCCATCATCGGCGCGTCGAGCCTGACCCTGCTCCCGGTCGCGCTCGAGCTCGCGGTAGAGCTTACGCGCAACGCAGATGGGAGTTCCGCCGTGCTCTGGGGATCGTACGCGCCCTCTTTCGCGTATCGCCGCGTGTTCACGTCTGACCCCTTCTCGAAGGGCTAACCTGTTTGCTGTGATCTTTGTCGTCGGTGCGTGCACCGCTCTCCTCACTTTGAGATCTTTCGCGCTGATATGAGTTGCAGTCGAGGGCGCACTACGCGCCGGGCCAGATGCGCACCTGCCGTACAACATGTCGCGCGCGCTCATATTCCAGGGCGTCCTCGCATGCGCCATCGTCGTCGCATTGGTGCTCGAGGGCAAACAGCAGCGGCGCGCGGAGGATGAGCGCCGGATAGCAACTGCTCGTGCGGTTACGGGTGATGCGCTGCGGCTTGCAGAGATCGTACGGCGCAGCGATGGGAAGTCGGACGCGGGGACGGGATGTGAGCTCGATGTGTAGGCTCGCGGGTTGGTGTCTGTGCTGATAAATGGGATTGTCGTATCCATAGATGTGTTGTAGTGGTGTAATACTGGTTTCTATTACTACTTACTCATTTTGGACTTTAGAAACCCAGAGGTTCCTCTACATAGATACGGATACTAAGTATTGTCTTGCCATACCGCCCGCCGGGCGCACTGACTCTCGCGTGCCGCACAGCTCGTCCGACCAGTTGATTTTTTTGGTAGAAGCCTTTAACTTTGTGAACTCCGAGCACGCACAGAGCGGCCGGTGACGACCACGACCTTCACCATGCATCACACCGCCGATCGTCCCTGGACATGTCCTCGACGCCGACGAGAAGCGTTGGAAAATCGAATGAACATACGGTAAGCAGCGGCAAAGCAAGGCAGCAAGATGTGCACATCTCCGACTCCACGAACTGGAGGAGATTTGTCGGCCCGAGGAGGCGTCTCAAGCGTATTAATGGGCGCTAACTGGGAGCTCCCTGACAGGCTGTCAGCGGCGGTATGAAGCGATTTACTCATCGCGACTCTACGCGCGAATGAGACCGAGAGAAAGATAGATCGCAAAGAGAAGGTGAGTTAACTTATAAATGGGATAGGGCGTACTGGCGGACGACTTGTCTCTTAGCATCCCCCGCCATGGTGTATGCGTGGCGACATCAACCTTTCAAAGCCATCTACCTAATCTATGGGGCCGCTAAAGTACTTGCACTAATCCCTCTCTGGTGCTTGCGCTATACTCTTCCTTCCTGGCGCCCACGGCGGTCCTGGTCGTTGAAGAAAACCCTCGTAATGCGTCTCGTTCCCTACGTATTCGGTGAAATCCAAGAGAAGTACGCCCGCACCCAAAAGTGCCTGACATCACCAAATGCTGACCTTCGTTGCAGAGTAGGACAGCTTCAATCTTGGCCATCCTGACGTGCAGTGGAAGAAGGTCCAGGAATCAAGGGCGTCTGGGTGGACGCTGTTCCCCATCTTATTACTGGAAATGTGAGAGAATGGGCGACTGCTGCTGGTGTAGAGCCAGTGCGCATCCCCGGCTACTGGACAGATAAAGTGAATTATAACACTCCAATCAGAGAGGCACCTGCGGCTGGGGAAAAGGTCATCTACTTCATCCATGGCGGTGCTTTCATGTGCCTATCCGCACACCCGGAGTGCATATTGTCAGTCATTCCCCGTCTGATCATGCAGCAATGTCCATTCGCCAAACGTGCCTTCACCATCGAATATCGTATCAGCGACCCAGGGCCAGATTCAAATGCTATCCCTAATTCCTTTCCAGCTGGCCTTATGGATGTCGTCGCTGGATATGTCTACCTAGTGGATGTTGTCGGGTTTGAACCCGAGAATATCATCGTTGTCGGGGACTCAGCGGGGGGGAACCTCGCCCTTGCTTTCGCGCGATATCTCGTCGACCACATCGCGGAGCTATCCGCGACCGTGAAGACCCTGGGACCCTTACCGCCTTCCTATCCACTAGTACTCTTGTCGCCATGGTGCGACCTGGGCACCTCGCACGAGAGCCCAGCGTCCTCCTTGGTGACGAACACGTACGACTTCCTTCCCGATGTGCGAAGAGGCCTCCTGTTTGAGGTTCGCAAGGTGTACGCAGGCCTGCTTGGGATGGAGGGTGCGAGCGTGAACCCGTACCTCTCGCCGGCATCCACTCATTCGGCCATGGACGGCCCGTCGTTCAAAGGGTTTCCCCCCACATTCATTTCGGCGGGTGGGATGGAGCGGTTCGTGGACCAATGTAGGACGCTGGCGAAGAAGATGGCGGCGGATTTGGGGGAAGATCGGGTGGTGTACGTCGAGGAGCCCGATGCCTGCCACGATGTTCTTGTGTTACCCTTCGAGCAACGCAATGATACCATGAAGGCTTTAGCGCTGTGGCTCGCCTGAAGGCGCAGCTCACAATCGCCTGTACCCTGGCTTGATAGTGAGCGCTGGTGTCCGGACTGTTAACCGATGACCTGACCAACACCTTCGCCAGTGTTCTATGTAGTGCTCGTATAAAGTACCCACCTTATATAGGAGATTTTCCCAGTAGGAGGCAGAGACGGATGTGACCGACGGAATCGCACGGAGGGCACTACTCGGCGAAATCATTTGAGATTCACCACCGTCGCTCGCGATAATTCCTGGGTACAGATTGACGTCCGCCTGAGGCTAAGCAGTTGATGTTATTGACTTATCCTTATGCGTACAATCCAGGTACACACAGCTGTAATACAAGGTGAAGAAGGGTCCATAGAGTGCAAATCCAGGGGATACATGTGAGCCAATTGAGGACTGGCGGTGCAGCCTCCGCGATTCCACAAGTCCGTTATATGGGAATATAGCGTAGAATCTGGCTGGGATTGTGGTCGGCCATCATCCTCATCAGTAAACAAATTTTCTCGTCACTTGAACATCCTATTGAATTCCCGCACCGTCGAAGCAAATGAGGCAAGCACGAGTTTGTTTGCGGTTAAACTTGGTAAATACGAAGCTAGCCAGGTCATGTCCCTTCTCGATGAGTTTCCCGTCAACAGCCCCTTCAGGTCGGCCCATGGCACTGTCACGCGATTCACATTGGGAGGGTACCGGATCTCTCCAACTTGTCCTGCCCAATCAGCTTGACATCGATGTTTCTTGCCTTGACTACAACCAGAGTGTAGTTATTGCGGATGTCACCGTGCACAAAACCGGTTCTGTGCAAGGACCGACATTTCCTACACCACATATCTGAGTCTGCTTTCCACGTCATCCCGGGAAGCACATTCAGCGGTGTTCAACATCCATGACGGCAATGAATCAAAGACCAGGAATACGTTGACAGCGGCGCAAAGGTGGCGAGAAGCCCTCACAATGTGTGTGCTTCCTGCGAGTATCTGCGCGTGAACTCGATGATAAGCGGATCTCCAGCACTTGTTTCCCCGTTGATATTTCACTCGTGCCGGGTGGCCACTGTGTACTTGAAAGATATATCAGTCGATCGTCAGGCAATGATATTGGGTAATGAATACTGTAGTCAGAACGTCCTGACGGACGACGCCGGTGTATGCTGCGCCCGCGATGCTTATCCACGCATCAAGTAGTTCATCCAATGAGTCGAAGAAAGACACCGACCGGAGTAATATACAATCAGACATGGTGGAACCGACCCTTTCAAAACCACCTCGCTTTCATGAAATTCTCGTAGTGAAATCAGGCTTGCAAATACGACGTTTGACGACCTGCCTTCATTTTTGGCTTCGGTTTCCATGATGATATGGAAGCCGAATATAAATGAAATCAGATCGGGGTGCCTTATCGAGATTCGACGGCACAACACATATGAGTCTGACCTTACGCTGGGTGGTCATGGCAGTCTGGAGGATGGTCTCAAGGATTAGAGTAGTCGAAACATTGGATATGTAAGCAATTGCCGACGGGCGTGGGCGAACCTCCCAACACTCAACGGCCGCTCTCGAGCTGACGAAATCTATGATTGTGCGATTCGATTGGATACAGTTGACACTGCAGTGACAATACACTCGGGTGTTCATACACATGTTAGGATGAACGAATTAAAAATGAGTAACCCCCCTTGAGACAAACGAACGCTATGCTGTCGATTCCTCCGCATCGCAAGCCCAACGCGCTCGCTCCTCAGACCTCCGGGCCCGCCAAGCGCACCTTCTCGTCGACGTCCGATTCGTACAGAGCGAATGCCTTCCGGAACATGCCTGCGAGCTTGCGCACCTCGCGTTCGAACGCCTCCTTGTCTGCCCACGCATGGCGGGGGTTCAGCAGCTCGCGCGGGACGCCTTCAAGGCCCGTGGGGATCTGGAGGTTGAACGTGCCAAACGTCTCGTACTCTGCCTTCGCGAGCTCGCCTGAGTGCACCGCATCGACGATCGCGCGCGTGTACTTAAGCGGGCAGCGCTTGCCCGAGCCGAACTTACCACCAGTCCAGCCGGTGTTGATGAGCCAGCAGTCGACCTTGTACTTGGCCATGCGCTCCGCGAGCATCTCGGCGTAGCGACCAGGCTGTTGGGCGCGAGCTCAGATCGGAGACAGAAGTGGAAGATAAAGATATGCGTACGTGAAGGACAATGAAGGGCGCGCTGTAGCACGTCGAGAAAGTGGGGATCGGCTCCAACACACCGTCCTCAGTTCCAGGGGTTTTTCTGCGAGATTCACGTTTAGATTGATTATACACGTAGTGAACGGGTGACACTCACGATGTGTATCCAGCGAGGAAGTGGTAGCTGGCCTGCTCCGGGGTGAGCTTGCTCACCGGGGGCAACACACCAAACGCATCGCAAGTCAACATGATGATGTTGCTTGGCTGGCGATCGACGACGCAAGGTATCTGCGCGTTCGGGATGTACTCGATGGGGTACGCGCAGCGGGTGTTCTCGGTGATGCTGATGTCATCGTAGTCCGGAACACGTGAGATGGGGTTATAGACAACGTTCTCGAGGATGCTGCCGAAGCGAATCGCGTTGAAGATCTCCGGCTCCTTTTCCGCGGACAGGTTCATGCACTTGGCATAACAGCCCCCCTCGATGTTGAAGACACCCTTGTCCGACCACACATGCTCGTCGTCGCCGATCAACAGCCGACGGGGGTCGGCAGAAAGGGTCGTCTTTCCTGTACCAGACAGACCGAAGAAAAGAGTGACGTCGCCCTTGTCCATTCCGACATTCGCGGAAGAGTGCAGCGAAAGCTGGCCGAACTTGACGGGTTGCAAATAGTGCTGCATAACAAAATCAAAGTGAGAACGACGGGAATACTGGCGAGGTAAGAAACCGACCATCACGGAGAAGACACCCTTCTTCATCTCTCCAGCATACTCGGTGCCGAGGATGACCATCTCCATTCGCTTGAAGTTGATCTCAACGGATGTCGTCGAGGACATGCCCTTCGTGAAACGGTTCGCCGGAAACTGTCCAGCATTGTAGATGATGAAGTCGGGTTCGCCGAAATCCTTCAGCTCCTCCTCTGTCGGACGGATGAGCATGTTGTTCTAGATCACGCGCAAAAATGACGTCAGTAATAAATTAGAGTGGACTTTACCTAATGAACTTACCATGAACAACGCGTGGTACGCGCGAGCGCAGATGACCCGGACCTTAATGCGGTATTCGGGATCCCACTACACCAGTGAGAAATGTGAACATTAGGCCCGGAGATATTAACAGTAGTTGCTTACCCCAGCGTAACCATCGAAGACGTAGACATTGTCTCGCGTGTTCAAGTAGTCAATTGCACGCTCGCGGTTGATCTCGAAAGTGTCTGTATTGAACAATAGGTGAGTAAACAATTTACACCGATGACAACTATACTTACGTTCGTCCATCATAATGTTGACAGAGCCCCACCAGATCTCATCCTTCGACGTCTCCTCGTAGACGATACGCTTGTCCTTGGGGCTACGGCCAGACTTCTTACCGGAGAAGTTGATCAGGGCACCTGATGAGGAGACGATAGCCCCCTCATTCCGGATGGCATCCTCATACAAGAGGGCGACGGGGGCATTGCGCTTGATCTGGATCCTGTCCATGTCGAAACCGGCCTGCGAGAAATACTCCAGGTCACGGCCGACTACTGCACAACATATCAGAAGCATTAAGGACATGAGAAATGCAAGAAATACGTACAAGAACTGGGCTCGGCATCGAATGCCTGTGCATAGTTCTTGTGGAGGATGTGAGGGGTCACATAGGGCGTCCCGTGCGTGTAGGCCATGGTGGCAGCAGACTAAGGAGGGTGAAGAATCAGTAAACTGCGTGCATAAGGTGAAAAGGTGAACGACAAGTTATAGACAGTTCAAGTACGGGTCAGCACGGAACGAGCTAACACATACCACAACTGCCATAGATGAGGGAATAATGCGACACTTACGTTCAGATGTGGTTGATTACAGAGATAAAAGGGAGCTAGGCGTCGGAGAGTGCAATGAGGAGGACGACGAAGGGAAAGAGGGGCGATCGAAAAACGGAGGAGAGGAGAGGGCTTTATAGCAGCCAGGCGCTGCATCCAAGCAGGAGCCGCCTGGGACGCGTATTTCCAAATAAGGCAATTTCTGAAGTAATCTCGTCGCGTGACGCTCGCACCAGTGCAATCCAACGGAGCCTCAACCCGGTCCTGTCCGTGCTCGGGACACCGAACGGGTTCACATACAAATACGAGGCTGCTCTTCAGGCTTCCTGGCTTGCCGGAAGATGCGCAGGACGATGGGTGAGAGAGAGGTGCTCGTCGAAGTATCGTGTCAGCATCCTCCCAGATCAGCGCTGTGACGGTCATGGCAGACTTCCTTATGTGGGTCAGCAGCTCACCACCAGGCTACACCCTCCTCTAACCACAGAAACCTTGCAAATACGAATGTGCCATGTTTGAAAATCATGTGGAACTGCTGACGGAAGCGGCTCCCAACCGAATGCCGATCTGGCACCTCTCCCTCGCCATCCAGATGCTAGGTACATTACCTACCCTTCAAGAAGCTCTAGAACCCCACTCTTTTACTTACTTCGACTCGTCTGTAGTGAAATTTTACAGTTTCTGTTGAACTGACGGGAGCCGTGTCATCTTCTTGGGACTACAAACGGTGTGTACGACTCCAATGCACAGCAAACGGGGCTCCGGGAATTTCCACTTTACTGTGGCACTCCGCAGGTTGAAAGGAATGGAAGTGTTCTCTTTTGCTACCGTGCGGGTCGCTAAGGTGCAACTCCAGGCCGTAGACCATGGCTAATGGCTTCCATCATGTCTTAGACGCGTCTAGGAGGCGCCAGTATGACCTAGAAGAAAATCCAAGCTCACTGTATGTTTCTCGGGGCCCCCATGGGGTATGTCATGTTCCGAGTGTGGTATCAGGTGGTCAAGCATGCCGGGTCACCATCCCTGACGCTCTCTGTGCCGCAATCTCCAGACTCCCACCAATCATCGCCTGGCGTACTGCCTTGTCATCCAGGACTGGAAGGTCCTGTGGATCGGTTTGATGCGATCGTGAGCAGATCGAAATTGACGTCCTGTCCTCAGAATCCTGTCGACCTCGGAACCGCTTCGTAACGTGCCTGGTACGTACAGATATTGACGCCCGCGTTTGGTGACAAGGTGTATATATTGCTTTGACGTGCTCGTCTCGGGTTGATGAAGACACGGTTGGCGAATCGTTACTTTCCAAACTCTCTGTGTGCGATCTCTGCTTACTCCAGGAGCCAGGTGATTGAGAGACGAGCGAGACGAGAGAAAGTATTTGTGTCTGTATCATCTCGCCAGAATGCTTGTTGATGTGTTTGTTGTTGACGCCTGAACGAGGGAGCTTTAGGGGAAAAGCCCGATTTAATGGTTGGAGAAAACAAATGTGACAATGATATTGTTAGTGATACGATATTTCCGACATGTACAAAAACAAAATACACCGGGATTAGATTGCGCTCCGTGGGGATAGCATGGGGACAGCAATCGTGCACAAATGCAATCGGGAACGAGGAAGCGAATAGCAAAGGTGTATGAGGCACAGAGGCAACCAAAGTTAACATGCATGGTGGACCGCTGGCGGGGAGGAGTCGGGGTATGCGAAGAGGTTGAGAGCATCGTCGGACGAGAGATAATTAGCACCAAATGTGGTGTCATATACAGAGTCACGGCGGGGCACGGGGCGCATCGGCGTCTCTGCCGCAAAGATGCTGGGACGTGATGACTTCGAGCACCCCTTGTGATGATCTTGCTTTGCGGCACCAATTTTACGGTGTGGATGCAAGACAATGCAATTCCGCTGAGCGTCCGCGAGTATTGTCGTGAAGTTGCTCAACCTCGGCATGCGGGGCTTGGGCGTAGGCAAGAGCAAGATGAGGGGATCGACATTCTCATCGTCTGTGTTGTGTTCAGCTACAGTAGCGCGGCACAGAGGCTCCCGATCAGACATGGTACGTCGGAGAGACGGGTATCTTAACAGCGACTTGGGAGTTGGGGCTGGGAGAGCCTTTCGCTTATGAATGAGGCTACTTGGAGCGGAGATGTCTTCATCGCCTGCACTGTGTCCAGGTGGAGACCAGTGCAGCGGCAACCCTCTCTCCTTAGACTGAGCTGGAGAGGGGAACGTGGACCGGGACATTGATGTGGAATTTGAAGCTGAGACAGCCTTCCGCTTCCGGGTGGAGATACTTGCTTTGGTGTCATCGATGTTTTTATCACCTGCATCATGTCCAGAGGGAGACCAGTGCGGTAGCACCCGCCGTTCAGACGGAACCGGCACAGGAGATGTGGTTCGAGACGTCGACTTGGAAGTTGAAGCAGAGGCAGATTTTCGCCTGCGAGTGGCAGTTCCCAGTCCCGCTTGCGGGCTTGAGGAACTCCTCGCCATACCCTCGGAGTGACGCAAATGCGTCCGTGGCTGCGACGGAGTGATACGGCGGTCGCTCTGGCTTTTCTGGCCGTCCGCATCATGGCGAAGCTTTCGCCTCTTTGGAGGGCCCTGCGAAGCAGCAGCAACCTTCGGAGACGAGCGTACCCAACAGCCAACCATATCTTCCCACTCCCACTCGGGCTGGCCCGCTTGCCCATCCAGAGGCTGTGGTACAATATGTGCCCGTCTCCGATGGTGGGCGCCCACTTGACCTCCCGCACCGAAGTGGAGTGCCTCAGCCTTCTCGACCTGCTCGACCAGCTCTGTCCTTAACGAATCCAAATCCGCCAAGGACAGCCGGTCGTCCACACCAGACAAAGAACGGGGTGCAGCACAGTGGCTCTCGACGTGCCGCAAGGCGTTGGACCACAGCGCCGCTTCGAGTAGATGAAGTGTGCGGGAGCGGAGAGATTCGGCGATTTCACGAAGAGACTCCATGCATCCGTACTGCGGGGCCGCAGAGCTTAGGGGTGGCGGAGGCGACTCCGTGGATCCTGTAGTGAAGGTGAGGGGGCAGACAGGTGGAGGAGAGAGGATGAGGGCGACGAGGATGTCGTAGCTTTCTGTGCGGGTGCTGGTGGTGCGCAAGATGCTCTGTAAGCGGTCCGCCTCTGCGGTAGTCAAGACGGCCAGGAGGGGTGACGCTAGGCAATAAGTCGTTACGCAAATGAGGGCATCTGCGAGGCATATGTCTGCGTCCAGCGGGAGGCCGCGAAGGAGGTACAGATCGTATTCTGCCCCTACTAATAGGAAGCGGGCCAGAGCTTGATATTCTTCCGCAAATTCTGCCGGCCAGGTCTCTAGGGTGTCGAGGCCGTGGAGCCGGAAATAGAACCGCTCGAGGATGGATTTGATCCACTTCGCGAGGCGAGCCCGCAGACTATACTCGTATACTACTTCATCATGTTTACTTTTCATTCTTGCCCTCTTCTTCGAGCGTAGAGCTTCAATATTATTGATAGTTTGGGCCAGTCCGGAACACAGGGTTATGAAAGCACCAAAATCATCGCCTCGCAGTTCCCGGGCTAGCCGGGTAACTGCCTTCGATGTCCAGGCTTCGATTCTTCCCGCTATAGGTTGGACGAGAACGTCCACAAAGATTTGGGTGAATGTTGAAGAGTCTATCACGCGTGCAACGCTTGGGAGCAGCGCCGTTAAGTAGTTGCTATGCGCCGAGTGTGAGAGAGGACAGGTGGGGCTTGAGGAGCTGGTTGGCTGAAGTGCAGCGGTGAACAGTGCCTGCAGGAGAATCCCGCATTCTTGATACAGATCGAAGAAGAGGCAGACATCCAGTAAAGCGGTTAGAAGGGTGGGACGGTGTTGGCATGTCTCAAGAATCAGAGAAAGCGCATGGGAGACGACCGCATAGCTGAACAGCACGAATGTGAAGTGCATTTTATTTAGGTACGAGTTCAAAAAGAGCGTACCTGCGATGGTGTGCGGGCACGCAGTCATAAACTTTCTCCATGACCTCACCCGCCACGTAGTCGCACACATCTACATTGGGATATTCGTCTTGTTGCGCTTCAATTTCGTCTTCGATGTGCTCCCCAATAACTGATGCGCAAATTGCTGCTAAACTCCGGATGGGTGTGACATTCGAAGGACCACGGGTGGATGTCTGGCGGAAGGCAAGTTGCACAATATTTCTGAACGCGTCTCGCACCTCGTATATCTTCTTTGAGAGTTGCAAGCTTTCAACGCTCGCTCTGTCGAAGTGAATGCGAGAGCCAAGGTTTTCCGGAGGTTGGAGAACCACGAGTGGTGGTGGCTCGTTCTCGGCATTTGTTCGTCGAGCGTAATTTCTAGACGAGCTCAAATATGTGGTTGAGACTGCTGGCCTCGGTTGTGAAAGCGGCGATGAGAATGTGGCTAGAGATATGCACTTGGCACGAAGTGGTCTGAAGATGCGCTTAACTCGAGATGGAGAGAGACGTTCTGCAGAGTGTGCAGTCATTGCTAGACGTGAAAAAATAGAGGTTAATACGTTTGTGAGATGTGGTTGACAGGAAGCATTGAGAAGGGAGATGGTCGGAACAAGGATGAAAGATGGCCGAACGAACTTGGTGGCCACCCCGTACCAGTCAGGCACGTGCCTGACGCGGTTGTGGCAACTCCAAACTCCGCCTCAATCGTGGTGATTTCGCGTGTCTTTGCACTTGCTTGTATCCCCTCCTCGTCTCCTCAGCCCCGCTGAATTAACTCATCATCAATATGGCCTCGGTGAGTATGATGTTCTGCTTGTCAGAACGTATATAAGGCTTTGTAGACGACATTAAGTGTGGTGGACGCCTTTTCCAACGTGGTCTCATCATGGCGTGGCGACGCGGCTTCTTTCGTGGTCATCTTAGGCCTTTGCGCCTTCCAATTTACTTGATTTTCACTGACGTTTCCATGCTAGACACCTCGTGGCGCGAAACGTCGTCGCTCACGGACTCCACTCGCCGGTTCTTCTCCCACCCCAGCCGGGCATCCTACTCATGGTCGTCGCGACTCGGAGTCGTCTCTCCCGCCTTCCTCTCCACCGCCACCCTTCTCCGATACTGATGATAGTTTTGATGAACGGGATGCAGTCAGGGAGATCGATGATGAAGATCAAGAGGGCGAGGATCTTTTCGGAGAGGATCTGGAAGAGTGAGTAGCTGCGTGTTCATCTGCGTCGCTTGCTGAACGTGTTTTCCAGGGACTATGCTCCAAACCAAATGCTCGATACTTACTCGGACGCCGGAATCAACGATGAGAATTTCGACGAGATGTCGGTTGGAGCTCGACGTGCAGCCGAGGCGAAAATGGACCGCAGAGATGCGCAGGGCGGTAGGCGTGGAGCTAGGGCTGCGCGGAGGAGCCGCATGCCTGACTTCCTGCAGAGTGACGACATGGATGATGATTTCGACGCTGGCCTCCTGGCAGGCACGAAGAGGCGTACGAGAAGGCAGTATGATGAGAGGAAGGAGCTTGATGACATGGAAGGCATTGAAGATGTGAGGGGAAAAGTTCATTCAACTCGCGTTGATTTATAACTCTTGGTGCAGGAACTACCGCTGGAGCAGTTGAGCGATATCAAAGCGAAGTCGATCGCCGAGTGGATTGCGAATGAGCGGGTTCGCCGGTCCATAGTCAGGCACTTCCGCCAATTCTTGATGACCTATGTGGACGAGCACGGTGCTTCCGTCTACGGACAACGTATTCGCAATCTTGGAGAAAGTGAGGGCACGAGCTTTTTCGCCTTCTACCAGCTGACGTTTTTGTCTTAAGACAACTCGGAGTCATTAGAAGTGTCCTATCTTCATCTGGCTCTCTCGAAGCCAATTCTCGCCTACTTCCTTACCAACTCACCTACGGCCATGCTTGCTATCTTTGACGAGGTAGCTCTTAATGCCATCCTGGTGTACTATCCCTCCTACGAGCGGATCCACTCAGAGGTCCACGTCCGGATCACGGACCTTCCGCTCAGCTCGTCGCTGCGTGACTTGCGCCGTTCGAATCTGAACAACCTTGTGCGAGTGTCCGGTGTCGTCACCAGACGCACGGGCGTCTTTCCTCAGTTGAAATATGTCAAGTTCGACTGCCGCAAGTGTGGCGCTGTCCTTGGACCATTCTACCAGGATGCGACCAAGGAAGTCAAGATTAGTTACTGCCCGAATTGCGAAGGCAAGGGCCCATTCAGCGTGAACTCGGAGCAGGTCTGTCTTATTTTTTTTAATGTCTTCAGCGTATTTTACTGGTGTTGTAGACTGTTTATCGCAACTACCAGAAGATGACCCTGCAGGAGTCTCCCGGTTCCGTGCCTCCCGGTCGCCTGCCTAGACACCGTGAAGTTGTTCTACTTTGGGATCTCATCGACACAGCCAAGCCCGGAGAGGAAATTGTTCGTGTCTGCTGATTGCTCCTGTCTCAGATTAACTCATGATTTTACAGGAAATCACTGGCATCTATCGCAACAACTTCGATGCCTCACTCAACTCCAAGAACGGCTTCCCCGTTTTCTCCACTGTTATTGAGGCCAATCATGTCAACAAGAAGGAAGACCAGTTTGCCGCGTTCCGACTTACTGAAGAAGACGATAAGATGATTCGCAACCTTGCGCGAGACGATCGTATTCGCAAGCGGATCGTCAAGTCCATAGCACCGTCGATTTATGGTCATGAAGACATCAAGATAGCCCTCGCATTGTCGCTTTTCGGTGGTGTGCCAAAGGACATTAACCGCAAGCACCGTATCCGCGGAGACATCAATGTCCTGCTGCTGGGTGATCCTGGAACAGCCAAGTCGCAGTTCTTGAAGTACGTGGAGAAGACCGCGCATAGGTCGGTATTTGCGACGGGCCAAGGGGCGTCTGCTGTCGGCCTGACCGCGAGTGTGCGCAAAGATCCAGTCACGCGCGAATGGACCCTCGAAGGCGGGGCCTTGGTGTTGGCAGACAAGGGGACATGTCTCATCGACGAGTTCGACAAGATGAATGATGCCGACCGGACATCGATCCATGAGGCAATGGAGCAGCAGTCGATCTCGATCTCCAAGGCGGGCATTGTCACTTCGCTGCAGGCGCGTTGCGCTATCATCGCTGCTGCGAATCCGATTCGGGGCAGGTACAACCCTACCATTCCGTTTCAGCAGAACGTAGAGTTGACGGAGCCCATCTTGTCGCGGTTCGATGTTCTCTGCGTCGTGAAAGATACTGTGGACCCAGTCAAGGACGAGTTGCTGGCGAGATTCGTCGTCGGCAGCCATCTGAGAAGCCATCCGAAGTTTGAAGCGGACAAGGAGGAAATGAACGTAGGCACCACGCTCGATGCAGATGTGCGTGTGAGAGTCTCGTATGATGTGACGGTAAACTGACGGCTTGCACAGATCATATCTCAAGACGTCCTGCGGAAATATATCATGTATGCACGAGAGAGAGTCCGACCGAAGCTCTACGACCTTGACCAAGAGAAGCTGTCGCGTCTGTTCGCTGACTTAAGACGCGAATCCTTGGCGACTGGTTCGTTCCCAATCACTGTGCGCCATCTGGAGAGCATGATCCGTATGGCAGAGGCGAGCGCGAAGATGGCTCTTAGGGAATACGTCCGGGCAGACGACATCGACCTCGCCATCTCTGTCACTGTAGGAAGCTTTGTAAGTGCCCAGAAAATGTCGATCAAGAAGACACTTGAGCGGGTGAGTCATGCAGACGCTGTTGTTGCATCAGCTCCGTCCACTCACACTCTCATGCATTGCACCAGGGATTCCGCAAATACCTCACGCAAGCTCGCGATCATGAAGAGCTGCTGGCCTTCCTATTGGGCAATATTGTAAAGGAGAAGGCTCGCTTGTACCAGCTACAGCGGTATCAGCAGCCAGAATTGATCACCATCAAGATCTCCGAGTTAGACGAACGCGTGCGTCCAACATGTCTTGCAACTGTACACGCTCCATGATGCTGACTTTCTCATATCTGCAGGCGAAGGAGCACGATATATTTGACACCACGCCGTTCCTCCGCTCGAAACTGTTCGCCTCCAACGGTTACAAGATGAACGACGGTATCATCGAGAAGAGATTCCCGCGCGGCGACGAAGCTTAAAATCCCGGGGATGTAGTATATCCGCAGTGCCGGCGTTGTTAGATATCTTTCGGTCTTTGGGCTATCGTGCTCTGTGCTGTCCTGCTTTGTAATTGCGAACGTTGTAGTTGTACTCCGGTGCCCATTTATGCAGGGTCGACAGCTGTCGTGTGCAGGGAAATGACAGCTGTGAGCAAATATAAATTTCACCGAAGACTTTCTGGTGGCGCGTCTGCGGGCGCCTGTGGCTCCTCGGGATCTGAGTCCGGCGTCGGCCAATGGGATTGGAATTACCTACATTTGTTCGCCTCGCGCGCAGAGAAAATTGATTGTTTCTGTCAAAGGCCTCTATCATTGCTTTCCGAGGATTGATGACATAGAAACTTCTGAGGAAAGGCATATCCGGCTGAGATAAGAATGAGGCGCGCCACACACGAGGCGCGCGCAACTCAACCGCAACTCTCTTTCCAACCTTCACGAGCGGCCCCGACGTCGAGCCCAGCGACGGCAACGGCAACCAACATGGGTGGTATAGAGATAATGTCAATACTACCGTTGCTTTTCATCCTCCGGGTTGTTTCCCCAGCACTCGTCTTGTTATCCACTCTATCCGTTCTATCCACCAAACCACCCGCCCCGCAGACCCCTTCTCCCATTACGTCCGTCATCGTCGCTACTCGCGCTCCTCGTCGTGCTCTTATCCTCCTTCTTCTTTCTCTGACCGCGCTTACCTTCCTCCTGGACGGTCTGACCTTTGTGGTCTATGCAGTCCTGCAGAAGACATGGCCCGAACATACCGGCATTGAGATTAACGCTGTCCTTGGCCTCACAGCGTTCGCTGGATTGGCGGCGATCGGTGCCTGGAAAGATATCCAAGGGGTGGATGTCTGGTCTTTGAAGAGACTGAAGGCTGGCGTTGCTGCAGCATTGGCGCTGGATATCGTCCAAGTTGTATTACTTGGCTTGTCTGTTGCAAGTGGGTTCATTGTATTAGTTGGGAGCGCGCCGCGTGCTGATAAAAGTTCAAAGAGCCCTTTTCAGTTCAGCAATTACTTCACTTTGCTTTACCCGCGTTCCGTGTACTTTTGCTCGCGCCTCTCCTGGTCGCGCTCTTGTGTCCCCGCGTTGCCTATCTTCCCGTCCACGACGGCGAAGAAGCCGTGCCCACTGCGTCTAGTCTACTCCTGCCACCTCAGGAAGGTGTTCCCACATCCACAAACCTCTCCGCGGTTTCCGCTGAGACGAGCAAGTATGGCACGTTCGAGAATGGACGCCCGACGCGTTCGATGCTGCAGGCGTCAAGTCCCACCACTCGCACGCATACCCCTGCACCATCTATTCCCCCGCCGAAGGGCAATGTAAGTATCTAGCCTACGTTTTGGTCGACTGAGACTCACCGCACATATCCAGGCGGCGAAGGAAGAAGTGGCCCTTGATCCATCCTGGCGCGAAATCTACGCTCGTATCAAGCACATCGTGCCCTACCTGTGGCCGTCCAAGAGTTTCACGCTCCAATTCCTTGGAGTACGTGATTCTTGTTCTCGCGGATCTGACCCTCGTAGCCTGACATTGCTGCAAGGTTCTCTGTATCTTGCTGGTCGTGCTCGGTCGTCTCGTGAACATCCTCGTACCTCTCATCTTTGCGGAGCTTGTGCACAAGTTTGAGGAGGGCTCCACAACATCGTTGTGGTTCTATCTCTTCTCATACGTGGGTTTACGCTTCTTGCAGGGAAGCGGAGGATTACCTGCTCTGCGTGATGTGCGTATCGCAATTCTGTCGTGTAGACTCAACATCTCATACACCCGTTACAGGCTCTGTGGGCGCCTGTAATGCAATATTCTGACCGAGGTAAGTAATCGCGACTTCAAACGTTCGTACAATCACTCACGTTGAATAAACAGAGATGTCCCAACTCTCTTTTGATCATTTACTCAACTTGTCTTATGCTTTCCACATGCGCCGCAAGACTGGCGAGATTTTGCGCATCCTCGATCGCGGCGCTGCTATCAACCGCACTTTTGAGGTACGAATCACCATTCTACAGGGTCTTAACACGTCAACTCCAACTTTCGACCCAGATTATTATGTTCAACATTCTTCCCACTTTCTTCGATATCACTATCGCTCTTGTCTTGTTTGTCATTTATTTCGAGTGGACCTTGGCCGTGGTCATCTTCTTCGTGATGGCTGCGTACGGTATGCAAGTTCAATGTTGTGGTCGATGGAGCTCTTGCTGACACCATTCCGTCCAGTTTCTACCAGCGTCGTTCTCACCAGATGGCGGACGAAGCTCAGAAGACAGATGAACGATCGTGATATCGTATGTGTCAAATTTTCTAGTCTGTGCTGTTTGTTGACACGGCTCTGCAGGCTACGCGTGGTATTCATACCGATTGCTTGCTCAATTATGAGACGGTGAAGTACTTCGGTGGCGAGCAACATGAAGGAGAACGCTATCGCCAAGCCATCCACGAGTACCAGGTCCTGGAGTACAAAGTCATTGGTATGTCTTTCGTCCTCCTGTGTCTCGTTCTAGTCGTTTACCGAAAGCGTGTACACAGTTTCTCTCAATCTTCTCAACCTGGTGCAAAACTTCATCATCGTTCGTCGTTGTTCTTCGCATACAATTCACCTGGATATTCATACATCATGACAGACGTTGGGTCTTCTCGTTGGATCTTTGATTGTTGCGCTCCGGGTTGTGAGAGGCCAGTCAGAGCCTTACCAGTTCGTGTTCTTCATCACATATCTGGCCCAGGTACGTTTGCCAAGGTAGTTGTACGAGGGTATGAGCTGATGGCAAAGTGACTAGCTCTATACGCCTCTCAACATGCTTGGCACCATCTATCGCTCGGTGAACCAAGCTCTGGTCGACACGGAGAAGCTGCTCAAGCTGCTCAGCGAGCCTACGGACGTGAACGACAAGCCTAATGCCCCTGATCTGATCGTTCAGGACGGGGAGATTGAGTTCGGTATGTGTTGAAACTCCAGTACCATGCGCACGGCTCATTCCTTTGCGCAGACAACGTCAGCTTTACGTACGACGGACGCACGACTGCGCTCAACGGTGTGTCCTTCAAAGTCTCGAAGGGGTCGTCTGTTGCACTGGTCGGAGAGTCGGGTGCAGGAAAGTCTACTGTCCTGCGCCTGCTGTACCGATTCTACGACCTCAAGGAAGGCGACGGACGTATCCTCATTGATGGCCAGGATATCCGCGACGTGACTCAGGCAAGCTTGCGGAAGTCCATTGGCGTCGTCCCGCAGGACTGTGTTCTATTCAACTCGACCATTGCCTATAACATTGGGTGCGTACACACCTGACCACCCTGCCCGCGCTGAACTCACACCTTCCTCCATAGATATGGCAAATTCGGTGCTTCTCAGGACGAGCTCGAAGCCGCCGCCAAGGCTGCGCAGATGCACGACCGGATCGTGAGTTTCCCGGACGGGTATGATACCAAGGTCGGAGAGCGTGGTGTCAGGTTGAGTGGGGGCGAGAAGCAGCGTGTTGCCATCGCGAGGACACTCTTGAAGAACCCCCCAATTCTGCTACTGGATGAAGCCACCAGGTACTGTGAAACCGGGTCATGGCTAAATTTCGCTCATCGATGATCTTCACAGCGCTCTGGACACAGCGACCGAGAGGGACATTCAGAATGCTCTGCAGACCCTCGTGGAGGGCCGCTCTTCCCTGACCATTGCCCATCGTCTCTCAGTACGTATTCTCTGCATCGGTGGTAGTTGCACATGATTGACACATCGCCGCGCAGACAATCGCTACGGCTGACGTGTAGGTTCTTTGAGTGTGAAATCCTCGTGGTGTTATTAACGTTGCTTTTCAGAATTCTTGTTCTGAAAGATGGGCAGATCGTTGAACAAGGAAGCCATAGCGAGCTCCTCGCGCTCGACGGCGTATTTGCAAAGATGTGGGCGGCTCAGATTTCAAGCACCGAGGATGGCATATCGATCTCCAACAAGGAAGAGGTCGCTGGATACTCTGTAGAGGATCCCGCCACCAAGGCCGAGCCGAATCATGTACAAGAAGAGTCGACTGCAACTGCCTGTGCTGCGGATGAAACTGTTATTGTTGAGACCCCACAGGTGATGGATGCAGAACTTGATACAACGGATCCCGGACCCGATGGAGACGTCCAACCTCCCACGGAGGTCGCCCTTTCGGAGCTCACCGTGGCAGAGCCCTCTGGAACCAGCGGCCCAGCTCCGGTCGCATTCCCTTCCTCTGCGGCGGTTGCATTCCCTGCCTCGGACGATCCTGCGATTGAGGGAGTCACACCTGGAGATGGTGGCGCTACCGTGGCGTTCCCGTCTTCTGATGGACCGGTTGCGGTGGCATTCCCCGGTTCTGTAGACCCGGCGCCTATTGTGTTCCCTGCCTCAGAGGAGGCGTCATTGCGCAGTGTCGCCACCCCAGAGCGCACGCAGACTCCCGGTGTTACCTTCCAGGACACCCCATCGCCATCTGGGAGGGGCACTCCTGACCCGGAGACAGAGGGGAAGCGCAAGAGGACACTGTCGACTCAAGGCATCCAGCGCTTGGCCAGGAGAGTGTCGATCACCACGCGCCGCGCTGGATCGAGCGCGTCGATCCCCACGCGCCGCGCTGGATCGAGCGCGTCGATCCCCAAAATAGCTGGTGCAATCATTCCTGGACTCAGGCGCGAGGGTACGTCGTCTTCGCAGAAGGACGAGGGGAGCAGCAAGGATGCAAAGGAGAGCCCGAACGCGAGCATCTCGAGCGACATCGGAGGGAAGCTGAAGAAGAAGGATAAGAAGGATAAGAGGAAGAGCTTTGGCTGAGCGCTATGATCGTCACGATTCGAACGACTTGACACGACCTGGATTTACTGTAGTAATATTCCACCGCCATGTTCCATGCCCCCATCGACCGTGCACATTTTCTGTTTTCATCAGCATTTCTAGTTACCTCCTGCTTGGACTGACATCGCAATTTGCATCGCTAGGTTATCTTGCTGTAGAGTAGTAGGTAACGGAGTCATGCGTGAGATTCCATATTTGTGCTGGACACGCCCAGGAGTTCCCGGGGTCTAGGCCTTGGAGAAGCTTTGAAAGTTAAGTTTGGGTTTGGGCGCGGAGTTTGAAAGAAGCTGGGAGGGATATATAGGAGGGCGGCGTCAGCGGATCTTCCTCCCACATCTCTCTTTCCCCCATCTCCGTTGGTTCTGCGTCCCCGTTTCGGTTTCGTGCAATCTTCCGTGCAAAGTTTCAGCAGGTCCTCGGTCTACTGTATTAACATAACAGAATCAGTCATGTCCGCGAAAGTTTATGTTGGGTCAGTTTTGTTGTGCCTTCCCAGGCGGCTCCGCTACCCTGTGGGGCCGCACGACTGATAGTGTTTGCTTACGTTTTGTGTAGCAATTTGAGTTGGAATACTACCGATGATTCCCTCCGCGCAGTCAGTGTGATTTTTTGGCGCGTTGACCCTTGCGTCGACGCGTCTGTCTTGTCCGTGTCTGATGCCTCGTGTCTCCGCGATCTCTACATTTTAGGCGTTTTCTGCGTACGGGCAAATTCTCGATGTACGCGATCTCTTCTTGTGGCTATACGAAGTCATTGCGTTCTGCGACGCCCTCGGTGCCGCGGTAAAATGTTGTCCCGTGAACTGATTGTATGCCTCGTGTTTAGTCGATCGTGATGCGCGACCGCGACACTGGTCGCTCGCGTGGCTTTGGATTCGTCACTTACAGCAGTGGCATTGAAGCCCAGTCTGCTATCAGCAACCTGAATGAGCAGGAGCTCGATGGGAGGAGGATCAAAGTTAACCTTGCCAATGCCCGTGGCGGAGGTGGAGGCGGCGGAGGTCGGACACCATGTTATCATGTCGTTGCGAGCTGATCCTTAATACCTATCAGGCGGTGGCTACGGCGGTGGTTACAGCGGCGGCCAAGGCGGCGGCTATTCAGGCGAGTCTTCTGGAATCTGATTTATTGCTACTGTGCTGACGTTGTGGGCTTCGTGCGCAGGCGGTGGTGGCGGATACAGTGGAGGTGGGTACAGTATGCCACCTAGTGGTTACGGCCAGCAAGGTTGCGACGTAGCGCCATGATGGTCGTTGCGTTCATTGCTGATGATGTTGCTTTCACAGGCCAGGGCTACAGTGGCCAGCAGAGTGGTTACCAGCAGGGGTACGGTGGTGGATACAACACTGGCTACAGCGGTGGTGCTCCGCAGTACTAAGTGTTTTGCGGTCTGTCGGTGCGTTGTGGTTATGTCGCGTCGTGAAGCCCCTTTGGTGATGTCATTTGCAGTCAGACTCGCGCCATGTGTCCTCTTTCTTCATGTTTCTCGTCTATCGTCTCTCCGCGCACGGGTGTCGTCACCTTGTGAAGCGTCGTTTCCACATCTCAGCCATCATTTTCTTGCTCGACCCACTCATCCACACCAGTCTTTATCCGTCCGTCGTCTTCGGTAGCAATCGTCGTGTTCGTCCTGGCTCGTTTCATCCCACTCGTTGATACGGTCTCGGTTTCAACCACAATCCGGCTTGTACTTGTGCGCATCATCACCGATTCTGTACGTATATTGCTACCACGTTCCCTGCTTCTCATCGTCGTTAGTTACCCCCCGCGATCTCGTCGCTGTGGGTGGGTGTGTCTTTGCTGCGTGTCTGTTTCCATTGTATCAAAAGAAGTCTTCGGGCATTTGTAGTAGTTGTGCGATGTGTGCTATTGTCTTGATGCACCGTGTCGACGTCCATGCAGGAAGAAGACTTCACCGTCTTTGTGTGTTATGATAAGAAGGCCTTTGTCAGTGCATCTCATTCTCCTGCGTTGTCATAAAACAAAAACATGCGAAGTATCACGGAGATCTAGGCAGTGAGCTGATACTGCAGTGAAATTCCTCAATTTCGTTGAGGGGAAGAGTCAGTGGCGCTAGTCTGAGGTTGCTAGAACTACTGTATATTCAGGACGACATGCACCATCTGCGTGAGAATCGTACATGTCGTATCTATCGTACGAGGCATCGGGTCATGCTGCCGGACTGTACATGCAGACTAACACAACGGCGGCGACGGCACTGACAGGAACAACTCTTTGAGTCCACGATGCCTGGTGCAGCATCTGAACTAATTCAGAGTCGGCCAGGAATAGGTAAAGCAGGGCCAAGTTCCAGGCTGCTGGAAGACCCTGTGTCACATATTCCTGGCCTGAGTGATCCATTGACATCATAGTCGATAAAAGAGTCCGTCGCGGTCTCACATACACCAAGAACCGCTGAAATGATCAGCCAGTGCGTCCGGTCAGCTTCGGTCGCGGTGACCCAAAATGACGTAGTCGCGACCTAAGTCACAAGTGGAAGGTCCGGAGAAGTCGTACGCCCATTAATGTTCCAGCGGTCGAATACTAAGACTCGGAGGATACAGCAGCAGGTAACCTGTAAAAGTCATCCAGTCCATCGGTGGGCTAGTGAGACGCTCGGGCCTGCATGGGTGTGGCCGTCGTACTAGGGCTCCGTCTTCGAAGGCCAAGAGGCTTCAGACAAACAAAAAAGCCTGGGTGTTGTGGTTGGTACTCGAGCAGGATGAAATAATTACGCAGGCAGTCATTTTTGTGGCGTCGAGACAATTATGTGTTATGTGACAATTGTGCGTCTCGACTTGTGGTACAAAACTTTACGCTCCGAGAGACCACGGCGACAGGCTCGCTACCCTTTTTAACAGCTGCGTGTGTCCAAGTGGCACCGTTACCACAGCAGGAGGGTGGATGAACGCCGGACGAATGAACACGAAGTGGAGCGAAGCGCGTCTTGTTTTCCTGCTTTTCGCAACATGTCTTTTATGTCTTGTTCGATGCCCTAGCAACTGTAAGAGAGAGAGGACGTCGACAAAAGACGTTTGGCCGCGACGAAGTAACAATTCTGCGATGTGTCCACTGGCAGAAAAGGCTGTGCACCGGCCAACATACGTATTCGCCACGGCGACAAGTGGCGAAGCTCACTAGTAGCAGTGATGGATCCGCATTCCAATTCAAAGGACACGAGGCGCAGCAGATCGCTTGGGAGATGTGCGAACAAGGCCGCTGTCAGCGCCTGTGCCACATCATCCGAGGTAAGATTCTGATGCCAGGACAGGGCGTCGCGAACTGTCCGCACTAGTCCTGTGCGGGAGGGATGACAGGTCAGTACCAGTCGACTCGGTGTCGGGAACGGCTCGTGTCATCGTAGACCTGAGATTGACGTGCGATCGTCTTCGGAGGCGTGTGGTAGGTCGAATGACCTTTACTGAACTCGGTGGGCCGTTGCCTGTATTGAAAATGCAGGTGCCTAGGGATGGGGTATCGAGGAGCAACGCCTTCAAACAAAAGGTCCGCATGTCCCTCAGGTGGTGAGGCCACACTGGCCCGAGCAAGAACCAGGCGGACACGCCCCCAATCGACGAAGCAGAGACATCGCCTATGGAAGTTGGCAGGACATGCCGAGCGATAACTTGCAAGTGTGGGCGGGGACCGTCGGCGAGACACACTTGCATGCGAGGTCGCCACTGCCCGCCGGAGCCATCTTCTGCGAGCGGACGTCCAGATAGGCTCGGTGTCGTCTTCGAGGCCACCGCACAGAAGTGTGTGTTATTCGCATTGTCTCTGTGCTCCATCGGCCTGCCGCTGCCATAAGACTTTCCTTCTCCAGGGGTGGGATTGCGAAGTCGGGAAACATGCGAGGGAGGCGGAAAACAGCGAGGGAGGGTTCTCCACGCAGAGCGAGAGTACTACCTCATGCGTCCAGGCCAAGTTGAACCGGTGCTGAGCGTGTGGGGGTTGCGGCCTCGACGACCGAGACAAGGAAGGGGGGGACTTCAGTGCGAGAGCCTCCCAGTAGAGGAATGACGCGGCGTGGCCACACAGAGGGTATGGGCGAGACTCCAGCCGGTGAAGAGAAAGAAGTGTCCGATGTTGACCTTCGACACTGAGCAACCCTGGGCACCCGCGGCCCTCTTGCGGGAGCCTTTGCACGACCGTCGTCCGCTACGAATAACTAATGCGATATCCAGTGGCTGCGCGGGGATGCTCTGGCGGCTGGAAGTCAGGCCGGGCGGGGGATGGGGGTGGGGCCACTGGCCTAGCCTACACTCTGCAGAAACTGTGGCTGTGCCGTTGGCCAGGGGGAAGAGTAGGGGCGCCGAGAAACTCGTCGGCCACCATGAGACACCAAGTGTGCGGTGCCCTGCTTCCATTTCCAAGCACACAAGCGGTCCACCGATTATTTTCCAAGTGACGTGTTCAAGGCAAAGGTCCGGGCTTCTGGTCGCCGCCACAAAATCTGCCTGTGTAATCAGAACAAACTAGAAAAGGTTACACCACGCAGGGCAGAGGGTGCGGTTTGCAATGAATTGAATGGAATTGAATTGAATGAATTGAACGAGGTGGCCTTGACAAAGGAAACAAAGGAGGGATCTGACTCAGTGACTGGATCGGGTGCTACCGCTCCGCGTGAAGGCCAATGTTTCCATGGCATGTGCCGCAGTGCCTTCACGAATTACATCCCTTCTGGAGCGCAACAAAGCTGCAAGTGTCCGTGTTCATGGATTTGCGACCAGTGGTCAGACGGGCCTCGTATGCAGAATCCCACGGAGAAAAAAATCCAAGGAACAGCGGCCGAGCTAGCAGTGGCGGATCAGCATGGAATGACTCGGTTGGCCCCGCGCCACAACGTCAGGGCGGTTTTTGGTACAAGGGCGCGAAGCAGGGTGACTGGTGGTTATGGCCAAATCGGGACTTGCGGATCACGAAGCCACGCCCATTTCTTTCTGGGCCAGATCTACAGATGCTGAAATTGCTCTGAGGCCTTCTTCCTCTCAGTGGACCGAGCGGGCATGGCTGGGCAGTGCTCTGCATGCCGTGCAATCATAATCCATCCATCTATCCTTTCTTGTTCAAGGCCAACGACCAACGTGGGAGGAAGCCGAGATGTCCGTGAACTTCTTTGCGGCCAAACTTCTTCGCGGCCATTGCGGTACTTGCGACCGCCAGTGGCACAGATAGTAGGGAGCCAATTGACATACCTCGCCATTCCGTAACTTTCTGGAGTGCGCATAACTGTGTTTCCCCTGGACAAAGAGGGTTTAGCTACGGGGATGTTTGATCCCAGCACTCTGACTCTCCGCTATGAGAATTTGACTCTGAGAGTCAGATACAGATATCCTGAGGCACGAAGGTTGAAACAGAATATCTACAACTGCCTGTGGGAGACTACTCTGCCAAGATGCTCTGACGGCGGCAATTCCCACGCCATCGCTGATGAAATAGGAAGGAGAGAACCGCACAATCTGAGTGGGCCTAGTAGCAATACATTCGCCCGCCGTGCGCGCAATTGAATTGAGGGAAACAAACACGAATCAAAGTCAGGTGCGGGCCAAAAGGCCATGCCCAAAAAGGCAAGGGAAGCGACCGGCAAGTGCCTGGAGACACGTGGGAGAAGTGCGGACCCACAGATAAAGACAGAGCCAAACACAACCGCGATCCCACCTATATTTTACCGCCCAACATTCCCTCTCGCTTCTCTCCAACACCCACCTCCCGTCTCCGGTGTCACCTTTCCTCTATTTCTCAAAACTCAACACTGTCTTTTGCTTTGATATGGCTGGTTTTCTCTCCCTGCTCCCTCCTCAACCTCCAGTGCCACTCGCGTCGTCCTCCTCGGCCCCGCCTGCCCTGAACGTTGGCAGATCACGACCCAAACGCGACGGCGAGAAGGTTCCACGACCGGTCAATTCGTGGATCATCTTCCGCTCGGAGACGATGCGGGAACTGCGCAAGCTGGAGGAGTACCGCAAGATGCCCCAGGCGCAGATATCCAAGATAATCTCGCAGCGTTGGAAGGATGCCACCCCCGACGTCAAGGCACACTACGAGTTCCTGGCCGACATCAAAAAGTTCGAGCACAAGCAGGAACACCCCGATTACGTCTACAAGCCACAGAAGAAGGAGGAACGAGAGCGGCAGAGGCAGGAGGATAAGGAGGCCAAGCAGCGCGCGCGCCTCGACAAGCAGCGTCGCGCAAAGGCGCAAGACGCGTCGTCCCTCTCATCTCACTTCGTCTCCTCGAACCATATGCCATACTACAACCCCCACCAGCACGTGCGATCCCTCGATACGTCCTATCCGTCCCCTCCCCTCTCCGATGAGTCAACTCCCCCACCCTGCTCTCCCACACCCCCCGGGCACGTCGTTGCCCTTCCCGACGCGTCAACCTCAACGCACCCACCCACACCTCCCGCGTCTACAAGTGCTGAAACTCCTGCCGTCGCACCAGCTGCGCTGGATCCTCCGGCTGTTCCACCAGCCACATACCCGGCCGCCGCCCCAGTGCCCGACGTCCTCTCGTTGATGACACCGGATATGCAGCTCACGGCTGCGTTGGCGTCTTCCGCGACACAGTGGAACTACGGATACACGCCTGAGCAGGAGGCGGGGCCGTCTGCAGTCGTGCGTCGTCATCTTATCTTGTTTCTTTGTTCTCAACTAACCACTTTCTACAGGATATGGACGCCTTACTCCCTCCCATCCACATTCCTTGGCTAGACGAGCCCGACGTGGACCTCGTCGACGACATGGGTCCGATTCCCGACGCTGCACCGGTCTACCACCTGGGCCCCGAGGCTAGCGATGATGCGCCGGACACGATCTCGCTGTCGCAGCAGGAAACGTTCACTATGGCGGAGAACGAGTGCATGGCGGCATTCGAGAAGTTCATCGAGTCGCTTGGGCTCCCGCCTTTGCAGGAGGAGGACGGGAGTGGCAGTGGCAGCGCGGTCGAGCCAAGCGTGGACGAGGATCCGTTCGCATTTATCAATTTCGATGTGGATCCGTTTTTCCAAAATGCTGCTGTGCCCGCCCCGTCGATGCCCCCTGCACCCACGACACCGTACGTTCCCCCAGCGGGTGCTATGAACAGCGGGATGCGTCGGGTGGCTGGGAGCTGGCACCCAGCGCAAGAATACATGGACAGTCCCATGATCGACGCCTGGGATGGCCAGACGTTTTGAAAGACCTCATGAATGACGACCCGTGACGCGACGCCTTGTGTTGAAACTGTGAGTTTCATGTTCTTTCTTACGATGACCCGTCTGACTCTTATCGTGTTCCAGAGATTATTGCACTTGCTCATCGCTGCACGTTTCGTTTTCACCTTACTCTCTTGCTTTCATCGCATATTTGTACCACCACCACCATCGCATCTCATCGCTCTCCTCTCATCATCGCTTTTCGTCTCACTTTTCTCACTCTTCGCCCCAGCGGCGTGCTCTCTGGCTCCGGCTCTCAACACTTATGCTCTCCCTTTTCCGGCCCTCTGCATCTGCATCTGCTCCCGCTCACGTTTCTCACTAGTTTGCAGTCCGACAGGACGCGTTTGTTGGCATTTGCTTTGCGTGGTTCGAACTATCTATCTCGCCTATCTCACCTCTATCGTGCTCATCCCTCCCGGGTTTTGTCTGCTTCGTCGTTGTCGTGTTATCCCCGCGTACTAATTATCATATCGCGCTGTCCCGTTATCATATTTACCAATGGAATATCTTGCTGATATCACAGCTCGCCCGATGCTGCGTTGGTAGCTCCTCAAAGGTCTGTCTGCATCCTGTCCTCAAAGTTGCATGTCGTCGCGCTGATCGAACTCGAACACGGCGGCAAAGTCACGGGTGCGCGTCGCCCTCGGCATGTGCCACCGGCTGGGGCATGCACGTGCACCGTGTCTGCCTGCGCTATTGTCCCGTAGCGCCCGTGCGGCCATTGTCCACTGCGACATGCGGCCCCACCCCTTCCGTTAGACGTCCAGCTAGCCTCGAGGCGTGTCTCCGTAGGAACTTCGCTCGAGCCGCGTTCCCGCGTGTCGATGGGCGACGTGAATTGACGATCGTGCGAGGTTACTGCTGCTGGAGTCGTTGTGGCGCCGGTGTTGTTGCTAGAGCGTGTCTTGTGTGTCATCGGCGATTTTCGTCTTTGCATGGCGGATAGCAACTCTCGGCGACTGCAACGGTGACGGACGACGACGACGACGGTTGTTGCTGCGCGACGGACACGCGCATGCGAGTGGCCGTTCGTCAGAAACGGCGCTGCGTCGTGGACCTCGCGAAGCGTGAGGACGCGTGCTGCCCCTGGCTTCCTTGGTGGCGCGGACTTGACTTCGTGTCGCCGCTGTGCGTCTGCGTGCCTCGGACCCTGTCTGGAGCACGCAAGAACAATTGGCGGTGGGCGCGACTTGGAGCTGAAGCGCGTAGGGCAACTTCTGTGTGATGTGATGTGGTCGCGAAGTACGAGCGGTGAGTTGGCGTGTTGCGTTTTGCCTCGCGGTGGTTCTCCCTCTGAGTGAGGATCTGTATTTGATACCAGATGAGAGCGAACATTCGCGGTCTACTGTGGATGAGATTTTCGTCTGTTGTCGGATGTACAGATCTTGTCGGGTCACCGTTCGTGTGTTGCTGCGAATTCTCTGACTTGTTGCTGGGTTATCCAGTGTCTTGGTCAGATGCCACAAATACTTTCCGGTACGTACTACAGTCCGACCGGCGAGATATGCTGACGAACTGACATACGTTCAGCCATGAATACCGCCTTGCCCTGCCTCCCCAGGTACTACTATCCCAGCATCAGGGAGCCTTACGACATGCACGATCGGGATCCATTCATTTCATCGTCCGTATTCGCTTCGGCACCCTTGCCTTCGCACGATACATAGTGAGATTCACGTTCGCGGGAATGGAATACAAGATAGGATAGGCTCACACCGATCACTCCATGTTCCGCAGGAGGGGCCGTGCTCCAGCGTCACACATTACACGTTGCTTGTTATTCTACTTGGATGTTCGCCGCTCGTTTTGCTGGTTGCAACCTATGCAATAGCTGTACACTTCACATCGAGTGTGGAAGAGAGGACCGGGTTTCCGCCAACCCGAACAGGGATCCGCTGCGACCATGTTCCTTTTTCCTTATGCGTCGCCGATTAGTCTGTAGACACTCAGTGATCGCTAAGAGGCCTCACTTGAAAGTTTAACAGCCAATAACTTTTGATTTCTGGATATCAAGAACAACGAAGAGTGTACTGAAACTGTATCGAACGGACCCTGCGGTCTATGCTCTATGTGTCTACAATCTGGTGAGTGCACTACGCATGTCAATCTTCTGATGTGCCGCCCGAAAGCAGATCTAAAGGCGTACAAACCAACTTCGCTTCTATCCTTCCGTAGGGTATCGCTTTCCGCAAGGCTCTAGCGCCCGGCAACCTTGCTCTCGTAGTCCCGGCCGGCGGCGTCGGCACCCTTGATTGCGTTGAACACGATGTCATCGCTGAGGACCCTGTCCAGGTTCCAAATGGTCTCCTCAGGTGCGCACGCGAGCCGAGCGACGCTGCGGAGCTGCTCGTCAGTCACATTCGGTATTCCGAGCTGCGCTAAGGTAATGGGGAGCCCGACGGAGCGCATGAGTTCCATGTAGCGCTCGAGCTCCGCGGTCGACGCGCCGTCCAGGATGAGTTGGCAAATGGTGCCGAAGGCCACTGTTTACGAATTCATGTCAGGGTTGATCGGCAGCCGGTGAGTGACATGTACTGACCTTTCTCGCCGTGCATGAATTGGTGCAGGTTGTGATCGTCAATGGCGGTGAACGCATCATAGATCTGCACACACACTTAGATGAGGCGCGGAAACATGCACAGGAGAAATGGCCACTGACCGCGTGCGCAGCGGCAAGCCCGCCGGACTCAAAGCCCAAGCCCGAGAGGAGAGTGTTCGCTTCAACGACAGCTTCAAAGGCAGGCGTGATTGCTTGCGCCTTGTTCGCCTCGACCGCCTGCCGGCCATACTTGAATAAGATCTCCTCGCACTTCTGGCCGATGGCGGCGGACACCTCTGTCGGGAGGCCCTTTCCGAAGTTGAGGCTGTTGCGCACGGCACGAGCCTCCACGTTCGTCGCGAGCGCGTCACCGATGCCCGAGGCGAGGAAGCGCGGTGGTGCTCTGACGATGACGCTCGTGTCGACGAGGACGATCGAGGGGTTCTTCATGAAGAACGAGTATTGGGCGAACTCGCCATTTGGGTGGTAGAGAACGGACAGGGCAGAGCAAGGCGCGTCGGTCGACGCTGTCGTTGGCAGCACCGCGACCTCGAGCTTGAGCTGGTCGGCAGTCGCCTTGGCGGTGTCGCTCGTCTTCCCGCCGCCGAGGGCGATGACGAAGTCCACCCCACTGCTCTGCCCAATCACGCTCAGACGCTGGATCTCCTGGTTGGAGGCCTCTCCGCCAAATACACCCCGCGTCACCTTGAAGCCGCCCTGCTCGAGTGCCGCGGTGAGGCTCTTGCCAGCTGGAACATGTTGCGTCCGTCAGTAGGCCGGACATTCGATGTGATTTGAATTGGACATACCGATTTCATAGACGATGGTATCGGCGATCAGGAGCGGCGCCTTGCCAAGGGGTGCGAGGTACTTGGCGGCATTCTTGATGGCGGCTGGACCCTGAATGTACTTGGACGGTGATTGGAAGACTTTCTCAGTGACACGCTGGACGTTCGGCATGGTGAAACTGAGGAGGAGGCGTAGATTCTAGTGAGTTAGGGGATAGGAAGGTTGTCGCTGAGTTTGCTGCGGGGTGGCAGCCATTCTTATACCCTCGCATCTGTTACAATAACTTCTCGGACCTGCTATCTACGAACAGCGATGGAACCAAGGGAGTGTATCCACTATGCGTGCACCGGCGGCCCGTAGTTATCCACTGTCTAGAGCTGCTTGGCCTGCTCTGGATCAACGGCACCCTTGCCAGGGAACTGCGCGAGATGTCTGTCCATGCCCGTTGAACTCAACGGCGAACGCATGAGAACTACCGGGCGGACCGCTCTGGATCCCAGCGAAGGTTTTAGTGCTTCGAATTCGCGGGCACATGCCAGGTCGTTCATATTGCGAAGCGCATGCGCAATCTTGTCCACCATTTCGACAGAGCAGTCATGTACAGTAAGTAGACCTTGGACGCCGTTCTACCTAGACGCGCTATATATAAGCGCGGTCTAGATCGCCAAAGGCTTTTCCGTACATCGCAGCATGGTTTGTCGCGGACCAGACCACATAAAGTTTGTACCGTTCTGCAACATTCCCTGCGGTCTTTCTCACCATCGATAACGTGTCATCCAAGCTCTCTGTTGAGATCCGTGAACGCACATTTCCAATACTGATGGCGGGCCGGTGGACCGTCGATGCACGGAATATCACCCAATCATCTGTCGCACCGCGCGTGCTCATAGATTGCACCAACGAGTCACCAAATAAATGTAAAGTGGGCAGAAAATTGTATTCTTTCAGGCAGTAGGTCGAGATGACCCAAACCAAACATACGGGAAACAATGCTAGATATCTTTAGACCCTGACGAGGAGCAGACAGAACAGAAACCGCTGAAACCGCTGCATGTCACTATCTGTCACGGTGCATATCGGTGATGAACCAGGATCCGGGCCTTCCAGCAACGCTGGCACTGCCGGGCCGCTTTGGCATATCCTGAAGAAGACTGTATTCACCTCCTGAGTTCTCACACAGGAAGCATTACCACTTTTATCCATTGGAAATAACCTGGCAAAAAGCATGGAAATCAATAATATATTTTCAGAGGAAAAACCTCGAGAAAAAAGTGAGAAAAGAACAAAACATTCTCACGGTTTTTCCCTTGGAAATAAGTTGCCTACCATATCAGGCAACTGGACATGCCAGGACATGCCAAAACCCGGACAAAACTACCATATTTGGCGACCAACTTATTTCCAGTGGAAAAACTGCGGAAATGCTTTGTTCTTTTACACATTTTTTCCTCATGTTTTTCCCGCAGTATAACTTTATTGATTTCCACACATTTTTCCAAGTTATTTCCTCGGGAAAGAAGGGGTTATGTGTCCTGTGTCACCTATGATGAAAACATTTTGGTACACCGCCTCACCACCAGAGAGGCCCAGCCAACGGAGAATGCCAGTGACTGAATGTTTGGAAGAGAAGTTGCAGTTCGTGAGAGGAGTTAATGAGCATGCACTGCGTTCTTAGACTCTCGGAAGCCATATACTTCTGAGAACTTCTTCGCCCCCTGACTCCCTTTCTAAAATTCCTACGCATGCGCCCGAGCAGCTTCAAGTTCAGTGGGAACCGGCGGCCTAAACGAAGCACCACGCACATGGAGGCGTTCAACAACACTTGCCATCTTCGGACGTGTTAGACGCGATCTCCGATCTTGAGCCACATCTCTTGCCTCTGAATCTGCACCGCACTCCTCGGGCTTCCAGATACCAGTTGTGCTACAATCCTTAAATCATTCATTTTGCGTTAATCAAGGTTGCGCCAGATAACATAAAATGACTACACCTCTTCCCCCGTTTCCTCCCAAGGGAGGGTTTATTGGTGCCGTGAATGAGTCTTCTCGTGCACTCCGACAGCGAGCAGGCATTGAGGTGAGTCTGTCCGTGAACCTTGAGCTTCAATGTGGGCTCCATTTTCTCTCTCTATCTCAATCAGTGCACGTCCAGTCGGACCCGAAAGCAACTTCCTGTGAAAAATGATAACTGTAGCCAATGATATCTTTCTACTTCGTCGATACCCTATTTTCGTCATAGCATCGTGAAATGTGTCCGTTTTTTCTTCCAGGATTTTGTGCGACTTGTAGGATGTCTGAATAATCCTTCTACAGATCAATCACAAAAAAATCAAGCTCCTGCTCACGTCAGGATATTTCACGAGCACATATGCACGATTACGCGAGTCACACGGGATGGCGATGCCACTGAAGTTCCCCTCCCTGCTTGCGGAACTCAACCTCCTCTCCATCCTCAGTCTGCTCAACTTTGGATCCGGTTACCGTGTCCCGCTGCACGTTGCGACAGGCCGCGGTGCGTTCGATAACATCAGGGCGCTGGTATTGGGATTGTATATCTCCTCGTCCACCGGCACTGGGGAAGGGAACTACCTCTCCGCTACGGGAATGCGAGATATCAAGGAGCACACGATTGCAGACTTGATGGGGGTGACAGATGCCTTGCATGTTGAGCACGCTCATGAAAGTGTTCCTGCCGTCACCGTTGGAGAGCTGGGAGGACCCATTTGGGAACTAGTGAAACTGTTGACGCAGGCGCTCAACGAGACTGGGACTGTGCTCGTCAATTCTGGTTATCCGGATCTTGGAAGCTTCGTCCTGGAAGCGTTGAATGAAGGCGACAAGCTGAAGAATAGCGCCGAAAGCGTCAACCACGAGTGTGATGTCATACTGGAGCGGGTGAGCGTCGATAATATCTTGTGTTGGGTTCACTTTTTCATACTGACTTGGGTGGTTCGCAGTTTGTACGTGCGATTCCAGCGTTCCGAGACATGGCAGTGGTGAACGGCCAGCGTAAGCTTTCACTCTTCCGACTGTGTCACTAGCACTCACATACATCGCGCAATTAGCCGTATATTGTTTCAAGAAGGCGCTCCTGGCAATCCATGCCATCGCTCTGCGATTTGGCTCGGCAGAGTCATTATCAGAAATCCCGATCCCGCGCACTTCAGAACTCCCTGTATTCGTCGACAATGTCATCCCATCTATCCTCGTTCACCTCGGCATAATCAACCTCGAGGACTCAACACCTTCTCTGGGCTTGCGCGATCTCTTCCCTCGCGGGCAGGACGACTCAACCATTAGGGCACTCTTGAGCGAGGTACCCGCTGCCCCTCCTGCAGACACCAGAACGACCAAAGATCAGGAGGTGCCGAAGGAAGGGCCGGTGCTCACATCAGTGCAAGCGTTCGCCCTGCGTGCAGCCGCGATAGATGCTAGTCAAGCCATCATTGCAACTGCGCGTGATCTCAACGCGAACGAGGAGTCGTACATTCTGAAGCAGATCACTCTGCCAGAGCTGGATGCGTGGCTCTGGTCGGCTGCCAAGGACAGACCGGATTGGAGGAACTTGGAACGGTTTGTTCTCCGAGATACAGTGTATTTCTGATCAGCATTACAGACCAAGTGTACGATGCGTAACGAGTTATATTCGTGGATGCCGCACAACCCAAATATCTCCCTCCATCATGGTAGCAGTACGTCAAGAAAGTACCAAGATTCCAAGGTAAAATGCTGCAAAGCTATTAGTTCCCTAGTAAACAAGTCTATCGATGAGATTCATCAAGTCCCCAACCCACCTCCCGTACGCTGATCGAACCTCTATGTCTCCACATCGCTATCGCTCGTCGCACTGTCGCTCTCGTCCTGGCCCCACACACAGAATGCTCTGCGATGAGGCCCGCCATCGCCATTGGCGCGTTCGCCAGACCTACTGCGCGATCCCGACCGTCTCCCCCACGGTGCTGCCGCAGGTGTAGGAGTATTCACAGTCTCGCGATCTGTCTCTCTCGTGCGCGGCGTGCGGCTGCGGGATTGTATCTTCCGTGGGGGCGCATGGTGATCCTCGGAAGGGCCCGGGGGCTCCACGTGCGACACGAGAGACGACGTAGACGACGATATCGATGGGGAGGCGAACTGGACGTGCCGAGGAGAGAGCTTCGGAGGATGTGGGTGAGGTCCAGCGAACCTGTCTGGTGTCTGCACGCCGGAGCGTGTACGCGAGCGCGAACGGCGGGTGTACTTCTGCATATAGGGGCTGCCGATGCTGAGCAGCCGCGCGGCGTGCTCGGCCTTCGCCTGATCTCTGCGTGTGGCCTCCTCCTCGAAGACCTTTTCCTTGCCCGTCTCCGCCTGCGTCGGGCTCAACTTCGCGGACTCGGTCGTTACCTCCACGTCCTTGGTACTCGAGCTTGGCGATTCGTTCGAGGAGAGGTCGTCAATGTCGTACTTCTCTTCGTCTGAAGATACTTCGTCTTCCTCATCTTCCTCCACTCGACCCTCCGCATCACCCACTGGGACAAAGCCTGTCTCCGGCCGTTGAGCTGCGGACGCGGGCTCATCCTGAGCCTGACTCGCCAGGGGGACCTCACCCTTGGGTGAGGTCAACTTGGAATGCTTGTACTGTTTCCGCGAGGGCCCTTCTTCAACCACGACAAACGACTTCTGCCGTTCGCGTTCGTTCCACTTGAGCGTACTCGATATTGAGTTAAACCAGTCGACAGATTGTGTGTCCGCACATACAGTCGGGAATGGGTACTTGGACGCGGTGACCTTGATGTGGTCTCCCTCTGCAAGTACCCTAATGTCAGTGAAGAGCTGTAGCGACTGCTTCTTCTACGCACGCTTAAGTTCGACGCGTCCCCGCCCATCAAACGATGCCCACGCAGTGCTCCTGGAGTTGAATGGAACGCATATACGCAGCTCCATGCTATCTGGCAATAGCAGTGGACGGAATGAGAGTGTGTGTGGACATATGGGAGTGATCAGAATAGCAGGGATCTCGGGGTGCACCAACGACCCGCCGGCAGAAAGCTAGATCGACAAGGTCATGAGTTACTCGATCTAAGATGCAGAAACGCCGCTCAAAGGCCGCCTACTGAGTACGCCGTGGAACCGGTGGGTGTCGAGATTGTCAGCCCGTCAGCTTGCACGGTCGTCAGGTGGTGCTCATCACCTGTGCAGAATATATAAGTTGGTCTATCACTTGGTCTATCGCCCAGTATCACCCACGAAGCATGCTCACCGAACAGCTCGAGTAGACTAACGTATGGACTTGGACCCCTATCGACGACCAGATCATTGAGCACCTCAAAGCTCTCCACAGGACGTGTCGAGAAGCACATGATTTCCTTGTCCTTGGAGCAGCCGTACTTGCCATCATGCGGAGGACACCCACCCTCCAATGCTTCCCATCCACCCTGCTCGAGGTTCTTCATGATAATTTCACCCGTATTGCCCTTCTTGACTGCGCACCGACTCCACTTGCCCGGCTCTGGTGCGACTGCACGATACACGGTGCACGTGAAGCGCATCCGCAGATTCACGCGTATCCCGTTGTCGATCGCGCTGTCCATTACCGACGGATGGTCCGCGAAGTCGAAGTTGGTGAGGAATCCCAATGAGCCGAGCGCGAATGGTAGCACAGGTGGAACAATCCGCTGGAACAGCCACGACGTGAAAAGCACCGTCCCATCTCCGCCCAGCTGCGCACGAGCGTCAGAGAGGTTTCGAACGACGGTGGGAGCACTCACAGTGACGACGAAGTCGAAGAGGTGTGGCGTGCGGCTGCACATGTCCGCAGTCCAATATCGCAACTGACCCTCTGCGACCCCGTTCATCTCTTCCTTCGACACTGTGGACGCGAGCGAGGAGCTACTGGACGATCGCCGACGGGGAAACGGCACGAAAAGCTCCGGGTGTTCGCGCTCGATCCTGACTGCATCAAATCTTCGCGAGGTCCGCAACTGCGCATCGACGTATCTGCACACGGGACGTTTACCAGTTAGTCCGCAAAGGAGAAGAGGACAACATACACGACCATTCCGCGACCACCGTTACGGGGCTTGAGCATGAGGTAGAGGGCGAGCTCGCGGGTGAGCTGGATAAGCCTGTTGTCGCGGGCCTTGGTGACGATGAGGATGGTCTGTATGTGCGAGTGGACGTGGGTACGACCTGAGGGCTATGAGCACCAACGTAGGTGGGAACCGAGGGGCACAGCACTGACCGAGCTGCTTGCTCATCTCACGGACACCGACGGCGGTCTCCGCGAGCTGGGCGGTGAGGCTGCCTCCGTACTCGGCGTCGTCGTCCGAGTACGGCTCGGAGATGGTGCCGTCCGAGTAGGCGTGTTGGTGTGCGTGCACCATGCGTGCGTCCTGGATGGCCTTGGATTGTTTTGCGCTGAGCCAGTCTTTGAAGGAAGCACCTTGGAGCTGAGAGTGTACGAAATATGGAGAGATGGACTGGGAATGCGAATGCGAGTGAGAATGGGCATGATGCAGAGGGCCAGACTGTGACTGGGCGGTCACTGTCGGGTCGTGGGCCATCGGGGGCGGCATGCCGTTCGTACTATCGCTGGTCGTCTCGGATGGCACGGTGTGAGGTTTCGAGCGATGTCGATATGGAGAATGCTGCTGGTCGAGCACGATGGGGTTGGGCGAGCACGGCTGCAGCTGCAGATTGGATGGTCTGCTCGAACGGCGAGAGATGGACGGGCGAATCTCGAGCTCTGCCACGGTCGGTGTTATCGGCGGCGTGGAAAACATTTCCACGTCTGGTGAAGGTTCCGCAGGGGGCAGCATGAGCAGTTCTTCCTGTATTCCCTCGGTCGGTAAGAATTAGGGGTGTATCTGACTGGACGGCAAACGCACCAACGAATTTTATAGATTTCAGGTGGGCGTTAAATACGAACCAAACAGCTCTGAATGATATATCATGAAGGTAATTTCTGAGGTTGCGATGCGACGGAAATGTGGACAGGAGAAGATGCCGGAGCCCTTATGTCAGTCTGCCTGGGAGAGGTGAATGACTAACTACATAAAGACTTGTTGGCTTTGTTACTATTACCACAAAGTGCCCTACAACCAATAATAACCACGAACGTGGCTGATCATTAACGATTACTAGGGTAACACTAACGGTTACTCTTCTGTTCAGAATTTATAGAAGGCGATCTGCCAATCACCGTCGCATTTCTTCAACCAATAGGGTACTTCAGAGTACGTAGAGGTTTCGAGCGGTTTTCGAGCTGGCTTTCGACTCCCCGAGAAGCCCGAAAACTGTTTTCGGCTAGGCCCGGGCGACACTGTTGGGAAGCGGACTTCAAAAAAGCCGCTCGGACATGCCTGCCGAGCTGTCGGCGACGCCAAAGTAGCTGTGCTCATCGTGCGCGACAGCACGGCGGCCGTCTCGAAACACATCTTCCGACCTAAACACTCACTGTCTGCCATATTTGAGAGGTCTTTCATAATTTTCATGAGTGTCACACTTCCCCAGACGACAGCATAAGTGAGCAGAAAAATAAAGTTCTCCGCCGGAAGGCTTCCGTCGCTGTCGTCGATGATCGGCATCTTGCACAGTTCACTTTCAAAGTCCGCAGTTGATGCCGAAGAAGCCGAAACCTGGCTTTGGGCCGTACCAAAGTCTTCGGATTTCTCCCGCCTCGAAAACCGCCTCGAAAACCGCCTCGAAAACCGCCTCGAAAACCCTCCTCTGAAGTACCCTAATCGCTGCCCAGCCTCTAACAAACTCACTGTTTCTGCAGTAAGAATGCCGTGACGTTTGGATCTCAAACCACCAACTGTTGCATCAACGTTCAAAAGACACCGGTGAGCCTTAGCTTTGAGAAATCATAAGCGGTGGCAGTCTCCTGCATTGCACAAGCAAGTGACAGTACAATTCGTAAGTTCCAAGGTATCAGAGGTAAAGTGTTGATCCGTTTTGGAACCCAAGAACGATACCATCGTAAGCGGGCTTCCTCTGCAGGTACTGTTCCCGATAACACACGGTCAGTGTTTATACCCGAATGCAGCAGCTCAGAGAGCCTACCTCGTCCCACGGGCATGCTTCGCCATAGCCAGGGAAAGAAGACGGAATCCACGAGTACTATGGGGACCACGATACAGTCAGATCCCGCCAAGTTCAGGAAATTTTCATGTACTTTGTCAGTGTAGTCCCACAGAGTAATGCCGACACATTGCGTAAACTGCATGCACGCCGACACGACGGTCTCGTAGTCAGCCTTCTGCTGCTCAAGCATCTCGGCTGTCGCGGGCAGGGGCATGCGAATATCCAGCTCGTTGATGGAGAAGATGACACCAAGGTCTGCGAACTGCTGGAAGTTCTCGACGAGTGTTGTCGGGACCTCTCCTACGATAAGGTGTCCCTCGACACCAATGCCATCGATGGGGACGTAATTCTCTTGTAGCCACTGCACAAGTTCCACCATAGCGGTCGACTTCGCACCTGATGAACGTAACATCAAAATTATGAGCTAGTATGTGCCTGTGAGAAGACCAGAGAGGCTGCATACCAGTGCCCTCAATATTATAGTCGTTTATAAACAACTTCGCGTGAGGGTCGGCAGCTCGGGCAGCTCTGAGGGCAATAGGAATATACTCCATGCCGAGAGTGTCGTAGAAGACAGTCTCACGGAAGGTACCATTGTCATTCAACGGTTCTGAGTAGAGTCAGACGTCGATTTGGGAGAAACGTAGATGTGAAAATTCTCGACCGACCATTAATGACATCCCAACTGTCTGAGTGCGAGTAAATCAGATCAGTCAACTTCAAGATCAATGTCGGCTACGTACAACTAAATGATATTCTGTGAGTGAAGATCTCACTACTACCTACATTCTGGATAGAACACTCACATTTCTCCTGCATAGTGGCCAACAATGGTGGCGCAATGGTTTTCCACAACGTATGCCAGCTCGGGAGCGGTGTAGTTGTTCGCCGTCACCCAGTCAGGTAGCTCCTCATACCAAACGCAATTATGTCCTGTACAAAAAATTCTAGTCTTTCGTCGAAAATTTCCAGGAACTACGCACCTCTGAGATACTGGCCGTTTGCGTAGGCCAAGTTCCTGATGACATCACCCGCCTCGAAGGTGAAGACTCCCGGCTCAGGCTCCGTTGCGTACTAGTCCTCCAGTAAACAATAGTCCAACAAGCATTTACATTCCCTGGAAGCCCATGAATTGTATGAGTAGCGCAAGACGCACCCATTTCATGCTGTTCCCGGGAGTCAACTGGCCAAACTGTCTGTTATCGGACAGGATGTTGACATAGGCGGTATCATTCAACTCCGGGTTGTCAGTCGCAGAGCCGAAATACACCTTGCCTGCAGCCTGCGCGAGGGCGTTCAGGCCAGGGACAATTGCCGTGGACGTGGGGAGTGGAGCAGAGCTTGCGAGTGTCGCCGAGGCGCTGGCTGCGCGCGGAAGAGCACGACCCGCAGCGCGGAAGGGCGCAACAGCAACAAGGACAGAGAGCGCGGCAAGAAACATGGTCGCAACGACAGTAGCTCAACCGCGGAGACAGTCTAAGCGATGATTAAACGTATATATACCCCCTTCACGGCGAATGGGAGGGAAATTCGTCGGCGAAAGTGCAGATGGCACATTGGCCGCGGCATGAGAGGGACCTCATTTTGCATTGCATTGGATGGGAAAGCGATCACCGTGACCTATTTCTATGATGCTCGAGGATAACCAAGAGGAGAACGAGCAGGAATCTCTCAGCAGCCACGTTCTCGTGATCACACGTGAACGCGTGAACCCTGCTCATCGACGGTCTGGCAAAGAGCGACTAAAGGGCCCTTATCCAAACCACAGACAGAAAAACAGCAGCAGCAATAGCGCATAGAGAATGCACGGGGTCCGAGCAGAGAACCTACAGTCGACATAGATCATGCAGATGTCCTGGGTCTCTCAGTAGGGCGCACACTGATGGGCCTCTGAGCACATGCCACGAGCGGAAGAAGTCTAGGAGTAAAGTAATGGAGGTCGTCTTCTTCAGCTTTTGATGCTTATAAACGTGCCGGCACGGTCCGGACCTTGTTACCGAGCCAGGTTGCGAGCACCGCCAGCCAATGACGCGGTACATCTGCATGTCGGAGGCAAGGCGGCAAGCTGGTGTGGAGCAGGGATGCAACACCGCAAACGTAGAATCTCACTAATTTGCTATGTCTGGGGTTGCTGTCCTCCGAGAGTGCTCTGACACGTGAAAACGGTGAGCAGGTATGCCGAGAGGTCCAGGACGAAGGCATATCCTAAAAGACGCGTGGCTGTAAGCATCGACATACACAGCTTCAAAATTTGCGGGGCGCAGGCACAAAAATGAAGGTGGAGCGGTGCCTACAGTTGTCAGAAGCTTGACCCTTGCGAAGATTTCCACTGGAGACTCCAGCTCGGAATCTATGATTGCCATAGTTCAATCAGAATCAAGGGCAGACATATGCCTGGCCAATCCGAAGAACAGGGCCAGGTCAGGTGTAAAGCAAAGTCGTCGAGAAACCGCAGTCGTCGGAGACGGCGTTCTTGATGCTCCGTTCATGTTACAAACTTTGCCCAGTTGATGGAAGGCCTCTGCATGCGTCAGGTAAACAGCGAGAATAACAGATACTCGCAAGCACCCGCGCTACGACTTCTAAACACAACCTAGGCGCTCTCTGGCTGCAGCAGGAATAGGAGAAGCGCGATCGCGCTCAACCAGCTTGTCGGAACAGAATCCACAAGCGCTACGCGGAGCACAAAACAAGCCGCCGAGTGCTTGATATAAACTTCAACGGTGAATGAGGGGAGATGGCGCTACGTCCGCACGTCCGGGTATACTGATTCCAGATAGGAAAGCTACATCAGTGCCCGAACAAACTAGTCCTGCAGTCGATCTGGACTGAATGTTTCACGTCCGAGAAGAACAGAATTCGCATCATAGTGTAAGACCGTTTGATGGTGGGAAAGACGTAAGAGCCCGGTGTATAACAGTTCTGCGGTCGATGTACTCTGCGTAGGGTTGAGAAAGAAATCTTAAGATACATATGTACATACTTAGTGTCGTGTCCAAGAATCTCTCTGTTGCCGTGGGAGAGTGGATTGGCCAAACAGTAGACAACAACACGTAGGCTAGGCGCCACCTCGTCACGGTCCCCAACTCTAGAATCTCCGTGACACCGTAGCATATTCAAAAACTTGCAAAGAATGCAGAGTCAATCTGCACTTCGCATACTTGCGCCGCTTCGCAATTTGACGAAGCAGCGTGCAGTTGTTGTGTACCGAATGACGACCGTGGCGACCAGCAGCCCCGGTATGTGTCCTATGCTTGGATAAATTGAGGCTAACATTCCAACAGATATCCGTGCTCAGCTTATGTCTGAACTGAAGTCTGCCATGAAGGTCAGGTGTATTTCATCGACCGTTCGAAGTGTGCTGATCGATTTTGTCCATTGAAGTAGAGCAAAGATACCTTCAAGTCGACGACGATTCGCGTAAGTAAGTCTCGTAAAGGTATTCTGCTGCCGTTGAGCGGCCGTGTGGCGCTGTTCAATAGTCCGCTCTTGCCGAGGTATACGCGGCCGATAAGGCGCGCCCAGAACTTGTCTCATCCTCCGTCATTCTCTCCATCTTGCGCAAGGCCGCGGTTAGAAGGGCAAGTCTACTCATCCGTTCTACGAGCATGTCAGCTAAGCGTATTTGATTCAACGACCTATCCAGACCGATGCCGCTAAGGAATATGAGAAAGCTTCCCGTCCTGACCTTGCCGAGAAGGAGAAACTCGAGGCCAACCTCCTGCAGAGCTTCCTGCCACCTCTACTTTCTGAAGCGGACGTCGACCGCATTCTTCGGGAGACAATCGCCGACCAAAGTCAACTCATGGAGTCTGGAACTCCCTCAAAGAAGGCGCAAGGTCTGGTGTTCAAGGCCTTCTACGCGAAGGTGGATAAGTTATCCGTCGACACTGACCTAGTAAAACGCAGAGCAGAGGCACTGTTGTCCGAGAAGAGCGCGTGATGACCATACCATAAATGTTGTGTTGCAGGATTGTATACAAGTTGCGATGCAATATAATAGGATTACAGGCTCTTCGCACTAGAACGGCAAACAAAAAACAGTGACTGAGTAACTGAACAACCGAATCAAGAGACGAAAAGATCATGCAGATCACTCCACAACGTCAAGCGGTATTGCCTCATCTTCTGCAGGAGAGCTACCCGTTAGTACAGCAGTATCGCCGTCCTGAGACCCCGGGTCTACATCATTCCGTTCCTCAGACGACTCGCTAGGCTCCAGCCGCACGGGCGCTCCGCGCGGAGGTTTGGTAGCAACAGGAGGCTCCACATCGGTAGCAGTCTCGACGTTGGTCTTGCTACCACTGCTTCCACTCGCGGGAGTAGTGGTACTGACACTGGCCGTCGCACTGCCAGTAGCTGTCCGTTCCTGATCCGGCGCGTGCCCTACCGCAGCAGAGATGGGCAAGACGCTCCGCACCCGCGTGAGCTCCTCGATACACCTATACACTGCCCCAGAGACGCCTTCGAGTACGCGTAGGCGCTCGTCGATTGCCTCACGAGTAAGACGGTCGAGCCTCGCGAGCTGTGCATCCGTGATAGTAGCTGGCAACTGCGACAGCGGTGTGCGAGGATCATGCACAACGGCGCGCGTTAACGTCCGTTGACCTCCTTGTTGCTGTAGTGCGGGTCTGTAAGTGCGGGGCTGGGGCGGCTGGGGTCCGGACGGTGTGCCCGTGCCGCGAAAATAAGGGGAGGGCGCCGAAGATAAATATCCAGGGTAGCCATTCGGAGGTGGACGCGGTGCCCGTCCCGTCAGCGGTCCAAAGTCATACAGTGGGAGCAAGGAGGGTATCCCCGAAACTCCATCGTGATTGTGGGGCGGTTGAGGTGTCGGCCAACCGGCGTTATCTGTGGACGTGGAAATGGCGGGAGAAGTTGATTCTGATGCAGCCACCGACGGTGGAGAAACAGTGGTTGTCGTAGGGGTAGGCACTGATGCCCGAACCGGAGGTGAGTTCACCGGACCACCAGACACAGCCGCTAAGGGCGGAGCCTCGGTAACTGATCCCGAAGGATTCAATCGTGGCAAAGCGGCCGTTGCTGCCGCATCTCTTGGCGTAGACGGGCGGTCTGTCGCTGCTGGCGCAGAGCCACTTGCTGCGGAGGCGGTAGGCGCCGTGGCGGTAGGTACGGGTGGTGCACCAGGCAGCGAAACCCGTGGACGAGTAGCTTCGCCTACCGAAATTGGTGTTGTATCTCTCGACTGTTGTGGACGCTGCTGTGGCGTTTGGGCGGGTGCTTGTGCTTGTGGATTCTGCTGCTGTGCTAACCACTGTGGGTCCACCCATGGTTGCCAGACACCACCCGGCCCATAAAATCCTCGGAATACTGGAGGTGGTTGCAGCTGCTGAGGTTGGGGAGGCGGTAGCGGGTATTGGACTGGATAATAGTATCCTGGTGGGGGCGGCGGAGGTACCTGCCCAGGCGCCCAGCCAAAATTACCTTGCTGCTGCTGCTGCTGCTGCTGCTGTGGAAGAGCACCTACAGGTACCCACTGCCCATGCGGCATTGGACCTGCAACAAGAGGTTGTGGTACGACAAATCCAAGTATACGGCCAAGCCAACCGGCTGCTTGTACAGGCTGTTGCCCCGGCTGTGGGACTGCGCCTGGCTGTGGAACACCCGGCTGACGAGCTTGGGCCTGCCCTGGGTTGCGCGGATCTGGTTCCAGCACTGGGCGACGACTACATAACAGAAGATTAATACAACCGCTCGCACACAGTGCAACGGAACACCAACCACGTTGGGCAACTCTGTTGCCGTTCCAACCACGATCGAAGGCATTGGAAATGGAAGATGTGGCCACAAGGAAGCTTTTTGGGTGTCATATTGGGACCGTCCTGCTGCACAGGCGCCGGTGCAGCTGGACCGGCGCCGGCCGGTTGCTGCGTATCACGCACGACCATTTCTTCACGGCAGATGATGCACGTCCTATCAGACGTCTCGGACAAATCGGCCTCGGTTGCATTGGGATAACGGCGGTCCATATCCCGGGTTGCATTGCGGTAACGGACGAGGGCGCGCACACGAGTGATGAAGGAACGTGCGGTCAGGTAAACATCACGCACTATGTTGAGAGGCAAACCATAGAAGGTGAGGATAATCATGAAGAAGGCGAGGTAGGTTGTCAGCTTCAAAAAATCTGTGCGAAATGATCGGTCAGAATGATGAGCACAGTGACACATAGCAACTCACCAGTGGCTAGCTCGACATAGAACACATACATGCTCTTGTGTTCCCATGGAGGTGCATTCTCGCCCCCTCTTGTTCGTGCTCTTCTGAAGTCGAGAACGGAAAGGGTATACCTAGCCGTCGCGTTCCAAACACTTGCCATAAGAATGGCATACTGAGTCGCTGATAAGATCATAAGATCGTGCGGAAAAGAACATCCGCTTACCTCGCTGGCAAAAAGTACCATTCCACCGATCCCGTTTGTGTACGTGCTTTCGACGGCGAGAACAAACATGAGGAGGTCGGTCCAAAATAACAGGCCAAACAAGCCGACCATTCTGATATGGAAGAGTGTAGGAGGACCAGGGTATGTGGTCTGGTCCATCTGAAGAATGGATGAATAGGCGCTAACAGTGCATCGGTCGTCACGACGCACCGACTCAACGCGGTCTTGTGCAAGCCAATGGAAGCACTTAACAAACAGGAGGAACCCAAACATGAGCACGAACGGAATGTCAAAGTCGTCCCGGAAAATGGTGAATGCCAGGAGAGATTCCGTGACAAACATCCATGTCTGATCGTACAGACGCTATCGAAGGATTAGTATAGAAAGCGCAAGGTAGTGGCAGGTGATGCACACCTCCACCTCGCGAGCCTGCAGAGGGCCAAAGAAGAGCCGCTGCAGAAGTCTACCGCATAACAGAGAGAGTATGAACCCAAAGTTGGCGAGTATCTGAAACGGGGGTCACAAAAGCACTTGCAGGCGAAGCCGCTATGCTTACCAGGACACTCCGCCCACTCCGCGAGAGATATACAGTCACCGAGTAGAAGTTGCTGTGATTCCGACAAGCATTTGCCACAGCACCCACAACTGCGAGTACGCTGAAGACGAAGTACAGGAAGATCCTGTTGGACGTCATTGCGGCGGTCAGAGGTTGGAGCCTCTGCCGCACCATGTCGTTCAGCGGCATTGCTGACAGTGACAGACAGGAGGCCGTTCTTCACTTTGAGACGCTGACAGGTGGTTAACGGGAGCCTGTGCCGGTGGAGGAATGTTTCAGCGAACCTGCAGCACGCCGACATGCGCGGTCAATCAAGCGCCCGCAACAAGGGACGTGGCGTAGCCAGATTGCTTTTGAATTTATTTTGAATTATTTATTATCAATAAGTCCAAATACCTGGATAGAAATTTGAAAATCCGGAGCGCAGCAGACCGGCCGCAGGCGCACTTCGACCTGTAAACTTTCATACTTCGGCACCGTGTAGCTCGGACCACGAAAGCCTGTGTCAGGAATACATAAAAGGCGTTTCGATGGCGAGCAGAAGTTGAGTCGAAGTTCAGGAAATATGCATGAACCTCGAGCGCCAATCATTAATTGATCACTAACGGGCGCTCCCGGAAGCGCCGATGGGCAGCTAAATTGGCGAAGAGACGCCAGCCTCCCAGGAAAATGGCAACAATACCCCTGCGCATGCCAGATCTTGTCAATTTTATGACTTGCTCCCGGTCATTTGCCGATGCGGCGAAGTACTTATAGAGCGTCATGTTGGTGTCTGTCCGTCAGAATTTGACCCCCAGCTATGCCCTCTCCAGAGGATTTTACTAACCTGCGCAGGCGTCAACCCGTTCTTGACGAGAAGCATCACAGTGACAATGTTACTACGATCGCCACAAGTGCTTCTCCCGCGCCATTGGGGTACCTCGGAGCGCGTGTCTATATCCTGCTGGCTTCCGTAGCCCTCTCGCTGTTTATTTACTTTCGCTCTCGGTCGGCTGCGCCTTTGCCAGAAGTTTACGCTCTGTGTTCTTCGGATGGCGCCAATATTTATACTATCGACGATTCTAATGCACGCGTGGAGTGCCTTGTTGTCCGCGAGTATTATTTCGTCTATGCAGGCTCGCTAGGTACGTGTTTGCTCTACGAATCACTGTCCGCCACACCGGTTGCCGCCACCGCTGTGGCCTCGCTCGGTCTTTGTGCTATTTAGATCCGCAGCTTGCGTTCCCCTGTCATGACTTCGTACTCACTTCTATCCAGACGAAGTGAAGGCGCGTTGGAACGGTGCCACTTCCTTGTGGAATGCCTCCTCAGGACATGCTACGACCCTTGAGATTCGGTACACTGAACCTGGCCAAATAATTGTTCCGGGATTGAGTGGTAGGTCAACTTGTATCGCATGGGTAAGGCAACTCAGCCATTGCAGATTCACACGCCCACATCCTCGAATACGGTGCAACAAAGCTCATGCCTATTGAGGGCGCTAAGACTATTCCAGGTTTGCCTTTGTTGTTTCACATCTGAACTTGGTCTGCAGTTGGTCTTATCGAGCAACAGATGCCGTGCAACGCGTCAAGGACTACGTCCTCACCCATCCGGACATCCGCGACGACCGATTCCAGTATGTCGAAGGTTGGGGCTGGGACCATACTCAGTGGCCACAAGAGGGGTTCCCAAGCTATGTTGGTGCCACACTTTTGAATGCATTCTCCTCTATTTCACGTTGCTTTGAAACCAGAAATATTTTGAAGCCGACCCCATTGTGGCAGACCGCCTTATCATCTTGCAAAGCAAGGATGGCCATGCTATGTGGGTTTCGCGGAAGGTGGTCGAGTCTATGGGGCCATTGCCAATGGAAGTTGATGGTGGCGTCATTCTCCGCGACTCTGAGGGCAACCCTACAGGTGTGTCCGTATGTCTTATCTGCGCAACCGTTAATCATGACCTTGGAGCTAGGTGTATTCCTGGACAACGCTCAGGACCTAATCAAGAAGCCCAAGCCCACTTATGAAACGCTCGAGAGACGATTCATGGCGACCGTTCAAGAAGCACTTAAGCGCGGCCTGACTGCGATCCATGATGCGGGATTAGACCCCATCTCCCTTGAATTCTTCCGAAAGTAGGTGTATCGATGAGCCTTTCCGAACTACATTGACATTTCTGCAGGCGTGCTAACGCTGGCAAATTGCCGGTCGGTGTAGGTGCCCACATCAGTTGGCTGCCCGTTGATCATATCTGCGGTTTCAGATCCGTATCTACGGCATGACGTACTTCAATGAGAGCGCCGACTACTGGGGGGATAGGACAACCAAAATCGTAGGTGCCGCAGATAACACGCTTACTATACGGAGCATTAAAGTATTTGCGGATGGTGAGTTGTCACCTTGAGGTCGTAGGTTGATGCTGACGAAGGGTTTTCAGGGGCTCTCAGGTCCGGCGGCGCAGCGGTATGTCTCGTCTTGATGGGTGAAGCCAGGAAATATTTACTGAACAAATGCGGGTACTTCTAGCTATATGAACCGTACGCGGATCATCCTACCACCCGGGGTGTCATGCGCATCTCCCCAGAGACGCTGAATGAGATAGTTCCGAAGTTCATGAGAGATGGATGGCAGGTGGTGCGTGATCCGTTATGAACGCACTCTATGACTGTAGTCATAGTCTCGCATTCGTAGAATGTACATGCTATCGGCGACCGTGCAAACGGTGTCGTTCTGGATGCATTCGAGGCTGCGTTGCAGGAGGCTAATGTGACGGCGCTCCGGCCGCGACTCGAGCATGCCCAGATTTTGACCGAAGCTGACATGGTACGCTTCGGAGACCTGGGAGGTAAGTAGCATACCATCGTTGTCGGTCTATCAACTGATAATGATATTATCCTTCAGTCATCGCAAGTATCCAACCGACGCATGCGTGAGTTCTATCTCCAACAGAGGCGCTTCAGGCTGATAAATAAGTGATACATTCCAATCTCAGCATCAGTGACATGTGGTACGCAGAAGAGCGGCTAGTGAGTGCCCAACTTCCAGCGTCCGTTGAGCGGTGCCGCTGAATTCAGATACACCAACGCAGGGTGCCGAGCGTATGAAGGGGCTGTATGCATTCCGCAGCATCATTGACCACGGCGCAAGGATTACACTTGGCACCGACTTCCCTGTTGAAGATCTGAACCCGCTCGCAACCTTCTACGCTGCAGTCACGCGGCTGTCGCCGGATGGCAGCTCGCCCCATGGTCCGGGCGGCTGGTGAGTGTGGAATTACCTGTATCACGCGATCCACTTCTAATACCGAACAGGTTCCCTGAGCAACGCATGACTCGAGAAGAGACCCTGAAGGGTAAGACTTCGAATGGCTCTGAGCCCAAGTCGCTCACATACAGGGTTCTGCAGGCATGACCATCGACCCCGCGTATGCATCATTCACGGAAACCACACTCGGATCCATCGCGGTTGGCAAGCGCGCGGATTATATCGTTCTCTCGCAGAATATCATGACCGTTCCTGCAAATCAGATTCTTGACACGAAGGTGATAGCCACGGTTATCGACGGTAGACCAGTGTATGGAGAGATTTGAGCAGGTGCTATTCACCATGCTATTTTAAACACTGTAGTTATTTTTTTAAACCTTTTGAGGATATTGCGGTGGTTGAGCTGGGGAAACACGCTGATATGTAATTGCGTCGGCTTTGTCCATCTTGACACTCGCTGTTATGATTAATGTACGGAGATTGCTTCCCTTATAGGTCTGCCAGTGTATGTGAAATTTGTCAGCCAAACTATCGCTTCAAAGCTAGAGATTCTGATGTTTCTGTTGTGACACAATTGCTCAGAGCGCTCGGAAACTGGCTAACCGACCTTCGCGGACGCACCGCGACCTTCGCGTGCGGCGCTCGCATGTCCTCTCGTGTCCGACGTCCGTTTTCCTTCCGTTCAGCGAGGCTGGCTGGGGACTCGCGCCGGCGCTCGGTCAGGCGACGCGCGTGGACGGATTAGGCAGGAGGGACCGTAAATGGACTGTAAATGGCCGCGTGACTCGCGTGACGGGACCGTCAATCTGGCGGAAGTCAGACGCACTAGTCGTGATCACGTCCACGTGCTCTGACAGGACGCGTCGCGTCACCGTGACCGTGTGCGAAGCTGTGACAGGTTCTCAACCACCGCCATCACCACTCGCTCTCGAAACTGATGCCTGCATTTCAAAACCCACAGCTTGTGGGAGGGCAGAAACGCAAGTCAGACGTCCATGACCCGAACTTGGCCGGCCGTAAAAGACAGGCACTCAGTGAAGGACCATCGACGGTGGCAACGGGTGAGAACAGCCGGACACCGTATGAGCAGTATTGGATGGTGCAATGGTACGTACAAGTTTTTGTATGAGTGAAAGCTTGGTCTCATACCTTATGAAGGCGGGCACCTCAATACAAAAAGCATAAAACATGGGATGGGGACGCGGTGATGGTCGTCCAGGGTTCCTTCTGCAAGCTCTTCGATATGGCCGGGAAAGAGTACGCGTTCTCGAGTATTCGCTCTTGATCCTGTCTTTAATTCATTCCCTTCAGGTTGACGTTTGGGAAGGCCCAAGGTATAGAGGGCCCTCACCAAATCATCGAGAGTGCGAACTTCACAGTGGGTACGAAAGAGCTTGAAGTAGACAGGCCCGTAGACCGCGAAGACTTTCTGTCCGGCAGAGTGTTTGGCAAAGGTGCTGGGTCGTGTTCACCGATACTCGCAAGTACTGGTGCCACAGCCAAGCAGTTTGTGCCCTTGAGGCCGAAGGCGATGAATTCATTCAAGTCTCCCTCGGTCCTCTCCAAATTTGCATCTCAGAAGCAGGCCATAGACTTGGAAGCGGTAGATCTAGTATCTTCCTCGGAGAAGTCTGCGGTAAAGGCTCAAGTTCAAAATACATTCTGGACTGCAAATTGGTTTGTGAAACATCTGGTCCACAGGGCGTTCACTGATAGACAGCAAGCTTAGGCGGAAACCGCAATCGAAGAAACACAAGACATGGGAAGGAGATGCCTTTGTCACGCATCGAGGTGACAAGATTACACTAATATCGGATAAAGGTCTCATGTGAGTGTCGACTGTATGCGGAACTATATCTTCCAGAGTTAATGATATTCATTCGTCAAGTATGGGGACGAGAAAATGGGACGGCTTGCCTCTCTATAGCACCTGGAAAGCTAATATTGGTGGCAAAGAGATAGAACTCGACATCCAAATTTCTGAATCAGAAGTTCCAAGAGTCGCCGGGCGAACTGCTCAGCCTGAGCCAGATATCGAGCTGAGTAGTAGTCCACCATCTTCACTGCGGCCTTCTATTCTGTTGCAAGCACGGCGTGAGAGCGAGTCCGCACCCGTGAAGGGGGAATCTTCGTCTACTCCGGATTCCAAAGGAGCATTGAAGACATATATCCCCCCGACGTCCTTCTATGGGCAAGCTGCTCCCAAACAGAAGCCAAAAGGCCCACTGTATGCGCCTTCCACTTATCAGGATGGATTATAGTTGACGTTTTTGTAAGACATGATCCCGACGCTGAAGGAGCAGTTGTCATGAAGGCACCTACAAAGGAGCATGTCGCGAAGTACAACAGGAAGTAAGTTAGATTCTGGGGTCTCTGAACGTGCGCGCTTAGCTGCTTGTCATGCAGGAACTTGCCTGTCGTAGCAGTGGTGATCGACCCTGTATTAGCGCGGCACTTGAGGCCGCATCAAGTGGAAGGTGTCAAATTCTTGTACGAGTGCGTCATGGGCCTGCGGAAGCATGAGGGACAAGGTTGCATTCTGGCCGATGAGATGTAAGCCATTCCCAACTTTGGTCCCAATTCACTCAGTAATATCGATTCCTATCCAGGGGAATGGGAAAGACCTTGCAGGTACCTATTACCATGTGTTCCGAACTATTTCGGTTATTGAGCAGTCATATTGCCTTCAGACGATCGCGTTGGCATGGACATTACTGAGTGCGAATATCATGCTCCCCGATCCTGGACGTACTTTGTCTCACTAAATGTTTTCATCCATTTTACCTTTACACAGAACAGAATCCATATGCTGGAGGTAGCCCTGTGGTCGGCAAAATACTCATTGTTTGTCCAGTCACTCTAATTAACGTGAGTTCCGTGTCTTTGCCACGTACTGGGCTGCAGTCAGCCACCCCTTCATAGAACTGGAAAAACGAATTCCACAAATGGTGCGATCTCTGTCAAGTCGCCATCGTTCTCTATTTCCGTCATTTCTGACTTGCCGGTAGGCTCGGAAAGGACCGCGTTGGCGTATTTGTCGGCGACAAGGATAAGTCTACAATTAAGCAGTTCATCAATTCGCAAGTATCTCTCTGTGTTGGAAACGAAAACCTTCCTGACTCTCTCTTCTCAGACGTGTACACCAGGTCCTCGTGATTGGCTATGAACGCCTTCGTACGGTGATGTGAGATTCTGTTTTTGCCGTATTCTCATGACGTTGTCTGAATAAATTATTTGAGCTAGCGGCGACTTGGCCTACTGCAAGTAAGGGATTGTTATCTGTGGAAGCCTCAGTCAGGCTTACACATTATTTCCAGTCCACCTATCGGTCTCATCATCTGTGACGAAGGTAAGATTGAAAGCTTAGATGTGCGAGGTGTATCTTGACTCCAGGGGTATTAGGTCACAGACTGAAGTCGGCTAATAACAAGACGTCGACCATGTTCGAAGCCCTACGCACACCTCGTAGGGTCATCCTCTCTGGTACGCCGATTCAGAATGATTTAGGGGAGTTCCATGCAATGGTGAGAGTTTTATCATCTTTTCACTGAAGTCGTGAGCTGATCGTGAATATCAGGCGGATTTTTGCAATCCGGGTCTGCTTGGTACGCCCCACAATTTTACGTCTAGTAATACTAGTACCTGACTACTACACTGACAGACGACTATAACACATTCCGTCGAGTATATGAGACGCCGATCCTGAAGAGTCGTGCACCGGGATGCTCAGCCAAAGAGACCGAGGTCGGCGAGGCGCGCTCAGCTCAGGCATGTGCCTTGTTATTCTCTTGCTTCAATATTTCTGAGCTTAACGGTGGACACAGCTCTCCGCTATTGCTCGCAGTTTCGTGCTTAGGAGGGATGCCACGATTCTTAAGAAGTACTTGCCGCCCAAATGTTCGCTTCTCTCCGTCTTCCCAATGCCAGGTTGTCTCACTAAACTCTATAGACGAATACGTGGTTTTTGTCACACCCACCAAGCTACAGCTCTCGATCTTCAACAAGATCCTGACGGCCGACAAGTTGGACAACCTCGTTAGGAACTCAACCGCAGAGTCGTTGGCTCTCATCAGCATGTTGACGAAGATCAGCAATAGTCCGATCTTGCTCAAGGCAACATTGGACCAGGCGAAGAATAAGGCCGACCGGGGTGGAGATGTCATCAAACGGAATGCGATCGAGGAAGCGATGCAGTTGATGCCTTCGGGGGCGCAGGTAGAGGATGTGTCGCTCAGTGGTGAGGATGCAACTTTTTCGTGATCGGCACAGTTGTGACTCTCCACGCTTCCAGGTAAACTAACCGCTCTGGCAAACCTGCTGCGGTCGCTACGCAAGGTAAACCCCGCACTTTCTGCGCAGGTTGTCATTCTGCTCATGAGTTCCTCAGAACACTGAGGAGAAGTGTATCATCGTTTCACACTACACTTCTACGCTGAATATCGTAGAAGCATATTGTAAGAAGAAAAGTTATACTTACCACCGCTTGGACGGGTGGGTCAGCTTTACACCCCGGCTAGGGCGAGATTGACGCCAGTTCATAGCCAGACGCCCGCGCCGAAGAGGCAAGAATACGTGAACGAATTCAACAAGGCCTCACAGGCAAAACGATGTCAGTACATCTAAGTAGGCAGTCACCATCATTCCTGACATGGCGCCTAGTCCTGTTCCTACTCAGTTCCAAGGCCGGAGGTGTAGGATTGAACTTGATTGGTGCATCTAGGCTGTGTCTGATTGACTCCGACTGGAATCCAAGGTATGGACGAGATGGCATCACACTTGAACGAGCGTTCATTCTTTTTGTTAGTCATGACCTACAATCCATGGCCCGGATCCACCGGTGGGTCATGATTCGTGAGTGTGCATATCCAGGACTCACCATTCATTCCAGAGACGGACAGAAGCGCCCAGTGTTCATCTATCGCTTCCTCACGGCCGGAACAATCGATGGTGCGTGAGTTTCTGCGCGGTGCGCCGGTGTTGGGTAATGACTACCTGCAGAGAAAATATACCAGCGCCAGGTGACAAAACTTGGGCTAAGTAACTGTGAGTAATTTTTTCTTCGAGAGCTTGGTCAGTAGCTGAGTCTCGGCTGCAGCATTGATGGGAAATGTGGGCATACTGTTGTGTTTTGTACGCTACTCATGGCTTAAGCAAGGTTTACAGGGAACTTCGGAATCCAAGTCAGATTCATTTACTCGTAAAGATGTGAGTAAACCACTACCTCGCGTAAATATTCTCTCCTGATGTGAGCAGCTCCGGGATATCTTCACCGTTCATCCCTTTACCACCTGCAATACCCATGATCTGTTGGAATGCCCCTGCAATGGCTTGACGGGGCCTGTCGAACTAAACGAGAAGCGTAGTGACAGTGGAAGCGAAGATGGGGACGAGAGCGACAGTGAGGCTCAGACGCGCTTTGTTGTCGCATCTCAAGTCAAGCCAGAGCAAATCTCGAAGATGGACAAAGCGGTTAGCATGAGCACAATCCCTCTCCTCGCTTGAAACAAAGCTAAGATACCCACCCTCAGTATATGAAGCAGAAGAAAGCACAGCTCGCCGCACTGGGAGAGTGGACACACATCCACTGCCTCGCGCGCGGTGCTGGAGAGCAGGTACAGGATGATATCCTTCGGGAAATGCTGTACGCGCCGGATGGTGAGAAACGACGTGCTTCCTCGTCGTTCCACTCGCTCTTGGACGCGATCGATCTACAGAATGTGTTAGCGGAGAGTGCGCCCCCCATGACGGTGGACCAGGTCCCAGGAGGCACAATCTCGTTTCTGTTTGAACGGAGCTCATCGAAGGCTCCGGGAGAAGGAAGTCAATCCGACGGGGATGACGAAGGGTAGAGGGTGCGTCTCGCCGTCGCTTGGGTCTGCCAGTGGCAAGTACTCGAAACTCCCCAACTCTATGGGATTAATAATCATGACACCGAATTGCTAAACTGCGTTCTGCTATATCGTACAGTACTTAGTGTATCTTAGCTACAGTAGCCGGATAAGTAGTAAAAAAACGAGAAAACAAATAAGATTAGCTGACCACGCTAATGACATAGCTTAGGTACGTAAGCAGCACCCAGTTTAAGGTAGCGCGCGGAGACAATCGGACGGAGAGGAGAACAGAAACAGAAACAATGATCAGAGTAAATTAAACGGGTGAAGTAAATTTTGCTGATGAGCATCGTGGCTGAGCGGAAGGGTGACACGATATGTCACATGCAAAGCATTGTCACACCGCTGTGACAAGTCGCGTCAAGTGCTCGGCGCTTATTCTAGCTTTTAGGTCTCGACGTCGCCGCATCAGCTTCTCATCTCATCTTCTAGCATGGGCGTGCAGGGTCTTTGGGACGCAAGTTATCTTCCGATTTATTCCCAGTTTTTGTTGATGAAACTGACTGTATTTTGAATAGATTCTCATAAAGGCGGGCCGCTCACGCTCACTCGCCCACCTCGCTGTTGTCGATGGTTTCGAGAAGAACGAATTTGGCTGCCGAGCATACCGTGTAGGCATAGACGCTAGCATATGGTATCAACACGCCACCTTCAGCAAAGGCGGCGAGAACCCCGAGCTCCGACTTCTGTTTTTCCGACTGCGAGCACTAGCAGAACTACCAATTTTGCCACTCTTCGTCTTCGATGGTCGCGAGAGGCCAAAGGTCAAACGGGGAAGCAGGATGGGCAAGGCGGGTTCTCATAACCTCACGGCTGGCATGAAGAAACTCCTCGATATCTTTGGCATGGAGTGGAGAATGGTGACTTCCGTCTCTTTCCCACAAATCGTGACGCTTGAATCTCACGCTTTCCAAGGCGTTCGGTGAGGCAGAGGCGGAACTAGCCCATCTCAATCGCATAGGCATCATTGACGCTGTCATGACGGACGATGTAGACGCCCTGGTCTTCGGCGCTCAAGCCGTCATCAGGAAGTGAGTGGCTACATGATTTTCTCAAGTGGCCTCATGTAACTTTTCCTGTGCAGCGCAAGTCCGACACTGTCAGGTAACAAACCTCATCCTGCACTGAACACTGAGGGCAAAGCGAGCAAACACCACGTGATGATCATTTCCGCGGACGCCATTCGTATACATCCGGCAGTTGGAATGTCGCGAGGGGGACTCATCCTGTGTGCGCTACTCTCGGGAGGCGACTACGACGATGTCAGTGGGAATTCGCGTTGATTACTTCGCCGCTGACACATTTGGCTCCAGGGCCTCAGAGGATTTGGCATCCAGATAGCCTACGGCCTCGCCCGCTGCGGTTTCGGCGACCGCCTCCTCACAGCGTCCGAGAGACGTTTCCAGCAAGATATTCGCGGGGTACTCGGAGCCTGGCGCATCGAGATCAACGCGGAGCTGCGTACGAACTCACGCGGGTTCCTTCCGCGCAAGTACCCATCTCTCTCCTTGCCGGACACCTTTCCGTCGATGAAGAGCCTCGAGAACTACGCGAACCCGATCTGCAGCAGGCGTGACAGCGAGCGCGGCGGTGGCGGGGCACTGCGCGACACAGGCGAGCTAAGCCTGCCGCGGATCGCGGGGTTTTGTGAGGACCACTTCGACGAGTGGGGACACCGGTCGGCGATCATCAAACGCTTCCGCGACCTGCTCTGGGGCGCGGCGGTCATGCGCGTGCTGCGACGCGTCGCGTTGGAGGTGGACAAACGCGAGAAAGATCGGCGGATCGCTGCTGGGCAGAACGGCTTGGCAGTACGCGGGCTCCTTACACCCGCGAGACACGAAGGTGTGGGTACCCCCGCCGCGCTGATAAAGAAGTATCTAAATCCGAGCGAGGTGGACCGCTATGCGGCGGCATTTGTGCGGCGGGACCCAGCGCCAGCGCTGGTGGCGAGGGATGAGGGTGAGCTGCATCCGCTGCTGAAGAAGATCGTGGGCTCGCGCAAGCACGTGTCGACAGACAATATCCTCGAGTACCGCGTTGAGGTGGACCCACACCAGCTTCTCGAGCTGGTGGAGTCCGGGATCAAGGGAAAACACCCGGAGCCTACCCTTTGCGTGGAAAACGCTACAAACTCCGCGTTCGAGGACGACGACATGCAGGAATTCCTCCTTGGAAGCTCCCAGCAGGGGGAGAAGAGTTCCAAGAAGCCGCCACCGGACCCGTACAGCGTTTTGCGCATTTGGCTGCCTGCGTCGATCATGCGGCAAGTACACCCGGGCCTTGTCGAAAATTTTGAAGCTGCAGAGGAGGCCAAACTGATGAAGAAGAGCACTGTGGGGAAGCGCAAGAGACAGAGAGATGATGACGCCAGTAGTGATGTCGATTCCCTGGCCGGCGGCTCTCCGCCCAAGCAGCAGCGCATGCGCACTAAGAAAGTGCCAGCGGAGGGTCAAACTACAGGGCCTTCTGCAAGGAGTCAAGCTGAGAGCATCGCCGGGCAGAGCGCCGTACACACCGAAGTCTTCAGCAACCTGGGAAACTCGCTGCCACGACGGAACTGCGGGTTCCTCTTCACATATCCCGATCCCGACGACCCGGACATGCTCGCCACAGAGGACAATGACCACGCTGGCCCCAGCATCGCCGCTGCAGACCCTCAGTTCGAAGAGCCAGTGGCAGGCCCGTCTGGCCGATATGATGATATTTTCGACCAGATTTCGGGCAACTACGCTGCGCCGGCTGCCAAAGAGAAAGGCAAGGCACCAGCGAGGCGTAAGCCAACCAGAGCGTCCGAAGCTGGTGCCGGCGCAAAATCCCGAGCAAAGGCTACTGGAGCAGCAAGTGTCATCGCCGCGCCGAGTGACGACAAGCTCCCACCCGCCACGGGTCGGTTGGCCAAGTACGACGACATGTTTGACCGAATCCTGGGTATCAAGCCAGGTCTGTCGGGCAGAAAGAACAAGGGCAAAGCCCCCATGAGACCTCGAGCGTCTGCTTCAGCGGCAGGGTGCGCTATCCAGGGCGCAGCGGAGCCCAGCGTGAGCGCATCAAAGCGCAGAAAGACAGCCGCGGGTGCCGTCGCGTTTCCCGACATGTGTCTCGGAGACGAGGCCGATGGCTCAGTAAGGCGCCGAAGCGTTGCAGCAGCGGCTTTTCCTGATCTCCCAAGTCCCCCCCGGCGCCAACTTCCCCTGCCCGCACCGGCTCCCTTACGGCGTCGTACCACCGTTGATAGCTCGAACGTCATTGAAATTCCTAGTGACGACGATGCAGAGCCCGTTCCGCGTGCGCGTCCGCGAGTGCCCGACACCACCAAGGAGCTAGCTTCGGCGAGAAGTGCGCTTCGGCGACATCCTTTGGAGCCTTCTTCTTCCCAAGACAGCGGGCTCGGCCTCGACTCATTCCTACAGGACACGGAAGTGGTGTTCGACTTCACTTGATCGTCCCCTTCTACCAAGGCACGTTCAGCGACAAGTTGTCGCTATTCCCAGCTTCCAATCGAACTGTACATGCTAGAAGCACAACTACACATACCACCTTCGTAGTGTTCTTACCCTGTATACCTCTGTCTGATGAGTTGTTACCATAAAGTCCCGTTATTTTCTTGATTTTTATTCGGTATTTAAACCACGAGTGCAAAAATTCAATCATTAGTTATCCCATAATGATACAGTCCAAACTATAGCCATAACATACGAGTGTCATACACACTACCTCAGCAGCCAAGATGAAACCCCATGCACATCAAATCGCTTCTCTTCGGCGGCTCATGCCTGCCAACCGGTTCATAATGTTGTGCTGTGCAGCCAGCGCCGATTAGCCACGCGCTAGCGACGTACTAATAGCCAGCGCACGCACCTGCTGGCCCGAATCCTTTTCCGCATCCTCCTCGATCCCGCCTTCCTCCTCGCCTCGGTGTATGCTCTCGTCCCAGGTATCCACGTCTGGACTTCTGCATGATCAATGAAGTACACTCGTCAGCTCATGGGCAGCACGATAGCACAAAGGACACCTCACCTGAGCGAGTCAAAGAACTCCTTCTCGCGTCGCGGGCTCGTGAACGCGACACCTCCAACGCCGCCAATACGCGGGGTCTCGCCACCCTCCTCGTCGACATCCGCGGGGTAGTCATATTTTTGGGCGATGCGCCCACGGCGGTCGCGTGGAAGCCCGTCAGCGACGAACGACGGCGCACCCGTGCCCGCGGAGGCGCGCTGCAGATGAGGTAATGGCGCACGCACTGCGCGAAGGAGGTGCTGTACTGCTGCCTCACCCGCGCTTGGCGGCGGCGGAGGTGCGGTGAGCGAGAACGTAGGCGCACGTTGCGGGTGCTGTGATACGAGTACGAGCAGCCTGCGGAGCACGAATTTAGCGTAAGGGTTTCGTGAATCAGGTGAGCACGTACATTTGCTGTAGGCGCGGCTGCTGGAGGACCGGGTTCTCAGCCTCTTCTTTAGGAAGCGTAAGGCGCGCATACAGTCGCGGGAAGAGTGGAAGAATGATTCGGTCACGGAAAGACTGGAGCGCCACTGTACGTACATCGATCTGGGGCGTGGACTGAAGCATCAAGGACGAGATCGAGCCCTTGCCGTTCTGCGATGTCACTGGTGAGTTTGCTTTGTGCGCCTTTGGCATACGGTACAGTGATAGCAGTAATGGGTCTGTCTGCAGCGGCAGCAGTGCCTGGTCGAATATGTGAGTATGCAGTCTACAGCACTGGGACAGACTTGGACTCACGCCTTCAACGTATGGCAGGATCTGGTCCCAGAAGAAACCCCAGAGCTCTACTATCCTTGCTACCAACTTCTCGTCCTCTATGCCCGACAACTTCGCGTTCAGCGTTACCATACCTGATGCAAGTAACTCTGATGTATCATGCTCCAGTGTAGTGAGTGCCTTGGATGGCGACGCGGACACGACAATTTGGACGTGGCGCTTCACAAGCTGATTCAGGTCCTCACTGCACTACATTCAGTTACCGGAACACCAAACAATCGAGTGCACTCACAGTGGAACTCGCAGTGGCTCGCCGTTGAAAAGCGGAAGGATATGGACATGGAGCGAAGCCCACGGATTTTCGCCGGACGAACCTGACGACATACTCGATCCGGCGGATGGAGCCATGCCAAGGGAAACCGTGGACTGTGCAGCAGAGAGAGCAGGAGCAAGGGATGGGAGGTGTGCGAGGTTGCCCAGTCGATGCATCTCACGGGAGACGAGCTTCGAATCGTATGTCCGCGACGAGGACGCCTAAGGAAGAACGCTTATGTCAACGGCTTCGCCGGGTAGGACCGAGTGATGTGTACCGCGTACCTTCGTCGGGGATATGTGGCCCTTGACCTGCGCGCCGGATGTCGCGGTCATCGGTGTCGGTGAAGGGGAAGGCTCACGGGGAATGGTGCCGAGAGTGGACTCTGCGCGAGAATGGGAGCGCACTGGAAGAAACTGGGAAGGGATGGGCGAGGAACGCTGGATTAAAGCTGAGCTCCCTGAAGCGGCAGACAATAGCAATTCTGGGAGAAAGGCAAGTCTTTTGGGGGGAGTGTCAGCGCTCGGTGGGACAGCATCACTGCTGGGGGCAGTGCCCGCGGGCGTGCTATTTCCACCGCCGCCCTGCAGCAATCCTCCCTGTCGCGGTGTCGCATCGCTCTGGCTAGATGAGCGCCGCCGTTCTGCATGCGCCTGCATGAGGACACTGCTGTCCTGCGATGAACGCCGGAATCGCGCAGTTGACATGAACGAGTTCTCCATCATCGCAGGCTGTGCAGCGAGGAGGAAATGTCACAAGACTGAGAAATCGCCAGCTCGTTAAGATACTCCCAGCGCTCTGCTCCGAACCGTTGTCGTCGTTGACAGTATCGAACAAGGGGAGATAGAAATACGCGGTCGACCATGACGAAAACGATGACCGGCCGAGATGACATTCAAGGGGGTTTCCGGCCAATTATGGCCTCTGAGCAATGTAACTCCAAAAAAGGCATATTTAGGGAATTTATTCCGAGTTATCTCGGAAATGCTGATTTTCCTCCCCAATTCCGGATGTTTGGCAGAGCTCGACGATGTCTTCGTCTCCTTGCCCCGAGTCACCGTGTCTATACTCGCCAGGAAGGCAGGGATTTTACCGTTCTCGCCGTAGAGTCATCCGCCGATGACACTTGCGCCGCAATTGTCACCTCGGACCGCCAGATTCTCTCTAATGTGGTTGTGAGGCAGGATTCTTTGTGAGCACGTCCAGTATCGCGAGTTAGGGTGTTTAGGACTGAGTCTTGAACATCTAGTCATGCACCATATGGCGGGATACACCCCTATGTTGCCATTGAGGCGCATCAATTGAACATGGTATACGGCATCAGACTTACAACAGAGAAGTGTTGGAATGCTCATACGATTCCCTTCAGCCAGGTGCGGTACAACAAGCATTGGCGGAAGCAAACATGGCAGTCACTGGCGTGGACGGCATTGCCTTCACCCGCGGACCCGGTACGCTCCCGTTCTGCAATTCTCCCTTTGACTAAGGACTGTAGGTATCGGTGGTTGTCTCAGCGTCGGCTCCAATGCCGCTAAGACCCTTGCTGCCGCACTGAACAAACCGCTAGTGGGAGTTCATCATATGGTGCGCCTGGCTTCCGTCGCGTCAAAAACTTACCTAACAGCTCCCAGCAAGCACACGCCCTGACGCCCTTCCTGACGACTCCCCTTGAGTCACTCCCAGAATACCCCTTCCTCACGCTCCTCGTGTCTGGCGGACATACGCTCCTGCTCCTCGCGACAACTCCGACCACGTTCCACACCCTCGCGACAGCGCTGGACGAGAGCATCGGCCGCGCGTTCGACAAGGTCTCGCGCATGCTTAAGCTGCAGTGGTCCGCGCTCGGGCCCGGGGCCGCTCTGGAACAGTTCTGCTTGGAAACTCCGGATCCCGACGCGGATGCTGGGGAGGCGATTCCGGACATCCCGCGACCTATGCCTGGCAGGCTGGCGTTCTCATACACCGGCCTGCACTCGACGGTGGAGCGGTACCTGCACTCTCGCGGTGGCACGGTGGGCGCGCCAACCCGGTTGGCACTGGCACGTGCGTTCCAGGAGGCAGCGGTGGGCCAGCTCGAGGACAAGCTCGCGCTAGGGCTTGAGCAGTGTCGAAGGCAGGGTGTGGATATACGCCACGTCGTCGTGAGCGGGGGTGTCGCGAGCAATGCGTTTCTGCGAGAAAGGTCAGTAGCTGCCCTATCTCTTCGCATTGCACATTCTAATTTGTATGTGGAGATTGCGCATGTGCTTGGACGCCGCTAGCTCTGATGTGCCTATCTCACTGATGTTTCCCCCACCGTCACTGTGCACTGGTGCGTTCTGCACTTTTGCATATCTACTCGCATTGCTGACCTGCTTGGTGTGCAGACAACGCAGTAATGATTGCCTGGGCATCCATGGACCGGTTTCTCGCAGGCGATACAGACGCATATTCGGTTGCGCTACGGGTGAAGTGGCCTATCGAGGAGTTGGCTATGTCCGCGTCTCCGCCTGGCACAGCGAACGACCAACAGTCAAAGTAGCAAACAAAAGTATAATATGGTATTTTCGGCGTATGTCCGCTTGGCACCTATAAGCTAGCTTAATCTGACGAATCACAGCGCAGAGTCTGCACAATTGAGTTATCGCCGTGTCCAGCAGCAGATCTGGGGTTGTCATTGCGCACGCGTGAGTCTGGGCAGGCCGCCTCGGCGTACTATGATATCATCGCGGAGGCCCGTGTCAACACTTTATGCTGCCACCTGGAGTCCTCGGAGGATTATTTCTGCAGATAGGAGATAGCGATCCTACTCAACGACGGGGAGATCAAGGCTTCTCTCGCGTACCATTATTTCGCTTGTCGTGCGAATCGCGAGTGGTGCGCGTTGAGCACGGCATGACTGGATGTAGGCCAACCTTGCTTTGATGTCTGCTATTTGCAGGGCGACAGCTCAACCTGTCGCAAGCGTCCAGCATAAAAATACATGAATTATGGATCATACAGTCAGGTAAAGCACGTGGCAACGCCACCTAGTGCACGATGATACAGGGTCCTCTGAAGCACCAAATAGACAAAACTGAACTACGCCGATTCGGGCGAGCCTTCCCGCTGCGACTCGCTCACCAGAATGCTGTACGAGAGCCTGCGTGGTCCGCGCTCTCGGATAATGCCCCACTGCACCCACCAAGTGTCCGCGTCGTCCTCGGGATCATATCCGTAAATCGACTCCATGGCCTGCGGAGAGATCAGTAAAGGAGATCGAAGCTGAGAATACACGACCGACCTCCTGCATCACAGTGTACTTGTCCTCCCGTGCTCGCGTCAACAATGAATCCGCCTTGTCCTTGGACAACTGCTTCTGGTGCAGAGCCTCTTCAACGCCTGGAGGCATTGAGAGCGCAAATGGGTTCGTGCTCGCGATCTTGAGCACGTTGTTCAGGCGGTTCTGACGTATCTCCTGCAGTGCAGAGAGGAAGACCGGTATTTGGTCCTTGCGCGATAAATTGCGGAAGAGCCGACTTAGGACGAACCCATCGCCCGTCGCGAGGGTCATTGCGTACTGGGACCCTGGCTGGTCAACGTCAGCAGCGCGTCAGGGACTGTGCCGCAATAGTGACTTACCAGGATGGGGTGTGCAGCCTCCCCGATGACCAGCAGAGGGCCATCTGGGTGAACCCAATTTTCAAGATGTGGTCGCTCGACCACCGGAACACAGATCACGACGGAGGCGGCTTTCGCAATCTTCATCAACCTGGACCAGTATATCAGACCGAAATACGAGTCGCATAGTATCGGATGACCCACCGCGGTTCACAGTCCACCAGTGCGCGTTCCAGGTTCGCTCGTCCGACTTCCGATATGGTTGCGTCCGAATCAGGTTCTCCGGGTGCCCATAGGTGGAGGGAATATTGATTTTCGCCCTGACTTCATTGCTCGGATCAACCTCATCCCGCAATTCGGCCAGAAGACATGCGGGACACATACGATTGCAAAACCCATCGCGCCGTGGTCCGCACCTACCCACACAGTATGGTACTGAACGACGAATGCAGGTTAGTAGAGTGCTGCCAGATCCGGTATCGTCGTCACTCACTGCCTGCTCGTAGAGGTCTACTAAGTCAGGATCTTCACGCATTTTTGCCTCCTCTATAACAACACTTGGAAGACCAGTTCATGAACTTTATGCGAATCTGACTGCTGCGAATATACGTACTTGAACATCATCCTGTTGAGGAATTCTTTGTGCTCTTTGTCACCGATAATCATCGCGCGAGACAGACCCGAAGTACCATCCGCGCCAATGACCACATCGCCCTCGATGACCTCTCCGGATATCAACCTGACAAACGGCCTCTCCTTCCGAACAGTGATCTCCACAACTTTCGCGTTAGAACGGATGGTGGCCCCGTTCTGGCGCGCAAAATGGACCAGCAACTTTCGCAAATTCGCATACTCGGAGGGGATCAGGCTTTTCGTACGGGGAATGAAGTGGACACACGCGCACATGCATGGAGAGAAATTCGCCGCCAGTCTCTTCCACCATCTCCTTTTCCAGATGTGCACCGAGGAGGTTCTGGCCCGTCTCGTCTAGCCAAACAAGGGCGTTTTAGTGTTGTCTGTCGAAGGGTAACAATCAACCACGCACAGCTCATGAAGGTTGAATGCCTGGAGGCAACGCTGAACTCCTTCAACTGCTTCCCCATTCCCCAACGGTAGTAAACCTTGGAATTGTTGAACGGTACCTTGCAACCCCCTGCAAGTGCCGTCTGCTCGCGAATATATCAGCCCAATACTACCGAGAAGATATATTCGTTTACCACTTCCATGTCACCGCCCTCATTCACTAGGGTTACCCGATGACCGATTCGGGCGAGTCCAAGGGCTGTCGTAAGGCCGGAAATACTTCCTCCAACAATAACGAACTCGATGGCCAAGAAGTCAGGGGGGGTATGCTGGAACAGTGTTAGAACATCGAGCAGAGAGAAGAGGAGAACACACCATGGTCAGGACATGAGATGGAGCCGACATGAAAAATCAAGAGCACGCCCGCGGGTTAGTATAAGTACAGGAGGAGTGTTCCACTACCCATAAGCCCCAAAACGCCTCGGATGATCGAAACCATAGGTATCAATAGACGCAAGGTACGCCCTAACGCCCCTCTCCCGCAATCTCAGCTGCTCACCTAATTTTTGAGCCTTTAACCACATCTTGCTCATCCGCTCCACCATGGGAAACGGCGGGATGACTCGGAATATCCTGTGCTGGGCAGTGCGGATGCGGAAAATTGTCTCCCCCTTTCCTCAGCTCTACTTTCGTCATTACAATTCCTCGTGATTATGGATCGATGGCGTCACGAGGATTCGACGTCCTAATCTGTCTCTGGCGTTCTCGTAGTCGGCAGGATCCGGAGTCGACGATACGTATATATTCTTTATCGGCTTTTCTGACACTTAAATCGGTCTGCCCAGTAATCTGTATGTTCAACCAGTGCGGTGTCGAGGAACCGTCCCTTTTGTGCTTCAAACCGTGATATGATTGTCTCAGAGGTCTGATCAGTGAACAATATTGCTTCTGACTCTTGAGCATACTACAGTAGACCGCCGTCATCATGAGTGCCTGGAGGCTGCAATATTACAGCTGTTTGCACAATTCGAATGGCCGTCATACGGTGGCGCGTCTTGCTCGGAGAGTCCAATTCCAACGCAAGGGCCTCAGTTTGCAGGACAGGTGGCGATATATTGTCACTAGTAGTTCATAGTCCCCCGAAGGCAGATGACGAATTCAATGCGACAGTAACGCACGTACGAGTTCTGCACCCCAACGTCAACCCTCGCACAAGTACTAGGACCAACACCACGACAACACCACTACTTTTTCGTGCTACTAACAGTGGTCGTAACAAACACTGCTAACACAGAGTACGCAGTACCCGTTCACACGTTTTGCGAGCCGCCATAAGGGTCAAATTGAAATACGGTGACCAAGGTACATATCTCCACAAGCAGGTGTCAATCTCTGCTGGGTGAGAATCCACATTGCAAAAGTTGAAGGTGTAGTACATTGGCAGTACTTGTATTGCCAGCCTGAGAAAACTGGCGTTCCTGATTGTCGGTCAACACACTCCCCTCGCTCTCTTACGTCTGAGGGTACGTCCCGTGGGCTTAGAGACAACATAAGAGACTGGCAGCGAGGATCCCAATTTGCTGTAGTCCCTACCTCGGCTGCAGCTGTGTGCAAGTATCTGACCGCCCTTGCAGGAAATACTTCTAGACAATAACATCGACACACGATTGACCATAGATAGTACATACATGAATGTAACTTGAATAGACAGGACAAACCACCATCCAAAGCCACTTACGTGGTAATAATATCTCTTGAAATCTTTGAGATGTTGAGCTAGGTGGGTGCACGACTACTTCAAATGAGGAGATTCAAGGCTGCCTTGACGAACTCACTGCGGTGTCGGACGAGACGACTCTGGAAGCACGCTCCAGGGGTAAACCCCACTTCACCCACCAGTTTTCCACCTCATCTTCAGGATCAAAGCCGTGGATATTCAAAAAAGCCTGTCCGATAACTCAGTCGGATACCATGGCATGTACAGAAACAGTACACACCTCCTGCAGTAGCACCCATTTGTCTGCAGGGGGCTCCTCCGTCTCAGTCTCATCCTTGGACTTGGGTTTCACCTCTGGCATTGTGAGGGCAAAGGGATTTGTACTAGCGATCTGCATGACGTCCTTTAGGCGTTGTTGACGGACCTCCTGTACCGCGGAGAGGAAAGTCGTAATCTGATCTCTGCGAGTTAGATGCTGAAACAAGCGGCCCAGCGCCATTCCGTCACACGCTGCCACGACTAGCGTGTATAACGATCCTGCCTGAACGGGATGAGTAGCTAGTCTCAAGTGCAAAGAGTCAATAACTCACGAGGAGATGATGTGCACCCTCACCGAGGACTAACAGCCGACCTTGCGGGTCTATCCACTCATCTAGGTGAGGTCGTTCTGTCATGGGTATACGAACCACCTTCATCGCCAACTTTGCTAGCCGGAGCAACCTGCACCAATCTCGTGAGATGGGCATATGTCGTGTGAACAGGTAAGGTCGAACCCTGGTACGCAACCCTCCAGTGCACTCTCTAGCCTTTCGACTCCTACTTCCACTCTCTCACTTGCATTTGGCTCCCCGGGAGCCCATACGTGAAGAGAGTAAAGATTTTGACCCTAATATTCTTTGCATTGATCTCCGATCTTTAACGAAACCTGAAGGACACTTACGATCGGGAAACCCATCGCACCACGATCTGTACCCCACCATGCAGTCATCTGGATCTACAATGTACAGGAAAGTGGTAAGATTCTGAGATCGACTGAGAATGTTCGTCCAACCAACCTTCCGTGTGAGTTCTCGTGTTTCATCGTCCATTTGCGATATTGGGATCACGGAGCTTCGGAAGACAACAGTCAGCGATTTTCCCGCAACAGGTTGAACAGCTACCCACTTGTACATCATTCTCCCCAAATATTCCTCGTGGTCTCTATCGCCGAGGATGACCGAACGGCAGAGACCCGAGGCACCATCCGCTCCAATGATCGCATCGGCCTCCAAAACTTCTCCAGACGCGAGAGTTACCGACGGCCTCTCCGGATGAGCATTGATCGAGAGCACTTTCGTATTCAGCTTGATGGTAACACCATTTTCTTCCGCAGCCTCGAATAGTATTCTCCGCAAATCGCCAAACTGGGCGCACAACAGAACGAGGTTACGTGTGGGTTGGGTGTGTAGGGGAGAAGGACGCACATGCATACAGATGAATTCGCCGCCAAGCTGTTCCACTACTTCCTCTTCCAGCACGTGCCCTCCCTGGAACCCACCCGTCTCATCTAGGGCAGTGAAAGACAAGATGTAAGCACAACTGAGAGCAGAAAAATTGACTACGCACAGGACACGAACTCTGCTCCTCTCACCACGAGGCCAGCTTCCATCAAGCGCTTTCCCATTCCCCATCGGAAGAAAATCTTAGTGAGGTTAGTAGGGACTCGACATCCCCCTGAAAGTGGTGTCTGGATACAAACGTTTGAGCGCAGTGCCAGGTAGAGGTGTTAACCTTCCTTACCTGCTCTTTGGTAGCCTGTTGTTCCAACAGCGTTACGCGATGGCCAGCACGGCTGAGCCCGATCGCAGAGCAAAGGCCAGCAATACCTCCGCCAACAACTACAAATTCAATAGCAAGAAGATCAGAAGCGCTCTGTAGCCGTGTGAGTGTGCCATTTTAACGCAAACGGAGCAAGGAAGGACGCACCATGGTATGCAGAAGTAAGATGAACAGGAGGGTATCACCAAACTCTGAGTCGTGTGTTGATTTAAGGAGCGGAACGTTCCACACATCCTTCCACGCAAGCGGGAATCACCGCCACCTCCACGATGAAATTTAGCGAGGTGCGATCTATATCTCCCTGAATTGGCTTATCTAAATGCGAGTGGCAGTACGGTACTGAATAACATTGTACGTAAACGTTGGGACACATGTGCTGAGCAGTAATGACAATATTCAAGAATGAAGAGTGACCACACTTCGGCCATATCTTCGCACGAGTTTTTAAATCCAGGCGCGCTGCAAAACAGAGGCTGGGTGGCAACTGGTGGACGGAGAGAACGAGTCAGTGCCTGCCAAAACTTGCAAGTCAGTACTCGTCGATTCGATCGTACCGCTTGGACTCAATGCAGATCTCATCTTCTCTTCCACTAAGTGTATCTGACAATGTTGTCGCCAACACCCGCCGACGCTCCGCCGCTTCCCAGTAAGTACAACGCCTAGTAAATTTCGGACTCCGTTGTAAAATGCTTCTCCTAATAAGGGATGCGAATACCCACTTCAGAACCCAATGAGCAGATCAGATCAGATACGCGAATGGGTCCCAGATCACCCAGCATTCAATTCCGAAGCGGATGTCCAAACCCTTCGTAGGGTGGTTGGGGTGACATTTTGAACGCGTCCATATCAGCACAAAACGGGCAAAGTATGGGTACTCACCATGGCTAGGGAGGCTAAACACGGTGTCTCACGCCTCCCGCGAATCATGGTGGCAGAATTAGACATAGTTCACTGCCTGCTGATGGTGTCAAAGTCCGCTGGTGCATGTTGGGTGCATGTGACTGATGTGAGCAGACAGGTGGCCTCAGTGAAGTTGCCAATTCGCTCAGCAAGTGAGCCGATGCACACCCGATGCACTAACGTTTGGTTGAACAGGTCGAAGTGATAAACGTTGTTCCTTCGCCCCAGGGCTGACCCTGCCACCTCACCTGGGAACAACCCAGAAAGAATAAAGCAGGCTTTAAGCAGCTAGCTCTCAAGGACTCGGGCACGCATGATGATGGGCCGAACTTCCTGCATCTTGTCATCATACCTTACAAATTTGTGAAGCGCTTGCGGGCTGAACGAAGCACAAGGTTTGCACAAGACAATTGTCGCTGAGAGAAGTCTGTTTGTACACACGAAATCACGGAGAACGAGGGGACCCGTGGAGTAAGTTGGGGTAGGTTCAGAAGAGAAAAAAGGGAATTAGCTTACAGCGCTTTGCATAATTGCGTGAAGCTCACCAAAACAAATTCATACGTCTTACTTATTGGGTTCGTCGAGGCCTGTCTAGTACATGTCCTAAGCCCACTGGGGCGAAGGCGGATATCATATAGTAAACATAGTAAACAAATCGCGTTGGCGGGACAAACAAAGCCTTAAACGGAAGCTCGTGATCGACTTCTACTACCATTCTAGAGAACCTAAGAACATCTTCGTTCTCGATACCAGAACCTCACAGTAGGAACCAACCGGGAGAAAGAAATATTATCGGAAGCTCTGAAAGGCGTCGGGAACGCCAGACCCGGCTCATAGAGGAGAGCCCCGAACCCCGCTCGGCCGGCAACCTCTCCACCTACCTGATATAGGTTTGTTTGCGCGGGCCAAATAGACGCGCGAGTTTCACGCAATTATGCAAAGAGATGTACGTAATATTCAGCTCCTCCGACTGCCTCGGAGTATCTGCTACTTCATTGATTACAGAGATGGCCCCCAAGCCAAACCCGCTACCTCTGAGCGACACGCTACGCGATCTTGCCTTACTCCGTGCTTCCGACCTCGATTTGTCGACAGTTCTGCCGCCATCTGCTATGACCAGTGCCTTGGCTGGAGGGGACGCAGCTATCCCCGACTCCGATGCAGCGAGCGGCAGCGTGAACGATGCGGTGAAGCGATCGTACGAGTTCGCACAGGAAGCGCGGATGGTCCTCCGGCTGCTGAACCGAGGGAAAGTGGAGAAGCAGGGAAGCAGGGTGGAGGATGTCAGGAGCAAGCTGGAGGACGTCTTGCAGGGATTGGATCCGACGGGGCGGTCCATCACACATTACGTGGCAAAGTAGACTGTGCGTATTAGACTATTTTGTGCGTAGACTATCATGCTCTGACTAACGTCGAACAGTTTTTCTCATGACAAAACCGATTTTTGTCTACGTAGTCGTGACGCTGCATCACCGCGACTGAAGGTATCCTGACACACGATATAGTCGCGTGGGTCATTTTTTCCCAGCCACGGAACTTCATGATCATGCGAGTCGTGACTGGACTGGTTCTGCAATGCATCATGGCAATTTTTTACATTGAGGTACGGACCCATGTCTTTCTTGGACGGACTGCATAACCTTTTCCATGTGTTCATCGCGGAAGGGTCTGTCGTTTCGGTGCTCACCTTGCACCTTGCGCGCTCGAACCATAATTCTACAGTGACTCACTGCAAAGTCGAAGCGCCGTCCCGCCGCCGACCTCTCCTATTGAGGAAAACTTCCGTCGAGTCGCTGCCAAGCATTGACGTCATGCGTGGCTCGACGCGTCGCGCCAGCGTATCGACTCCACGGATCCATGTCATGTGTCCGCGTCGCTGTGGTGGGCGGCGCAGCTTATAAGAAAAGGGTATTGGCCCTTCGACTCCCTACTCCCCAACTCCTAACTCCCAGTGCTCAACTCTACCAACCCACACCAACCAGTATCCATCAGAATGGCGTCCCACACAGGTATGCTTATTGTTCTGTAATTTTACTAACACGATTTATAAGCGCGGGATCTATAGAGAAGGACCCAGATCGTATCGCAGCGGGATTGAAGGCAGCGATGCATAATCCGAACGTCTCGGAAGAGGCTAAGGACCGCGCTGCAGAGCGCCTGCACGACATGAATGCCCCCCATGAAGTTGCAGGTACCACCGGCGTCGGCCAGGAGCGGAACCGCGTCCTCGGTGGCTACAAAGCGACACTGCACAGTATGTTTCGTTTCCGTACATTGCGTCGCTATTACCTCAGCTCAGTCCATTTTCAGACGAGCGCGCTTCAGACCAAGCGAAGCAGCACGCGCGCGAAGCCCTCGAGGCTGCTGGCTACACTGTCGAGAAGCAAGCTGGCGTCTCCGACGAAGAGCATCATATCCGCGTCATCGCTGGCTACAAGGCTGCCCTACAGAGTGAGTGTCTGCGTTTTGGTCTCTGTCCAAGTCGTCTGACTTGTAGTCGTTGCAGACCCTCGCGTATCCGAATCAGCCAAGGAGCATGCAAGGCAGTATTTGAAGGACCATTATGTTCAATTCTAATTTTGACCCCCGCGAAGGCGACAAGAAGAACGAACCGACTGTGTACTATATCTGGTGTATCATAGGTCTTGTATGTTATGTTTAGCTAATTTCTGCTCGGATCATTGAAGTTTTGAGTTTTGAGGTTCGATGCGCGATCGTCAGTAATTTGTCCTGATCATCACTGATTCGAAAGGGTAAAGCAGACCTGCTTTCGTCGCAAGAGAACTTTTCATGCGGCCACTTTAATAGCCTTGGTCTGCCGAATAGTCTGCGAAACCTGAAGAGCCAGTGAATATTCCGCAACACAATGCGCCAGAAGGGACGACTGACTGTCAAACCATACGATGCATATCCCAATCATTCGAAAGGTGTGCCAACGTCCTCGGGTTGTCACGCCTCATGGAGGCAGCACATACTGGAATCCCGCTCATGGTCTCTGGAGCAAAAAAGTCTATCGGAACCAAACCTTGCATCTCAGCAAATTCTAACCAGGATGTAGCGAAAACTCGCTTCAGGTCCTAGGTCCCTCCACCGCAGATCATTTGCAGGATCCGGGCCTGAGGCAAAGACCCACGCAGGCAGTACCAGACGAACGTATTTCTTTGCACCCGATCGATTTGACTGGGCGGTAATGCGAGAAGACGTAATCCCAGAATTCTGGGTGGTGAAAAAACACATACCAACGGTGCGAGACCAGGATCGGTTCTGACAGTGTTTTTTCAGGGAACCCGCCGGAAAACATGTTCTATGTTCTACACCCTACATCCTTGTCCTGGTGACTCGAACAAAGATCGAATTGTTCTGCTGAACGCATTCGGTGAGCCGCAGAAAACTCTGTGATCTGATGTAAACATGAAAAGGAAATAACCGCAGCAGCACAATTATCAAGACCTGGACCTCCCTTGTCGCAATCCGTCTGAGTCTGAGTGTTCGGCGCGCACGAAGCTGACCTCGGAGGCGGAAAGTAACTGCCTCAAAAAGGTCGCTGCTTCGAAAGCTCTGTGCGCACTCGTGAAATATCAAGATACAATAATTGTAGGACACGCACCGGCTACTGTGGTCCATAAAAGATCGCAGAGCTCCTCGACGCATTCGTGACGAACCCGTACACGGCGCTTCCGCGACCTGTCACAATAGCGTGACGAAGTTATGACTAGGACATTCTGTGTCTGCTTGAAACGTCCGCTTTTGACATTTCCGACCGTCCTCCGGATGAACTCTCTCTGGCAGCGGACGTACACATGATTTCTGTTGCCCGGTGTCTTGGTCCCGCTGTATGCTCAGGTTGTTTCCGAACTCATCAGGGTTGCACTACGCAATGTTAGAGCGCTCTCGTAACAAACAATCCACTCTATGAATGCCATGCCGCACCAGGATACTTGGATTTGCTAGGGATACTCATCAAACGACTTCATTCTGCTTGCGCTCAACGTGCCTCATCTCACGAGTCATCGATGCGGTAAATACTGCTGCAGACGATGACAGACAGCCGATCGGATGGATGTACATGCTTCTGCGTTCGCAACTGCCGGAAGCGCAAAAGCTTACCGGACCGCCATATGGCCATTATAAGAGGAGTACGGATCCATCTCCACAGCATAATTGCTTCTGCCAGCAGTCTCCCCCCCCCTTGTACAGTGCATCTGAGCTTCCACCGTTTGTTCATCTGCCACGATGTTGTTCCAATTACTCTTATCTCTTTCTCTGACCTGCACTATGCTTTCGTTGCCTGTCCTCAATGAGCATCAGACCTCCAGTGGTCCGTGCGTTGGTCTCGGGTTCGCCGCATTCGATATCGCATACAACTTCACTCTTGCGACGTACAACCTCACGGACGGTATTGCGTCACCCGGCGACACCCCGGCAAGGCTCACAATGGTGACTTTCGAGGAATCGCCCCCGGTAACCATCGGGGCACTCACAGTAAGCATTCACCGGATTTCCATAACGACAAAATCTAATGAATCTAATGTATATCGTGCAGCCGTACGCTTCGTACCCTCAGACTCTCTTCCGGAACTTCTCGATGATCAATGGCACTCTGATTCCGACTGGTGCTACCGGTTTGACTGCATCCAACTTTGATGTGTATGCCGGCTCCGCACTGCTCTTCAAGTACTCCCAGGTTCCCGAGGAAGTCGATCCTGGTGCGCAAATATACTGTGCTATGGTAAGTATTCATACTTGCTATCTCTATTTTTGTCGCTGATGTTAATTACTACGCGGCAGGCTAATACCGATCCCGCCGGTGGAGGCATCCCTTACCCCGTCCTCGCTGTGAACGGTGACCTGAACGGCTTCTCGCTGTGTCTCACTGATGACAATGGCGCGGGGCACTACAATGTAGTGTACCAGGCGCAAGAGGGCAACGAGCATTATGATTACAGCACCTGCTACCCCGTTTCTATCAATCTGCTTGGCTTGTTCTGATGTACCACATTGGTAAACTGCAAAGGCATTGGTCCGCTATTTTGCCAAAAACATTCAAGGACTTCATGTTTCGTGTTGTGATCCATCTTCCCGGCTTATAATGTATTTGCACTTTTAACTTGCCAAATATCAATCACGAAATTCCTTGACTTCTGCTTCTTCTAGGTGCGAGGCATCATATGCCAAACTGTGGTCAAACCCTTCTTCAGGTCTGCATGAACAACGTTCCACCATCGAAACAACAAGGGAGCCAAATTGAATATAATATCCGGTCTTTTGTTCCATTCCTCTTGCTGAAAACCAATAGTACTTACTGTCTCAGCATTTGTCACAGTGGCGCGCTTGACACACGCAGTGTGATGGGGCTTAACGTGCGACATGTGACATCCGTGTCTTTACTTTGCCGCTCAGCCAACGCTGAGCCAACGCCAGCTCTCAGCGCAAGCTCGAGTCGAGTCTCTTCGACTATGGAAGACGGCTGTTCTATGTTCGCTTGGGATCAACCCAAAACACGATGCATCCGCAATTTCGGCTTCAAGGGGCCTGCATGGTATCTGTCATATCACCCGAATGGCTCACGGTCTTTGATGCTTTGATTCCGCTGTGTGCTCAGCCCGAGGGTCTCTCTCCGAGATCACTGAGAGCCGGTCGGTACTGCGGCAGCTCCGACGTCTTCGTGGGTTCCATGCAGAGGTGTTTTACCCGAGGTCGGAAATTCTGCAACCGCGTATCTCCCGTTGGAGTTTTCGGTCCTAGGACGACTCAGGTTCTTCCATACTGGACTCTGCCAGTATTGGCTTGGTCCAAGTACTGTGATGCTGCGGGTGATGACTGGTACTGCATCCTTGATGTATGGGACTCTCGCATCGGCCTCTTCCCTTGTTTTCCGATGTCAGTAGGTCAAGGCCGATGGTTCGCCTTTCGCATCAGCTTCAAAATTTTAAGTCTTGGGCCTCGAACGTCGTTTTTTGTCCAAGAGCGCTCGTGTACGCCGTGAAGCTTAGACCCTCCACATATCTCACTGGCAGGGGTCAGATCTCGTCCCACGAACCTTACTCATCCAGTTCTGGCTTCAATATTGCCGTGCATCATCATCGTGTGTCTTGACCATCGCATCTTTGGATTGTTCGGTCTACTCGGGTCCCACTCACATCTATGTGAGATATCTCTATGTCAAGGTTACCTTGACCACGTAATTTTGGGTGAGTCTGTCTTGGTCATGATTGTCGAGACGACCTTGTTACTGCTTCGGCCGGGCTTGTGAGTGCTCGCCGAACCCCCAGCGGATCCTTTTAAGTATGGTGTGGTTCCGCCTCCAAACTTTCCAGTCCTGACTGCGGCTAGGACAACGTCCCAGTACATATCGCTTTAGCGATTTCACCCTTACACGATGTTGTTCCAGCATATCATTCCTCTGGCGTTCGCCACTACTGTGTTCTCCACGCCCGCGCTCCTCGGGCGTCAGACCAACTACCCATGCGATGGCCTTGGCAGCGCGGCGTTGGAGACGGCATACGACTTCACCCTCGCAATTTATAACGTCACAAACGGGGCCGTGTCGTCCAGCGGTGCCCCTGCAGCATTAACTGTGGTGACATTCTCGGAAGAGGATAACAACGGTGCGGTTGTGGAGACCAACGGAGGGCTTACGGTGTGTCTCTCAAACCCACTTTGCAATAAATCTGGCATAACTGACTGTTGTGCTGGTGCACAGACATACGCTTCGTACCCGAACACCATCTTCCCAGGTTTCTCTCTCATCAACGGCACTCTGATACCCTCAGGCTTGAACGGTGTGACGGCGTCCGACTTCTGGGTGTATGCGGGCTCCGTCGTGTTGTTCGGGTGGAGCGAGCAGCCTGACTTGGTCGAACCTGGCGCTCCCATATACTGTGCTGTGGTAAGCATCCCGTTGAATTTCTTTGTCCCACAGGATGCTTAAAGATGTCACGTCAGCCCAACGCTGTATCCGAAGTTCCGTACCCAGTGCTCGCCGTGAATGCCGACCCGAGCAGCTTCTCTATGTGCCTCACTACGGATAGCGGTGCAGAATACTATAACATTGTGTATAGTGCAGAAGGAGGCAGCAAATACTACAACTACGATACTTGCTACCCTGTCACCGTGGTATTACAAGGTCTGTCGGAATCGTAGTAGATTAGCATGACCGAATTGTCTACATTGTGAACGGCCTCTTTGATAGCTTGTATATATACAGCTTTCGACCTTCAAAGGTACGCGCTCGCAGATAACACTTCAAGCAAGAGAGCCTTCGTGGCGTCGATCAAAGCGGCGAGATCGATAAGATAACCACGTGGTGATTGTTGAGCGCTTGTGCCAGTGCGTCGAGCCTTCCTACGGCCTCCTCTCCGGCTTTCCACCGCACCAACACACTAGTCGGTCCTTCATACACAACCTCCACCGGACACAGCTCGTGGTGTGCCCTGTTTATTTCTCGCTCTTCTTGTCTTTAGGCTGACAACGAATGTCACAAGTTCGGTTCATTTGAGCGCGGTGCTCGAGCTACATCTACTAGTACGGAACCGTAGTACGCGTCAGAACACAAAGTAAACCAAACACACTCTTCGGATACTTGGCAGCTTAACGAGGTGCGCATATCTAACGTTCGGAGGTAGCTCTCAAGTCTGACGGATATCACCTTCACCGCGCCCAGGTGAACAGGCACAACAAGCGCCTGCTACAACACATACCCTCTCCTATAAACTGTAACATACCTATTCTATATACACATACACATCCATGGCAACTTCTCTCGTCCGTCGCAAACCATCTACCACCTATAGGTCACCGAGTGTACAAGATCTTCCCATCCACCGTAAGTGGCACGACTCGGTCATCCTGCCTTGCTAACGCGTTGATAGAAGCGATACACACTTCCGGGCCATCTGAACAGAAGTCTATGCCACCTCCGCCCCTGTATTCACACAGTATCATCAACCCGCAACCTGTCCAGGTCAGACCTCCCAGAACCTTAACTTCCCCAAAGAGGTTCCGTAAAGGACCTCCACTCCCATTATACCACCCTTTGGGACATCTCGCGCTCTCACTCCCTGAACTTGATCCGGCTGCATTTGGCCTCCCAAGCTCGCTCACGATCGACGACGGCGAGCTAGCGAACGACGCGGGCCGGCGCGCGTCCTCACGTACGCGGCGACCGGCTCCGAAGGTGCGCGACCGTGAAGGTGGAGGGGACGACAACGATTCCGTTACTTCGCAAGCAAACGCGCTCCAGAACGTCGCTGCAGAGCAGGCGGTACCTCGGGAGCGGAGCCCGCGCAAGAGGCGTGGGGGCGGAGGCTCGGGCGGAAAGCGCAAGAGAAAGGAGGTAGATGATGGGGATGGTGTGTACCCCCCTCCTGCCAAGCGCACGCGCAACCCACGCGGCACAGGCAACGCGACACCCTCTGTTACATCGCCCCTTGTGAACGGTGCGGTGGTCGCGGCGGATGCCGAAGGCAGTTCTGCCGGAGTTTCTCCCCCGATGGAGGGTGCAGAGACTGAAGAAGGACAAGCAGAGGCTCCTCCGGTGAGGAACACGCGTTCCAGACGTCCCAGAGCGGCAGCGAACCGGAGGAGACACTCAAGTGCAAGCGAGACCACTACTACTTCCGTCTCGGTCTCGATTGCCGCGAATGCCAGAGTTACTCGCAGTGGCAAGGCTGAGAACCGTACACCGAGTCAGGAAGCAGCCTTGGAGGCAAATAATGGCCTGCAGAAGAAAGAGGAGGAGGACGAGCAGCAAGCCGCGGCTGCCGCACCGCCGACCAAGACCACCTACGCTGCGAGCACATCGGAGGAGAAAGATCAGGATGTGAAGATGAAAGTGCCGCTAGTAGAAACTGTAGAGGCCTCGAAGGCGACCCAAATTGGAGAAGAGCGGGAGGAGGGTGAGCTGAGCGACGATCTGGATGGGAATCGGTGCGTCGCGAGGACATAGCTGGCTTTCACGCCGCTTGCACTCTTGATGGGGACTATCTCTATCCTGAATAACGGAAGTGTCTGTCTGTCATCGAATCCTCACAATCTTGTATCACTGTAATAGTACCAGTCTTCATGTTTTCGTAGCTTTCCTGTCCTCAGAATTTATTTGATGAGAATCTTGAGATCTCATCTCTGTTTCCCATAATCATGATATTTAGGCGCTTTCGCGCTCACTGACGACCACTACTAGGGCTTCAGCGGCTCCGTTAGGTGCGTTATGGGAGATGAGTTCCCAGTAAATTTGTTCAAATTTTACACAGTGGTCCGGCCAGCGATACCTTTTCATGCACACCAACTGAAGTAGGGTGACAACTCACAGAGCACGAGCGGTGCACTATGCCACTAGCAGTGCCATCTAAGTCGTGGTTTCAGTACCTCTTGCCATCGTTCAAGCTGGATGATACTAAGCATCACCTGGACGTGCTGCGTGTACTGTCAGTATTGACATGGTTTCTTTGTGCAATAGTCGTCCATATCACGTCTCTCTTCCCTCTCTTCGACTCGTCACCTCACGCAGCTCTTCCAGCCTCGAGTTCGTCATTGCTGCATTCACTAAGCCATCCGTTACTGCGTTGGGATGCCTTCCATTTTGGACACATCGCACAGCATGGCTATGTCTACGAGTATGAATGGGCGTTCTTCCCCGGAACACCCCTCCTCATGCGGGGCGCAGCAAGTGTGGTCCGTCTGTTTGAAGTCCGGAGCGCGTCGCCAGAAACTCCGGGCTGGGAGGATGTCCTGCTTGGTGGTGCACTTGCTGCTTGCTTGTGCAGTTCGACGACTACGCTGTATCGTCTTACTCTGCACCATTTTCGCTCGCCGTCGCTTGCCTTTCTTGCTGCTCTTCTCTCTCTGCTCCCAAGTAGTCCAGCCACTCTCCGCCTTGCAGGATACAGCGAGCCATTTTTTACGTATCTATCTTACAGAGGTGGGTGCCTGTACCGGTCCATTGCCTCGATGTCTGATCGAGTGGAGCCTAGGGATGCTATATTGCACTAGATCCCAGTGGTTCTTTGCAGCGTGTACTTTTGCGCTTGCAGGCATGTTCCGATCGAATGGTATTCTGTTGTCGGGTTTCATCCTCTGGGGCGTCCTTGTTGAGCCGTTTCTGACTACACGAAAGGTATGCTCTCATATGCCAATACTTCATATCACCTCTTCACACTTTTCCAGGTACCGTTCAAGAAGCTGGCTTACGCCGTAGCGCTCACCTCACTCACTGTAATGCCCTTCGTCTCTCATCAATACACCGCCTACCGCGCATTTTGCGGAGGCTCCGCCACACCTGCCCCCTGGTGCATTAGCGTCCCCCCATTGATATACTCCTATGTGCAGGCGAAGTACTGGAACGTCGCCTTCCTACGCTACTGGACTCCACAACAGCTGCCGAACTTTCTCATTTCCGCACCTATTCTCGCGCTTTTGTTTTCATACACGACCTTCTACATTCTTCACGCGCTCATTCCGCGCTTGCATTCACTCCTGCTAGGACGACCGTCCGGAAGATCCCTGCCTGCATCGCCCTTCCTCGCGTCTTCGCTTGCACCACACGCCATTCACGCCCTTCTGACTGCGCTTACCCTCCTGTTCACAGCTCACACCCAAATTGTGCTTCGGTTTGCCGCCACCATGCCGCTCACTTACTGGGCTGCAGCGTGGCTCGTCGTCGAGCATCCTCGGTGGGGCGCATGCTGGGTCAGCTGGAGCGTGGTATGGGGCGCTACAATGCTCGTCCTCTGGGGTGCATTCCTCCCACCTGCGTAAACCGCACGGCATGTGCTCTCAATGGTAGCGACGACGCAATCCTTGATTGGTTCCAGCAGTGTGTAACTAGCTGGCTGCACTGGCGAGCGGATCACACAGGCTGTACGCTTGATTTGTGGTGAGGAAGGGACGTTACCGTGCAGCGGCTGTGGGCGACTTCACCGTATGTAAATTTCCACCATGTGGAAAATTGGCATGGACGTTGCCCGCATGGATCTGGGCCGGACAAGCGATTACAGCCTTTATACTATCAAGGACAATGGCAATTGCCCAGCGTCAAAGGCACTTAAACCTCATGCCGATTAGGGATAAATTTCAGCTTTGTGTGTCTATGTCATAACCGTAATTCCTCTTGAAAAGGCGATAGGTACACGGTGCACGCAACTGGACGATGGTGCCTACTCCAACTACTCCTGAGTCCTAGCCCGATACTCACGATTCGAACCTTTACAACTCTACGGCTCAGATCTAGCTCATGTGCAGTACGCGTATCTTTAGCAGTTCTCTGACAAGACCGACCTCATGTCCCGCGAACTCCTCCTCAATTGCCACCTGGACGGTGAATATCCTTCCAGTCACTTTCAGATTCGTGTCGTAGACAGCAGCAACGTGGAAAGTCTGAAAGTGTCTATCACCAAGGAGTTATGCGACTCTGTCCACGATATTTCGACCCGGTACATCCGCGTGTGCAAGGTTACTATCCCTATCCCTCTGGGCGGCTGGTTCAGTGATGTCGTACAGGGGTTGCGTGTTGCGACTCGATTCACTCGAAACGGATCCGAACTTCCAAGTTTTGAGAGTTGCGCAAATTCTTTCCTCGTTTTCCCCTCCTCCTATGCATCTTCACATCATTGTGAAATTTATGATCAAGCCAGGTAGGTGCACTTGGGTGTAATGCACTGGGTCTTGTCTTATTATCATGCTTCAGTCCACCCCGAATTCGCGAAGATAGGCGACGCTATTCAATCGATTCGTAACATGACGGTCTTCATCGCCAGATATGGTCGGTGGGCAAGGTCCGACCTTAACATCTTTGATAATCACGTATCCTTCGCCTTCGATGCTGAACAGGAGCCTTCTTTTCCCCCTACTGCTGACCGATTTCCTAACTTCATAGTCGATTTTGCGAATGCGCTTCGGAGAAGAAGGTCGGTATCGAAACAAGCTAAGGCAGGTCGGTTCAGCCTGTTCTGATTGTAGTCATTTTTGCGCATGGTATCCTGAGTGGACGTTTGCAGGGTCTCAGCATACTGAAGCAGAATATGGGAGAAATGTTCTCTCACTATTTTGCAGAAGTTGATGGTGAAGGTGAAGCAGGCGCGACCGAGATCCGCACATACGTCTCCGCCATGCTGGATGGTGCCCCCCAACGCAGGCGTCGTCAAGAACAAGTCAACATCTTTCGCAAAGAGTCACTTTACTGTCCTCGTTGATACAGTGTTCATGGACCTGGAAGGCTACGACAAGTATGTGCACATTCTTTTAGTACTATAAACACCTGTCGCCATCGACAATCGTGCGAGGGTTCGACGACAGCAAGGCTGGAATACCGCAGATGGTCAGCTTGTTGGTGAAAAACAAATGCAAGATGTCCCTCAGTCGTGGGTATAACATAATCGAGGAGATGAACGTACTGGACCACAGTCAGTATTCAAGATGGGCGGCTACTGCAATCTGCCGCAGGATGAACGCGTAAGTATTCTTCAACTTTAGAGCTACGATTTGCTCCCGAGTTGATTATGGTATGAACTAGTATCTGCACATCGGCTATGCTGCCAAAGACTCTCGGCAGGAAGAATTTGTCTTGAAAGTTGTCTCGAAGACCAGGAAGGAGTTGACTATCATCCAATACTTGAACTCTCCGGCTCTTCTGCCAGACGCACGCAATCACACGATCCCGCTGCTCGAATCTTTGAACGTCAACGCGGACAAGTGCATCTTGATTATGCCCAGGTTTCTTCCGCTTTCGCGGCTGTCCGCCTGGACAACTCCTCACGAATGTATCCGGATCCTCATCCAAGTTGTCGAAGGTGTCAGCTTCCTCCACGAACAGAACATTGCCCACTTGGACATCAAAGACACCAACTTCGTTGTGGACATCGATACCGGCAGGGTCTATATCATTGACTATGGTCTAGCTCGTCGCATACAAGGACCAGAAGACGAGGTAGAAGGCTTCCGCGGCACAGAGGATTGGGTCGCGCCGGAAGTGAACGACAACTTGCCGTACAGCCCCCAAACTTGCAGATCTGTGGGAGGTGGGAGAGCTGCTCAGGCATACGCTTATTATTCGCCACAAAGCTCCTCCCGCTCGAAAGACGCATCTATTCGCATTGGCGCAACGTTTTCAGGATGATAATCCAGATGCCCGGCCGCTTCTGAAGGATGTACTTGAAGAACTGAAAGATGGTCTCGGTTCCGTTAGCACTCAAAACATCTCTAGTGCATAGTCGTGACGCTTACTAGACCGCCATAGTCGCTCGTATACCTCGGACACTCTGACTTAGATGTTTTCTTCCCGTTCATGTATCAAGATGTCTGTAGTAGCTCTAGCACCTTTTGATTCAGAGCAGAGGAGTTCCTCGGCACCGACGGATCTAATCTTATCAGCTCCTACCCCAAGCTCGTGATACCTGACAAGTCCGTTCGTCGTCACGGTCGCCGTCCACGTCCGCTCGGACGTCTACTACGACGTCGACCGTAGCAATGCGCCTGGCTACATCGTCATTCTGAACAGTGACGACCATGTTTAAAATCCCGCTATCTCCCTCGAGCGCGCCAGCGCCTCCGCTTACCGAATTTTTGAATACGCTTCCCTCACCGCTCACGGTCGTTCTCGTCGGCCTCGCGCCGTCTATCTCCAGAGTCCTCCGCTTCGCCCAAATTCTTAGCTGGAAGTCGTCATGGGAAGAGAGTTGGCTTGCTCTTGCTGTTCTCTGGTTTGTTTGTCTGTTGTCACAGGCAGTCTTGAGGTACGTCGTGTGCTAGGGATGGTCGCGTGCCGGTATTGACCATTGTACAGATATCTATTTCCCGTAGCTGTTGTACTCCTCCTAGTTCTCAGGCAACGGAGGCAGAAGTTATACCATGAGTCACCTCTGGTCTCAGAGGAGACGCTCCAAAATGCTGTCGCCGATCTCATAACTATCCGCACTCTCCTACCTTCCATACCGCCGCCCTCGTCCCAACCGCTCGTGGTGCTTCTACGTGTCATCGGGATTCTATATGTTCCATATCTACTGTTGACTTATTTCGTCCGCCTACGCGTCCTTTTTGCTCTCTGCGGCACCGTTCTCTTCACCTGGCGCGCCCGCTGGGCCACCCTAATCCGGCGCTCTCTGTGGCGCAGTGCCTACGTACGATGGTCCGCGTACTATGTCTGGTCCGTCCTCTCAGGCCAGCCCCTCCCTGCGAAGACCATTTCCCCCGATTCGCAGCTGAATGCGCAGTCACTCTCTTCGCAGGCGGTCCAGTCGGAGAACATCCTCCGCTTCCTCTTCACAGTGTACGAAAACCAGCGCTGGTGGATGGGACTGGACTGGACCGCCGCTCTGCTTCCCGGCGAGCGTCCCTCCTGGTGCTCAGTGTCGCAGCAGCCCCTCTCGCCCCCGAGCTCTTTCGCACTACCCGCGCCCACAACGGTGTACATGAGCGACGGGCGTGGCGGGCGCGTGAAGCGCAAAGCACGATGGGGATGGGAGGAGGCAGAATGGCGCGTGATGGTGCGATCAGAGGGCGGCGCGCTTGCCCGCGTCGAGCGGCCGCTCCCGAAGGAGAAGGAGGAGGGCACCGCGACTTCCGCAATCCTGCGCGCGGCGGGGAAGATGCGCGAGGGGAGCACGAATGGATCAAGCCCAGAGCGGCTCAGGGAGAAGGAAGGTGTGCCGCGGGATGGTCAGGACGAGGTAGCTGGGGAGGAGCCGCTGACGGATGAAGACGGGTGGATGTATGCGGACAATAAGTGGGAGAGCGGGAGTGGCAAGGGTGGCATGGGCAAGGTAAGGGTCCTTTGGTCCCGATCTAGCGCATAACTGAATGATGCTCTTGCAGTATACGCGCTACAGACGGTGGACCCGCATTGCCATACTCTACGAGACTGTGGAGCCGGCTGAGCCTGGTGAACTGGGAATCCGCATAGAAGAGAGCCCACATACGGCACGCCCAGATGTGGCATCGCCAAAGACACCGACTGTAGTCAAGCCAGAACCCGAGCACGAAGTGAAACTTGAGAGCAAGGACGAACGTCATGGCCCCGAGGAGGAAGACAAGTCGCGTCTCCGACGGCGGCTACAGGCGGCAGTCATGCATGCGTCGCACTCATAATCTGCTTCCGTGTCGCTGTGGATCGGTATATCTGAACCTGACCTGGTGACGATGTCTTGCGATGATGGAGAGTCTGATATGTGTAGGATTCACCCTTCAGGGAGATTAGTTCGACATCCAGTTTAATGCTTGTATGTATACGTAATTCGTCCAGCTCGCAGACAGCAGCATCGACTGCGAGTCGGTAATGCGGTTGTAATTCGAGCTATCAGACAGTTCATGCAGCCTGTAGTACATGTATGCTCACTGAGGATAATTTCTTCCTGAAGCAATTGGCATACACGTCTATGTGAGCATACTTCTACATTGGTATGGCGGGTATTGACATCCAGGTATTGTCTAGCTCAGTTCGTCGTCATCGAAGATAGCCGTCTTTGGGGCACCGTCTTCTCTGACGACACCTCTATACATGCCCGAGCAATTCAATGGCATCGCGACTGTAAACTCTTGTTAGTCCACAATTACCACAGCTCTAATCACACACTCACCATTGCCTTCATTGTCCAGAGAGATCACGCCACCCACACCACCATCGCGCCGAAGCTCCTCTACACAATGGCACGCCGCCGTTTCAAGAGACTCACCGAGATACCTCATACGTCGGCCAATAGTCGAAGCAGTCGCCAGGCGGATGAAATACTGCGCACCGAGCGTAAGCAGCCACTCAAAGCAAAAGGGCGTTAGCAGACACTTACATCACCGTCGCCCGTCCCGCTCACACCGAGCGCCACTGTAGCGCCCTTGCCCTGAACCTTCCTCCACGCACGCTGTGCCCAGCCCTCAATGCGCCATCCCTCAGCCCAGAACCCCGCACCCATGCTCGGCGTGTCACCAACGCGCCCTACAAGCTTGTTCGTGCGCCCACCGGTCGAAGTCACCGCAGCAATGCAGCCGCGCACGTCCAGTGCGACCGCGCCCACCGTCCCCGTGGGGAGGTGGTCCAGGTTCTGCGGCACGTCGGGGCCCTCGCTCGGGTACGGCAACGGCTCCTCGGGGAGCCCGAGGCCGCGCCGGTGCTCGCGCCAACGCTGCTCCGTAAAGAAGTAGCTGGGGTCGACCATTTGCACGCCCATCTTTTCGCCGAGCGTCTCCGTGGTGGTCCCGGAGAGCATCGTGTGCGGCGCAACGTCGGGCGCGAGGTAGAGCGCACGCGCGAGCTGGGAGGGGTAACGCGTGTGAGAGAGAAGCGTGAGCCCGACGCCGCGGCGCGTGGGAGGGATAGACGGGTGGGTTGAGGGCGGCGTGGAAAGCATAATAGAGGCCTCGAGCTCGTTCTGATAATGCAGTAGAGTGAGCCATATACATTGGTCTCAGTGTGACGACGCACTTTGCCATCGACGTTAAATACTGCCCCCTTTCCTGAATTAAAAAGCGGGCAATCTGCACCGCTTAGGGTCGGCTTCGATATAGATCTTGCGCCAGCTGAGGCATACCTTCCATGGAAGAAACCGCCGCTACAGCAGCATCCATCGCCTCGCCACCTGCGCTCAGGATCGCATACCCTGCAAGCAGTGCATTGCTCAACGCGGTTTTGTACTGTACCTGGAGCTCAGGCGTTGAGCTATGTCGTTCCATTGTGCCTAAGAGAATAACTCACAACTTAAGATCCCTTCGTTTGTCTGCTCGCGTGACACGCACCTGCACCGCCGTGGATGACAAGGGTATACTTGGCATTTCCGTGCACCATGGCTGGCTTCGACGGTAGGAGAGCCTGCTTTTCGTGCATTGATGTCCTGGGCGACATGGCGGTGGGAGCGGAACCGCACATTCATTGTTATCTCGGCATCGAGCCTTAAATAGCTCGGAGAGATAAACCACTTGTACGTGGACTGGCTCTTGATTTCTGGGGAAGAAGCACAAAAGTCAGATAAGACGGGTGCTCGAGAGGATCTGTACAGCTGCGACGACGGACCTCTCAACTGAACAGCTTTTCTTCCGCCTTGTCGCCATTTCGAAGGTGGCGTGAGTATTCGAATACTATGATTACGGCGGTCACACACAAGTTCTTCCCCGGACTCCCCCATCACGGCTCGTCACATCCTACTATCTTAACTTGCACGGTTGTATACGAAGTGAGCTGAAGGATATGATTCTGTGATTCTGTGCTAGCTGGTTTGGTATAGGCTCTCGCTTCGAGAACGCAACGTTTGATGTAAGTATCGGTACTAAGACCTAAGTCACTAGCACTAAAATTCGGAGATTGCGATCCTCTCATGGAACGCACAACTTGTCTTCGACTCCCACGTGCAAGTCCAGGGTATCCGAGTCTATGCCTTACTCCTAAAATGCAGGAATGAAGATGCACACTGTAGGGGTGGTTTCTGCCTCCAGGGTCAACGAGTCGAGGCGAACCATACAGGGCCGCCCCTGCCTCAAGCAGTATATCCTAATTTCCATCGCACGGTTGGTTTTGTTTATTCTCTCCCTTATTCAGCAATTCATGACCTGGGATCCTGAGAGATGACCGCTATTCCATTAAAAGCCGGTGTGTCTTATTCTTTGTCGTCACTCACCATGCCTCTCGCTCCAGTTGATAACCATGGTACACAGCTGTACTACGAAGACAGCGGGTCACCGACAGGCTCTGCAGACTATGCAACTCTAATTTTGATTCATGGCACGATTTTCCACGGCGGTACGTGATAACCCCCGTGTTAGACTTCCAGTGCTGGGCGTCCAAGATTTTGCAGTCCCCGGCTTGTCAGCTCGCTAACGTGTAGGCTGACTGTACACATACAGCCATATTCCGACGTATGTTTTCCTATGCTGCTGCCTACAATTTGCGCCTGGTCTTTGTCACTCTCCGCGATTATCCTGGCTCTACACCATTTTCTACCGCAGAACTTGATGTTTTGCATGGTACGGATGAAACTGCTCAAGCGACTTTTGTGCAAAATCGAGGGCTTGAAATCACCGCGTTTCTCTTGTGGTACATACAGAATCATTCTATTCCTCCGATGTGCATTGCGGATCATGTCAGCCAACGCTCTGTTGGGGGCTTATCTGTTCTTGCGTGGTCCTCGGGAAATATGCTCCCGCTCTCGATGCTCGCACATCTAGACAATTTGTCGGATGAAGACCAGAATTTGTTTAACGTGTACATACGCACTCTCGTGTTGTTCGGTGAGTGCCGAACCGTTGCCGTTGTCGTTGAGAATTGTATTTAACGTTCCCCCGTCTGTCCAGATGCCCCCTTCCAAGTGTTCGGCATAGCCTATCCCTCCCTAGAGGAGCTCTACAACCCCCTGCGTGATCATTCCATACCTGCAGAGAAAAAGGCAGAAAAATTCGCAGATTGGGTCTCTGGCTACTTCGCTCACTCGACCCAAATCCTGTCCTCGCTCTCATCGCTTTCTTTGCTCACCCGCGAAGAGCTCTTCTCCGGTCTCGCACAGACGCCCTTGTCAGATCCACCGCCGGAGCATCTGCCAACGATCGCGCGCATGTCCAGCGCCGAGATAGAGGGGACCGCCGATTACGCGGGTGCACCGCGTTCGCATGTACACCTTGTTGAAATCGCGCCTACAGTGTTTGCCACGAACCTGCGCGCCGCGCTCGGCGACGCGACAAGGTGGCCACACCTGCGCACCGTGATAGTGTGGTGTGATCAGAGCTTGAACGAAGTGGCGTTTGCTGCGTGGGAACTGGCGGGAATGCTCAAAAGGTGGTCAGATGTCAGGCGAAAGGTCGAGATCAAGCGGATGGTGGGAGCAAATCATTTTGTAAGTGCATACTTGGCTTCCTCGGATCGTCCAACGACATTTACCGTTGACTCAGCCCCACTGGGATCAACCGGAAGTCACCGTGAAGTTCCTTGCTGATATTATCTAGGTACCGAGCCTAATTTAACAGCTTAGGGATGGAGACAGCATCGTCCTAGATTATTGATGTAGACTCATTGAACAGTCTTAAAGTAGCATGGCACAGCCAGAGTGCGTGTTTTCAGTTTGACGATTGGTGGGCAGGTTTCCCGCAACATTGTGGCGTCACTTTCATTAAAGACAGCCCACGACGCTAGTGACTGCCGGGATATAAATGTCTGTGCTAACGTGCAAATCCCTCTATGCTCTCCGATGGCTTCCAGTTTTCATCACGTCAAAAAACCCTTCTGCTGTCCTGTCACGCCGCTGCTAGTATTCTGCAAATTGGGCTTTCTTGGCGATGTACTGTGCTCTCTCGCTCAGCCTTGCACCTTGCTCTTGTCGATCACATACTCGGCCTTGTCTTGATCTTGCCGTACAGCTGCCGGGACGGAAGAGTGTATGAAGGGCATGACGTGTCGGGAACAGCTCTTCTTTTGGATCATCCCCGGAATCGAACATTCCTTGCGTATTTGTCGCTTGGCAAGTTTGGTCCTGTATTTGTTCTAGATATACGACTTCCAGCACCTCAGCAAAATGCATTGTACCTCCCCACCATTCGCGATGGGAACCGCTTCACTCATGATCTCTCTTTCTTCTGCGCCCGCAAGTGACAAGGTTGCGGTCTGTCCGGACTGGCATCATTTAATGCATTCTCCTAGAGTCGGATGATCTCTCTTACTCGGCGTATGACAACGCCATCACCACAGGTATCAACGTGATAAGTGGTAGTTCTAGCGGTCTCAACTACAAGAGAAAGATGTGTCCGAATCTAAAATTAGCGCTATCTGATAAAATCTTTGTTCATAACCTGAATGTCACTTTGCCGGAGTGGTTAACGGGATCGCCTGCTACTCCTGTAGACAGCGGTTGTGCTTTGCACGCGTGTGTTCGAATCGCACAGGTGACGCTTTTTATTCTATGGGATGGCTTCGCCACCTTTCATCGCAGACGTAGTATTTGGCTAACCTAAATTATTTGTCATAACTTGGGACTGGGTCTCCCTTTGGGCAACATGTCATGCGTTCGCAGACGATTCGCCAACCGCGGCAGCTCTTGAAATGGACGACCGCCCCCTATTTCAGCAATTTCTTGTCCTCAGCCTCGTCGGCAAGCTTTCTGAGGTCCCTAAGCAGATGACGGGCACTAAAGGGAAACCGATGCCCCATGGTGCTGAGGCTTGCGTACAGTTGCATAAAGGATTCAGGGCACGGGAGTGCAGACTGGAAGTGATATTCACCTCGAGTCCAGCAACATCAGGGTATTCATCGTCGCACGATGTCCGCGATGCTCCCGACGGGCCCCATGAGCTTGACGCAGTGTAGCCTCGCGTGTTCTAGCGCGATGTACCTATCTAGGCCTTGGCGTAGGTGGAATCGGCTTTGGTGGTCGCCGGTATGGCGGTGGACTTTGCGGGTGTGGTGGCGGGCCTCATTGATACGGTAATAATGACGACTCTTGTGAGTGTCACTGTTGGTGTGGTCCTGCCTTCAGTGACTGAGTTTCTTTTGAGCAACGTCCTGGCTTTGAAAACACGATCGCTCGCCGATGGGGGACCCTACGCATGAGTGAAAACGGCTGACCTTGATTGTAGTCTAGGCGCCACTTGCAGAAGCTCTGTCAATGTTAGCACGCAACAGCTCAGTGAATATTTGTTCGCAAGCTGTTGGTTATGAGTCTGAGTGCGAGCAACGAGGGGCGAGTAATACCTGGAACCGTGCCTACAAACACTTTAGTTGCTCAGAGATGACGAACATGTTATTGTCCAAGGCGAAGCGCTGCGATTGTGTGGGGTAGAAGTAGAACGCAACGTTTACCAGATCCGTGAGAACAGTGAGGATGACTATGCCAGCTCACTTGAAAAACATAGAAAGTACCGGTGGCCGTCGTGATTGCCAGCCGTCTTTGTTGTGTAACAAATGACTAGAAGTGACTGAAGGGGGAGGGCGTCTCTCGTTCGTCCTGAGCAGACACCACCTTCGCAGCAGTTCAGACGGGGACCAGGGTCAAATACTCACAGGACCGCCGTCATAAGGGCGAAATGACTCCCTTGCTGTCAAGAGCACTGTTGCCGCCCCGGTACCGCTGTGGTCGACCTTCATTATGGTTCCCTCAAGGGTCCAAAAATCTCGACGACGCGAACAGGTCGATCTGAGCACGTTAAGTGAGCAGGGATATTATCAGCAAGTATGGATGCGGAATTGTGGAAACAGGGCGAGCTCAACAACTGGAACAGGTTCGGAGTGTTTCTCGTACTTGACACCGGGTCCCTTCTGCGGCAGGAGCCGCTCCCATGCCGAGACTCGATAGCATGGACCAGAATGTCTAGTACTTCAGCTCAGTCTTGCATAGCATATTGTATGCTCAAAACGCGTATCCGTTGAATATTGAGAGACGTGTTCCCAGGTAGGACTGGCAGTGGCGGCGCCCCGGGGGTGAGCGCTTGAGCCCGCACACGCTTGATCGACTTCAAGTTGGCCAGTATCCTCCCAGCGAGCCCTTCATCCACATGAGTGCCAATAAGTACGCCAATCTCCCAGATATTGTGAATCTATATCCTTGCATATCAATACCTTATAGTTCCCTGACGACCGACCGGATTCGTCCTCTAGGATACCGCCCCCGATGTGTACGAAACGGAGGACGTGTTCCCGTCGTCTAACGACAATGTATGTCGTGGTTTTACATATTGTTCACTCCAGTTTGGCTTAATTACTTCGTGTCGCAGAAAGGCGACTCCAGCGATGATGAGTTGAACGTGGCCGCTCGTTCGCATGGAAGAGGAAAGAATGCAGAAGCCTCGGGGAGGGAAGAGATCGATTCCAACAATCTTATGGAGATGGAGGAGGCCAGCAGAAAATTCAGGAAAGCCGAGAGAAGTACGTGTTATCTCCCTTGGAAGATTTGCACAATTAATGTAATTCTTTCTTGTCTGGTTCACTGGATGCGTGCCCAGAACAACATCGACCGCGGATACTGTATGCATATCCTCCCTCACCTACGTCGCCCACATCGGCGTCCGAGACACCAGCAATCCCGCTCTCTCAGCGGCTACGAGTCATTGAAGCGATGCTTGCCGAGGTGGAGACGGAGTTGGCCGACCCATCAAATCCATTGCTCAAGCAGGAGAAGGACGTCGAGCCTGGTGACCTGAACAGACGCATGGTGGATGCGAAGGGACGGCTGGAGAAGATAAGCAAGTTAAAGGAAGGCCGGGGAAAGTTGGTGAGCGTTGTTCTCGGAGAAGAAGAGAAGAAAGACAAGGACGAAGCCGACAAGGAGAAGGAACGAAGAAGTAAGCCCGACAGTGACGACGGCGTTATGGTAGAGGTTGAGGAGAAGGGTAAGACCCCCGACATCAAGGACATTTCTGAGATGGACCGCCGCGTCGGTGAACTGGAGAAGACCATGGGCTCTTCGACCGCTTCGTTGGATGAGGTGCAGTCTCAGCTCTTTGCTCAGTTCCGATTGAGTTTGACGGGGCATCGTGACGCGCCTATATAGCTGTCCCCACTGCCACTCCCGCTCCTGCCGCTGCTGACTCGTCTTAACTCCCTATTGACACTTCTCACGCAACCGCGTCATGTCGACGCTATCGCTCGCCGTATAAAACTCCTTCTCTCAGATTTCGACCGCCTCTCTAGCATAAGCGCCCAACAGCACGGCGGGCAGCGCCGCCAGTCTTCACACCCCCATGTTGGCGCAGCGTCCTCTCCGCATCCCAACACAGCACCTGCACCCACTGTGCCGGCGCCAAGCCCGCTCCCAGACCAACTCACTCCTATCCTCACGCGCCTCGCTCCCCTCCTCCCGCACATCCCCCATGTCCTTACGCGCCTCCGCACGCTGTCCGCCTTACACACGTCTGCGGCGTCGTTCCAGAGCACGCTCGAGGGCCTCGAGGAGGAGCAGCGCAGGAAGCACTCGGCGCTCGAGGAGCTGGAGCGTGCAGTGCAAGGAGTGGAGACCAGCATGAAGGACAACGAGAGCATGGTGAAGACGAATGTGAACGAGATAGAGGAAAGGGTGGAAAGTGTCGGACGGAGGATCGAGGAGCTGCATGTCAGCAGCTGATTGTAGTGACGATGTAGACACGTCACATACCCGCAACTGATGGTAAATCGTTTCGGCATTCAATGCATATTCGTTATAAGCCTCACCCAAATCTCTCTCTCGTTCTCAGGAGAAACGGGAAGGACAGGTAGACTACTCATAAGTCTCGCAACTCTCGTTGTGACCCTGATACGGACAATTGCACCTCCTCAATGTATTAACATAGAAATACCTTGTAAGTGATTTCCACCGCTCGTTTGGCTTTGTCTGTATGCATCGAATGCAGATTGCCATATATGGCAGGTGAGTAAGAACGATATGCAGTCTTGTCAAAAAATACGTGTCCCCCGCGTATCCGTCGTACATGGCACGCTGAAAATGCCAACACGACCAACATTACAACTTCTGCGCACTGCCCCTCGATGGTAAGCCTTGTACTTTTCTGGTGGCTTCAATGTTCCACGTGTATGTTCTGAGTACAATGTTTGACATACAGGGATATCAACGAGGCAATGACTGCTGCGACGTCCGCTACAAGTACTGCTATACCTCCGCACAACATTGTGTCATGCCCAAGAAGAGGATGACAAAGAGTATACAATGGAGCAAATACGAAGGACTGCGCTCTTCATGTCTCAGCTTATCAATATACAGGATGGTATGGCAACACTAGCTTAGGTGGTGGCGCAAGACCCGGAGGAAAAGCGACCAGTGTCTGCCCCCGACATGTCCGAAAACGCAGAAAACCCGCATAGTGCTCGTGCAGTTAGATGGAACGTGGTGCACAGGCAAAGTTGTCCGCCGAACGGTAAAGGCGTATTAGGTTCCGAGATCAGACTCAAGAAAGGCATCAAAGTCCGTAGATCCGATTCACGGAGATTACAAGGTCCGTCACAGCCGGCAGAAGTAGGATCCTTGGGGCGGCAGCTATCGCAACAGACAAGGCACTTGACAGCCGTGTGTAATGAGCTACTTGCGCGGGCCCGGCAAAATTACACAGTGTAAGAAAAGACATGTATGGTACCACGTAGCGGCTGGTGTGGCAGATCGTACTCAACCGTGCTCGCATTTCAGAAGCGGCTTGACTCACCCTACCAATCAACATTGCAAGGAAGAAATATTCGAGATGCACCGAGGGATATTTGAGTGTTATCCCCTAGTGCAAGAACGTTTATTAAACGAACAGACTTGACTTGGGTGTATTTGGGTGTCGTGGCTGTGGATGGGCGGCAGCGGAAGAATGACTTGTGGGTGACTCGTCACAGATCACGTGCCCGTGCCACGGCGCGTAGCGCGCGGGACAACTCGACCGTTTCGGAAACTGCGACGGCACACACTGGACGACCATTTCACGACACAGTCATGCGCTGACTCATACACCCTTTTGCCCTTCGGCAATGCTGCTTTACTTTGTGCTGAATATCTTGTTGAAAATGTCCTCCAATTTTTTTTGCGGCTCGATAGGCTCGAATTGGACATTACTTGCGGAACCACATACGCAGTTATCCTCAGTGCTGCGCTATCTACTACCCGAATCTCCACCAGACAGGTCTGGCAGCTTTATTCGCAGTGCATCATGTCCGATACATGATGGATTGTCTTCCTGAAACATGGAACTATCGTTGCTCGTGTTGCGTATTCCCTTTGCAAGGCGAATATCCCAACCGGTGATTTACCCGGAAAGTCCTCATCCGGAACCGCCAACTCGTGGAAATATATGTGAAAGTGCTGTGCATCCCTTGACTCATCTAGATGGCAACCAGAGGATAGCGGTGGGCGTATATCCTTCCTTTCTCTTATAAAATGTGACCGTAGGCTTCGCTCAACCCCATCCTCTTCATCTCAACTACTCTTCTCACACAGTCCACACCATACAAACATAACATGGCTGAGTCATTTCGTGAGTGTTATGATACTTGATTATTCCTTGTGCAATCTACTGACCTGTATTTCGCAGACTGGCGCATGCAATTGAACAACTATCTCCAGAGCAATGGAGGCGTGCACCTCTTGACCTGGGAAGTCTACCAGGTCGGACCACTCCATGCTCCTTCGTGGACAGCAATGGCATACAGTGAGGTTTAGTTGTCTTTCCGTATTGCTCCGTATCTGATAGCTTTCTATTTAGTCCGCGGAGTGGAGTACGGCCGTTGCACCGGTTATAGCCAGGGTGCTGTCAAGGAGGAAGCAGCCCGCCAGACATTAGTCGCACTGTTCGCGGATCGCGGAATAGTCTATGCGTGACCTGTTGAATAGGTCGAGCGGTTTCGTGGGCCCGCGAAGCTCGCGTCCTCCACAATCAAGGACGATTCATACCTTTGTATGACACTATCTCATCGCTGTCTGATACTTCTTCCTTCGCACTATATCTACCATATCTATACCCTACTATCTCTCGTCTCCATCTTAGTGTATCTCTGACGCTACCTCGGTGTCCCCCATATCCTGTCTCAGTATATCTCACACATAGGACTTATAGCACATCTCTATGGGCATGTAGCCACCCACTGCTCTTCCAACCTACCTGTAGTACAGCACGTTTAATAGGTTTATATGACTATATACTCTTTGTTCTCGAAAATCGAGTTATCTCTAAACTGCGAGCCCGAACTTCTCGTAAAGTGGGAAGACTGCAGATATACCGGGATGAATGAAATCTTGATCTGCGGCCGCAGTGCCAACGTGTTCGATTGCAATATTAATGTCATTCTTCGCGATCGTCAGATCCAGATCCAGCCTGTGAATTACCTCCATGCACTTCGCAGTCGTTCCTCCACCTGCTGTGATGAGTTAGTCTTAAGTCTTTCGACGAACTTGTGATATGCTGCCCGACACGCGTCCTTTCGGACGACCTTGCAGACTCCCTGAGCATCTGCACCACATCGTCTTCGTCTTCAATAATCCAAGTGGTTGCCTGCATGGGAGCGCGCAGATCTCTCTGAATGGAACCGTTGTGTCAGCAACTGTCACCGTCACCTAACTCCGCAGCGGCGCGGCCTGAACGCAGGCCGGTGTCTTCACAGAGGTATTGAATGCCGACATGAAACAGATCAGGTCAACGTTCAAGGGAATACCGATTATAGACGCCGGAGATGTATTGCGGATCGATATCATTAACTGCGGCGAAGGCGTTCTCACTACTTTCGAGTTCCGCGCTCCCAGGCTTGTGTGGATCGCTAGTGACTAGTGACTGCTCGCAGCCGCAGCCATCTTGGTACAATCTTTGTGTTGGGAGAGGATTGACAGCGGGGATCATGTCTCGCTGCGCAACTTTGGTATAGGCTCCGTCGGCCCATTGGGTAGAGGAAAGGCTTGGACTGAGACGCAGTACGATGTCTGGGTTGGAGTCAACATCGTCCACATGGGCCTCACGTAACCTAAACAATGAAGACTACATCAATACCTTGGGCCAAGAGGGGAAGCCAGAGGATCGACTTCTCGGTCTTCCATGTTTGGCGAGCCACCAACAAATTCTCCAAGAAGTCATCGGGAGAATGGAGACCAGTAATAGAATAAGCACATCTGACCGTAGTGGTGATATCTTTTTCAACTGATTCCCAGTCCTGAAGGCACTAAAAGATCCGTTCAGCTTTGAACGTTTACTAGTACCCCGCAAATTCTCACCGCAACCGGTATCCACTACAGTCAAAAGTAGTTCGGGTCTGCTAATGATGGGCAAAAATGGAGTTTTGTTATGTCCTAGGTCCTTGAAACCAATCATTATTCCTGCTGACAGGGCTGGATTCACATCGCGTAGTAGAGGCTAAGACCTTTGGGTAAACTTGAGCGACTCGCAGATTCCTAAGGACGACAACTAGCGACGTGTGCCGCCTATCAAATAAAATTGATACTCACAAAATCCCAAATAAAAGTACGTCGACGACATTGTCGACAGAGTTTATGGTTACGCAGGGAGTCTGGGATGCCAGCAAGATGCCAACGCAACTGGCGGTTAGTTAGACGCCCATGATGGCCGTACAACCACTTATGCATATGCATGCGGTCGTCGGCGCACAGAATCATCCCTAGGTGCTACATTGCAATGACAGTCCTCAATATGTCTACCCGTATTTACAATTTAAGATGAGGCAACTATCCAGCGATGCAGCGGAAAATGACAGGCGAGAAGGGTGAATCATGATGTGATGGTATGCGACGTGATACTGGTGCGGTATGAAGCCTTGTATCAGGCGATGTAATGTATGTAGATGGTGCCATCCAGGAAACAAGCCAGAAGGTGTGGGCACAAGCGTGAGGGGATATGGATGGTGGGTCGGTATAGGTACCGGGAAGGGAGGCAACGTCAAGTCGTCCGTTCCTTCGACATCCGCCACAGGATCACAGTCGCGACCCGGGATCCAACGGACCCAATGGGCCATACTCGTGGGGACCTGGACGGCCCCCGCTCCGTTTCTTCGCGTGTGTCTTGTAGTCGCCGACGACAGCGGTGCTCATGGCCTGCGTAGGTCTGTTGGGAGAGATCGGAGACAAGAGCGGTTCGTGTAGTGGGATGCCGGGAGATGTCGATCTCGAGAGAGGTGTATACCCGTTTCCATTGAGCGGTGGTGGTCGATCTGATAGCTGATAACGGGGCGCGTCTCGCGGTGTCCGAGGCGGTGTTGAGGTAGACGAGCTGCCATCGTCAAAGCCGGCTTCAAGCATGGCCTCCAGGTCGGCCCCAGCTACGGACTCCTTGCTCTCAAAGCCAAACGGCACGAGGCCAACCGGTGGTGGTGGTCCATTCGCCTCGTTGTAGCCACCGATTTGCGCGCCCCAGTGGTCATCATCGGACGACGTGACGGAATAGGTGTCGGAGCCGTCATATTGGCTGTGAATTTCGCTGCCTGGGGTAAGGTCACCGTTGGCGGTTATGTAATTGCTGTGCATGCGCTCCAGCTCTCTCCGACGCCTCTCTTCTCGGCGTAGCTTCCGAAGCCGCGAGCGCTCCCAGTCCTCCCATCTTCGCATCGGCACAGCAGGTCCAGTGGCGACACCGTAGCCATCACCATGCCCTTCACCCTTCGCCTCGCCTTCGACTTTTCTGTAGAAGCATGCATAATAGACTCATCAACAGCGGGATAAATATTGAATGAAGCTACTCGCCTGGTTTCTCCCCAAGAAAAGTCATCGAAGTGCCAGAAAGCATAGATAGGGAGAATAAAATTCCAGACGGGCAGCGCGGCAAGGTAAATAAACATCCAGGCCACGTACACCACTTTTCTTGTGGTGATGAGAATCAGCACGGCTGGCAGGCCTAAAACTGAACATAGCAGAGTTAGGGGTATAGCTTCTTCAAATGTATGGGGTGGCGAGAGGATCATGCTGATGATGAGCATGTACGTAAGCAAGATGGCAATCGGTAGAACGACGGTGCCGACGAGATCCATGAACACAGCGAACTGCATACTGAAGCAGAAGGTTCCGCACGTGTTCCGGACGAGTACGAGTTCCATTAGGTTGTGAACAGTGGAGTTAATCCATCGACGACGCTGTGAAAGCAAGACCTTGAACGTATCCGGGACAATCGTTCTACACCGCGCCTGAGGTAGGAATATCATTTTGCGGTTAGGGAATGTGCGGAGGAGAATCGTTGTTAGGAACCGATCTTCTCCCAGAAGCAGTAGGTTCTTCTGATGCAAAGTCGTCACAATGCTCTGGCTATACTGCTGTACGATCTCCGGCTTTGTGATGAGGGGCACCCAATCATCTCCAGTTGCCCGCCGTGCCTTAAGTCGAAACATGGAGAAACAGCCAGGCAAACATGACACACCACCGAACACGGATTCGAAGGCCTTGGCGAGGTGATGCGAAATGAAGTACTCGAAAACTTGGATAGCCGTCACCCATGACTGTCGCTTGTTCGCTATCCGTGTCTCCCCACATACACCCATGATCATTTGGTCATGATGCATGCAGTTCACCAAATACTTGAGGGAATCCGGGAGGACTTTCGTGTCGGCGTCAACCTGAGGTAGATTTGTGAGCTCCGCACACTGGCTGAAAATATAGTCTACGCACCATCAAACAAACTTCGAAGAAGTCAGGCGTCACTCCCATGAGAACGTGGACCTTGCGAAAGAGGTCGAAGTCCAACGGTGTCATGCGATCGTTATACGTGACACGGGAGAAAAAGTTCATGAGAATTAGTTGGCTGTCACGCTTTCCTCTGTTCCCGGGCTTTTTGTCCGTTGCAGCTTCCGCCTCAGTACCACACTTCACGATCACTAGAGTGGGAGTCCGACGACCAGCAACGGCTAGAACTACCAGTCAGCACCACGCAGACAGCGTGAGAGGAAAAGATAAGGCTTACTATAATGTCCTGCATACACCATGGCTCTGTTTTCACTCTTCGACCCTGCACCAATTGAAGTGTAACTCATAGGAACCGGATTTCCGAACCGTGGGTCCGCCTCCAACAAGCTGACGCAAGTGTCCGGCGTGCTGCGTTTCTCTCCCGCACCCGTAATCATTCCGTCAGCTACGATGAACAGTAGCTTGCGGGCGTCGGCATACGTAGTCTGGGATATTGAGTCGAGTGTAGTCCGGAGCGAATCCTCGCCTTCCGAGTAGCACGTCACCAAGCATACAGCAAAGAGTTCTGCACCGATCTGCGCAAGACTCACGATGGGCGTACCGGCCTCCGCGTTTATGAGAGTCGAGTTCGAGGAAGTTAATGAACGAGCGGACTTGTTGCCAGACTTTGCGAGTCTCTTTCCTCCACCAGGCCCCGCCCATGGGGCGGTACCGTTTCTGTTGTCGATAGAAATATTGGCGCCTTCTGGCATGACAGCGGGGCTGATGGCTTGGCGGTTGAGAGCCATGGTGTCTGGCGGCCCAGCCAACCTCTCGGACAGGAACCAGTTGAACACACAAGCCATTACAAAGCGTACCAATACCAGACCAAGAACGACGATGAGACCGGCGTAGAGGACCAGCTGGGACATCAAGCAACCTGGCGTGATTTTGTCGATGTTCCCAGCATAATATCGCTGCATCATGCAGGGTACCGCAGCACGGATGTTGGGGCGGTAGTAGAACAGCCGTGTTCCGTCTCTGCCACTATTACCGGGCGCCTGTAAGATGTAGCGGATGGCGGCATCGAGCGCATCGGTAGGGATGGCCGTTGGATGGAGATTCATATATGCGTTCATATTCAGCACCGCACCATCAATGACAAGATAGTTTTCCAGGGCAGCTACTTGATCCCAGTCGTAACCTACGCGGAAACTTGTCTTGAGAAAGCCGAGAGAGGAGAACGTGGAGGATGTGTTGAGAGGGCCCAAGGGGCAAGTTGTGACGGTGTTGCAAGGGTTCTCTGCGGCAGCGCGGAAAGTCAAACCGTTGCAAGCGGGGTAATTGGCAGCGTCGCGCTGGAAGAGGGTCGTGATATCCTGACCAGGTGTCTGGATGAGAGCAGTAAGATTGACACCGTCCAGGACGCCCCACTTCGTCACGTTAAACTGCCAACCCTGGACTCCTAGGGTACTGAGAACGGAGCCCACCCTTGAGTAGCTGCCCTGCTGGGCAGACTGAGGACACAGGACTTTCTGAAAACCCACTGTCATAAAACCAACGATGACGCATAACACTGCGATGATGAAACAGAGAGCCATCTTCTCCCTCCATGCTTGTACCGTGTGCTTGTCCTTAAGCCCCCCGATGGACTGCAGTAACGCAGCAGGCGCCCAAAAGGTAATGACGCGAGAGAAGATGCGCCATGCGTCGAGGTTTTGATCTTCATTACGAACGGCTGCACCCGCGGGTAAGTGGGCGGACGTGGGGTTGATGAGAGGTACTGGGGCTACACTGCGCTCTGGGCGAGTGAGGGTTTTCGCACGACGGATGGTGTTGGCCGAAGGGTTGATAACTCGAGGAGTAGGAATGGGGACGTCGCCGGTGCCGTACGTGACGTGAAGATGAGATGCCATGCTCAGCAAAAAGAAGGAAAGTCGGGCAGCGGCAGGCCGCTGAACGTATCAGCAGAGAACGAAAGAAAGAGTGGAGGTGAACGATGCCGACGAAGGGAATGACAGCGAGGATGAGCTTCACAGTATACAGCGGCGCTAATGAGACCGATGAGCGACGCCTCCTTGGCGACCACAACCCGTAACCAAAATTGAACCTCCGAAAGCGTTTTATAAGCCGCCAATTGAACTCCGCACGGGATCGTCTTGAATAGCCGAAACGCGTCCTAATTTTGTCGACCTTCACTTATGCGACGCCTGAAACACCGTCCTCCACAATTTCGACCCGGTTGAAGGCCCCCCTTGGACCACAAAAATATCTCTTCGCCGAGCTTACAAAATGTCTACCGTGCTGGAAACAATTCCTATAATCCCCTCCTTCCAAAATTCGACCTCCGTTGATGCACTGGGGCGTTCCTCGGAGTCCTACGTTCATCTCGAACTTCCCGTCGAACATCCAGAGAAATCCGAGGTAGTCTCTCAGGTATGGCACTATTTTATTCCATGCCTTGTAGTGTCTTAACGGCCACTCCTCCAGCTCGAACACCAGCTTCTGCAGCTCGCATCTCAACATCATGCTAGCGAGTATAACCGCCTGAAGTATGGACCAAGGGGTGAGTGGTACATATTTACGGATAGACAGATTTTGATGGGGCATGCAGGCTCTCCCATGACATATGTCCCTCTTTCAATCATGATGCCCGACCAAGTCAAAGAGTTGCAGGAACACCAGGCCAGATGTGCCGAGCAGCGGGCATGGTGGCCCTGCGAGAAACGCGCCACATCACAGATCTCCAACCATTCCTTTGACGACGATCACGAAGAACGACCGCGCTCGCGCAACCCCCGTCTCAGTCGCTCAACATCATCTACTGATCTGCGGCAGGAATTGTCCGCTGCAATGTCGTCGCCACTAGTACTTCCTCTGAGCCCTCCTGTATTTCCTGAAGTTCAATCGCTACCACAAATAAAAACTTCGGAAAGTCACCCTATCAAGTGAGTAATCTAGCGCTATTTTCTGTCCTACAAACCTCACCTTGGTCAAGCGTTTCCGCAATTATCCCAGTTGAACTTCTACGCATCATTTCGGCCCATCTCGTCGAGCCTGAACAGCCGTCTGCTGTCATGTTCGAAGTTCCGCCAGTCTATTACCTCAACCGTAGTATTATGCGCACGTCTTCAGCGTCGCCCCACCCCCGACCAACAGCTCCCTCCATACCGCTCGGAGGCATGCGGTCCTTCACAGCTCCTGCATGCTCACCGGCGTATGGTCTGGTAAGGCCTACGAAACTATCTCATTTCTTCTGGTCGAACCCGACTGTGCGACGTGCCTTTCACAGTGCGTTAGGAACCAGCATGAAGAGTCCGCACGTAAAGCGTCTGAGACCGAAACCGATGATGACATCAGATTCACCCTTTGGTGATTCCTTGTCTGAAGGCACATCCTCGGAAGGATGCGATGCCGATCCGCCTGATATGCCGGCTGCGACGATCGTCAGTATCCGTGAATGCGAAAAGCAAGAAACACCCCACTTTATGAGACCGACGTCGGCACCTCCGGAGATAGATGGAGGTGCAGACTCAAAAGCATGTACTTGTAACAATCCTGTTGTGGACTTCCATACGTATGTGTTAATTTTCTGTCGTCCACTTCCGCAAATCTAATGCGCCGCATCACAGTGTATCTTCGACATTCTATACACCTGTTGAATCCATCGACTCTCCATCGAGACCCGGCACTCCAGCTGTTCCAATGTGTCAACCTGGGATGTGCTATCCGACGATGTTGGGAAATCTGTACTTGTCTTCTTGTCCAGGGAAAAAGGGTGCGCAGGGTTGGCTTAGGAATTAGTGCGCCAAACCTATTCCTTGTTACCAGTCAGGCTAGACGGCCCGACCAAGGGCCGCATTGGTGTGTGCCGTGACCTACGCAAAGATCTCATGAGAATGAAGGAGTTGGGGGTGGCCTGTATTATTTGGTATGCTTTGCTGCCAAATCCTGAAGTGATAATTCGCACTGACTCGCCGCACTACAGTTGTTTGGATGACGATGAACTGGGATTCCTCGGTGTCTCATGGGCGGAATACGTTCACTTAGCCGATGAGCTTGGCATTGACATGCTCCGGTTAGTGAGCAAGGTCAGATTCGAGTATTGGTATGCTAATGGTTCTCGGGAAGTCTACCCACCCCAGAAGGTCTTGCGCCACCAGACCCGGCTGTGCTCGACGAGCATTTGACCTACCTCATCAAGAAATTCACGCTACGTGGTTCACCGATCCTCATACACTGCCGCGGCGGCGTCGGGCGCGCAGGCCTCCTAGCCTGTTGCTGGATCCTCAAACTTGGCCTCTGTGGGTGGATCGAGACGGAGCCGCGGCTAAGCGGTGCTCGCGAAGACGCATACCAGTCGCTGTTGTCTGACTCTGGTGCAAGCATGACGGAGCCCGTGCGGCGAGATACACTGCAGTTAGTGGAGCGCCTGATCACCGTCGTGCGTCGGCGGAGGAGTCCCAAGGCCATTGAGACGTACGAGCAAGTCAAGTTCCTCGCTGACTTCGTGGAGTTCCTCCGCAAGCGGACGGCCTCTGCGACGGTGCTCGACAGCTTTGTACCAGACTGGGACTTGCAGATCGATTGATACGCGACACCCTGCACATTCAGCATCGACTGCGCGGACTTTCACTTCTGGAAATTGGAGTACTTATACCCCACTCAAAAGAGATCAACCTCTCGAGCTTCGCGTTCCTTCGTGTAAGTAATTTATGACATTCAAGGATATCTGTACTCCTCTTATCGATACAGTACTACCTAATATACCTGATGCGCGGCTCTGATTCGAAGAACTTTCTCACAGTGCACTTTGTCCCACAAATGTTTGTTTCCATGTCGTATCGCCGAGGCCAGCTTTGATGCCTTCGATGTTTTGACCGAACCGATCCTCGGCACGGCCAAAAAGTGCCTAAGCGACGCTTGTCATTGAAGAGGCCTGATTAGAAATTCACATAGTAACACCTCAATGCGTTTGAGTATTTCTTGGCTGTGTGGGTCATCAGAGATATAACTTACTCAAGTAGAGCTGATACGCGTCGTGTCACAAACAATCTTATTAGGAGGCGTTACATGTTTCCACGTGACCCAAGCGCGTATTGGAACCGACGGCAGTCGGGAACACTCAGAGACGGTGACGGAACGGGAAAAGGCTTTGTTACATGTAAGTAAGATAGGAACTATCGATATCGTGCATACCTTTGTTGCGTGTGAGTAAGAGCAAGGGAACGATAAATATCGCAGGATAAACAAGAACAAACAATGTGAAGAGCGACCGCAGAGGTGGTGGCGGAACCACCACAAGATTTTTCGCCTGCAAGGAAATATATATGGGAGCTGCTCTTCATGATAATATTAATTTACCTGAATGATAGGGAATTTCATGATATGCGAGCACAGGACAGGCCCCCAGGAAAGTCTGAATCCGCCGAGTCGCTTGTATGGCAATACCTGCAGGTCTGTGGTTAAGGAAGACAAAGGAAGCGTTGGTTCCCTAGTCATAACTGATGGTTCTGCCAACATATACAACAAGTGAGAGTGGTGGGCGGGACCATAATAAAGTTACGTCCCGAGGTACGGGTCGATGTGCGTTTCGTTCGACGGTCCTAGGCCTTTTGGCAACCTCGGGACAAGTACTAGGCGGAGACTGCAGGGAAATTAACGTGCGCCGAAGGCGAGTCCTCCCTTCAGTTTTATTGAGGTCGCGTCTTATATTCGTTGCGACTATGTCCTGTTTGTGATCAGTTATACCTTGAGTGACGGGTCTTGCAAGGTCAACAGATAAATTTAAAGCGTGTTCGAATTAGTAAACGCACTACTTACCTTGAGATGGTTATCAGTATGACGGTACGCTGAGAACACAGATGCGTACAGCAGTCTGATCATGACAGACGGGAATGATATCCGTGACAGAGCAACAGACAGAGGGCGAGCGACGACAGGAAAACAAATCCAACGACTGCTATGCACGGCGGTATCCATTGAGCAGGTATCATCACAATGATGGGCCGTGCCATCGAAGGAAGTCGTGAACAGTGCCATACTGTTCACTGATCTCAAGGGTTCTTGAAGTACCGACAGCCAGAGATATTATCCAATCAAGGGAGTATTGTGTGGAGCCACCGTAGCATACTCCTCATGTAAGAGAGACCACTGTGAAATCAACAACATCGCAGACAAGCCACGCACACGAATCCGCGAACGCGAAAAATCTAAACGGCCAGAAAACTTGCATATCTGTTCAACGGTGTACACATGACCAGATTAAATGGACAAAGAAGGGATGCTAGCAGTACTCGTCAGGACAATGCATGTCTCTCAGTCAGATGGCAGTAGGATGATTATTGGTGGGCAGACCCGCGAACTCGCTACATGCGATGACAAAGGCGCCTGGCACAGGCAGCAAAACTGCTGGACACAGATTCAGTTAGTCAAAGCATCAAATCGAAGCATGATTAAAGCAAGCTCACCAAACGCTGCACCACCTCATATTGAAGTGCATTCATCATTCTGTTCTAGCTGTCTGCAGTTCCTCCATCAATTGGGCCACCGTACCCCAGCCTTCATGCCTCCGATAGATTATGGGGTGAATGCATTCAAAGTCTTCCAATAAGAGATAAGCGAGACTGGTTTGTTGGAACGATAAGGGTATGTCAAGGTTTGGGAAAATGGAATCAAGGAACTGAGCTGTCTGCGAAGGGTTTCGTATTCCCGGAGGGCAGATGTAGTCAATATCTAATTCCTGCAAGGAATGAGATGTTGTCCAATGGGATTCGTCACTATTTGAGTACCCTGAGTCCACGATGAAGGGTAACGCAAGCTTCACCAAACTCGGACAGAGTTGAGCGAAGATGGCAAGTGAGCCCATCGACGGCATGCGACCAATAGGGTAGAGTTCGGGACGTGAAGAGCTCTTGTCTGCGCTCAAGCAGAAGCTACGGAGCTCTGGCCAAGCAGATGCAATATCACGGACATCCGTGTCTGGCAAGCCCCACGGTCCAAGTCCAAATTGGAGATCAACGAATTGGAGCCGGGGAGTCTGCAAAAGCGGCCGAACAAGGTCGAGCAATGATTCATCCCCAATAAAAGAACCGGCGTTGGAATAGAATATACTGTGCAACGACGTGCCGCTGCTGCTCCATACTAGTTCCATGAGCTGAACAAGGTCATGAGGACTGCTATCAACTTGAGTATTGGTGATGTCAAGAGTGTGAATATTCGGGCAAGAGATGATCTCCAAGACCGACACAATCTGGGCTATAATTCCGGATATTTTCAGCTTGAATAGAGCGTGCAAGGACGCAAGTGTGACCGGCTTCATGTGTATGTGTTCACAACTGATCCACAGCTCCTCCAGATACGGCAACGCAGAGAGGAAAACAAAGAACTGCACACGCCGTGCGTATTTCTCGAACACTGTCCATTCTTCCGGAGTGATTGTCCCATTCAGATACTGACAAGATGCACGAATGAGTCCAGATAGGGTTTCACTACTGCCATGGAATACTTGGGCTACACTTACGTCTGAATACTGCTCAGGCTCATCCATTGGCTCCGCTTCTTCCAAATCATCCGGAGGTTCGTCCGGTCCCACATCTTTGACGAACGAAGAGAAGAGTTGAAATAGAGGTAATAAGCCATACAAGTCCCTCCATAGAATATCCAGTGCGATGTCAGAGAATGCTTTGGAAACTCGAGCACACTTCACCAGTGCAAAGGTGCTGTCCAATCTGTCCCATATACCCGCACTTCTGGCGAGCGAAAAATATTCGAAGATTTCCGTGAGGATGTCATAGCTGGATAACGCACGACGCGCCGCCATACCGCACCAAATGACAAGCAGAAAGAAATTGGGGCACTACTGCAGGAGAGGCAGGCACCAGTCGGCACAGCACGTGATATACTGAACGCCGACACGCCAGCGCTTAACTCGAGCGGCGATTCTTTTGTTGAGAGTACTTACTTGCGACCGAGCCGCCGCCGTCTGGAGCACAAGATCAACAAATCTCTCTCCGGCAGCATTTCTTCCAACATGTCTGCTTTCGTGAAAAGCAAGCTGAAAGCAGCGCGAGACGCCATCGGCAAGAAAGATTACGGAACTGCTCGGGATGCCTCTCTTGGAGTGTTAGAGTATGAACCTGACAATTACAATGCGTATGTGATCACTGGCTCTGTGTGTGACTGCCTCATCTCTGAATGAATCTAGCCACGTGTTTCTCGGTCTCTCGCTGTTCAATCTTGGACAGGTAGATGAAAGCGAGCAAGTAACTCAGCTCCTCCATTCTTTGAGCGTATCGCTGAATGACTCTTCTGTGACATGTAGGCATACAGGAAAGCCATTGCTGCTAGCCCAGATCAGGCTTTGGCTTGGCAGGTAAACCTTCCACAATGCACGATCAAACGGCTTATTGAATTATCATCCAGGGTCTCTCTCAACAGCTCGAGCAGAGCAAGAAATGGGAAAATTACGCTGAGACACTTGAACACTTGTCGCAGCTATTCGCGAAGAAGTGAGATGTCAACGTCACAAGTAACTTCACCTGTTAACATCCTTTCGCTTGAAGTAATGACGCAGTCAAATGCGCTGAAACCCTACAGAAGCTGATAGATCTTCGCCGAAACAGAAGTAGCCCAACACAAGTAGGAGCTCATATGTACTTTTCTTATTTACCTTCCTAACGCGGTTGCAGTTGGCAGAGACACTTTCTACGATGCTTCCCAGTTCCTCTTTTTACTCGACCCTATCCACGCTTCCACCTCCGGATCCTACAAGCCCAACGTCTACCTCTACGTATCCTACGCAGGTAGCCGTACACGATTCCCTACCTGTCTTAGAGGAGATAGTCTCGATACATGAGCGTGAAGAGAAGACGAAAGTGGAGAAAGATGTTTCCAGACGCAGGATGCGCCTCGGTGCAGCAGGCCCAGAACAGCTCCAACGAGAGGTTGAGAGGGAGGTCCTAGAAATCTCACCGGTACGTCTTGATTTGTTCAGTGGTTGATGCTAGCTGTAACTGAGTCGCAAAAAGCTACCAGACTTATACAATGAAATTCTAAATCATCCCAACACATCAGATGAATTGCGGCGCACGACCGAATCGAAGCTTCTGCGCCACAAACAGCGTTGCCTGCATGTTTTGCCTGCAACAGGCGAGTCTGCTGCTCAGAAGGCACAGGTCGCAACAGAAGTAGAAGAATTGGTGAACGGTATGGTCTTGCTAGGCATTCCAGATGAACTAGCATGGACTTCATTCATTGAAGCCAAAGATGCTGCTCGGATTGGTAGGTCGGTTTCATTCCCCTGAGTTTCTGATGTTTATTGCTATGCAGAGGATTACGATTTCAGCATCCTGCAACAATTTGTCACGTCGTTCCCGTCGTTGCCATTGGCAAAGTTGATTTTGGGCTACTATGGATACATGGGCAGACAGTCTTCGGATCGGGATGACTCAGACGGGATAGCAATACTCCCGCATCAGACAAAAGAAGCACAGGAAGAGTTCGTAGACGCAATGGCGGTGCGTCAACCCATCGCAGGTCCATGTATGTGTTCTAACATCACATCAGGATGCCTTCGGGAGTCTTCTAGATTCCATACTTGCCCATAGGATGATGGTTGACATATATGAACGAGAGGATGAGCTGGAAAATGTAATCAAAGTGGCAGAGAGCGGTCTTGAGTTAGTGCAGCGAGCGGAGTTGGATAATGGCAAGTCTTTGACGCAGTGAGTATTTTCCAAAAGTCTGTCGCAATCTGCTCCTGACCGTAGTGGTCAGAGTCAGGAAGGCGTTTAACATCGCGCTTGGCGTCTCTCTAGTCCATCACTTTGCGCCCAAATACCACTCTCGTGCACTCGGTATCATCGACCAGGTCCTCAGCCAAGATCCGGACAACGTGCCATGCCTTATGGGCCGAGGCTTCGTCCTCCAGCGTGCCGAGAAATGGGCGGAGGCAGGTGAACTGTTCAACAGGGTAGCGCACCTGATTCCCGATGATCGCAATCACGGTATACGTGCCAAGGAGGAACAGGCATGGTGTCAAGCAAAGCGTCACGATCCGGAGGGTGGATCAAAGGCGTTGGCAGCCGTTGTAACGGTTCTGGACGAGCTGGATGGGAAGGACGCCGACAAGGCGCGCTGCTGGTGGCGGCTTGGCAAATGTTATTGGGATATGGGAGGTGAGGACCTCGATTACGTTCGTAAATGTCGTGGACTCATAGTAAGATTATGCAGATCATTGCCGTGAAGAAGCATACCGATATTTCGTCACCTCTTTAAGGCACTTTCCATCTTTCGCTCCCGCTTTCACGTCCCTGGGAATTTACTATTCAGATTTCTTATCTCCTCCTGATCCCATCCGAGCATCGAAGTGCTTCCAAAAGGCCTTCGAACTAGATCCTCGTGAAGCAAGTGCGGCCCGTAGACTAGCGGAAGGATTCGCAGAAGAGCGAGAATGGGATCTTGTTGAAGTGGTTGCCAGGCGCACCATTGATGGTGAGGGTGGACCTCAGAGCGGAACGGATACAGTTGCAGCTGCAAGATATTTGCCGGTCAACGCGTGGGCATGGAAGGCTGTGGGCGTAGTTGAATTGGTGAGGAACACTGACTCAAAGGGGCACCGTAATACATTGTTGACGATCATTCAGAACCGCCATAGTTATCCTCCAGCTATTCAGGCATTCCAAATAGCCCTCAGAACGGATGGAGACGACCAACTCTCCTGGTTACGGCTGGGAGAGGCATATAGCAAGGCGGGTCGCTTCGCCGCGGCACTTAAAGCTTTGGAACGCGCCCGCGAGCTCAAGCCGGAAGATTGGATTTCTTCTTATTTCATTGGCGAGGTGCAAAGGCAGACGGGAGCGTACGAGGAAGCCATTGAGGCGTTTGAATCTATTCTGCTTGACCATCCATCCGAAGTTGGTATCCTCATATCTCTGGGGCAAGCTCATTTGGACCTGGGACGCGTGCAGCTTGCGACTGCGTACACAGCAAGGGCAGAAACCTCCTTTGTTTCTTCAATTCGCGTGGTGCTTCGCCTAATAGACGCCAGCCCTGGTTTCCGACGTGTAGCCTGGAAAATCGCCGCGGATGCCGTCTTCCAGCTATCACAGTTCTCGACATTCTCGGATGAAGGTGGCGTGCGCAAGGTAGCCGCTGACCTGACTACACTTGTATCAGATCATCCGGAGAGTGGTTTATCTGGAATACTGTCATCGCCGCTATTGCTGAACGATACAAGAGACCTTTCACTTTTCCTCCTTGAAATTTCGCTAGCGGCATATGATTACCGGATAATTCTGGGATCACTTGACGAGGCGGCTGGCGCGAGTGCATACTTTGACCTTGGAGTCGCTCTGCATGCATATGCACGCAGAGTAGCGCCGAGTACAAAGCAAAAGCGTTCCCAGCAGGAAGCCGTTCAAAATTTCAAGGAAGCCTTACGCCTTGATCCTGGCAATGACCGATACTGGAGCGGATTGGGCGACGCAACTTTTCTTTCACAACCAAGGGTTACGCAACATGCCTATATCAAGGCGTTGGATATTGATTCCAAGGTCTGCGATTAACGTTGCATTCTATCCCCATCCCATTTAAACCGTACTTGTACAGAATCCGATAACTTGGACTAATTTGGGCTTGTTCTACCTGTACCACGACGATGCAGAGCTCGCGAACGAGGCTTTCTACAAGGCGCAAACTCTGGACCCGGACTATGCTCCAGCTTGGGTTGGGCAGGGACTAGTAGCTACGGCCAATGGTCATGATGCAGATGCAAGAGCATTGTTTGAGCACGCTGTTGGCTTGACTGCAACCGTGGTAAGTAGTGCCCTCGCATGAGCCTTGATTGCAGATGACCGAGAAAGACATACAGCCCGAGGCAGATGTCGAGTTTGCCAAGCGCATTTTCCACAGACCGAACACTACAGCTTCGGCTTCTGCCCCCTCTTCAGATGCTCTCTTCCCCGCGTTCTTCGTTCTTGATCGCTTTTGCAAGAAACAGTCTCAGGATGCTGCCGCGCTGCATCTGTTCGGGCTTGTCTGTGAACGGATCGGACACCTGGAACTGGGTATCGACAGTATTAGCCGAGCGATATCCCTACTTGAAGCAGCATATGAAGACACAGAAGATCCCGTTATCGAGAGGCAATTTACCATCGCACATACCAGTGTGGCTCGTCTCCGACTTTCCCTTGGGGATTACGGCGGCGCTCTCGAATCTTATCAGGTTGCAATGGGACTGCTTCCCGAGGAACCAGAGGACCGTAACTCTAGGATACTGCTTGTGCAGGCGCAATTTGGCTCAGGACTAGCCCACTTTAAGCTTGGCCAACTGCAGGATGCTCTGACGTTCTTGCAGGCCGCGATGGGGATTGCATCTGAAGACTCCGTTCTCCGAGGTCACATCGTCGTCTTACTCGCGCAAACTCTTTGGGCCGTAGGCACGGAAGCCGGTCGAGAGTCTGCTAAAGCACAATTATTGCAAAGGTTTGTCTTCATACACGTAAAATGGCTTCCGCTCACCATGTTTATGCAGTATCGAATCTGATCCTGAAAATCTCATGGCTATTAATGCGCTAGCGGGTATGGGAATACTCACGGACGATGATAGCCTCGTGGACGCCGCTCTTTCCGAGATCCTTGCCCAGCCACTGGATCGGCGGCTTCAGAGAGATCCCGACAGGGATATCACATATCTGCTCATCGAGCATCATCTCGGACAGGTCCGTATATCATTCACGTCATGCAATTGCCGGTTAACAACAAACTGACAAAAATAATGAAAGGGTGATTCCACGCAAGCCCTCTCTGTGGCGCAGAAAGCAGCATATGCAGAGCCTTCGCGTCCTGAAATCCGGCGTCAGTTGGCCTCCCTGACCCTTCAGCAGGGAGAGAGCGGCGCGGCTCTCGCTGTCATTGCAGGCTCGAGTGCGGCGCGTGACGACAATCTTGCGCAACTTCGCGAGTCTCTTGCTCTCCATGCCGTTGCATTGTCTCTTAGCGGTCATCAGGATCCTGGTGTCAACAGCGAAGCCCGCAAGCTTGCCCAAAAGGCGATCATGCTGGGACCATGGGACCTCCACAATTGGCGAGCTCTTGGATACGTCGAAAGTCAGTCGGTCTCTTGAAGTGTAATTCATACATACCCCACAAAACTGTACGTGCCTATCGCGGCTAGGCACAATTCTCACTGATCCATGTCCGTTCAGTTGGACTAGAATTCCCCTGAGAGGTCTCTTCCTTATAGTACCCTTTCAAAGTCCAAGACATGAGCACAGCCAACAAAGTCATCTGGACTACATGGATCATGATGATAGGAAAGTAATTGTCAAACAGCACAAGATGCCATGTGAACGTCGAATGACCGGCTTTCTGACTCCATGGTGTATGTAGTTGGTCCTGTGTATATTATTGCAGATCCCGTGTCTCAAGGAAATATGGGCAGGCAGGACTGGTTCAGTGACAGGACTGTTCCTCTGCAAGACCCACAATGTCGATCGTAGAGCTGCGATTTGCGATTATATCAATAGATATACCCCATATTATACTGTGTAGAACTGTGTTGAGAATAATTTGTCAATATGCCCACTCAAAACTTGCCCGTGCCAATCTTAGCGACCAGCGGCACACGCCGACGCCATGCGTCGGGTTCGGCGGCCTGCGCGGTATCCGCATGCGAGAGCCACCATTCCAGTCGCGTCTGCCACAGCTTCTGCGGGACACCCTCGGTGACGCTGTAGGTTACATATCAGAAATCGACCGATGTGAGAGTGTAATGCGGAACACGTACATCCCGCGCTCCTCGAGTGCATCGCGAAGCTGTGCTTCCGTCAGCCAACGCCCCGAATCCTCACGCGTCAGGAGCGCATCATCCTCGGCGATCGCTGCGAGATGTCTCTTCAGTCGGCGGAGGAGCAGGGGTGCGGGTCCCCACGTGGGCAGAGCCAACGAGCTGTGCACAAATTATCAGCTGCCTCCGTCCAACGAAGAAGGGATCACCACGCACCCGTTGAAAGCTGCAAGGGCAGAGCTGTCTAGCAAGTTTTCTACCGGAACGCTAGAATCGGCCTCGATACGCTGGCGGACCAGCTCGAATGTCCTCCGATCCTTGACTGTATACTCCTTCTGCTTCAGGCGTCTCTTCGCATCGATACGATCCTTCTGCGACGGCAAGATGCAAGTGGAGGGTAAGATGAAAGGTGCGTAGAGCACAACGAGTGGGATGATTTCTTCTATTATGAGGATGATGAGGGCGAAGGGGATGAGTCTGGACAAACACAGGTCACATCGTACTCTTATTTGAACATGAAGGACAACGCACTTCAACAGGTCCTCCTTGTTTGTCCTGATGAACCTTGTCTCCCACCGCGTCAGCGGCCGTCCGCCCGTCTTAACCCGCTCCCGAATGGCCTTCGCCCGCCGGCGGTTGGACTCTATCAGCTTGAGTCCTCTCCAGTAGAATTTCTGGTCTGAGGTTCATTAGAGCCTTGGAGAAATGCAACGGACGACATACGAAGAACTCTTTCCCCTGATGTATGAGCCTCCTGATCATCCCCGCGCCTTCCGGGGGTGGTGCGAGAATGCCGTGCTTCGATGCTTCTTCGAAGTCATGCTCCGTGGCTTTGGCGAACTTGGAGGTAGAGTCAGGCGAGGCGGAAGGGGACAGAGGTTCAGGATTGGCTTTTGTTGAGGCGGGTTTTGGGGACGCCGCGGCAGGTTCGGTCGGGGTATGCGTCGCCTTCGAGACTTTCACGGGACCGGGCCTGAGTTCTATCTTCGGCTTTCGCGAAGGGGAGATGACGGGGGGAATATGCTGTTTGGAGTCATTCTGTGCGGACTTCGTGGCTTGCGGAGGTGTCGCGGTGGTGTAGAGACGGCCCGCAAACACATCGACGCGAGACGACGGCTGCCAGTGCGCTATGTCTGAACCAGAGACAAGCGGATAGCTCCCTGCCCGCAATCTGCGATTGAAAAGGACCACATTCCGATGTTGTCTCGCCGCGGAAAGACTACATGGGGGCGAATGATCAGCGTCCACCGGAGTAGAAGAGTGGCGGACAGATACCTTTCTACGAAGCCATTCCTCCCGAGCGAAGAAAGCATACAAGACGAGAATGAAAATGAAAAGTCAAAGACAATGTAGTGTGCTCGATGTGAGAGACGATAAGGGACGTCTGGCGGAAATGAAGGAGAGGAAGAAGGCGACGCACAACGAAAGTTGCCGCCGCACGCGTTCTTCCGGCCAAGTTCAGCCACAAAATATGAGACCGTTACTCCAGGCGCCGACAAGGGGTGTATCTCTCCGCTATCCAGCAGGCCTATATAATCTCCATCACTGCTGTAGACGTGCGTATTTTCCTGCGCCGGGGCGAAGGAAAGCTGCTTCTCTGATGATTTCAGGGAACGTCTTTTGACTCGTGGTGGTACTTGGACAGAACTCCTCAGGTTTTTTACCAATTAACGTCTTACTTCGCAAGGACGATGTCCGGCGTGCATTCAGCGGTCGTGAAAAACTCAAACGGTCAAAGCCTGCTTCAGGTACTTCCCTCTCCGTTACCCTACCTATCTGGCTCTGCTGTTGTTTCCACCTTGTCGACGTTGTATGGAGCGGAAAAATCGTCCACTGCACAACTCTCTCAGACTGGTGTCATTGCGCTCCTACCCCCTTTATTGTCGGCCAATACATTCAATGTGGAAGCTCAAGATTACCTGACGGCGCTGACGCTCAGTGCGAATGCCGCCGCCAATGCGCTCGCTTGTGGGAGCGTCCTCGCAGGGCAGACAAGCGAGACCGACGAATTCGGCGATCTGGCACTCTGGTTGGGAGAAGGACATTACGGGAAGGGACACGAGCGGGAGGTGCTCGAGGCGTTGGGATTGCATGGCGCTCTTGGGCCTCAAATCAAGGTATACCTGATCACTTATACCTCCCCCTCCCCCCTGTGACAAATTGATGATTGACTGCCGTGCGATTTTTGAATTCGTGAAGATCACTCCTGTGGATATCCCAGCCGCTATGCATCTACCGTCGAATTTGACGGAGCTCGTTGCTCGCAGCAGCGAGGGAAAACGGCTGTCCAGTCTTCTCTCCCAACTGGATCATATCTACTCTTTCACCGTTCAGCCCATGCCTGCAGGTGGAGGATCTGTCGCACAGTTTCTGCTTGGTCACCGTAGCCATGAAGGGTTCTCCGGCTGGTCAGGATTGGTTGGAATCGGAGTGTGGTCGTAGTCATGTATGTGCCTTGCACTCTTTAGTAGGACACGACTTAATGGCCCCCATGGCAGGGTTGTACCTCAGGCTGACTATGGACATTCTGTTATCTAAATAATATAATCTGCGTAACATCGCTGACGTCCATGTGTGCACCTCCCGTCTTGTCATCCAAGTCCTTCTACTACCAGCCCTTCACTGCATGACAGACTGCCTTGCAGACTGCTGGAAACTGTTCACCATTCAATCTGTAGAATGGGTCTCTAGCATAGCGTGCTGAGAACTTTGCAGCTGTTTGTAAAAATAAATAGCAGTGGAGACAGAAAAAGGCAAATGACTTTCTGTATGGTGCACACATTGAATATCAACTATGCATGATACTAGTTTCAAGTACATGCTTACTACTCACACGGAAGGAACTTGTCTTGAATACAGCTTATGTGCTGCCAGACAAGTATACCAAAGAGCTAAAAGCTGGTCAGTGGAAAACTGAGCCGAAAACCACAGCACCCAGGATTCCCGCGTGGTCCCCCACCGTGGTACTAACTGGGCGGCACTTCGGTTAACTGCGCAGATCGGACGGGATGCGGTGTTTTCGAAGTCCTATGGCCGTGGATACACACTTATGTGTGGAGAAGACTTATAAAGGGTGGACAGAAAATCCCCCTCAAGTCCATGAGCACAACACACTCAATTCACATTCAATCCTAGACGTCGTCAGCTGGAAAGGCTATCTGCTTTGCATTGGCCGCGGAGGGGAAAGCCGATGCCACAGATGACGTCGGCGATGGGGGAAGTGTCCTGCTTCGCCGCCCGAGGGGACTGGAGAGGGTGCTGGTCTCCGAGCGCGCTACTGCGCGCACGCACATTGCAGGCGAACGCCGGGGCGACGCAGACGTTGATGCCGAAGTGGGATGCGCCACTGATGGCTGGAGCTCGAAGTTCGATAGCAGCGCCTTCAATGCCAATCGCCGGTGAATCGGAAATCTCGCTGAGAGGATCTGGCAGTTTGGCGGCAGAAGGTGCTTCGGTCTTCGGTCGACCTCTGTAGTGCCTTGTGTACCGGTCCCGCTAGCCGGGAATAATCGCGGTGGGCCTTTGAGCACAGCAAGGCGATGCAGTTTGGTAATGTTCGCAGATCGTATAAATGGTCGTCAGAGAGTTGAGCTGTGTATCTATGCTTGATCAAGCCAATCAGAGAGGGTTTGTTCTCGAATGACTACGCAACGCACTTCGGGTCACACTTGGGCCTCATCGAGGAACTCAGACTGCAAAATATTTAGGATATCATCCATCAGGACCACGTCGTGTAGTGAAATACGGTATGCACTGGTACAAAAGTTCGAGGTTCAAACAGGAGTACGAGTCACCATATGCAACGCCGATGGGAAGTGCCAGGCATCTGTCCTGGACAGCGCGGTGCTGCCATTTTCGTGTGCTGTGTGCTCAGGCCAGCGCGGCACGGTAGGCTCACATCACATCAGCAGCAGCGGCACTCGGGGTATCTGGCGGTAGGCCACACGCGAAGTTCCAGGTTTGCGCCTGTCACCGCTGCAGGCAGGTAGCGTGTCGGGCCTCCCAGCCGAACGCGCCGTCGCCCATCTTCGTCCACACACGGCCGACGGGCGGTACGTACGCTTCGACGGACAGGATGCGATCACAAACCGCGCACCGTTGCACGAAGAGCTCCTCGTATGAGCATAATAGGTTCTAAAAGATAATTTTAAAGTTCGAATATGCTCTCAGCGTTGGAGTGGAGATGCCCACCAGAACTGCGCGGAGAGAAGTTTGTGGTTGTGACTGTATCATTTTCGCGATCTGCTGGGACAAATTTTGATATACGAGGTATTGGGATTGTGAATGCGACGGTTCCTACATGCAGGACGAACGGTGAGGACATCATGCGCCGACAAAACGAAGAACCCTAAACACCTGTTCACGTGGGCCAAATGCTGTAGCGCATTCAACATCTAACGGCGCGCCAGTAGCAGATTCACCCAGCGTCAGGAACACGGTGACCACGTCCCTGATCATGCAGCGCAGGACGACCGGACACGCAAGTGGTCGATTCCGCGAGGGCGAGTATACGTGCATTTTGACGGCGTGATCGGCCCCATTGTACTCCCGTATAAACCCAGGGAGTGTGCCCAGCCGAACTGGCGGAAGCCCTTGATCAATCTCCGGAAACGACGAGGAGCTCTTCGGCTCGAAAGGACGGTAAGGCTGCGGAGATTCTGGAGATGGTGGACGTCTGATTCACGGGAAGTTGAGATACGGCGGGTTCATCTCAGCAGGAGACAAGGCTGTGAATGACGCTTACTTGCGTTTCTGTGTCTCCCGCCGCACAGTTGAGTTGATATCGCTCTTGTCCTTCTGCTCGCTGTCCCGCGCAGCCGCCAAAGCTTCCTGAACAGGCTGTGACAGAAGCGTTCCCGATACTTCATTCAAGACTTGGAATTCATGTTGCAAAGGAGGTGATGGGGCCACTGTATGTATGCTACCAGCGCCCGGTGGGCGTACGAGGACCGCAGGAATCTGGCGAAGGGCCCGTAAACGGGCACTAAATTCTGTGAGAGTCTTGAGTTTGTCCTGCAGCGCATTTACGTCTGTGGGTACAGGAGGTGTGGAATGATTTTCGACTGTTGCCGACATGTTGAGTGCAAGAATTGAGCGTGACGCGCATGGATGTGACATATGGTGCTGAAGCCACGTGACATCGGGGAAATCCCAATGCCCGAGGCCGGCTGCCGGGCCTTACACTCAACGCTCTACATTGATTGGACTTCTGGTATGTTCTGCGTTGCATCATTGTACCGCACAATATTTACGAACATAATCTGCACACAAGTTCAGCGGTATAGCCCGCCGGTCGCTAGGACACAGTCGTTGAGCTGCATTCATTTTTCGAGGTGCGTGCATCCCTCGTGAAATTTGCTCTAGCTATCTGATCGGCTGCAGAGTTTCGTCGGACACGGTCTGAGCGTGTCTGGCTGAACGTCAGGCCTTCAAGATTCCAGGTCCGATGTGTTCGTGGACAAGGACGGCAACATTGCAGAACGACCCGTCCCACTGCTTAGGGTCTGACTCAGTCGTCGTGAAACGTTGACCTCCCTTCCGGTGTCGATGTGTGTTGCGAGCAGGGGTGTCAGCTCAATTCGTAACAGCTTCGACTGGTTGAGAACAATAGCCAACCGTACGTCGGCTTATACAGTGCATCTTGGAGATTTTGTTGACTCTACGTGCGCGGTTTGCACAAACCTTCCAAGGGTGCATCGACTTGTAACGACCGTAACTGCAACACATAATCGCGCCTAGAATTCCCATAGAGGTGCAAATATGCATGTACGGCAGTGTACTTGACGGTCCGAAGGCTCTGTTTTTCTGTCAAATTTCTTCCGACAAACGGAAGCTTACTCATGAGGATAAACTCGATCTACTAGCTCCCATTGGCCCTCCGGACCTCGGCGATGTTCCTGTGTTCCGTTGTTCTGATCAGCGTCACATCTCGAAACGCGGTGTCCTGTCCAGCAGATCCTATGCTTATCGGAAGCTTCCACTGTTTCCCTGAGTCGTGTTAATCCTCGATGGAGGCTGTGATACCTTACGCGTACCATTTTCTGCATGTGTCGGTGACTGTCCGTCGATATTTTGGAAACCAAGGTCTGAAAATGATTGCTTTCCTTCCAATCGGCGGCGCTGGCCGTCGTCGTGGTATTCAGAGGGCCAGGCCAGCGCACTCGGTTGAAACTTGCGGAGAACGGAGAATCAGACAGGCCGTGCGCACGTGGACCAACAACCGAAATCTCTCCATCTGCAGTGCCCATCCGCATCACCACGAGGCTATCTTCCAGTTACAAGGTGATGCGACTCATCGATTGCGCACATGGTATACACGTTCGACACGTGGTCAAGGCAATCCGCTTGTCGCATGTGGAAGAACTGCGATGATTTACACCAGGGAAGGCAAAGGTTTCAACGCACCTGTACGCCAGGCGGCTGACCAAATATGGACAAGGATAAAAGTCACTATCTCGATAAGCGATCGGGCGGGCCGCCGCGATCTACTTGCCGATGTTGGAGGTGCTCTAAACCTGTTCGGTGGAGAGACAACAAATCTTGCTCGGTCGCTCCCCGAACTTTGTCTCCTTGGATCTATATCTACCGCGTCTCCTTGTCGCTCTTTCTCTTGAATTCTCATATAGCATCTGATCGGCTTCTCTGTAGCATAAACGCCTTTTGTTAGCCGCTCCAGCCTCTCCCTCAAACCACCGTCCGTGGCCCCGGGCGTCCCAGTGCTTTGTGCTCACTCCTCAGGTCTTTTCAATTCACAGTACCTGTGACAATGACGGTTGATATAGGTACCCTGCTTGTTGACCCTTATTCCTCCGCTTGGTCGAGTCACCCTGTTGCCTTTGGATCGCAATGTACAGCGACGCAGATCGCGTCCACTTCGTTCTATAGCAGTCATCGTATGCCGTCTGCTGTCCAGTCACGTAAGTGTATCGTTACCTTACCGGATGTAGTCCTGATCGACGCTATCCTTGTAAAAGACTCATCTCCGGCCGACTTCAGTACACTTCCTGGCCAGATGTCCGTCGTCTCTGTCATGGGATTGTTCCGGATCTTTGGATGTCACCCATTAGAGGGTGTACCTGGCACCACCGTTACCGTGTCGCTTAATCTGTCGACCAAGACGTGTAACGCGATCTTCTTGCGTTTAGTCGTCGGACGGAAGGCTCTGAGCACGTCTGTCCGGCACCTGCCCGACCGCTTCGGAGCGTGGGAGTTGCAGTCGACCATCCCACAAGATGAAGTGTCAGGTCCAACCGCGGTCCCTCTCTCCGTGCAAGTCTTGGATAGCGCGAACCAGGTGTTGGACTCCGTGACGTTCGGCAATTTCACTTATCTCCCTCCTGGTGCGTTTCGTTCTCTTGTGACCGTGTTGATCGCTCGCTCACCTCGACTGCAGCGTCAGGAAGCCGGTCTGTAGCGCCCGTCAAGTACGAAACCGCTGAATATACGCTTAACTCCAATGTGCCCCTGATGATACGCCGATCTATCAGCATGGCTGATTCTGCCACCCATGCGACTGTATCGGTCCCCTCGTACTCCCCCTTGTACGTCTCTCGTACGTCCAGCAGTAGCCGATCGCGGGAGACTAAGCGTGGGCAGTCAAGTCGGCAAACAAGGAAACACCTGAACCAGGGCCGGCGTCTCCGCTTCAGCGACGACGCTTCCAGCTCTGAGCGTGCCCACCTCGAGATTTTGACTCCGTTTGATAGCATGTGCAAGGACTGGGATGAGGAGGAGCTACGTAGCAGTCGTCGTCTCGTCCGGTTCACGCGCGTGCAGGAAGGATTCACGATCAAGGTCTCCTGCGAGCGTGTCAGGATCAAAGAGTATACCGAGGGCGATGTCGTGATTTCCTGCATCTACCGCGCCGAAACCGATCACTGCTTCGTGACGTCGGTTGACATCATCTACCTGCTGGAGCACCTGGTGGGGGAGGAGTTTGATATCGAGGAGAAAAACAGGATCCGGCGCAACCTGGAGGGCTTTCGGCCTCAGACCATCTCGAAGAATAGGGTTGAGTCGAACGATTTTTTCACCCAGATCATGGGCTTCCCGCCACCGAAACCGCGCAATATCGAGAAGGATCTCAAGGTGTTCGAGTGGAAGATCTTATCGCAAGCATTGGTCAAGATCATCGCAAAATATGTGAGCAACTCTGAAGTGACACTACTTCCAGGACTGATTGCAATTATTTCCAGTCGCTCTCCGCGCCGGTTTCGGAGCACGCTGGTGGTCGCATTTCTATGGCTCCAGAGAAGAGGACACCGTCAAGCCGGTCGTCGTTGAGGTCGCCGCCTTTGCCCGATCCAACGTATTCTCGAGACTCAAATGACCTCATGTTGCCTAATGCCCTGGGGAGCAGCTCGTATATATCCGCGCCAGAAAGTGACGATGCAGCTTCCGTGACTTCACACCACGATCACGCCCTGCCCTTCACCAACTCGGGTGAGAGCCCAGGATTGTGCAGTACACCCCACGTAGGATCGCCGTCGAGCATGTTCTCAAGCTCATCCCATTCTCCTGCGGTATTGTGCGACCCTGCATGCAAACCGACCTTCGTCATCAACTCTCAGAGTGGGTTGTGCCAGGCCGTCATCGTTTCCTCTGACGCACTTTCGCTCACGGGCAACCCGTGTTCGTCGGAAGGCTTCCAGCTCCACAACAATATTTCGGCGTTCGACTCCTTGGAGTTCCAATATTTTGGCGAGCACAAACTGGCTGACCCATATTATTAGCACTTCTGCCTCTCATGCTCCTCCGTGTGTATCCTTAGCTAGCTCAGTGCGAGCCGGTTGTCGTGCCCAGATGTAGAGCTAGAATATTTAGCATCCCCCTGTCTTATATTGTGGTTGTTGTCCTGTAGGTACAATGCAGTCGTCTGACTCCCCAGTATGTTATTTGTGGAAATGTAATTCGCCATCTACGATAGTATTAATATTTGCATTTGACCAGACGCCTCAATGGGACAGGACAGTGTCTATTGGATAAACGTTCCGCCTACCGAGAAGTAGTGGACAATCACGAAGTAGTTACTGTACGTGCAGCAAGGGTTAGTGTCTTGGACAATCGATTGGACGTCATGTGGTGCTTTGAAGCATGTAAATCCCTCATCCTGATCTCGCGTTACTCTGCGTGTAGTTCACTGCGAGTTGGATGCTGTCCCCAAATGTAGTGCTTGGCACATATCCATCGTCTTTCGCAACCATCTTGTCTTGCTCTGCACCGTCGTCTCAACCCCACCACGTTATTCGGGCAAATGCATATTCACGATTTACGATAGTTTTTGCGCTCGTCCGGATGTTCTCATGAACATAGTACCATACAACCCCAGGCACCTGTTGCACGGACTCTCCGTCATCCGTGAAGTAGTGTACTAGAAATAGCTAAAATTAATACAACATTATGAAGATGCTCCAGATACAGATCGTCCAAGTCGAAAAGCCAAAGATCGAAAGCAAGGAGGGCAGTGAGATAATTCGAGATAGAGTGAGAGGGCGGGAAAGCCGACGAATATCCAACATCATGGATCTCGCCGACCGAAGTTCAAGCTTCCGAACTTCGAGAATCGACCTTTCATTGACCCGATGCTGCCCATGGTTGACGTCGTTATGGATGCTGCACCCGACATTGGCATGATCAGGGCGCCATTGACGCCGTTGATAAATGAGTCACGTGGAGATCCTTCTGAAATCGTATCGCTGCCACCAGCCTCGACAGGTGCCGAGGACACACCATTGAAACCGTGACGGGCGAGGTGGGCGAGATGTCTCTGCAGTGGAGTGAGCTTGGAGAACATTTCAGCACTAGGCTGCGCGTTCTCTCGTGGTGCGCGTGTCGAAAGCGGGGAAAGTGGTTCAGAAGGTACTGTGTTTCCCACAGGAAGGACAGCGACTGGGGGACGTCTAGGGAGCAGATAATTTATCAATCGATACTGCATCTGAAATGCAGAATATACTGACGATTGTTGAGGGTATAGAGATGGTGAAGCCACTGGAACAGACGATGACTCGTTGGAGCGGGAACCACCCACTAAGTCCATTGCGAGACGCTGGACCTCATCGTGGAAATTCTTCCTGAAGAACCTTTCAAGTGTTCCGTGGAACGCCATCATCTCTGGTGGACACAGTTGTCCATGCAGTCGTAGACAGCTGTCGATCATACGGACCTGGATGACTACTCGTCTAGCATGCATTTTAGTATCGAAATAACGTCACTCACCTGTTCATCTACGGCGTTTCGCAACTTCTCCACCTGTTCTACGCGCTCGGGGTGTCTAAGAAGATAATCACCGGATAGATAAGCCTGTCTGAATGCTCCAATACCGCTGTTGATTGGCGCATCGACCGCAGCATTTAGACTCATTGCAAGCGGGTTAGTAGGGACAGGCTGTGCTGTCTTGGCCAATGCGGAGTACTTGATGTTAAGTCCTGCTAGCTCTCTCGTCCTCTGCTCAACTTCATGCAGAGCACTCTCCACGGGAGAAATTTCGACAATCTGTACGTCGACAACCTCAGAGCGCCGGAGAACTGTGGGGAATGCTTCTTCGGTCGTAAGGAATGTTTTTTCAGTCCAGACTTCTTCTGAGCCATCGGGATTGACTTTGGTGAGTGAACGAGAGTAACTGAACAGGTTGATAGCACTGGAAGTGGCAGTCAAGAAACGCGAAAATCGTGATCATCTGAACGGGCCTACCTGTGCTCATAATATGCTCGTATCTGGGGAGGGACATCGGGGTTAGTGAAGATTGGGGAATCCCGTACAGGCTCTGGAATAACAGCTGTACACTGAATGTATTGGTCTGTTCCGAAGCGGATGTCGACAGGGGGATCGCCCATAGTCTTGAGAAGCTGGACGCCTGGGTATTTGTTGAGCATCCGCTCGCAAAATGCTCCGAACTTCTCCCATTCATATCCGCGGTACTGTATACGGCAAGGTCAGAACCTGCTGAATATCTGGTGCTTCCAGAGCCACGAATGACGCACGATGAACTGTTTGTTCCGGATTGCCCCAGGGAAATTACCATAGAAAGCGACCCTAAAGTAGTCCGAATAGTAACGTTGATCCGTGATAATATGTTCCAGGAGAGCAGCCTGGTGTCGAAGGATCTCAGCCAATCGAGTGCTGAATTGAGTTCAAGTGTGAGAAGAGTACCAGGACAGCTATATCGAGAAGGCACGCACTAATTGAAGGTTACTTCGGCATGCTGCAGAGCAAGATCCTTGCATATCTCCAATGCGCTTTCCCAAGCCTTGCCCTTGCCTGCAGAAACATGCATCCTTATCTTAAAAGCAGTGATGTCATATCCATCGTTACACATACCGAGATAGTCCAAGATGAGCAAACACAGCGTTTCCTTGCGATGAAATTGCGATTGTTGAGGTAGGCCGAGATCTTCCATAGGTGGAGCGAATGTATTGAGATCCCATTCGTGCAGATCCGCATGTAACTTCAATGTCAGTGCAGCTTCCACATAGTTTTGAGATTGCAGATGCATCTGCGAAGGATTGTTAGAGGCGTCGTTCATTACTTGGATGTACATTCCTACGTTGACAAGTTGATGGACATATTTGATGTATATCTCGTCACGCCCGATTCGACGAATGTAGTTCATTAGACGGAGCTGGACCGCTGAGATGAGAGCAAATAACAATAAGTAGGTCCAACGAAACGTACCGTTGCGATGACACGGTCATCGGCATATTCCTCACCTTCCGGCAGTGCACGAACGCTGAGGAGTAAACTGAGGAACTGGTCAACCTCTTCGAGGAAGCCTGTCACTCGCTCTCGTAGCTGCTCGTCGACATCGGAAGAATCAAATAGATGTCGAAGGTGTCCAATGAAGAATGCCCGTGATATATCGTCGCCTTTACTGTCGGACATGAACAGCGTGTCCAACTTGCTGACCAACTCGTTCTCGATATGATGGAATTGCCGAGTGAGCTGGTACTCCGAGATGATCATACAATAGAGGATATGGACTGCGTTGTCACGTAATTGATCATGATGGCTCAAGCATAGGTTGACAACATGCCCAACCAGGGGATTGAGAGCATCTTGATAGTTCTGAGAACACTTATCAGTTCATGGTCCATGTTCGTTTTACGACCGTTAGGCACGTACACCATATAATGGGTTGGCTCCGCCATTTGCAAGGTCATCTTCATGCCACCCGAGGGCGTCCCACATCCGGAGGAGAATTGATGCTCCTTCGCCTCGAATATCTCCAGCAAGACGCCAGACCGCTCGTCGCTTCTGCTCCACGATCAACAGGTAACTCATACAAGTATAGCCAAAAAACTCGCCTGGGAGCTGGATTCTTCGATCACAAGATGTTCTGAAGATAAAAGTTTGAGTAAGACATAGAAACCCTCTCGCCACAAAACCGGGTCAAATGTCCTGGATTTCTCGTTTGGAACGAACTCGCGTTCGAGTAACGATGCAATTGGATCCACGAGCTTGATCAGGACTTTGTGCGCCAGGATGTTCACATTCAACCAATTGCTCGGGAATGCGTCGCCGTTCAAAATTGACGCAGAAACCTTGAAAGTTTGTAGCAATAAGGTCGCGAGGTTATCTTTACCTTCAATCTCCAGGGTCAGGTCGAAGAAACTGAGGATGTGTTTCTTGGGTGCCGATAACACCAAGACTAGGAACACGATGGCGGTCTCGCCCAGACCTGGGATGAAGTCTGCCTTAACGTCAAACGAACCGGATGCGGTTGTGGTGTTCTTCGGAAGATGTGTGACTAAAGAGAACGGATAGGATTCAGGGAAAGTGACGGGATAATTAGTAGAGACAGGTGTTAGGGAACGTATACGTTCGATTGCTTTGCGGGAGTCTTCGTTTTGGAACTCTAGGTAAGAATCCAATAATCTGATAGTGAAAATCAGCCGAAGTCGAAAACGTATGATCAGCGTAAATACCTAGGAAAGAGTGACAAGACCGTCTCGATATTATCCTGTTCCTGTCGCAGGAGATTGCGATCTGATACAATGGAAGGTTCTACAAGACTCTGCAGTAACTTGTCCAACATCACCGCTACGACTGTCACAGACAACCGAACGCTCTCCAGCCAACTGACACGAGCAGCATCACGAGCACTCTCGGAGTCACCAGGCTGCGTCAGAGCATATTCGTCGAACCTGCCGAAATGTGGTTTGATCCATATTACAACGGATTCGAGGAGTAAGGAGCGAGATTGGTTGTTATCGAACAGGAAGCCTTTGACCATCTGTAGGTACATGATCAGCTTCCAGATGACAATCTTGCCCTTGTTGGACGCGATCGCGTTCGCAAACGTCGTGGCGATGGTCACCAGCTCTACGATCGTAAACACCTTCCCTAATTCAGGCAGGATAGAGGTGAAGTGTTGCAAAGCGATGGTCTGAGTCCCGATGATAGACGGGGGGGATGTGGTCGACATCATCCGATTCACCTCTGACAGATGAGCACGCAGTTCGCGCTTGAAGGTCGCCTCTAGGTGATCTGCAGTAGCCCCTCCACCCATGCCCAGTTCCTTGGCCTTCTGCAGCTCGCGAGACCTTACAATGAACTTGAAGATGTAATACCAGACCTTCAGTGCGGCACGCAACGGAGACGCCGTGTCATTGGCGGTGGGATTCTGCAGCAGTCGGTTCATTGAGTGTATCATATGCGACGAAGCTGATGCACAAGTGAAATGGTTCTCAATATACACATCCAAGACAGGCTGGAAGTTGCTGAAGCGGCGATCTTGCACTATTCCAAGCACCGTCACCAACGCATTGAACACGAGATGATCCATCTCTCCAGACTGGTTGTTCTGAGACACGAGGATCCCAAACAGCGAGTCGAAGATGTCGCGCAGAAACTTGACAATCTCCACCTCACCGACGAACGTGAATTTCGCCAAGACGGTCGTGAGGAATTCTCTGTCTGTCAGCTGCTCCCAATTCAGTAAACTGAGTAGGACAGAGTTCTGCGTGAACTTCGTCGAACATAGCGAAGACCGGATGGTAAGGCTGTCTCGCATGGGTGGCGCGATCTTCTGCAACTCGACGGGCACATACACATGCTCAAGTTTTTGATTGGGAGGAAGCCATGGTGACGCCGCGAGGTACATGTCGGTCGAGACTTGGCCCAGCCGGTCTGCGCGATACAATACCAGAGTATGAGACCCATCCTCAAGGAAAGCGGGACCATCAGGGAAAAGCGGCAAGAACGCAAATGCAAACGGACGTTCAGGAGCATCCGATCCTCGGCTCATCGATCGTTCCCTGGAGCTTCGATGCCGAAAAGTGAAGAAGAGATGCCAGTGCTGATCGCCTTGAAAGGGGAGCTTGATCTTGATGAGCTCTCCGAACGTTGGTTGGTTGGTTCGCTGGAAGACCATGGAGTGCCACTGTGTCGTCGGCGGCTCCCCACTGCACTGCGTGATGGCGCGATCCATAATCCGACCATCCTGATCTCTCACGTCGATAGTCACTTGCACGTTGCCATTCACACTACCAACCTGCCCTCGAGCAAAGTTGGCAACGCTGCGACGAGCGGCACCGCTTTGCGAGAAGGAAAAATCGCCGCTCCAGAGCTTGATGTAGAGCTCGTTTCGTACATCCCCAGGGAAGACAACATCGGGAAAACCTAGGCGTAGACTGAGTGGTGTGTCCTGGAGTAGTGATGTATTCTCTCGAACGATCGTCTCCGCGTCGCCGTAAAAAATCTTGATTGACACTGCTATCATTTCGGCTCTTGGATGCTACAGTCAACACAAGAAGAAGGGCACACTATTGATAGACGCACCTCGGAGATTTCTCGTACTCCTTGGTATTGTGATTGAGGATGTCCTGATGAAGCATGGAGAATGTCGCCTCATTGGTGGGTACGAATATAGGCATAGGATACTCTCTGGTAGATGACATCTCCGACTGCTCCGCCGCCATAGCATTAAGCTGCGTGAGCTCGAGCACCGCACAGCCAAAGGGCCTTCTAAATTGCGTCGGAAGTTCAATCGATGAACCCTTCCCAGGTGCATAGCTATCCGCTGTCAGCCCGCCCTCGGTATATGCTGTGGAGGGGGTCAATGTCCCCGACTCTCTTAACGAAGCCTCTGAAGCGCGCCTGCCACCCTCGTTGATTGAGCCCATGCTGCTTCCCATCTTCATAGCCCCATTCCTGACGATGCGACACACGAGGTATATGGGATCTTGCGCATCCGACTGAACGAGATCTGTGAACAGGGTACGAATACGTGCCGACGGATCGCGGGCGAGGACACCGTTGTGGTTCAATACTACGCAGAACTCCTCCGAGACAAACCGGGCGTAAGCCTTGTTAAAGAGCGAGACGAACAACTCCACCGTCTCTCCAGGACCGCAGATAGAGGCAACGAACGCGCGTATATCCATGAAGACATGGTAGAACTTCGCCTTGGCAGATTGAGCGGTGCTTGTTGATGATGCGAACGAACCTAACGCGCGGTTGGTTCTACTTCGGCTATACTCAGGAAATACAGACAGTGCCTGAGCGGGACCGGGCAACACGGGTGAGGTGTGATCGAGCGAGCCACCGAAGTGCGGGGACTTGTAAGGATGGTTAGACGGCGAGATATCCATGAACGCCAGCGATGCCTGCATTGCATACATCCTGATAGCGCTCAGCCAGCTGCGGGTATCGACCTCGCCTTCGACGTCGACGGTGACCAGACTGCCCCATGTAGGATGTCGCACGATGATATCGAGGCCCTGCACAAGGTTCCCGCTCACAAGTCGCGCAACGCACTCCCGTCGCAGGTTGACGGTCTCCTCCGAGCTCAGCGTCTGCGCGAGCAGCTGTCGTCGCCCGAGATGAAGCGCCTCAATGTGTTCCCGCACGATGTGGAACAGCTTGTAATCGCGTTGCGCGAGGTACTGAAACATGAGCGCATGCCATTCTCGTAGTGCAGACGCAATCTCGTCGACGATCGGCTGCGTAGCGCCCGACGCGGTGTCGTCGCCCGATTTGAGCGATGGTCGGGGAGGGAGCGGTTTCATCACCTGCGACTCCGTGGGCGAAGCGGATCGTAGGCTTGCTGGGTATACTGGCAGACGGGCGCGCGCGTTATTCGCCTGCTCCGGGGGAGGCGTCAGCTTGAACGACGATTTCCGCGAAATAGTATCGTCTTCCTCTGTCTTCGGTATTGGTATCGGTATGGGGAAGTCGACCGCAGACGCCTTCTCTCGTTGCCATTGCGGGTATAGGTCCGACGAGGATGTGTGTCCGTTGATGCTGGAGGTCATGCTCACTGCGAGCTCCGCCAGGCGGCCTTCTGCGTCCGCCAGCTCGTCTCGTACGTAGATGTGGGAAGCAGGGAAGATGCCAATGAACACTTGCTGCGTCTCATCTGCCTTGGCGACCGCCTTCTGGGACGAAGTTGACGGGTCCGATGAAATCGCCCAGTTCACCTGTGGGCGTCGTGTAGTGCATACAACATATCTGCACAATCGAAATGGGATAAGACAGCTGTTCCCGAGCAACTCGCCTGAAGGAGCATATTGCGACAAAACGGCGAACGCACCCTCGATACCAAACTCCCTCCACCTCCTTGTCCCTCGGTGTATACTTTTCGAAAGCGTACACATTGTCACCCACCTCGAGAGAGACTACATCCCTGTGCACAAGGTGCTCTTCCCCAGATGCGTCCGTGAAGCTCGAGAGGCGGGTGCGGTTGGAGAGTTTGGTGTCTCGTCGATTAGGCGAGAGTGGATGAACTGCGTAACCGTAGAGTATGAGAGGTAGCGGCTCCCAGACGCCTTTGCGCCCGCCTAAACCTGAGGGTCCGTTGTTGACCATCGCGTCGAGAAGAGTGGGTATATAGCCTGGTCGATGCTCGACAGAGGGAGAGCGCTGAGACTCTGGTCACGGTCTCACGGTCGATCAGCACTAGGTAGCAGGCCCGATCCTGAGTGAGTCGGCTGGTGCAAGCAGGAACACAAACGGAGGACGAGAAGACGACTTGGTGACGGGTTCAAAATCGTGATCGACGGTACTATCCTCTGCACGTGGAATCTCTCTGCTCTTTTGACCGACACAACATACACTGTTTATTTCACACACGTCAAACTCTATGTCATGAAGGTGTCGTAGTATCTCGGGTTACAGAACCTATGTAGTATGCGTGATGTGTGAGACAACTGAGCAGCAAGAGTGCACAGCTTCGTTACACCGCTAACCACAGGCCAGCGCCGAAAGTCATATCACCTCTCTCTCTTTCATAGTAATGCTCACTGACAGAGGACACATCTGATAGACGTGAGATCTGATAGACGCCCAGAATTGGGGCGTATTGGCACAATAAACGCGGCATCCTGGGTCGTAGAGAACCTAGCATTTCACTAACTTAAGAAGCAAGGTCAGTGCATTGTAAGTAGGAAGAAATGAATGGCATCACCAGCGTGTTCCTTGAATCTTTGCCACACAGAAGGATGGGGTTCGGTGTGATCATCGATCTTCGTGATCGGGTGGAGCAGGAAGTCTCAGGAGACGAAACGTAGACTCATCAGAAGCACGACGATGGTGAGAAGGCGGCTTGCCAACGGTTTGCAGGTTCACCGCTGGTCCAACGGAACGACGGGAAAGAATAGTTGTCCATTTCAATAGCCCGATTAGCTCGAGTGCTGGACACAGCAGAGTTAGATGTGCAGTAGCACCGGGCAGTCATACTCAGTTACCCAGACCCTCTAAACCAGGACTAAGAAAAAAGTAGGCAAGAGTGCCGTCAATCAGCAACCGAGGTTCCCAAGTCAGACTTTTTCGAGACACAACACCCACAATGGTCAAGATACGTTTACAATCAGATTCCAGAATTCGCAGGGAGCAGGCTGATGCTATCGGAGTCGAGTAGAATTAAGTACTGTAGGTGTACGAAACATATAGTCCACGTGACTTAGAGTTCAGGGCCGGTTCGATCGTGTTGTTGTGCTCGCCGTCTTTCGTGCCGGCCTCGTCGACCAGCGCGATGAGCAGCTTATCTGACCACGTCGACCGCATCACCCAACTCGCTAGATCAATTCGCTCAGCTGCGACGTCTACCTCCTCCGTTGAGTCTGACTCTCCATCGGGCTCAGTAGGCCCCTTCACCAATGCGGTGCTACACACCCCGCTCGGGGATCTCATCCGTGATATCGACCCCGCGGAGCTGGGGCTCTTTACCCTGGTTCCTCCAGCGAAACCGCCCACTCATGACACAGATCCTCCTGTTCCGCCACACGGTGAGATCGCGCGAGTCGAGTTCCTCGGAGCAACTCCCCTCAGGAAGCCACCTGCGCCGAAACCTGGAAGATCGGACATACAGAGAACAGGCGAGCACGAGCCAGAGGTATACGCCCGTGCCGCACTGAAGTATCTTGATCGTTAGTGAGTGCCATACATGTCTCTCGTAACTCCGTTGCTCAAGGCGATATAGCCAGTCCATCAGACCCATGCCGCGTGCTTCGGAACAGGCCATCAGGATTGTCGAACAATTGGCTGCAGTGCGAGAAAGTATCCATGGACTCAATAATCAAGCGAAGCAAGTGAGTTATGCGTCAGTTGGGTGGCCTGCTTACAACAACTAAGTCCAGACCGCCCCCGTAGCTCCCTCTCAGCCACCGCTTTCTCCAAAATCTATCTTCGCAGAAGAGGAACGTCGAATCCAGGATGCGCACCAGCGCATCGCCGAGCTGAGGAAGCATGTAAATACACTTTTTTCGCATTGTCAATGATGTTCATGATTCCACAGAAAGAGAGCCTCATGAAACGGAAATCCAATGGCCGAACTATCAGTCGCGCAGCCCCGAAGGCCAAGCCGAAGCCACAAACACCCCAGTCAATGTCACCTCCGGACGAACAAGAAGAAACGTTCTGGAATACCCCCGCAGCAGCCGCACGTACCTTGCACTTCACGGGAAACTCGCTACTTGATGAGGATGTCAATGAAGAACTTGCGAATGTGTCTGCATTGTCCTTTGCCAGCCCTGTTCCTGCTAGGACAAAGAGTGGGAGTCTACGCGGAGGCCGACCATCCCCTTGCTCAGACCTTAAGTTGGAAGAACGAGAGCAGGAAGATCAAGCGTACGACATAGGAAGCTCTGTTCAGGTTGACCTCCAACATGCATACGAAGGCGGTGAAGATTTGGATGCTGAAGTTTCGGGCGTGTTGGATGATGAAGGTGCTGCAGAAGACAAGGAGCAAACAGTCGTGTTACAGAGGCTACCATCACATCTCAAGCAGTTCCAGGACACCTCCCAACCCGATCCAGAACCCGATCCACGAATGAGTTCGCCCTCATCCTCGGGTCCTCTGCCGGCCGCTGAGACGCCTTCTGGCTCGCTGAGGCGGTCGAAGGTTAAAGTGACCACAGAACTGGAACATATAGTTGTGCGTGTCTTTGCATTGCCTTCAGTGTGCTCTCAGCTGACTTCATCGATGTAGTCGAAGATCTGGGCAACTATCGGGGAAGTCGTTATGCCTGGATGCCGCTTTGATGTATCGGGGGCTGGCAGCAACAGACCACCGCGTGCGAAAGAGACGATGTACGTTTCTCTATCCATACCTAATCACACAACGGCGCTAACATCAGAACTAGTGCTCACCTTCAGACCCTCTCCACACTCACACCCTCACCTTCGTCACCCACCACCTCGAGCCTCTCATCCTTTTCCACCGCTGCGATACCTCCGGCATCTGCTCCCTCGCAGCCAACCGCGCAGCAGATTCTCACCGCACACATGCTGCTGGCACTCTTGTCTACGCCGCCGCAGTACGCGATGCCGCTCAGCCGTCTGAAAGAGACGCTCGCAACTAAGTCTGCTGCGGGTGGCGGAGCAGTTACAAGGCCGATATACGGGTGTGTGGCGAAGCGACTGCTCAAGATTGAGCGGGGAGGTGGGGAGCAGATCGTCAAGTTCGATGTGTAGATGTATGACTATCTTTATTTTGAGTTAGCTCCGTAGGTAAAACAAACTCATGGCAGTTAGGCGGCTTGAGATCGGAGAGTTCACAAAGTCTCCCAAAGGTACTTGGAGCCAGATCTACCTCAACTATCGTTCCTCAACATATCCGCGTTTGCACACAGACTTTCGGATGCCTCATCGATCGCGACGAATCGCTAATGATCCTCGTAGTTTACCTACACCGATATCCTCTCCGCGATTGTGAGAGAACTGCAGTCGCTACAATTGGCCACTGTCATGTCACCAAAATGCAGCATGCATCACCCAATTGTATGCAGCGGAAGTGAAAAGTGAGCTTTCTTTCTTATAACACCAACCAATGTAACCAACAGAGCTCTTGTCGCCAATGATGCGCACCGTTATTAACCCAGCTTCATTGCACGAGGTCCGATTGATCCACCTGGAGTTCCAGTGAGTGGACATCACTTGGTTGATTTGTTCGAGCTGCCGTATATATGCAGGCTGAACCAGGGGCTCGAAGCGCCCATCCTCTTTGCACGTTCACGAGGATGAATTACTCTTTCAATTCTACAGCTGATTTTTCTACGAGACTTTGTTGATATGCTATGAGCTAATAAACGTTTAGTCTCTTAGCTTGCAACAGAGTAATGAAGGTGTTAAACGCGGCAAGTTTATGAGGATTCTGTGCGTCCCTGGTGTGGCATGGGTAGAAACGTCAACCTCTTGAAGATTCGACTCATAGCAGTGCAACAAAGTAATCAGTTTTTGGGACTTGACTCTGCAGGTGTTTACTGTCTGTGGTGCTGTTTCGTTGTCGGTATGGTGGATAAATCGTATATTTCAGTACTTAGTCCTCTCTTATCAGATCCACACAACGGTCAATTCAGGCAGCGGGTCTGTTGTTCGGGCGAACGATTAAAGACCACTGGCATAGCCACCTCGCCATTCTGATATCCAGAGAATACACATGGCCAGTGGTCGAGAGCGCGGGGTCGGCAATTGTCAAATCTTCCACAAGTAACTTCTAAGTGCTACGTTCGGTAGGACCACCACTCGCTGTCGGCACACAGGTGATGTATATTCCTTTGATGCCCGATCTTCGCGAGCTCTTCGCAAGCACGTAGTATTGAATATACCGTACGGAAGGGAAATTGCTATGATTGCGGTTTACTAACGACTTGTGGTGGTTTGAAATTGCAGGCAATTGCAAATGACTGCAACAACGTGATGAATATTTCTCCTAAAAAGTCTGGGTGAATGTTGTATTCGGGGTTGTCATACCTGGGCATTGGTTAGTGATATGCCGGTGGGTGTGAAACTTCAAGTCGTACTAGGCCGGAGGCACGGTGCCGTGAGTCCACCGGATGCTCTGGCTCTGGAAGGGCGGCAAGGTTGCAAAGACTGATGGCATCGAGCAAGGCATCATGGCCACCGTCTACCGTAGTATCGTCGGATGCTGTGATGGTACATAAGTCACTCGCTTCGACGAGGGAAGTCCGGTGCAGCAGGCCCTAAGATAGTGTGCTCCATGTCTACGTATACGGAGTAGCACGACCACTGGTGTTGCATCAGCGGTACGAAGCAGAGATCTGGGACTTAACGAAGTATTAGCTATCATGCACGGCGGCTTGTGGCAGAAGACACAATATTTATTATCTGGATCATAAAGTATCTCATCAGACCTATCCAGCATACCGTGCAGTAGTACCCACTCTGAAATTGAAGCCCTTGCACTATCCAAGCGACTGCGATCTCGCCCAAGGAGCGCAGAATGAGTGCAGTAATGGATGCCTTCCCGTAGGATTTAGAGTGTTTCTAAATCATAAAGCGGACTACGGAATGCCCCACTGCGTCGGAACAGCCGGATTTGCGAGACCGTAACGACGTGAGACCATGATCTCTAAATCAAGTTCTAGACGGTCGGAGGATGAACGGCAAGATGATGTAAGTGATGCGGAACACCAAAGATAGGCGACGATGGGGGGGTCGACCCCCCCCTTCCAGACATAAGGTTTAGAAATGTCTCACTTTGTTCACATGCTCGTCGGAGATCAATTGGCCGACATGCCGAAGTGATTTAGAGACGAAATCTAGCTTTAGAACGTCTCTAAACGGCTACGGGAAGGCATCCAATGATGTCCGAGTCGCATAATGTTTGTTCGTCCACATTGGGCGCCACGTGCATCAGCAAAAGTCAACTTTTGCTTACCGGTGTTATTCCCTTGATTAAGGAAAAATAAGGAGATCCCTTCTCTTATTCCTCCATTATTCACCGTTATTGGCTTTAATTGCCCAAATAAGAACAGAGACCTCCTTAATTAAGGAGATAAGGGAGCTAAATGGAGGTAACCAAAAGTTGACTTTTGCTGATGTGTTAGTCACGTGACATTACGATCTGAGGCGCGTCTAACTGATCCTCGCCTTTTGTCGAATTTGCCCTGCGTACAGCCATCTTGATCCCTGAGATTGCACGTCACAATGGATTATCTTCGTCCCCAGTATCATAACTAGTCGTTGGAGGCACTCGGCAAACTTAGCCCATTATACCCCCTGTGGCATATTCGACGCTCTTCCTCCGAGTCACGACTGTTGTCTGACAGTCTATTCCTGACAACGTTCGAACGATATGGAGGCGAATAGTGCATTGTCAAGCTACGATATTCTGCCCCAAATTTTCTGTCATCTATCACCCACGAAGGGCAGGTCCGAATTTGCTGATTCGGTAACTCTGGCGAGCTGCGCTCGAGTGAGCAAAGCATTTTCGGACAATGCGCTTGACGTCCTTTGGGAGGACTTAGATCATTTGTACCCTCTTCTCCAACTCTTCTCATCGTTCGTACCAGGCGATGATTCCCCTCCAGATTCCCTCGACGATGGCGACGAGCCAGAACGAAATTCAGACGTCAGTAAAACCTCGCCTGTTGGGAGTGCAGTGAGACTGATGTTTGCGTTTCATCAATGTCAGTCCCTAGTCGGAGACATTACTCCAGAAGAGTGGGCGCGATTCCGACAGTATGCTCGGCGTGTACGCACTCTCAACTACAGCGGAGGATCATCACAAGCTGTGCATGACATAACAAGCTACCACCGTACTCATTTTGGCGACCAGGCCCTCCTTCCATCGTTGCACGAATTCTATTGGCAAGCTTCGTATGCTCTGGACATGAACGTACAGTTCTTGTTTTCACAGTCGCTTCGTCTTGTGTCTATTGTCTTTCTCAATACTTGCAAATTGAGAGACCGAGATATCAAGTTGCAAGAGATTATCGATAGGTTGTCGCAGCGGGCCCCTCTGCTTCAGGAGTTCCGCATTCGGGACCTTGCGCGTCCAATAGCGCTGACACCATTGGTAACCCGGTGCAGTCATTTACGCAACCTAGCTGTCATTGGTCCACCCCAAATGCTCCATTGCCAGTTTCTCGAAGCAGTGTCCGCACTCGAGTCGTTGGAAGAGCTCTGGATTCGCTGTGATATGATGCAACGGGTTTCTCCCACTCCTGTAGCACTCTCCACCTTGTCGTATCTGCGACTTGAAGGGAAGCTAGGCAACATTGTGGCGTTCTTGGGAGCTCTTGTCGCTCCGAACATCCGTACCCTCAAGCTTACGAACCACGAGCACACGAGTAGCTTCAATGATCATGTTCAGCTCATGACGATGGTGCACAAGGTGTGCAGCGCGTCACTACGTCGTATATCCTACCACAGCTATTATTCACAACCCGCATTGGACGGCTCCCACACCTTGCTGCATCTCTTCCGACCTCTTCTGCAAATTCATGATCTTCAAGATGTAGCTCTCATGTTTCGCGATGGAACGTTGGGATTGTCCGATCGGGATGTTTATGATATAGCGTCTGCCTGGCAGGAACTTCAGTGCCTTACCTTAAGAACATCCGAAAGCAGATTGGGGCCTCATATTCCCGTAGGCAGTCTTCTTCCAACGTTGGGTGCACTCGCCTGCTTTGCACGTTTCTGTCCACAGTTGGTGCAACTCGAACTGCCTTTCATTGCCGATCTTACGCCCTCATCCAACGACGAAATACGCGGGGTTGTGTCCCATTCCCTACGCAAGCTGGATATCTTCTGCATATGTGATCCAGGAATAAAGGATCCTTCTCAAGTAGCCCAATTCATCGATTCCACATTCCCCAACCTCGACCTTCCCAGGTCATTTCAAATGATCGCCAGTTCCTATCGCAGGGTAGGGGAGTTCGAATCCGACGCTCGTCAATCTTTCACGAAGCACAAGGACTGGGATGCAGTAGCTCTGTTACTTCAGGAGCTTCAATCTGCCCGAGAGCAGTGATGGATGGGTACCGAGACGGGCGTGCAAGGATGGTGAGTCTTAATAGCGTTCATGCGATCCTTCATTATCGAGCTCATAAGTTACATAATGCAATTATTCTGAAGAATCCCCTTCACCCTAAGTTGTCATCACAGTCTCACGTATAACAGTCCTGTGCATACTGCATATCCCGAGTGCTGTATCAGTGATGAAATGTATGTTTTTGGTATTTGTTTGTGCGTGACTAGCTGCCACTGTTGCCACTGCAGTTGCTCGTAAGTCATTGACACCTCCTGTGAATCCTGAAGGACGCCTGATCACACGGATGACATGCACATGGTCAGGTTTCCCTACTTGAGCAAGATTGACAGCTGGCGAGGCGATACGTTGAGCTGCCAAGCTCAGGTGTCCGAGAGCGATATAAGCGAAATACGCGCCGTCGTGGCTATTGCTTGCATCTGACCGAATACCACGTTGTGGCTACAAGTCATCTAACATTCATACACTAGTCTTCTACCCGCCCGTTTCGATACGGAAGCTGTCATCGACAAGTTTCCTGCTCCGATTGCGGGTCTATGCTGAATAATTGCACGGCCAGCTGACAGGTACCTTCATCGAGCTGTTGTCCTTGAGCTTTCTGCTCACGCATCTGCCAATATCTACTGTACTCGACTCTGTCGTTAAGCCGCCCAATGTCCACCATTGAGCGCCCATCGTCTTCTGTCCATACTGACATGATTTGCGCATGCAAGGACTGAGAAACAGGCTCTGGACATGTCACCTCATGTCTCACCCCAACATGTATTAGGCCGACATACCCAATATCCACGGTATTTTCTCTTACACTCCTTTCCCTCTGACCCTCACTGGCTCAGCCCTTGAAGGCATCCTCCTGCAACGCTTTGCGCGTACCGGAATCCACTTTCATTAAATCCTCGTGTCTTCTTTCTGCACCTTCTCTTGGGTTGAACCTTCTTCGCTCACCGGGCTGCAGGCAGACTGCGCGGTGTCGTGCTCTTGCCTCCTGTCCTTGCTGCGCCTGGCTTCCTTTTTTTGTCCTTGGCCACTTGCACTCACTCCTTCCTTGTCCCACTCCAGTTCCGAATGACATACCCTTCAATTCTAAGGAAACGTGAGTGCTGGAAATAGTCGAGCTTCATGATATTGGCATCTCATGGGGTTGAACTCGAAGGCATCACGGCGGAGCAACTTGGGTCAACAGCATTGCCTAACCTTGCGATATGGCTGTTCTTCCAGATCGCTGCCGGGCACATCCTACTCCCCCTTCTTGTCGCTACGTACCTTCGCTCGCGCTCTCTTAGACGACGTGCAACTCTCATCAGTCTTTGCTGCTCGTGGATTCTGACCGGCATTTTTTCATCACTTCTGTGAGCATTTTCCTTGCACACTTTTGTGCCCTTGTAATTATATCCTATGAAGGTTTTATAAAGGCACGCAACTCGGTTCTGAGCCGTCGAAAGGAATCTGTGTCACGCAGACGGCCCTCCTGGGCAGTGTTCCTCCGATGTGAGCCCATCTGCGATAATTAAGGTGGTCAGTCATTATTGAGCCATACTATGTACCCAAGGACCTCTCTCGCATTGTTGGTCCTCGTTTACAACGTTGCGTCCCAGTCAAGTGAACGGACACTTGGAGTAGACCCTAATCGAGGTCGCATTAGAACAGCTGCCGTAGGTTTCTGGCGTTTATGACATCATTTGCCTTGTGCTTTACCTTGCTATAATTTGTTTTCAGTTATGCATCACTCCGTACCTGACTTTCGCAGTTTTCGTCGCCGTTGGTGCACATGTGCGTAACAATTTACGTTAAACGAAAGTCATGTCTGAGGATGTTTGTGATATCTCGATGTTTCTCAGCTTGGGAGTGACCATGAAGATAGGGTGGACAGAGCGCAGCGCTTCTTTTTCTGCTCGGTAGACTGGACACCCTAGTCAGTTCTGTGACGTTCTCCGCCTCATGCAGTTTCTGATCAATGCTCTCGCGTCATGGCAGCAATAATGCCGCGTTTAGTTTCGCGTTGACGGCTTCTATCCTTGCGGCAGCTCTTCAGTGTGAGTTTACATTCTGTACATGTTGTCTCAGTGTATTTACTGACAGATGCATGATATTTTCAGCGTGCAATCTCTTCGACCTCTGGCGACGAAAGGATGTATTGTCCACAGAACATGAGGCAACTACGGATTTCCAGTTCTCTGTGCGGATCACTGTCTTCACCTGGTATAATCTCCTCTCTGCGATGTTAGTGCTCGTTCCGGTGCAGTGGCTCCCCCCAAGTCATTTTTGACGTTGACTTTTCTGCAGACTGAACCTAGTATCTCTTCAACACCTGGACACCGCCTTTCCGGACATATTCTCTGCCTCAGGTAACGGTTATTTCTCCTTTCACGCACACGCGCATCTTCATCAATGAATTCATCGCACAACAGTCGGCATGGCGCTGTTTATTATTTTCGGCACCGAGCGGGTGAGTGACACCAACATCCGGATGGCTACACCGTATCCCAATTTTAAACTCTTCCGCCAGGACATCATTCGCTCATGGCGATTCTGGCGCCGCGAATCTGGCAGCACGCGGCCTGAGCAACCAATAAAACCGAACTTGACCCCGACTTCTCCCTCATTCGACTTGGATCTCCTCAAGCGCACCGATAGCGACGTAAGCGAGAAGGCGCGGCTCGAAGCGCTACACGCGTACTACGCCGCCCGCGTGCGCGGGTTGGGCGTCGATGTCCAGATCATCGCGAAGCCCGAAGATGCGTTTCTGGCACAGAGGGACTCCGGCGTAGTTATGCAGGAGGATTACGGGTTGCCAGAGATGTCGTCTCCCATCTGGCGCTTCTAGATAAGTGCGATGGTTCCGCGGAACCAGTGTAGCTGTAGAAGAAGGAGAGGCCAGACGTCCGAGGAAAGACGTACTTTCTATGCACATTGCTAATAATACAGGTCGTGTAAATCTCAGAACGCTGTAGCGCATTCCGCGTGAGTCGGTAGTGTATCTAATGTTGATCACCTATTATAGTTTTCTGTTCTCGTAGTAAATTTCGAGTAGTCGGACTGGAGTTATAGTCAAGCAGAAAATGTAACGATACATACACTCGTTGTGCAATTACACTGTCCTAATCAAAGCATCGGGGTTACAGGAAATGGCCAAAGAGAGAGCACTGAGGCTGGTTTAGTGCGCGGAAATATGTTGCTCATGAACCACTGTTCGGACTGCGCCATACTTTGACCGTGCCATCCGCGCTAGAAGTGACGAGTTCGTCGCTATCAATTGGGTGGTGCTCGACCCAAGTGATAACTTTATGATGGACTTTCGGTGGCGGATTCGGTTGCAGAGGAGCCGCCTGGAGACGGCATCGCTCGGTCATAAGGATATATGCCGTGGAAGGTGAGATTCACCACTTACATCGACCAGATCCCAAGCCCATACCATACCCTTTTCGTCCCCACAAATGACACTGGCCTCTCCATGCCCGAAACACGCGCGACACCGGTACGACGTGTTCGTATGGCCCGTGAAATCATTGAGCATCTTGCCTGTCGACATGTCCATCAGGCGCACGTGCGAGTCGAGCGTCGTGGCGAGGTACGTCTGGCCGTCCTGTGAGGGGACGACTGCCGCAACTGGGTCTAAACGAAAGGTGAGCGGTGGAAGTGTTCACATGTAATGACTTCTACGCACTGCCAATGAAGTCGGAGCGCAGCTCGCCCATGCGGAGATCGTAGGTACGGACGTAGCCGTCAACCGACCCGGTGATAATATACGTGGGGCCCACGTGTAGGGTCTGCACCGCGTCGTGGGCTTCGTCGAGTACTTGGATCGCTTGCCGGTTCTGAGAGCTAGGTTTAGCTGCCATGAGCGAGAGTGCAAGCGAAAATTTAAGATTGAACTCACCGGAGGTCCCAAAGCTTCACAGTGTTGTCATATGAGCCTGCAATGCACGAATAACTTAGATGAAAGAACACAGAACTAGAGGATAGTCTACATACCACTGGCAAGAACGCTCGCATCCTCATTGAACTCTACAGTAAAGATCTTGGCCATATGGCCTGGTATCCGCCGGATAGTCGCGCCCGTCATCACATCCCACAAGAACACAGAACGATCGCCGCCCGACGAGGCGAACTTGCTGTTATCATGCGACCTGAGGGAAACAAGCTTCAGCATTAGCGTACCGCTACGCATCGCCCCCGCAGTGACCCACACGCTGATTGACAACACCTCGTAGCCATGAGCCGCATACACCTTGATTTGCGTGCCCAACTCGGGGTTCCAGAGACGGACGGAACGGTCCTGCCCGCCTGTCAGGATATATTTTGCGCTGCCTTTCGCATATCGAACAACATGGACAGCCCCCTTGTGGTTTTGGAGTGTCGCATGGAGGTTTCGTGCAACAGTAGTTGGGCCGCGGGACGGTGCCATGGTCGAAGTAGCTCAAGTTGTGGCTGAGCAGTCTCTTCACACCACTTCACATGCACTACCTTCCATAAATGGCAGGTAAATTAGATGCTCCGAAGCGCTTCTCGAGGCCGGCGCCGCAAAAGTTGTACTTGGAGTGTACATTCTATGTAGACTACAACTTCCACTCGACAATCGTACAGCATGTCTAGCAACGGTGAAGAAAAATAGCAGAAAAAATAATCAGACGTCAAACCTCCACACATGCACGCCATCGCCATCAGCACTCAAAATCCGCCTTTCATCAAACACCACGGTACCCTTCACCGTCTTCCTAGCGTCCAGTCGTTTCAGCCTATCCTCGCTAACCTCAGCCTTGCCAGTACAGACTGCGCTCCCGAACACTTCGGCGCCCGTGCCTCCTTCTAGGTCCCACACCCAGATACTCCCATTCACGCCGAGGCTAACACAGCGGCCATCCGCGAGTGCTAGAGCAGATACCGGCCCTATCTGCCCGTGCAGCGTGCGCACGAACGTCAACTTTGGCAGAGCCGTCGCCGACAATGACGCAGGAAAAGACAGACGGTAGAGTTGCAATGAGCTCGCACTGTGCATGCCCGACGAGGCGTAGGTGGAGGGGCTCGCGGGCAACGAGGATCCAGTTGTCACAGATGCAGTCGCTGCGGGGTCCGCCGGGGCGAGGACGACCCACTTTCCGTCGGTCTGCGTGTCTGCTACGCGCGCAACCTTGCGACTCCATTGCTCGCGCATCGCCTGAAGCTTAGACTCATCCACCCAACCTTGCGGCACATCAGTCGCGCGCGCTGTTCGTGTGGACGCGACAGTGAGCGATGTACTTGAGATGATGAGCTCCGTGGCACCGACGCTCCAGTGGGCAGGGAAAACGGGAATCGCGTATGCAAGAACAAGCTTGTAGTCTCCTGATACGAGCGTGGACAACACGAGGGAACTGGGTGGATATGACGTGAACGACGTAAGCGTCTGCATGTGTGAGACACTGTTCGACGACAGATCGTATAGAGAGAGATGGAATGACTGCGAGAGTGTCACGAGTAGAGGGTGATGGTACACCGCTTGGCTGATGGGTGACGTACGAGCACTCCTCGCAGCAGGTACATACGTGAGTAGCCGGGAGGAGTGCGACGGCGTGCGATGGTCCACGGAGAACAGTGAGAACTCCCCGGTTGACAGGAAGGACAGTAGGCGAATGTGTTGTGTGGAGTGAGGAGGCGATTGATCGAGAGCGAGTGCTGTTATTTGCGTTTGAACCGAGGATCTGCAATGCATTGTGTGCGTATGGTGCGTTGGGGCTGTCAGCACGATAGGAGGTGCGGACGACGTCTGAGACGACGCAAAAATAGTAACATTCCCCGCGAGCAGGATATGTGTCTGTTCCCTCGGAGGCACAGATACTCTCGACAGAGAATGTTGCACGTCCGTGTCGAGGGCTTCGACTGAGCAACGACCTGTATTAACTCAGTACCTCGCTCAACGTCGACTATAAAACGGTGAAATTACCTGTGCGCCAGTTAGAGCTTATCCGAAACATCCACTTCCAGTCTTTCACCTCTTCGGACTTGGCTCTGCCGGGGAGAGGGCGCACCTCTCGCCCATCCCCACGGCCGATGAAACCACGCACACCGCGGAGTCTCGTCCGGCCGTACTCACCGAGATACAGAGCCTTCCATAGCTATCTCTGCACATTCAACGACGGGCTGTCCCGAGAAGATGCTGAACGAAAGTACCTGATTGTCTAGCGCGAGCCGTGACCAGTTCCTGTTCGTGGACTGAATGGCACAGAGGTCTGTCCACGAGAGGTAGGAAAAGATCACGAGCACTATCTCATCATATAGGAGAGCATCGAAGTTCGACCGGGAGGAGTGGTTGGAATGTGATGGTCCCTGAACGTGCTGTCGTTTGGAAGGAGGAAGAGGTGCTGGAGATAGGGAATGCTTCGACATCGTTAACCCGAGTTGTGTATACCTCGAGCCAGAGTTTCGCTGGAAATTTAAAAGAATAAGTTCACTGTAGGCACTGCCCGTGCCACAACGGCGAGGACGATATGGGCTCTGCGTTCAGCAGCTCAGACCTAACAGGACAGTCGCAAGCTTAACTTGAAGGCATTAATATTCCGAGTCGTTGGCAGAGATTGGTCATCTCTATCCTTTTTCGGTCATGTGGTCGCGATCATCGGGGACTTCAACGTTCTTAGTTTGTTCTTAGTCTCTTCAGTCTCTTCAGCTTCTTCGAACAGCTCTGGCAGCTCACAATTGCAACACTACAACATGCATGGAGATTAATGCTGCATTTCCAACATGTCCCAACAGCCCGAGACTGCAACTGTGGTTAGATTATCGTCCATTACACCGGAACTCGTCGCGCGCAAACTTAGGGTGGCTGGACGGTTCGTCCCATGATAACCCTCAGAAGGCCCCGCTCAACACGCATGTCCAGGCTATTCACATATATCGCGGATTCTTCAACTTTGCTCATCGCAGACGGAGAAAATGCCCTTTTCGTGGACGTATCGCTATGTCTGAGTCCTTGGCAGTCGTACCTGTGGCTGCAGGAGAATAATGGCACCCTATTTGCGCTGGGTTACCTTGAGCAGGTACAGGTGAGCACGCATAATCCTTGCAGTCGCCAACTCTTACAACGTATTTACCAGGACCCAATCCCACTTCCGACACTCCCGCACCACGCGCGGCCGACCGCGGTCGACCCATACCTCGTGCTGTCTGCCCTTGTTGTGGACCATGTACCAGACCTTGACTTGGAACTCTGGAATAGCGTGGCTGAGCGCACAGAACAGCTTCGACTGAAGGTCGAGCCCAGAGATGGCGGATCAACTGCAGTCGCCGCGGCGCCGGCTTCTACTGGTAATCCGCCGGCGATTCAAAATGTTGATCCATTGCCAGCTTCAAAGCAAATGCCCATGCCAGGTACAAACGACTGTCGTCTTCGCGGCTTAGAACAGTCTCTCATGATTTTGTAGACTGTTCTGCCACTCCCTCCGATATCAAACAATTTACTCTCAACACGTCCTTACCAGCGAAGAAGCAGCAACGGCGCGCTTCTATAGTCGTACCCCACAATTTACGGACTCGATTTGTGGACACTATACCCTCTGACGCCGCTGGATCTATGTAACTTAGCTTTCGATAATTCAGTGTGCAGCGTGTTTGCGTACCCCTTTAAATTACATGTACTCGCTACTGGTTGCGTATAACTTGTGGCCCTCAAACTATGCAACATCTATATTTATTCTGTGCACCGGGAGGCCTGGTCACCATGGGACTTCGTCGCATGGACGTGACCGAACTTCGAGCTGCTGAAGAAGGCTGCACATGACGCGCGTAGCGCGTCTCATTTTCCCCAAGAGGCTCGACCGAAAGACGCCTTCACACTTTTCCCCTTCACCCCTTCCTGCCGTCACAGAGATCAGTTCGATGGATATCTCGTCAGTCCCTTGTATTCGTCAACGCTCTCAGTGAACCTCACGTCGCGCGCTCGACTAGATCAGTGTTGCAGGGCGGGTACCAGCACCCGTTGTCGCGCTCATGGCAGGCAAGGCGGCACCTCACGAAGGGGATGTTCATGTATCCCATCTTCATCACTGACGAGCCTGATGCGAGCGTCGATATTCCCTCTCTGCCCGGCCAGCGGCGGTGGGGCGTGAACAAACTCGAGGAGTTCCTCGGCCCGCTCGTGCAGAAAGGGCTGAAGAGCGTGATCCTCTTCGGCGTGCCTCTGAAGTGCACCAAGGTGCGTTCGTCCTCTCCCACTCGCCCGTTTTCTAATTGAACGCAATCTGCGTACAGGACGACCGCGGCACGCCCGCTGATGATCCCGAGGGACCTGTCATCCAGGCGATCCGGAAGCTGCGCACGCTCTTTCCCGCGCTGTACATCGCGTGCGACGTGTGCCTGTGCGAGTACACCTCGCACGGGCACTGCGGTGTCTTCCGCGTGGACGGGAGCATCGACCCGGAACCATCCGCTGGGCGCATCGCGGAGGTCGCGCTCGCGTACGCACGGGCGGGCGCGCACTGCGTCGCGCCGAGCGATATGATGGACGGGCGCGTCAAAGCGATCAAGCGTGCGCTCATCGACGGCGGGTACGGGAACCAGTGCACGCTGATGAGCTACGCGGCCAAGTTCGCGAGTTCGCTGTATGGGCCGTTCCGGTGAGCGCATGCCTCTGCGTGCGTGGACGCTTGGGGGCTGAATGAGCGCAGAGACGCCGCGGGGAGTGCGCCGGCGTTCGGGGACCGCAAATGCTACCAACTACCCCCGCAAGCCAAGGGCCTTGCGCGTCGGGCGATCGTACGTCTACCACACGCTTACACCGTTTGCATTTTATTGACGTGTGCGTCCAGCTTCGCGACGTGGGCGAGGGTGCGGATATCATCATGGTGAAGCCCGCGATGCCCTACTTGGACATCATCCAGGACGCGGCGCAGCTCGCACCCAACCACCCGCTCGCGTGCTACCAGGTCAGCGGAGAGTACGCGATGATCGTCGCCGGCGCGCGTGCTGGGGTTTACGACCTGCGCACGATGGCGTACGAGAGCGTGGAGAGCTTCATCCGCGCAGGTGCGTGCCTCTTGCAGCATATTGTGTAGGCGTTGGGTGATTGATCCTGTGGATGATAGGTTGCGGCCTGATTTTGACTTACTTCACCCCTCAATTCCTGGACTGGCTTGACGAGTAATCGACTCAAAGACAGATATCGCAGAGGCGTGTACTAAAAGGAGTAGCAACTGGCTGTTGCATCATGTTGTACTAAAAAAATCGCTGTGTTGTCATAGATGGCGATCCTGCTCAAATCGATGTATTGCTGTGGCGCTCTAAATTATTGCAGCAGGAAAATGTCAACAACGCTTGGATTATCGAGTCTAGTACATGAAAAGATACACTAGGTGCTATAGGTATACGAGCAGGACGTGAGTATATTATAGCGACCACGAGAGGCGATTACAACGTGAAGGCATCCCAAGAATATCGTATGATCATGTCAATGTCTGCCGAGTGATGCAACTAAGCATTGAAAAGAAGGCCCGAGTATTCTACTGCTCCTTGTGGTCAAGATCTACCGATGCCTCCCCTCTCTGGTCCTCCGATGTCGACTTAGTGGCAATGATCGCAGCTTCAGGTGCGGGATGGAAAACTGGTAGCTGCGTAATGGCATAGCCAAGCACGCCTAAGACTGGAGAGTAATACATTAGTCAACTTGAGCAAGAACATCGCCGCACCACTCACCAAAACCCGACAACTTCTCGATCGGAGTGTGGAAGTACACGCTGGTGGTATATGACGCGAACAGCGCCAAGCATACAACGAGGGTGGTGGCAAAGACGGCCCACTTGTGCAATGGCGGCCACTGTACGCGGTGCGCACCAAAGGACCAACGCAGCTGGTCTACCAGGAAGAGGACGGACATGGTGAGGAGGAATATGTGCCCGGACACATCATGTCCTCTCCGGAGCCGCGGCCTGCCACTCCAATCAGTATCTGGCATGACGAGCGACGCGGCGAAGAGGCCGGGATGCGTAGCGGGGGTGATGGTCGACCTGGTGTAGCAGTAGTTCTCCGGGATGGTGAGGAGCGCGCCGGAGGGGAGAGTCAGCACGCACTCGCCGCCTGTCGAGGTGATGAAGCGGTCGAGCACCGGGGGCCCGAAGAACCAGCTGGTGAAGGCGAGCCAGACGGCGGACTCGGCGAGGAACTGGAACACGCGTTCCTTGGTGCGCGCGCTCGGGGGGCTGGTGAGGAAGAGGAGGGCAAAGACGGCAGACGTCCAGCCCCATACGCACTTGATGAAGTAGACGTTGAGGACGTTCGTCTTGGACGCGAAGTAGTGGGTGTGGTGGAGAGGATGGGGGAGGTATGTGAGCAGCGGGTTAGAGGTGTCGAGGTAGGTGTCGTAGACGACCGAGTAGATCGTGCCGAAGAGCACGATGGACGTAATCACTGCGAGCGCAGCTAGGCGGGCGTCGGGCATCGTGAAACGAGGCGTGGTCGTCGTGGTCGTCGATGAGCAAGGTCAAGCGTGTCGTATTACGTCATATCATGGGCGCCAAACAACTTAAGCTCGCCATTCAGTAACCCTCACCGACAAGTATTTGCAGTCGGAGAAACCCCTTCGATTTATTTAAATTAGTACGTACTGCAGAGCGAAATAATACCGCGCATCAGGATATGCAGAAATATTTGATATGCGTTTCCACTCTCTCCGCAAATATGATACATGATTTCCGTTCGACCGCAGTCCCGGACGTATGCCGACACCACCCAGTACCGCACTACGCTCTCGCATTCCTCGAAGAAGGTAACATCATACTCATGAATTAAACTATGCAACATGACATTGTCAGCAGGCACACATGCACGGCAAGCATTGACGGCTTACAGCGGTGAGGTAAGACTCGGCGACAACACGAGCACGCGCATTTAGGCTCAGCTTCATCTCACTGATCTCCTTGTCTACTTCTTCCATAAACCTGCGCAACGAGTTTAGCCGTGCATATATGGGAGCAGGAAATATGTTACGCACTGAGTGATGAAATCCACGATCTTGTGCTTCAGCATGGTGTCAGTGTGGTTGTTCGTGATCAGAAACGAGATATCATAGCCCTGAAATATGAATCAGAACCAAAGCTGCGAGCGGTCTTACACGCGAACATACCTTCACTGGTTTTCTCCGCAGCACGATGAAGCTCTCCGCTCTTTGCATCATAAATCGGGTGAACTTGTGACATAGAATCCTTTCAATCTCATCCGCCTGCTTGATCTTGATGCTCAGTCTAATCGAGTTAATAGACGGCTCTATCAGCACGCGTTCATTCTCGTTTCGCGAGATGATCAGCGGGTTGAGCAGCACTTCCTTCGACCATCTGCGAGCCTCCGACATCAGCGGTAGAAGAGGAGTATGCACAAAGACTAAACTCACCCGACCTCGACTTCTGGCTTGTTGTGTCGCTCTACGACCTAATCATGTGTTGTAAATACAAGTGCAACGAATATACGTACGGACAGCTACCTGCGAAGCGAAGTCTTCAAGCGTCAACGCAGCGGTCAGTGTCGACCGAACTGCTGCGAGATATGGTCGCAGGACATTTGACTGCAGCAGCGTCCGCGTTCATCAGTTCTACGCCCTGGTCCCTGTAGCGTCTGAGATGCGCACCATGATGGAATGGTCGAGGAGAGGATATGTTTGGGGCGGAGTCCGAACTCGCGCTACAAATCCGGCGAACGCGTCAAGCACAACGTTTTTTCTTTGGTTTGACCTGCTCTGCACGCACAGATATAAAAATAATGGCCCTCGCTATTGCCGTTTGGTACGCTCGCGTATCTTTTCACGCGTCTTGTAGGACCTATGTCCTGAATGTAAGAAAAATTTGCTCAGGAGTATCGCTGCGAAGCCTGGAGAACCGACGGCTTTCTCCCCCGCGGGCGACCTCAGGATCACGAACGTCGCACTGGGCGACCAGCTCGCGGACGAGACCGGTCGTACGGTCCTCAAGCTCGTTTACCAAACTGCAGGCGCTCCTGAGGAGGACGACGAGGATGAGGAATCGGTCGATATTGAACCAGTAACTTCCACGGTGATCTGCTCGCTCACCCCCGGCAAGGTTTGTCTGCTTCCTCTTCCTACCCTTACCGTGTTGTTGAGTATCTGGCGTAGATTGAGCAAGCGACCGTGGACCTGGTCCTTGAGGGCGAGCAGGATTATCTGCTGGAGATCGTTGGCAAAAAGTATGTTGAACGGCGCCACACCAATTTGCGCAATTGCTCAAACCTTTACTACAGCACCCTCTATCTGACTGGAAACTACATCGGTCAGTGCTCCCTCCTCTGTCTGTTGCGGAGGTCGAGTTGACGATGTTTTGTTTTCAGACCAGATGCCATCTGACCAGCCGCCATATGATGATGAATCTGACCTGGAAGAGGACGCGTTCCATCTCGACGAAGTGAGCTCAGATGTCGAGGTCCATCCGGATGAGATGGACATCGTCAGCGAACCCGAGGCGTACGCTTGTTTTTACCGCCAGATCTGCTTCCGTAGGCTCACGCGTCTCTGTCACAGACGTATCGAAGAGATCCACTCCGGTGCGGAAGAGGGAGCAGCGAAGGAGAAGGCTCCGAAAAAGGACGCAGGCAAGAAGCGTCCCCGCGAGGAGGACGAGGCCGACGGTGCCCCCGAAAAGATCTCAAAAGCCGAGCGCAAGAAGCGCAACAAAAAGCTGAAGGCCGAGGGCGGCCAAGCAGTCGCTCCCCCCACCGAGGAGAAGCCAGCGGAGAAGAAGGAGAAGAAGGAAAAGAAGGAAAAGGTGAAGGTGAAGGGTGTTGAGGGCGAAAAGACTGAGGGCAAGAAGGAGAAAGGTGAGAAGGAGAAGGGCGAGACGAAAGTGCTTGAGGGTGGCGTCAAGATCTATGACCACAAGGTCGGCACCGGCCCTCAGGCAAAAAAAGGCGACCGCGTCGCCATGAGATATATTGGCAAGCTGGAGAACGGGAAGGTATTTGACCAGAACTCGAAAGGAAAGCCTGTGAGCAATCATGTTCGCTGTCTGCTGTCGTACATACTCAATCTCTCCAAGTTCTCATTCCACTTGGGTGGCGGGGAGGTCATCAAAGGTATGCTATCTCTGATGCTCACTCGTTTAGTTAGATTACTGACTATCAATCTCATTGTGTCAGGGTGGGATGTTGGCATTGTTGGCATGCACGTCGGCGGCGAGCGCCTGCTCACCATTCCTGCTCCTATGGCATACGGGAAGCAGAAACAAACCGGTATCCCTGCGAACTCTACTTTGACCTTCGGTACGTATATTTTGAGCATCTTGTTTTCCGGAGCTCATGAAATTCTGCAGAGGTCAAACTGGTTGGGATCAACTGAGTTCTCTGCTCCCTATGCTGCGAATGTCTGGCACATCTCCTTGTCGATCCAAAAGTTTACGAGTTTGATTATTGTTTAATTACGGTTGCACGTTGCAATGGTTCTGTATGGTGTCCATGGTCCATCTAGTTGAGTGGGCAACGAGGTTACTTACATCTCATCATCGTCGACGGAAAAGCGACAATTGTATTCCACTGGTTCGAGAAATTGAGAAAATCGCGTTACGTAAGCGTGAACATGACGCTTCGGTAATGAAACTTGCAGACGCGACTTGGACGCGACTGTCACCTGGCAGAGACTTTCTGTGAAGACACTGACCATGGCGGAAGCACAAGTGTGGCGTGCTCCAAACCAACTGCTCAATGTTCCGAACAGGGCTTCGCAGTCATCTGTACCTCCGCAGGCAGCACATCCTGGTAAGCCAAACTTCCCAGCGTCCGGGCGACATGCACACATATCATGGAATTCCCTGCAGCGTACTTCAACAATATCCGACAGTGGTCCAATTCTGTGACCCCACCCCCGACGAATGGTCGCATCAATCCATCGCGCAAAAGCAATCGTCCACACCGAGGGAGCACGCTCGCGAGCACACCGCAGACCCAGGCGAGCACGTCGACCTACCAGCCAGCACCACCCGCTCCTACATTCAACCCTCCACCTCTGGAAATTTTTCCCAGCTCCTCCCAGTCTACCATTGCCACAACTCCCCAGGCTCTCCATTCCACCTATGCGTCACGCCTCCGCACCGGTGCGACCTTGCTCGTGCAGCCGACCTTGGCGAGCTCGTCTGCCACGGCCGTCGCGACGCGGTCCTCGCGGCGTGGCGGCGTTGTGAATTATGCCGACCCAGGCTCGGGGGACGAGTTTCCTGACGCGGGGGCTATCGACTCTGATGACTCGGATTTCGTCGCAAGTGGAGGGACGCGGTCTGCTGTGCGCGCAGCGCGGCTGTCGAGCAAGGCCCCTGCTGGCGCGTCGGTGTTCCATGCGGGTAGTGTGACGCCTGCCGCGCCTGCTCCCCCGCAACCGCCGCAGCGCGCGGAGTTGGATCAAAGCTACCTCGGTATGGTTCCGCCTTCGAGGTATATCACTGCAAAGCCTGTATATCCCACAAGACATGACTACTTGTACGTGCCATATGCTCAGTTGTCACTCATGCACGCGCTAACGAGGGTTTTGACGAATGTCACCCAGTCCACCGGAAGCGATGGAAGCTCAAGCAAAGAGGTCCACCGCTCTGGTGCCCATCCGGGTGGAGTTTGAGACCGATACGCACCGTATCCGAGATTGTTTCGTGTGGAACCTACATGAGGACCTGATCAAACCGGAAGCGTTCGCAAGAACATTCTGTGTCGACCTTGACCTTCCTCCAAATCCCTGGGCAGACACCGTCGCGAACCAGATCCGCGCACAGTTGGAGGATCATGAGGGTGTCGCGGCGATGGATCTGGGAGCAGATACCGAAGAGGAGGAGCTGGCTGGAGGCGACGAAGTTGGAGAGTGCCGCGTCATTCTGAGTGTGCGTCCGCGACTACGCTCACATTTTGCGTATCTTTAATTGACGTCCCGTTCAGATCGACGTCCAGATTGCTACGTACCATCTGCTGGACCACATCGAATGGGACCTGCTCTCTCCCCTCACCCCCGAGGCCTTCGCGGTGCAGCTGGGTGCGGAACTCGGTCTGTCGGGGGAGGCCATACCGCTCATTGCACATGCCGTTCACGAAGAACTGGTGAAACACAAACGGGATGCCATCGAATGGGGCGTCATGGGCGGCGACAACAGGGAGGTCGTCGAGGACCTGTCTGGGGACAAGCCGCGGGACAAGAGTGGGCTGAGCTTGCTGAAGGACAAGACTGGACTCGGACTGGGGTGGGGGCGCACACCCAAGGACGGCAGGGGGCCGAAGGCACTGAAGAGCGTGTGGAGGGATTGGGCGGAGGCGGAGGAATTCAAGACGCGGTTTGAGGTGCTGAGCGCGGAGGAGGTAGAGCGCAGGGAGATTGAGCGAGAGAGGGCCAGTCGGTGAGTAATCCCTGCTCAATACGCTATTGAGTTACCTATTAACACCATCTTGCAGTCGGTTGAGGCGCGAGACGTCAAAATTCCAATCACAAATTATTTCGAAGAGAAGACGGTAGTGACCAGAGCACCCGCTTGCTTTTATTCTGTATTTCATTCGCTCATACTGTACTCGTACTAGTGTATTCACTGTTACTACTCCAATAGCAAAGTGCTCGACTTCTCTGATGTATTACGTAAGCGCGAGTAAGGCGTTCAGTAGAGCGCAGGCGCCGACTTGCATACTTGTGTTTATAGCTGTCTCTTCTCTTACGACGACACAGGAAGCGAGGAACTCGCACTAAGGCAAGAGATAGACCGTATATTTGGCCATGCAGGACGGAAGAGCACCTCGGTATGTATTTTATCGCGGTTAGCGCGATAAGCCGACTGACTCCGGCCCAGCATCAAAAACCGCGCTCCTGCCGCTGTCCAGGTAAGCCGTTGGATCATATCATATTCTGTTGTGCTGCATACACTAACAGCGTCCTAGGTTACCGCAGAGCAACTGCTCCGAGATGTAAGTGGCATTCGCGTTCCCCGTCGGTCATGCACGCTCAAGTTGTTACATTCAGGCCCAAGAGAGGCAAGAGTCGCAATTCAGAGCGCCCAAGCAACGAGTCGAAGACTTTGAGGAGCTCCATGAGTACCGCGGGCGGAAACGCGAGGAGTACGAGAAGCGGATCAGGCAGACCAGGGGGAGCATGTACGTATGCCGTTCGTCGACCTGTTTCTCTCCGCTGACCCGTGTATGCGGCTTATCCAGAAAAGAGTGGTTGCAATATGCAAACTGGGAGGTACGTACCATTACTCCAGAGCATCTTGGGCGATGCTGAACCCGAGAACTATCAGGCCAGCCAGAGTGAATACGCCCGCTCGCGCTCCGTTTTCGAACGAGCTCTGGACGTCGATCCGCGCAGCGTGCAGCTATGGCTCAGCTACACTGAGATGGAGCTTAAGGGACGCAACGTCCAGCACTCGCGCAACCTGTACGACCGCGCGGTGACGCTCCTCCCGCGGATTGACCAGCTGTGGTACAAGTATGTGTACCTCGAGGAGTTGCTGCAGAACGTGCCCGGTGCGCGCCAGGTGTTCGAGCGGTGGATGCAGTGGGAGCCCGACGACAAAGCATGGCAGGCGTATATCAAGATGGAGACGCGATACCACGAGCTCGACCGTGCGTCCACCATTTACGAGCGGTGGATTGCGGTGCGGCCCGAGCCCCGGAATTGGGTGAAGTGGGCGAAGTTCGAGGAGGAGCGGGCGAACCTCTCTAAGGCGCGCGAGGTCTTCCAGACTGCACTGGAGTTCTTCGGGGACAGTGAAGAGGAAGTCGAGAAGGCCCAAGCTGTTTTTGGGGCGTTCGCGAAGATGGAGACACGATTGAAGGAGTATGAGCGAGCGCGCGTTATCTACAAGGTAAGCACCTTCTGCGCCCGATATTTCCCGTTCGCAGAGTGCTCAGCTTGAAATACGTTCACAGTATGCGTTGGCACGTATACCACGATCAAAATCCGCCGCTCTGTATGCGGCGTACACGAAATTCGAGAAGCAGCATGGCAGTCGGTCAACACTCGAAGCCACTGTCCTCGGCAAGCGACGTATCCAATACGAAGACGAGATCTCTCAAGATGGCCACAGCTATGACGCGTGGTTCGATTACATCCGTCTGGAGGAAAATGCTCTGCAGGAAGCGAGGGACGAAGGTTCGCCAGATGAAGAAATCGCCGGTGCCATTGCGCGAGTTAGAGAGGTGCATGAGCGAGCTGTCGCCCATATACCCCCCGGCGGCCAGAAGCGGCATTGGCGACGTTACATTTTCCTTTGGTTGAATTATGCATTATTCGAGGAAATCGAAACCAAGGTTTGATATTAAATTACATCTTTCCGTCCCGGATGACTGACACGAAGAATAGGATTACGATCGCGCTCGGCAGGTATTGGAGACTGCTATTCGCGTTGTTCCCCACAAGCAGTTCACTTTCGCCAAGTTGTGGATTATGTTTGCCAAGTTCGAGGTCCGCCGGCTTAACTTGGATGCCGCTCGGAAGATTATGGGGACTGCGATCGGTATGTGCCCTAAGGAGGCACTGTTCAAGGGTTACATCCAGCTCGAACTTGACGTAAGTATACATTTGAGTCTGAGGTATTGTCATAGACATCTGACTCGTCTCTACAGCTCCGGGAATTTGACCGTGTAAGAACGCTCTACGAGAAATATATCGAGGTATGCGCGTTTCTGTGCGTTTGTGGTATCGGATACTCAGACTGTCTTTTATTCTAGTTCGATCCCAGTAATTCTTCTGCGTGGGTCAAGTATGCAGAACTCGAGGCGCAGCTGGAGGATTTCGAGCGCACACGTGCGATTTTCGAGCTTGGCGTCTCGCAAATGCCACTGGCGATGCCCGAGGTACTGTGGAAGGCGTACATCGACTTCGAGACCGAAGAGGGCAACAGGGAGAAGGCGAGAGCGTTGTTCGAGCGTCTGATTGCTCAAAGCGGGCACTGGAAGGTGTGGGTGACGTATGCCGAGTTCGAGGCCGCTGCCATCCCTGTTGCGCGTGCCCTCCGAGAAGAGAAGGAGGACGAAGATGAGGAAGAAGAGCTGGTGGAAGGCGACATCGACCTGGCGAGACAGGTGTTCGAGAGAGGGTACAAGGACCTCCGGCGGCAAGGTTTGAAGAGCGAGGTATCGTATCTCATTCCACACATGTTCCACTTTACCTCACTAATCTGTTTATGCAAACAGCGTGCTGCCCTCCTAGAAGTCTGGAAGACATTCGAAGAAAAAAATGGTACTCCTGAAGACGTCGAAAAGGTGGTGAACATGCTGCCAGTGGTCAGTCGTCGTCGCATGGCGGATGCTGAATCTGGTGGCGCGGAGGGTGTGTCCCTTTTTTTAGTATTTTGCTTCTGATGTTGACCTTTACTTTGCAGTTGTGGACTGGGACATGGTGTTCCCTGACGACGAACGCGAGTCGCATCCGACATCTTTCCAGTTCCTCAAGGTCGCACATGCTTGGAAGAAGGCGCAGGCTACGAAGAGCAAGGAACATGCAAATGAACATCCTGCTCCCTCTACTGGAGGAGATGCCGGCCAAGAACAGCCGCCAGTTGCGCAGGCGGCAAATTCGCAGGACAAGGACGAGGATATGACTAGCGACGTTGCGAGTTCGCATGACGGTGAATGATTGTCTATTGTCTATTGTTAGTGGGTTGGCCGTGGATTCGTCGATGTTGTATCTGCTTTTCCTTGCATCTGCCCTTGTTCCGTAAGCTCTCGTACGGTGTGCATGTAACATACCATTGTATCGGTGTCCCGTCCGCAGAGCACTCAACTTAAAGACATGCCTCTTTGGTCGAAGAGCCGGTGCTGATTTACCTCCGGCGCATGACCATTCCCCGTGTTTCCCTTCGAGCAGGATCACCTGGCCATGCAACCGGAGCGCTCTCTTCCCTGCCGCCATCTCGCTGCCCGCCGTGAGCGTCTGAAAGGTAACCTGACATTTAGAGGTTCTCCAACGTTGAAGTTGTCTTAGACTACTCCCTCACCTGCTAGACGTGACTTAGAGTCATGTCGAAGACAAACCTGTCAGTCAAGCCTAGTCAGACGGGCGAGCAGTTTGCTCGCAGAACGGCGTCGAGGCTGGAGCAGATCCAGTTGCAGCTTGATTCTTCCCCGCGTGGAACGCGACTTAAGGGCAAAGTCTGCGTAGTCACTGGCGTCGGATCCCTGATTGGCATTGGGTACGTTGGAATATCATGATCTGCGGTGTCTTTTATATGCAAGGAACACAATTGTTAGACGGGCGTCGGCTATCCAGTTCGCGCACGAAGGTGCATTTTGATTCGCTGATGTATTATGCTACGCTTGGTTCTTACGCGGGTGTGGTGTTTCAGGCGCTCAACATCTGTATCTCATGGATCTTGACGGTACGAACCTCCCGGCGTTGAAGTCTACCATAGCGCAGAAGTACCCAGATGTCAAGGTGAGGCCTTGTGACATCGTTCCACAGAGATGATCCCATTGACATGAGAATATCGCAAGGTCACAGTGATTCAGGTCGATGCCGCCGACGAAGCAGCGATCTCTGGCGTATGCAAGCAAGCTCTGCGAGAGGAAGGACGCCTGGATGTCTTCTTCGCGAATGTATGTTTTTGTGTCAACCACGCCTAACCCCCTCTCAGCAGTTGCGTAGGCAGGGATTGCTACGCAGCTGCCATTGGAATCCTCCTCCGCCGAGGTGTTCATGAACACGCTCAGGGTAAACACGTTATCGTAGGTCTTCCGGGTGCACGTTCCGATCGTATTCCGGTTCTCATTTTGCATTCGAAGCTGTTTCCTAGCTTTGAAGTATGCCTCTGAAGCTATGATGGAGACGAATCCTTCCCGCGGCAAAGAACATAGCGGCGGAAGCATCATCATGACTGCGTCAGGTATATCTAGTATCTCGTGATGCTGTTCCTGCGTCAAAAGCCACTGACACTGCTTGACCGATGCAGTCGCAGGCATTCGTGCCGGGGCTGGTTCCGTTGACTGTACGCAACTTTTCCTCTAGCGTCATCCTCACTTTCCTAATCCCAAACTCAATCCGACTTTAGATAGCGCAAGCAAAGCCGCGTAAGCTCCTATTCCTTACACGTCGAACTTTCAAAGCTTAAGAATCCATCGCGCTAGCGTGAACAACATGGCGCAAACGGGTGCCCTCCAGCTCACGAGGACCGACGTCCGCGTCAACTCGATCTGCCCTGGACTGATCCATACGGGGATGACCGATACCCTCTTCCAGAGCGCCCGACGGAGGAACTCTGAGAGTAAAATTGGTCAATTGAACCCGCTGGGAAGATATGCCCTCGCACAGGGTTAGCAAAATCTTGTTCGCCTTTTGTTATGGCACCCAACTGTCATTTCACCCCATTACAGAGATTGCAAATGTTGCTACATTCCTTGCTTCAGGTGTGTCCGGCTACGTTCTCGCTGTGGTGTGGATCTGACGAGCTTTGAATATTGCGAATCGTGCTTCAGACCAGTCAAGCTACGTGAACGGTCAGAACTGGGCTGTAGACGGCGGCCTCTCGTGCAGTTTGCCTGTCGTACCGGGTAAATTTGCTTAAATGTGCGGCTACACCTGTCAGCACATGTGAATTTGCTTTTGTGAGCTAGGTCGCATCAGTTACCTGTAGTGCTCATTGTGTCGTTTATGGAGAGCTTCGTCTGTTACCTCCCGGACAATTGCCACGTCTTTTGTCAACCGAGGGCTATGAGAATGTGATCTGTATTTATCCTTGAAAGTCTGCGACGATGTAGTGCGTCAGCATATGAGAACGACTTGACCTCGACAGATTGACGGATGAGACTTTGGAGAAGGTTAGAGGGAGGTCCCGTCATTGGTCTGCCAGTGG